>NC_088686.1:54257500-54857500 GCF_028017835.1 Emys orbicularis | reverse complement strand
GGGTCTGGCTATCCCTTTTCTCAGTCAGCCCCTTGTGCTTGTTTATCTTCCCTTCTGGGGACAGAGTGCAGCCTTCCTTGCAGGAAGGGTTCAGAGTCTTGCTGCTCCTAACTTACTGGCAGCTTCCCTGGTTCTCTCACTCTCTCTCCCCCCTCCTTCCACACTGGGGAGGGTTTAAAAAGGTCCCAAGCAGTTGGAGCCAGCTGACCCTAATTAGTTCCCTAGTAACCCCTTGCCCAGCTGAACCTTATTTCCCCATGGTTCTCTCTCTTCAGTGGCTTGGGAGAGGCCTTTTTAACCCCCTGGGACTGATTACTACCCCCTTTGTAGCTGTTTGTCCTGGGTTTGCCACATATCCCCCCCCCCTGCTCAACACTACGGGGTTGGGCTACTTGGGTCGGAAAGCAGTGCACTCTCGACAGGCCATCCGCATTGCCATGTCGGGTCCCAGACCTATGTCGTACCGTGAAGTGGAAGGGTTGAAGCGACAGGAACCACCTTGTTACTCTCGCGTTTCTGTCCTTGTTTTGGTGCATCCACTGCAAAGGGGCATGGTCCGTGACAAGGGTAAATCTCCGTCCAAGTAGATAGTAGCGGAGGCTCTCTATGGCCCATTTCACAGCCAGGCACTCCTTCTCCACCACGGCGTATTTCCGTTCCCTAGGTAGGAGCTTCCTACTGAGGAAGAGGACGGGGTGTTCATCATCTCCGACCATTTGGGAAAGCACCGCTCCCAGCCCTACTTCAGAGGCGTCGGTTTGTAGGATAAACTCCTTCCCCCAGTCTGGGGCTACTAGTACGGGGTCTGTGCAGAGGGCCGTCCTCAGATCCGCAAAAGCGCCCTCGGCCGCCGCGGACCATTTTACTATGTCAGGGCCCCGAGCTTTTGTTAGGTCCGTTAATGGGCATGCCCTGGTGGCGAAGTGGGGAATGAACCGCCTATAGTACCCCACTAGTCCCAGGAATGCTCTGACCTGTTTCTTCCGGAGTGGTCGGGGCCACTTCTGTATAGCTTCTAACTTGTTGAGCTGGGGCTTCACCACGCCCCTCCCCACTATATACCCAAGGTACTTAGCCTCAGCTAACCCAATCGAACATTTGGAGGGATTGGCAGTCAGCCCTGCCTTCCTGAGGGTGTCCAGGACCGCTTCTACCTTCTCCACATGAGTCTCCCAGTCGGGGCTATATATGATGACGTCATCGAGATAGGCTGCCGCGTACTTCCCATGGGGTCGCAACAGTTTGTCCATTAGCCGTTGGAAAGTAGCGGGGGCCCCATGCAACCCAAAGGGGAGAACAGTGTACTGATATAGACCTTCTGGCGTTGCAAAGGCGGTCTTCTCCTTGTCGGCCTTGGCCAGGGGGATCTGCCAATAGCCCTTGGTAAGGTCAAGGGTAGACATAAACCGTGCCTTTCCCAATCTGTCAATCAGCTCATCTATCCTGGGTATAGGGTAGGCATCAAATTGGGACACCTCATTGAGTTTGCGGAAGTCATTGCAGAACCTCATACTGCCGTCCGGCTTAGGCACTAAAACCACGGGGCTGGACCATTGGCTATGAGATTCTTCAATGACTCCTAAGGCCAGCATTTTCCTGACCTCTGTCCTAATCTCTTCTCTCTTGGCCTCTGGGATCCGGTATGGCTTAACGTTCACTTTCACTCCAGGCTCCGTGAGGATGTGATGGTGAACCTCCGTAGTCCTGCCCGGCTTTTCGGAGAACACATCCTGGTTGCGTTTGATCAGGCTGATCACTTCTGATCGTTGTTCCAGAGTCAACTCCGGGGATATCCCCACCAGGTCGGGCTGGTTGCTTTTAGGGGATGGCACCCCCAGTGCAGCCACCGGAGCTTCTCTATCGTGCCAAGGTTTCAGCAGATTTATATGGTAGATCTGCTCCAGCTTCCGGCGGCCCGGCTGTCGTACCTTATAGTCGACTTCTCCTATCGCTTCTATTACCTCGTATGGCCCCTGCCACCTGGCCAGGAGCTTGCTCTCGGCCGTGGGTATGAGCACCATCACCCGGTCCCCCACCTGGAACTTCCGGGTCGTTGCTCGGCGATCGTAGTTTGTCCGTTGTGCCCCTTGGGCCTTCTCCATGTGTTCGCGCACAAGGGGGGTGACTTGGGCTATTCTGTCTTTCATCTGCAACACATGTTCAACAACGTTTCTCCCAGGGTTCGGCTGTTCTTCCCAGTCTTCTTTAGCCAGGTCCAGTATGCCCCTGGGGTGGCGACCGTATAACAGCTCGAAGGGGGAGAATCCAGTGGAAGCCTGAGGTACCTCCCGTACGGTAAACAGCAAGTAAGGCAGCAGGGCGTCCCAGTCTTTCCCGTCACGACTAATCACTTTACGTAACAGGTTCTTCAATGTCCTATTAAAGCGTTCGACCAGGCCATCGGTCTGGGGATGGTAGACCGATGTTCTAAGGGTCCGTATGTGGAGCATTGTACACAGGTCCTTCATCAGCTTAGACACAAAGGGGGTCCCTTGGTCCGTCAGGATCTCCTTAGGTATTCCTACTCTGGAAAAAATCTGGACTAATTCTTTGGCTATGGTCTTGGACGTGGTATTCCGTAGGGGTATGGCCTCGGGGTATCGGGTGGCATAATCTAGTACTACCAGAATGTATTGATGGCCCCGGGCTGACTTTTCCAATGGCCCTACTATGTCCATAGCTATACGCTCAAATGGGACCTCGATAATTGGCAGAGGTACCAGAGGGGCCCTTAAGTGGGGTCGGGGCCCATGTATCTGGCATTCTGGACAGGATGTGCAATATCGTCGGACCGCTGCATAAACGCCAGGCCAAAAAAACCTCTGTAGAATCCGATCCAGGGTCTTATCTACCCCTAGATGGCCCCCGAACAGATGGCTGTGGGCCAGCTCCATTACGGCTCTTTGATGCTTCCGTGGGACCAAGAGTTGTTGTATGACTTGCTCTTGGACCCGGACTACTCTGTATAGCAGGTCATTCTTAATCATATAATATGGCCCCGCGCCCTTAACTCTCCCCTCCACGGGTACCCCATTTACCTCGACTACTTCTTTGAGAATATTGTGGTATATGGGATCATTGGCCTGATCCTGACCAAAATTCCCGCGTGCGGTCCCCATTTGTCTAAACTCGGGGGGGTCTACCTCCGTCTCCCCCTCGGGGAAAGCCCCTGGGGAACCAGGTCCGGCGATAGGGTTGTTGATCGCCGACCCAGTCCCACTGTCAGTCGAGCCCCTTCTTTCCCCTACAAGAGTAGACTTCTGGCACTGGGTCAGGACCCTTGTCCCCCTCCTTTTATCCGCCCTCCGTTCCCTCCTAGTCTTCCTGGGCTTCCCCGGCGGGGAGAACAAATCCTGGCTAAATTCATGGAAGGTTGGGGGAGCGTTAACGATCTGGGCCATGCCCTGGGTCCCAGGGTCATTATTTTCTTCTACCTTCTCCCCAGGGAGTAGGCTATCAAACCCCGGGAAGTCTCGTCCGATAAGGACAGGGTAGGGGAGTTTTGGAACTACTCCCACCGTCAACCTAGTGGGGCTTCCGAAAACTTCTATTTTTACGGGGATGGTTGGATAATAGTTGACATCCCCATGCACACAGGATATTCCCGAGCGTTTGGCCCGGGATAGTTGGTCTTGTCCGACCAGCTTCCCCGAGACTAACGTGATTGCACTTCCCGAGTCTACTAAGGCTGTGGTCTTTATACCATTCATCTTAACTGGCCTAGTGTATCTATGAGGGACCATCGCAACCCCGACTAGACTTATTAGATCACATGGTCCCCCTATATCTCCCAGTTCGCATTGCATAGGCTCTCCTAGATTCGGGCATTGGGCAGCGATATGCCCCATTTCGCCACAGGCATAACATCGGTACCCCGCTCGGGGCAGCCCCCTATTTTTCGGGCTGCTGGGCTTTATCTCTCGAGTCTTTCTCCCCCAGTCCTCAAGTCTCTCCGGGACCACGGGCTGCTCTTCTGCCTCCTTTCTCCCCTCCATTGTCCGGCCTGGCGCTAGGGCAAACCGGGGCCTCGGTGCGGAGACTGGTCTCCGATTCTGGCGCCTTCCTTCCCCGGGGGTCCGAGAAAGTTCTTGGGCTGCTAAGTGTCTCTCTACAAGGGCAACTAGCTCATCATACGAGGAGGGATCATTTTGGCGGACCCACCCTCGTACGCCCGGCGGCAACCCCCTCATGTACCTGTCCAACACCAGGATTTCCACCACCTTCTCCGGCCCATGGGTCTCAGGGCGGAGCCACTTCCGGGCGAGGTGGATCAAGTCAAATAGCTGGGACCTCGGCGCTTTGTCGTCCCGGTACTTCCACTCGTGGAAGCGCTGGGCCCTTATGGCCGGCGTCACCCCTGACCTCGCCAGGATTTCCGCCTTCAGCTGGGGGTAATCCATAGCTGCTTCTATGGTCATATCGAAATAGGCCTTCTGAGCCTCCCCACACAGAAATGGAGCCAGGAGGCCTGCCCACTGATCTTGGGGCCAAGCCTCCCGCAGTGCCGTCCTCTCGAATGCAAGGAGATACGCCTCTATATCGTCATCCATTGTCATCTTCTGTAAATAGTTGCTTGCGCGTAGCGGCCGGGTCCCCTGGGGCCCATGCGTCAGCGCGGTCAGGGCTTTCAACTGGTTCACTACATCATTCAGGGTGGCTCGATCTTGGGCCGCCTGGTTCATCAGCAATTGGTTTGTCTCCTGTTGGACACGTACTGACTCTTGCTGGGCTGTCATCTGTACTCTGGTAGCCTCTTGTTGGGCCGCAGTGGCCTGAATCAAGGCCTTCACTACGTCCTCCATTTTTGTGTGTGTGTGCGTGTGTGTGTGTGTGCGTGTGCGTGCGCGTGCGTGTGCGTGCGCGTGCGTGTGCGTGCGTGTGCGTGTGCGATTTACCTTGCCCTGAGATGGCTTGCCACAACGCCTCACTCGATCCCACTTCTCACACCAAGTGTGGCAAAGTACCGTCTCCTCCGCAGCAGGCTCAGTCCTTTTTAGCCTTGGAGACACAGGCTTGGGCAAGGCAAATCCCTGCAGGTAGCGCAGGGTCTGGCTATCCCTTTTCTCAGTCAGCCCCTTGTGCTTGTTTATCTTCCCTTCTGGGGACAGAGTGCAGCCTTCCTTGCAGGAAGGGTTCAGAGTCTTGCTGCTCCTAACTTACTGGCAGCTTCCCTGGTTCTCTCACTCTCTCTCCCCCCTCCTTCCACACTGGGGAGGGTTTAAAAAGGTCCCAAGCAGTTGGAGCCAGCTGACCCTAATTAGTTCCCTAGTAACCCCTTGCCCAGCTGAACCTTATTTCCCCATGGTTCTCTCTCTTCAGTGGCTTGGGAGAGGCCTTTTTAACCCCCTGGGACTGATTACTACCCCCTTTGTAGCTGTTTGTCCTGGGTTTGCCACAATACTTATTAAGGTATACCTGACTTAGCTGGCTGTTAGACAACTGTAGTGCTACAAGGCCGGATTTAGAGGCAGGGGACCTAGGCAACTGCTGGGCTTGGGGTTGCCAGGCTCAGGGTGCTGTTTTTGTTGTGAGCGACAAAAGGGAAAATAGAATGTTTGAAGTAAACTGTTGCAGATCACTGACTTCAAATTTTTGGTCTCAATTGTGGTTTGGCATGATATCCTGTTTCAAGTAAACGTTGTAAGCAAGGCATTACAAACTCAGTTGATGGACATTGTGACTGCTACTACTTTGATGAGAAGCTGCCTTGATTTTGTTGTGGGCCTACAGAGAATGGATTTGAAGATACCATCACTGCTGCCAAATAAATGGTGGAAAACTTAGAAGTTGAGTCTGTGTTCAAGGAAACTCTTATTTAATCAGAAGAAGAGACAGTTTGGTTACAAGGGCAATGATGAGGTGATGGGAAGCTTGGAAGAAAAATTGAAGAGGGAGTTTTTTTGCTTGCTCGTTGACACTGCTTGACTATTCATTGAAGAAAAATTTGGACAAATGAAGCACCATGAAAAGACCTGGGTTTTTTTGCATGACCTTAGTAAGCTGCTGTGGACAGGAAAACACCCTGGAACAATTGTACAGACCTTCACCGAATGCTGATACATGGGAACTGTTTGGACGTCGGTGATAAAGACCGCTATGTTGAATTGGACAACATCCATCACATTTTGCCACACAGGAAGCATTCTCCACTCCAAGTTCTCCAATTCATTCATGATGCAGAGCTGAAGGACACTTTTCCTAATGTTTGGTTAGCTTTGAGTTAGCTGCTCATGCTGCTGGTCACAGTTGTGAGTGATGAGCGCAGCTTTTTGAAGCTCAGTCTCATTAAAACATATCTTTGATTGACGATAGCCAATGAGAGACTGACATCGCTTGATATTTTATTGCTTGAAAATGCCATTGGCCAGTCTTTGGATCTCTCTGACACTGTGCTTCTGTTCATGAGGGGAAAGGCAAGAAAAGCGACCTTTTGAACTGAAGGACTAGGGCAGGGGTTCTCAAACTGGGGGTCAGGACCCCGCAGGGGGTCGCGAGGTTATTACATGGGGCGTTTCGCACTGTCAGCCTCCACCTCACACCCCGCTTTGCCTCCAGCATTTATAATGGTGTTAAATATATTTAAAAGTGTTTTTAATTTATAAGGGGGGTTTCACTCAGAGGCTTGCTATCTGAAAGGGCTCACCAGTACAAATGTTTGAGAACCACTGGACTAGGGTTAACATTCTAACGCTGTCACCTACTGTAACACTATTTAATGCTGGTCCACTCAATGTTGGTGCACAGTTCAATTTCTTGATGTTAGTACATTTCAGTTATTCTTAAAAATTAAGAAGTTTCTATAAGCTTAGAGGAAACATTTTTTTTATTTCCTTATATATGGCATGAATAAATACAGATTAACAGATCCTAACATGCAAATTTATTGTCTTATATGACAGGGATAAATCATGCATGCAAATCATGAATCAAAGTTGTGAAATGGGCTACAAATGCAATAAAAATAAGGTATTCAAAAGTTTAACAAATGGGGGTGGGGGGGGACACTAAAGATGCTCCTCACATGGGCTATTTGGTTTAGCGCCGGCCCTATAGTACTAGGCAGATACCCTTGAAACCACAGATATACTTAAAAAGACCTTAAATGCTTCTTTCTAAACCACTCTTCTTCTGTGTAAAGTTCAACCATTTCTTTACTTTTAAAGCTTTCCATAACCCTGCCTACATCTCTGTCCTCTTCTCCGGCTAAACATACACTCTGTTCTTTCTCAGTGCTTCACTCCTGATCTCTCCCTTTGGCTCATTCACCCACTCTAGACTCCAGACTTTCTTTCGTGCCACTGTGTGTGCTTGGAACAACCTCCTAATCAATAACCATCACACTTCTCACTCATCTCCTTCAAAAACTCCAAAAGCTTGTCTGTCCCTGGAATATTCTGATTTTAATGACAAGACATTAAGATGTTTTTCCTATTTGATGCTCAACTGCTTTTGTTAGATGGTAAGGCCTCTAAGGCACAGGTCTTTCACCTATTTGGTAAAGCTCACCAGCTGCAATCAGAAAAATAAACCATTTAACGATAAATATTTCTTTTCTCTAATTAGATTTTAAAAATAACAAAGTACACCCATATAAAAAAGCTGTAGATGTCCTAACAATTAGACATACAACAACATAATCAAAGCAATAGAAAAGGCCCTCTCACCCCCACCAGGTTCCTACCATCCAGGAATAAACTCTCAATCCCTCCCCTGCAAAACAATGAATAATAATAGTAATCATCAAAATTTCAATTGCTTCTTACTCTGTATGTCACATGTCTGGAGGACATGGGCCTCCTGTCAATTTTCAGAAGAGCTGGTCAAAATGGTTTATTTGAAATTAAGGTTTTTTGTTTGTTTTGGGGGAAAACAAGGCATTTTCTGTGGGACACTCTGATTTTGATAAAAAAAAAATCTGTTTTTACACAAAACACATAAAAGTTCAGCAGAAAGCATTTTGAATTTATCATATTTTTTTTCATATAAACAAAAGCTATTTTCTGACCAGCTCCAGCTTTCAGTCCTGACTGCATAGCTTTTCATTAACAACATTCCAAATATGGAGTGCTGCTTTAACAGGTGTTAATAAATAGCTTGAGGACAGATTCAGAGCATTTCATTGAAAAAGAAAAGATTAGTTAATGTTCCTGTTATGAAGTTGTACACTATTCCCTCTCTATCATAGCACCCTTTTGGTCTCTCTGCTACTGTACTATTGGTCAGGAAAAATCTGACAGTTTCTCTCTGGGTCCCGGTTTCTTCTTACACATCGTGAGGACACCAGCTAAGGTAAAACTAATGTTAAACTAGAAAGTAACCTCACTAGTCATCCTTCTTAGCACATGTAAGATTCAGATTTCTGATGAAGGAACCTCTAGTAGTACTTAGAGAAATTACATAGCCTAGTAAAGAGTGCTAGCCCCCTCTTGTGGACAAATGTCCTCACTTCTGCAGACATCTTACACTAAATAAAGTAGAGATAGTATTTGAAGTGTATATAATACTACATCATAGGCATAGTGTGTAGTTTAATATGTGCTGCAACTTATGTCAGTCCTGTTCCTTTCTGTCATTTGCAACAAGAAATTGGTGTTCTATTAAACAGATTTTGCTGTGCTGCTAACTGCATGCAGGTAGCAAACAACTGTATTTGCTTGTCATTCTAAATGTTGTCAGTAAGTTTCTGTTTTTAAGTAGAGATGTGCTTTGAAAACTTCATGAGAATGGAAACAGTTTTATGCAAATGGTTGGGAAATGTATTTTCTGTTTTCTAACCAGTTCTTCTGGTTAGTCACAAATAAAGTTTACATTTAAAGCATCCCTGTCAATCCCTCTTGTGAAAGAGATGCCCTTTAAAGAAAAATATCTGCACAATGCTTTAAAATACCCAGCATATACTCACACATTGGACTTTTGTTTTAGTTAAAGTGATGCACAGCTAAACTAAACATATATAGCATTTGGTTGCCTAGAAGCCACATCACAAATGAGCACTAATATCAGCAGAGACAGTTCAAGAAAGTCCGGGGAGCCTTTCAAAGTCCACATTTGCGTGGGCCAGCCATTATAAAGCCCAAGTTGTAATGTTTAGTCTTATTCCAGACCATCAGCAGGACTGAGCTGGAGAGGTGAGGGCCTTCAGGGAGAGGAGAGAGGGCTCCAAGGGTCATCTGGACAGTGATAGCTTGTTTGCCCATCACCTTTCCCTCTTGGACCTGGGGATGGTCTTTTCTCCAGTCACTCAGATAAGATGGTTGGAAACACCAGTGGCCCCATTTCATGTTGTGATTGTCTGGTGGGTCTGGCTGCCCCAGCACTAGCTCTGCCACATGTGCTTACCTCCTGCTGTTAGGAGAATGCTTAACTGAAACACATGAGGGAACAGTGTTGCCTGTATTGGGACACTAAACTCAAACACAAAAAGCAATGGAGGAAAGCTGGGATCAGCCCTTGCCCTCACTCAATTCCTACCTCATGAACCCATGCATTTCTGATGATTGGATCCCCCTAATCTACGCGTGTGGATCTAGGTTCTGTTGGTCCCGGGGCCCCTGCCAGCCTTGACTTAGATCAACAGATCATTGGGATTTGTATTTGAACTGCCACTGCTTGGTTTTGGGGGGCCTTGGAGACTGGGGCCTCCCAGGAGATTTCCCTTTCAGCTTTTCCAAGCCTGTCCACCCCCTGCTCCAAATTTATATGCCAGCTGGAGAGGGACAACCTAACTATACAAGTTAAGAGTGTGTGTGTGTGCGCGTGTGTGTAAAAGTTAGAGCAAGCGTTTCCTTTTAATGAGAACTTCTGCTCTGCCCCAGCCAAGTTGACAATAAAGGAGAAGATGTGGTTTCCAGAGAATATCACTGTGTTTTTAATCAAGCAGCAGGAGCTTGTTCTCCACACCACATGATAGCAGAAAACAAACAGTAAATGTCTCACCAACCTTTCAACTTGCCCTTGGTGTGGGTAGGGTGGAACTCTCATGGCTTTGGGGATGTTTGTGGTTGTGAATTGGACATTTGTATGAATTGTCCCTTACCAAGAGAATACCAGCTAAAAAAGTGCACAGTCTCTCATAGAAAACTTAACTCACTCTTATCATAGCTATGGAATATTGTGGGTACTAATTCTGCTGCTAAATGTATACATATACCTTAGTGTATGTACCTACATACTGTACAATGATCCAAACAGTTCCCTGAGATACTCATGCACAACTCCAGTGAATGTCAATGAAAACTGCAAAGATGTAGCGGGAGACAAAAATTCAACTCTGTATACTAGAAGAGAGAACAGTTGCTCCTCACCAAAGGTGAATGAGTCCCATACTATACAGAGGGCGCAAATACAGTATTGCAAGAACATATCCTGCTTTAAATAGTTTAACAATCCATGACTGGATACATATATACACATGCACACACACACACACACAAGTATCAGAGGGGTAGCCGTGTTAGTCTGGATCTTTAAAAAGCAAAAAAGAGTCCTGTGGCACCTTACAGACTAACAGACATATTGGAGCATAAGCTTTCATGGGTGAATAACCAGTTCGTCAGACGCATGTGGTGGAAATTTCCAGAGGCAGGTATAAATATGCAGGCAAGAATCAGTCTAGAGATAACGAGGTTAGTTCAATCAGGGAGGATGTGGCCCTCTTCTAGCAGTTGAGGTGAGAAAACCAAGGGAGGAGAAACTGCTTTTGTAGTTGGCTAGCCATTCACAGTCTTTGTTTAATCCTGAGCTGATGGTGTCAAATTTGCAAATGAACTGAAGTTCAGCAGTTTCTCTTTGGAGTCTGGTCCTGACGTTTTTTTGCTGCAGGATGGCTACCTTTAAATCTGCTATTGTGTGTCCAGGGAGGTTGAAGTATTCTCCTACAGGTTTTTGTATATTGCCATTCCTAATATCTGCCTTGTGTCTATTAATCCTTTTACGTAGGGATTGTCCAGTTGGCCAATGTACATAGCAGAGGGGCATTGCTGGCACACGATGGCGTATATTACATTGGTGGACATGCAGGTGAATGAACCAGTGATGTTGTGGCTGATCTGGGTAGGTCCTGTGACACACACACACACACACACACACACACACACACACACACACACACACACACACACACACACGCGTACGTACGTTTCCGGGAATAGGATTGATGCAGCCTTTCTTTCCCTCTTCATTTTTAGGCCCCAATTCTGCAATGATTTATGCACGTGCTTATCATTACTGTTTAACATAGGCCAACGGAACTATGCACATGCAGTATGTCATTTTAATCTCATTGTTTCTCATAAATTGTTGTAGGACTGGGGTCTTAATTTGAATTCTTGAGTGAGATCAATATCTAGGAAATGCACCACTCATTATGTATTTTGTTTATTTCACATTGTCTGTAGATATATTCATTTATTACAATGAAACCGCAAAAACAAAACAGCAAAAAACATACCACCTTTCAAGCTCTGCTCATTCTCTCCTGTTTCATTCTATTTTTTTAATCTAGACATTCCTGCAATTTCCCTCTAGTGGACAAATGGTAAAGCCACCACTACTGTGTTACAATTTTACAAGAATTAAATTGCCAATTAGTACATATATATCTTAATCAGACAAAAATCATACTAAAGGTGGTTAACAAACAGCTATTGATATATTTAAAATATGTGCAGTATTACAAATTTTTAGAGTGAGGAAATTCAACATCTTCTGCAGATATCTTCCTTTATTGCAATAAAACAGTAAAAAGAAACCAAAAAAGAAACAACAAACTTTTCAAGCACTGCTCATCCTTATTAAAATTAAAGATGTAACTTTAATAAGCAAATGTTTTAGGCTCAATGTAGCTGAAAAAAACTAAATAACAGAAAGACTGGAAATACTCTGGCAAGCTTTCAATACCAATCTTAATCCTTCTCGTTTACTCTGCTTTTACTTGATACAGGTGGGAGAACCTTACTAGTAGCGACAGGAAATGTGCAAAAGTGACACAAGACTGAGGTCTAAAAATGCCTACAATCAACAAGGGAGACAAAGTGGGTGAGGTAACATCTTTTATTGGACCAACTCCTGTTGGTGAGACAGACAAGCTTTCGAGCTTACACAGAGCTCTTCAACAGCTATGCCACTGCAGTACTTCAGTGAAGACCCTACCTACATTGACAGAAGGGATTCTCCAGTTGGTGTAGATATTCTACTTAGGGTTGCCAACTGTCTAATCACACAAACCCAAACACCCTTTCCCTGCCCCTGCACCGAGGCCCCACCCCACCCCTTCTCCAAGGTCCCACCCCGCTCGCTCCATACCCTCTCCCTCTGTCGCTTGCTCTCTCCCACTCTCACTGGGCTTGGGCAAGGTATTGGGGTGCGGGAGGGGGTGTGGGCTCTGGGCTGAGGTCAAGGGGTTAAGAGTGTGGGAGGGGCTTAGCCTGGGGCAGGGCGTTGGATGCAGGAGGGGGTGCAAGCTCTGGGAGGGAGTTTGGGTGCAGGAGGGGGTCTCAGGGCTGGAGGTTGGGGTGCGGGAGGGGGTTTGGGGTGCTGGCTTTGGGAGGGGGCTCAGGACTGCGGCAGGGGGGTTGGGTGCAGGAGGGGGTGAAGGGTGCGGGCTCTGGCCGGGCAGCGCTTACCCCAAGTGGCTCCTGGTCGGCAGACACAGCGGGGCTAAGGCAGGCTCCCTGCCTGCCCTGGCCCCGCGCCGCTCCAGGAAGTGGCCAGCACGTCCCTGCGGCCCCTGAATGGGGGGGGGGGGGCGCGCAGGGAGGCTGCGCACTGCCCCTGTGCCCACAGGCACCACCCCCCGCAGCTCCCATTGGCTGCAGTTCTTGGCCAATGGGAGCTGTGGAGTTGGTGCTCGGGGTGGGGGCAGTGTGCGGAGACCCTTTGCCTCCGCCCTAGGGGCTGCAGAGATGTACAGGCTGCTACCTGGAGTGTCACGGGGCCAGGGCAGGCAGGGAGCCAGCCTTAGCCCTGCCAGACTATTAGCGCCTAAAATCTCCCGATTTGGCTGCAGTAGCCTTCGGGAGATGAGCCAGATTCTGTGAGACTCCCGGCAAAACCTGGAGGGTTGGCAACCCTAATTCCACCTCCCTGAGAGATGGTGGCTGGTTGACAGCAGAATTCTTAGCACTGTCTACACCAGGGGTTAGGTTGGCTTTACTGCATCGCTCAAGGATGTGGATTTTCCTGGAACAGATTGTTTAGCATAAGAAGTTAACACATATTTCAAGAGACTATTCAAGGTGAAGTGGCCTGTTAACAGTTCTTCAGTCAGAGGGCAAGGAAAGAGCGGTTGTGGGGGAACGCAGCTGTGTGTGTGTATGTGTTTTGTTTGTTTGCTTTTTCCCCATCACTTCACCATAACTGGAATGGTATTAATGGTCCCACCCCATCTTGAATGGTCCCTTGAAATGTGTTAACTCCTTATGCTAAACAATCTGTTTCACTTTGTATTTAGCTGTGATATGCTGAGTACTTTCACAGACCTGAAGAAGAGCTCTGTGTAAACTCAAAAGTTTGTCTCTCTCACCAACAGAAGTTGGTCCAATGAAAGATATTACCTCACCCACCTTGTCTCTCTAATATCCTAGGACCAACACGGCTACAACAACACTGCATACAATTAAAAGGGAAACAGATCTATGCTTTCTGGGCTGCATAAAATCATAGTAATAGAATTTAAGGCCAGAAGGGACCACCAGATCATCTCATCGGACCTTCTGCACATCACAGGCCACCAGCATCCACACACTAAACCCAACAGCCAAAATTAGACCAAAGTATTACAGCCTACAGGAGACCTACAGATCATTATATGCCACAGGCACAGAGAGTAGGAAGGGCCAAAGTGCACCAATGCCCAAGGCCCCTGCGCTGTCAGGGAAATGGTTAAGTGAGATATACCCAGATAATCCTGGCAAGTGACCCGCACCCACATGCTGCAGAGGAAGGCACCCCATCCCCCTACAAGATTACTGCCAATCTAGCCTGGGGGAAAATTCCTTCCTGACCCCATATATGGTGATCAGTTAGACCTTGAGTATGAGAGCAAGAACCAGACAGCCAAATCCCTGAGAGAGGAATGCTCAGTGCCTCCTCAGATCTCTAGTTCCTTCTCCAGCCATGACTATCACTGATGCTTCAGAGAAAGATTTTTTTGGGGGGAAACATCCCTTCTTGACCTCTGCAGGTGGCTGGCTGAAACCATGAAGCACGAACTTTTAGGAACATAAGAAACTGAGAATGAGCTCCAGGACTGCTGAGCCCTGCCCCCTACCATCATCAGCAGCACCATCATGCAATCACACTCAAATTCCTTGTGCTACATGCATGCAATTGAGTGTATGAATTATGGTTCCAATACTGAAAGCAGATCTATACAAGGCAGATCCTTATACCTGTGAGGAACATACTAATGGCAAAGTCTTGTGTGTTGGGGGAAGGGGTGAAGTATGAAGGACAGTAAGTTAAATGTTTGGTCTCTGTTCCATACCATGGGGTAAAGGCGCTCTGGTCTCCATCCTATGATGAGTGAGTGGATTTGAAGTTTGAAGGCAGCATGGAGCATTTTTTCTAGGATAGCTAGGCACCATGGCAGAAAATGGCAAGGCGCCTTTAAAAGTATTCAGTGGAATTCACACCTTACTGATGTCACCTGCTGTGAATTGCAGCCTGTGTCACTTCTTGTTTGTACTCTTCTTGGTTCACTCCTTGGTTGTGCATGGCAGTTTTTTGGGGGGGAAATCTAATTTAGGGGTGGTTGAAAATTTTCCATCACAATTGTTCAATAGAAAATTGGGTTTTCAACTATATGAATTTTGCGTGAAAAGTATTGAAAAAAGAAACCCCTAAAGCCAAAATATTTCAATATTGAAAATGCTGCTGCAATGCCTCATGGAAGCTGAAGTTCAGTGGCCTCATATCCCCATTCTCCTCTATTAGCTAGGCTCCCAGGCTGGACTACATCTTACAGGATACATCATGGCTATGGACTTCCATGAAGCACCATCACCCTTATACAAGAGAGATAGTCTGACCAGGTAACCTGGCCTATGGAGGAGAATGGGCATGTGAGGCGCTCAAACAAAATTCTTTGAGTTATGCTGGCAGCATTTCCATATCAAAACATTTTAGTATTCAAATTTTTTGTTGAAAATATGCACAGCCAGCACCTGGGTCCTGCGCTGCCTGCTGGAATCCACGGTGGCTTCTCTTAACACTGGGAACCTCTGAGAAGCGAGGAGAGATAAGGGTTTGAGGTGGGAGAGAAGCTGGGCTGTTCTTGTCCGGCCTGTCAGGGAGCTGCAATGCAGGAGGAGAGACAGATAGTCTGTATCACCAGTACTGAGGCAGAGTTCTCCAGTCCGTATACTCCTGCTTGCTGTGGGCTGCGATGGCAACTCTCACTTGGGGACACCAGGAGGGGAGAAAAGTGGGAGCAAAGCTGGATGTAGGTACAGAGAGGAAGACCCTAAAATCCCTTCCCATAAGGAAGCCTCAAGCCAGCAGGGAGGGGCAAGGACAGGTGAGGGAGTCCTGGAGTCCTGGGAATGGATGGTGCATCCACTGAATAGGGAGGCTACATCCAGGCCTCACGGAGAATGCCCAGGGTGGTGACTGATGAGGGCTAAATTGGAAGCTTGAAGAGTGATGTGCTTCAGCTATCACCAAGCCTTGTGGAGATTCTGGTGGAAATCTATTTCACCCTGTGACTGCATTAACTTTTCCACAGCTCCTCCCAGGCCTAGTAGCCCCCAGTAACAGGGAGATGGTGGGTAAATGGGAGCAGCCATTGGCTTATGTTCCGCTTGTAATGAAGTTTCTGTGCCTATGTCTTCATTGCAACAAAATAGGTGTGGTTTACATGGAGATAACTCAAGATAGCTATCTTGAAGTACAATCCTAGCAGAAACAAAGCATGGGTGGTTTTTATCCCAATGTATCTAGTCAAGGTTGACCTTTCAACCTCCAGCTAGGGTTGAACGTCACTAGCTACATGAAAGTTAAAAACTATCTGTGCCATCTCTCTGCTAGGATCTCAATAGCTACCTCTGTGTTAAAAAAATAATCCATTTCTTTCCACTGAAGATAGCCTATGACAGCTAGTTTAACCTCCCATTTGATGTCTTACCAAGTCTCTATCACTGCAGTGATATCCCACTTTACCACTGATGTATGTGCTTCAGATCTAACAAATAGTTTTGGTACTTACTGTCAAGTTACTTACTGTGATGTCAAGACAATTATTCTTCTAGTTCACAGATATATTGTTATAGCACTGGTATGAACTGTGGATACATTGAGAAAAGAGTGGGTGGGACTGGAGATAGTTATTTTGTTTTCATTTTTCAAAATATACTTTTATCAGAAAACAAACATTTAGCTCAGGTGAGTTGTATCTAAAGCAGGAATTAAAAGTATCCAGGATAGCAGTCCCTGAAAAGGAATTGGGAGTTGTTCCAGAAAAGAAAGAATACTAGATAAACAAAACAAAATCAATATAACAGTGCACAACTAAAAATTATAACCCAGCACAATTATCCCCAGCACTACTACACACTACTATTGTTAGGTGCCATCTCATTTGACAGCAGCATTATGGAGCTATTTAAAAATCTTTCATGCAGATGGATAATTTGTGTATATCTGAAGGTATAGTATTTACTTTCATTGTATTCTGACAGCTACCCATATGATTATGCATGATGATTATTTGGCTTTTCAGAACTGTTATCAGACATTGCAGAATTAATGCAGTTTACCCAAAGTTGGTCCTTTCTGGCTTCTAGCCTGTAATTCTGTTTTCCCCACACAGTGAGTGCAGCCAAACAAATCTGTTTATGTTCCTTGATGTTTTTTTCTTCTTGGCAGAACTACTGGGTTGTTAAAAACAACACTACCACCACAACAGTATGAGAAGAGCAAATGAGATGCCAAGCATTAAAGAGCTTGAGTTTTCAGTAACAATACAGACAAACCAAAGTTTGCTTGATTTAGAAACAAAATATATTGAAATTTGAAAGTGACAGTGTTTTAGGGAGAAATTGTCCTTGTTTATCTGGAAGTTTCCCATTGTATCTCATTCACCCTTCTGACTGAACATTTTGAAGGACAGCCAAGCAAATATCACCATGGGCTTTTCCATACTGCAATCCCCCTAGTGACTGAACTGTGAGTCAGTCACTTGAAACACTTCTCAGGGGATTGCACCCCTGCTGGGCCAATTGCTTTGAAAACTAATCCAACCAATGTCAGTGACGGGATGTGAATGTCCTTCAATTCCATTGCTATGAGGTTTGGCCAATTATTTAGCTTACATGATTTGTAATGAATACTAAGGATCCTGTATATCTCATTCCAATTGCGTGACAATCTTTCCTATAAGGGAGAAATGGCCTTGCACTCAAAGGGATCAAGGTGGTGGACCAGTTGACATATATGGTCAATAATGTGGCTAAGTGAGAATAAAGCATGATTGGAAAAGCAGCGCTCATTTATTTTAACTCACTGGGGGTTTGCTAATGGAGAGGTTGCTTCCCTGCTCATAAATGAGACAAGAGGCACCTCAGTAGGTTAACAGACTCCTAGAAAGACAAGAGGGAACACTGGGAGCCATAGTTCTGAATGAGGGTGTGCAGGCTCAGACGATTTGGTTATGTAAACCACAGTCCTGACAACTATGTAGGTAAGGGAGTCTAACAGATCAAGTCTGAAGGAAAGACACTGTGTTAGGGACCAGGACATGGGTGGTCAGGCAGCCTAATGCCCACAGTAGGAGTCTGTAGCCATGTGCCAGAGGTAAGGGTCACAGCTGAAGTCAGAAGCCATATGCTAGAGCCAAGGGTCAGAGCTGAAGTCAGAACTCAGGAATCAGAGCTGAGGGTCACAACTGGGCTACCTGGAGTGAGGCAAGGCAGAGCAAGGCTGGGCCCAAGAGAGGAGCAAAGCTAGAAACAAGAGTTATAACTATGGGTGAATGCTTTGAGTGGTCAGCAATCTGCTGCTGCTGATTTTAAGAGCAGGTCAGCTAATCCCCTCAGCCAGTGAGGTGGCTCAAATGGGGCCCAGGTGCACTTATTAGACTGAGGTTAATCTGAGGGTCCTTACTCCTGACATAGAGAGAATGACCCATGGAGTGGTGGGATGTCAAAGAAAGAGGATAGCATGTATTGTGATAAAAAAATATGGCTTTGAACAGGGCACCTTGTAGGAAGAACACTTTAGGGTGGACTTTAGGGTGGACCCCATTTAATTGGATTTATATAAGGAAGAAGATTTTGAATGTTACAGAGAAGTTCTAAATATACTGTGTTGGTATCAATACACAAGGAGACTGTTGCTGTCTGATGATGCTATATATTTCAAACAAAAAAAGTGCAATTAGGACATCTGGAGAAATTAGAATTGTAAGCGGTCATCCTTGTCATCTTAACATCTCCACTACTTTTCATTGACCATTGGAACATTTCTGATGCAGGTTTTACAAGATTGCGCACACTGGAAATACACACTTGCATAGTATTGATAGTATTCATTTAAGTACCTATGGCTACCTGTAAGTCTGTTATGTATCATACTTTATTGTATGTATTTTGTGTAGTTCTCCACTGACGACTAACTTTAAGGTACTCTTACATTGAATATGGGCTAGCAGCCTTATATGTCTGCACTATCTAGAGAAAAGCAATGCCAATTGAGAAAAGCCTAGGCTCAGCTGTAGTAATTTTGAGTGTCCTGTCCTTGGGTCCTGTGTCCTGTATAGGAGCACCCACTACTGGAGAATCTCACTTCCTGGTGGCAATTTGGCTCACTTCCAGCATTCTTTCTGAGTCCAATTATAGTTCACTTGCCTCTAGGCCTTGGCAGCACTCCTCAAGTCCTGCCACAGTAGCTGGATGGGAGGAGCCCTCCAGTACCCCTCATCTGTATCAGGATTGTTGTATCAGTCTGCCCCAAACAAAGGAGGGGACAGGTAAAGAGGGGATAGCAACTACCTCAGACTAAACTCACCCTGCTATCAGAGGTCACTAGCAAGTCCTAACAGCCTCCCAGCTCCTGGGAAAACTCCCATTTGTATGGCCAGTCTCACCCTTTTAAGCTCTATTTCTCCAGGTAAGGTATGTTCTGCAGGTCAGCCTAATTGGTGCTGTCTAAGTACAGAAATGCTTGTTAACCTTTCTATCAGCAGAATGGGAGTGTCCCATCACACGGACTAGCAGCTGGTATGCTTATTTATCTATTTGATGTTCTTTTTATAGAATCATAGAATATGAGGCTTGGAAGGGACCTCAGGAGGTTATCTAGTCCAACCCCCTGCTCAAAGCAGGACCAATCCCCAGACAGATTTTTGCCCCCGATCCCTAAATGGCCCCCTCAAGGATTGAACTCACAACCCTGGGTTTAGTAGGCCAATGCTCAAACCACTGAGCTAACTTTAAAATGTCTATCTAGCTTGCACACTTTACAGCATACAGCATTAAGCAGTGACTTATTATCTTCCAGATACCAAGCAAAACTACAAGTGTCAATCTTAGTCAAAGGTGTATAATTGTTTGTATAATTGATGATAAATTAAATAAATAGGATTAAGCTGCAAAATTCAGATCTGGAATACCTGAAAATTCAAGGGGTATTTGGAGAAGAGGGGTTGACCCATTATAAAGGTAAAGGTCATTGGCTAATTTTAGTTCTAGGTTTGAATTTTAAACACTCTAGGTGTGTTTGTATCCAGAGTTTTAGTTTAGGTGTGTTTCCAGAATGGATTCTCCCGTAAGTGAAGTCGTCTCATGCAGATGAGAGCAGTTCATCTCAGTATCATAATTAGACACAGTTGTACTTCTTAGGGAGCATTCAAAATTAAGGCTTGTTGGAAAGAAGGCACAACACTTTTATTAGCTTCATGAGCACTCAACTGGGTGTGATTCTGCTCAGGTTTCTGGAAGTATCCCATTCATATCTAACAAGTTCAGGCATTTAATTCAAGTATTAGCATAGCTACTCCCATAGTAGAAACTTGATTCTTACCCTTGAGGTAGTTTATTATTTAAGTTTAATGGGAACTGCAGATTTTTTGCTGTCAAATCTTATAGTTGTCTTTACTGGTGTTGATACCCTTCACATACTCCCTGGCTTTCTCTGCTATTTCACAGGTCCTTACAGGCTGCCTCTGCTGACCCTGATCACTTACAACCTCTCCTGCTTCCTTGATTCTAGTCTCCATCTTTCTCCTTGCTACCATTGACATTTCTCCCTAGTATTCTCAATCCTAGCCTTGTTCCTTAAAACACTTTGGCCTGTTTCTCCTCTGGGCCGTTACTAAAGGGAAGCTGTTCTTTCTGTTTCACGATCCCATTGGCCTTTTAAGTTCTTAAGGCTTTGTAGCCATTCAAAAAAAAATACCTTCTTCTTCTTGACCCCTAATCCTCTCTGCCATGCTCTGCTATGAACTCACTCACACCCTGATTCATTATAACTCCCTGCTTTCCAAAAAATGTTAAACTCTTAATTAAAATAAATAAAATCAGTTTTGTCTCACCATCCTTTCTGCTCCTCCTCAAGACTGCTTAATCTCACCCCACTAATCCCTCTTCTAAACCCTCTTTATAATGTAAAGAAAAATCTAATACTTTCCATTGCATCCTTCCTACTAATCCTTTATTCTCATTCCTTTACCCTCCACAACAGCTCAATACCTGCCTATATTACTTATTGTGAATGGTTCTTTAAAAAGAATGAATGTGGCTTGGGACTAAAATGGGGGATCAGGTGGGATTCAGAGATTGGAAGGTCTGGACTGTGCATACAGAGTGTACGTTACAGCAGTCGTGGTAGCCTAGTCAAAAATGGCATGACTCGGTGTCAGACTACAGACCGTAAAGTCAAGGTGATACATTCTGATATCTGGGCTGTGTAGTGTATATTAAGATTAAGGCAAAGCCCACATTACTTTAAATTAGTCTTTATTTTCCATAATATATTGTGCGGACAACAATAAAATTATTTTGACCAGACAGCAGATTTCCATTTTGTTTCACCATACTAATAAATTTACAATACTGTTAAGTAGTTAAAGGGTAGAAATGTTTTCTTTTCAACGTATTTAAGATAATGCATGGTTCTTTTTGCAATTACTCCACTGTAATTAAATTGCGGCATTCTGCAGATTTGTACCAATCACGCTTTTCCTTTTATGTTTATTATATCATTATAGTATATTATTGAATGCTTAAACTGAATTGTAATCTTTTTGCTAAGTGCCTTGCCTATTGGACTTTTTTTTTTAAATTTAAACTGAGGCTATCCGTGGAGCTTTTTTCTCAATAGATGGGGAAAGTTTTGAAGTTTCCCAAAAGAAAAGAAATATTTCCAATGAGAAACCGGATATGTACATTCTCAAGCACTTGAATGTGTTATACCAATAGAATAAAAACCAGCAGGATCTTATTAAGAGGGATAAGGCAAAGATGCCACATTTATTGTAAATATAATGATAAAGCAAAAGATAAAAGTAAACGTTATTTGACTATTTATTCCTATCACTACTTATTCCTTACACACACACACACACACACACACACACACACACACACACACACACACACACACACACACACACATATATATTCATTCACACAATCATTCATTCAAGTTCTGTATAGGTGTTATAGTTACCAGCCTAGAAGTTGCTCATGCCAAGTTACTGGCCAGGTATCTTGGTCATGAGGATGGAGCCGAGTCTGTGTCAGGTGCACCTGATGCTCCTGGAGGTTGGCAGCAGAACCAGAGACTCAAAGTCCTCAGTCTTTAGAGGCCATCCTTATAGGAATTAATTCCTATGTTAGTCTATGGGAGCTGTTTCATCCTGCTGTTGCTGACTCAATCAGCAGATGGCACATTCCTGTCCAAAGTGGCACATTCCTGGTGGCTCCACACTGTCCAAAGTTTGTGTTTCTCATCCTTCCAGGTGATGGGGTGGATCCCAGTTTACCCTCAGGGGGTTGTCTGGTGGTCCTACTTGACACATTCTTCGGCCGATGGATACTCCCTTTCTAGGCTGGCACCTCCCTAACCATTTATGTACATCAAGCATTCATCAACATACATTCCATATCTTAACCATATTTTAATTTACTGTCTCCACCACTTTCGGGGTGTGTGCTAATTCATTTGAGACTCACGGCCCTTTAATCACAGATGGTGGGGGTCTGTTCCTGGGAGCCGTTGCTGTTACAATGAAGTGAAAGTCACTTAAGGGCTTATAGCGTTAGTTTACATTATATCAATTACTTCAAGAACAAAGTCAATTAACTTGTTTGTAAGTTTTACATAGTGATAAAGTATCTTTCACAGGACAGATACAATCAATGGTTTCTACAGACAGTAGCTTACAAGTTTTAACAGAAGACCCAAGAGATTTTTGTACTTGGTGAAACTGTTGGATTTTAAAGTGTGTGGGACAAATTATTGGGGGGTCACTGTCACTTGGGGGAATCACTGTTAGTACCTTCTTTAATATCCCTAGAAATGTAGTTTACCTGGCACTTGATACTATTTTGAAAAATACCTTAACCACTCCAATATCAAGTAGTGAGAAATGGAAGGAGAGCACTCACACTCAAGCGGAACTTGCATAATGAAGAGATGTATCTGTTAGTCTCTCTTTTTTGATTTGCTAGTTTATTTGCATTTTTTTGGAATGGGACTTATTTATAACATGTACTCCCCTTCATTTCCTTGCCTGTACTTATATTATTTACTTATCTAAGGCCAGAGATCCAAATCCAGCCCTGGTAGATAAAGGCTGAAAGGAACTACCACATGCAGGCTGGTATGGAGAAATCCGTTGGTGGTCTTTGTTAGATTTTCAACCTACTAGTGGGAAGCTGCAGTGGATCAGCTATTGGGTAAGAGGGAAATAAAAAAATAAATTAATGGAGATATCCTATCTCCTAGAGCTGGAAGGTCATTGAGTCCAGCCCCCTGCCTTCACTAGCTGGACCAAGTACTGATTTTGCCCTAGATCCCTAAGTGGCCCCCTCAAGGATTGAGCTCATAACCCTGGGTTTAGTAGGCCAATGCTCAAACCACTGAGCTATCCCTCCCCTCAGCTCCTGGTGGCACTGCTGGCACAGCCACTGATGCCCAGAGCCGATAAGGAAGAGGAGTGTTGTGTCCTGAGTAGGATCTTCCGGAAATAATCACACACAGGCTGTATATAGTTTCAAATGAAGATGCCACAGACAACTTGTTTAATCCAGCAGCTCCCAGAAAACAGCATAGAGCTGATGCAACTTCTCTAACCATAACTAACTGAACTCTCTAGTAAAACTCCAAAACCTGGAATGGACTAATGTAACCCAGCCAATATACTCGATGCTCCATGAGAAACCTGGCATAGACCACAGAATGAATTCTCCATAAACACTACAAAGATTGCCCAGGAAATTAAGAGTCTATTGTTGTCCTGGGACCCAGAGTGAAGGAAAAGCTACTGGCTGCAGGTAGCTGAGGACCTGGCCACTCCTTTTCACAGGAAAATCTAGAAGAGGGAACTAAAAGGGAGGAAATCTCTTGCTGAATTTTCTCCTCATTTGTTCCATCCAAGGGTGACGTTAGCTCTCCCATGGAACAGCCTCCCCTAACTTTCATGGATCCTCAGCAGAACCTCTGGCTTCACTCCTTAGCAGCTTGGCTCCGTTGCCGGGGTGTGGCAGCTCCCAGACCCTTTTCAAAGGCAAGTTACTGCCATGGAGTGGGGTTGCAGAAGTGGAATAAAATCTCTAAAGGAATCCCCATGAGGCCAGCGGGGAAGAAAGATATGCATTCTGCCCACACCTCTCTAGCCACTCTGTGGATCTCCAGACCTGCAGACAGACCTCTACAGAACACTGAGTGGAGGTGTGGACGGGAGAAAGGTGTGTGTGGAGGCTCCCATCTGTGGGAGCCTGATCTAGTCCTGACTTCCAGAGTCTGCTGGCTGGGGAGGTGTTAGACAAGAACACAGCCGGAGAGGGTGGCAGGGTGGGTGGATGTCTGAGTTGTCTTCTATAATTTGTGTGTGTAATTATCACTGTGACCAGTCATGGTAGCAATCAGATAATTTATATTAAGTTCTTGTGCAATGAAGAGTCCTATAAATGTGCTATTTAAAAAAAAATTGAAAGGGTCAGATTTCCCACAGTCAATTGGACAGTATTGGAAGGGGCCACTCTGACATTTCCTCTTTGCCCTACTTCAAACATGCCAATCGGTTTGAGATAAAGCAAATGCTAACTTTCTAGCCCAAAGTGGTTCTGCTACATATATATTATAAGCTATTCTAAATGTGACTTACACTGAAGTTTTTAAACTCTCATACCTCTGTAATTTAAAAAAAATCAATTTCCTCATATTTGGACAGAAAATTCTCTTGTGTCGTATGTATAATATATGAAGTGGAAAAAACCATTTTGGAGCATTTTAGCGTCTGTTTACATCCTTCGCCGTGACAAGGCTATTTTCCCGATGACTTGGAACATTGCTCCGCCCACCCATATCCATGCATGAAGTGGGCTATCTACTGTGAAAACCCACCTTCCCATATATCAGTGGAACTATCTATGGAATAAAATGCTAATCAAGATGAGGAAGCAGAAAGGGACCTTCAGTTATTAGTATGATTTTAGGAAGCACATGGGTCAAACTTCTCTCTCTTCTCCTATGCATTTTATTGGTGGGAATCTGTAACTAAATTATATTCTCAGCTGTTTTGGTATAAAGGTACTATTCACACAGTAATGTCTGAATGCTTAGGGCAACCCAATGTTTAGTTAGCACTAGCCCTGGGAAGAGCTGGTGCCTGGCAGGGTGCTAAAGGGGCTCCAGGCCTTCAGGAGCAGCACAGGCAACTGATTGGAGAAAATGAATTGTTGCCTATCCCAGGCTTGTTCAAGCCATAGGGTGACTGGTGGGATCTAGTCAGTATTTGGGTGGGGGCTGATACTCTTGTTTTATTCTATTATTTACAATAATAAAAATAAGAACATACAAATGACTGTCTGGGATTTTCTTTTCAATCCAACTAAACATCTCACTCATGAACGCATCAGGGAGCGATCAGGGTTTCCCTGCAGTGACTGCCCTGGACCATCATGAGTCATGGTGGTACCAGCAACGACAGCATGTAGACTGTCTCTCTTCCCACATGCTTAATGTCCCTTGCTGGTACCCAGCCAGCCAGCAGACACTGGAGGAAAAAGGAGGAGGCAGCAGCCAGCTGCTTCTTGGCTGTGCCAGCAGCCAGCTGCCTTCTGGCTGTGCCAGCAGGGAGATGATTGGAGACAATGAGATTCAGTTTGGGTCAGTCTGCCAGATCTGGATAAGCTATGCACATAAACAAGGTCACCCATCTGTGGTGGGGTGTCCACCCCACACAAGGCAAAGCATGTTAAATTAGGACAAATAACCTTAGAGGCTGCACCTGGAGAAGAGCCAGGGCTTGATAAAGGCTAATTGAGGAAGCTCAGAAGGGAAGGAGCAGGTTGGGCCTGTATGAAGGTGAAAAAAGAAAGGAGTTTCAGGGGAAGTAGTCTGCAGTCACTGGCTGTAAGAAGTGTGGTTTGTTTAGGGCTACAGAGTTTGGCAAGAAGTCAGAGAGGGGAATTAGTCTATCATTACTCTCTGGGAGGAGGGAGTTTGGGCCAGAAGGGGGGTGGTGAAGATAGAGAAGGGAAATAGGAAGGAGTCCAGGAAAAAAGGAACAGGGTCTGGGAGCAAGCAGAGCATAGTTGCTAGACTTTGGGTCCCTGGGCTGAAACATGGAGTAGTGAGTGAGCCTGGGTTCCCCTACCAGTGGTTGGAGAAGTGGTGCAGGACCTGGCCGTGGAGCAGAAAATTATCTGGAATAGCATGCGGACAGCTGAGCCAGTGAGATATTGATACCCCAGAAGGGAAGAACTACATAGTGACCTGGTCGGTGGGCTGATTGCTGAGAGGGAGACTGTTCACACCACATCCTTCCTAACTCTCTAGAACTCACAACCTGTTGAAGAAGCTAATTTCCAGACCCAGCCACAAGAAGGTGCCCAACAGTGCGTGAACTCTGTAACACCATCTCACTGAATTGTGAATGGGGCTGGTCTAGTCTGGTCACTGCTGTCCATTTCCCTTCCAGATAGGCAGAGAGAGAAAAAAGTTTTCTTTGGGAAAAGGAAGATGCTGTTATCAGTTTCCCCTATGCTAGGGCTATCTAGAATCCATAGGAAACAGACTGTCCCTTTTCTTCCCCTGGAATTCCCTGGGGGCCAAGTAGGTAGGGTGACCACACAGCAAGTGTGAAAAATCGGGACAGGGGGTGGGGGGGGGGTAATAGGAGCCTATATAAGAAAAACCCAAAAATCGGGACTGTCCCTATAAAATCGGGACATCTGGTCACCCTACAAGTAGGTGAGAAAACATGTGTAGACCCTCTACACAGCTCAACTGTGTGTGTGCACAGTGTACGCATGTGATCAGTGTTAGCCTTGCTATATGCTTGCATAGGTACCTGGACACCTTTCAGATACCCTCGTTCCTTGTTGATTTCTCCCAGCCTTAGTGCTGGGTGAAGTTTTCTTGACAAATTGGTAAATGTACCAATTTGCACTTTTTGGGCACCAAAACCATTCATGGATTTGGGTCAAAGTTAGAAAATAGTTTATTTGAAAAAAAGGGGGGGAAATGAACTAGTCAAAACAATTCATGCTGACAATTTCAAAATGAAATGTTTTGACTTTGATTCAAAATGCCATTTTGTTTAGAAATTTAACCAATTTTTGTTAAAAACCATCACAATAGGGTGAAAAACACTTGAAAGTGACCCAAAATGAAACAGACTTCTTTATTCTTTTGATTGGGGTATAAGATTTGATGCCAAAATGTTTTTTCCCCCATTTCAGTGAGGAAAAACTGGGGGGAAAATGAATTTTGGTTCAAACCAAACTGACTCCCCCCCCAACCAAAAAATCATTTTGCTCAGGTCTACCTGTATGCAGATTAATATGGTATTACATCATTACATGACATCAACGCTCATTATGATATACAACCACCAAAGTCTTACTCCCTACCCCTAATTTGATCTGTTTTAAGCCCTGATTGTGGGGCCAGATTCTGATTTCACATACACCAGTATAAACCAGGAGTAACTTCCCTGAAGTCAGTGGAATTAAATAGCTGTCAAATGGGTGCAAGAGATCTGAATCAGCCCCATACTGGTTCCTCAGTGTTCAGTGTCTATGCTGAGTAAGGAGGACATTTGGAAGGTATGGACCCAGTTTGGCACATATTCAGTCTTGGCCCACGTTGCCTCTACATAATGTTTGTGTTTGTACTCTTGTTGTTCCCTGAACTTAAAGCAGTTTGTTCATCCTGACAATCCAGTGTGATATTCAGCAGCTTTTGTTAGGTTTGCAGTAAAAAGGAACTTAAAGCATTTTTAGGGTTGAACTCCATCCCCCGCATGGGCTCAATTCTACACCTACAAAGACAATGGGAATTTTGAAACTGACTTTCATGGGAGCAGAGTTCATCCCTAGCGCTGATCATGTGCTCTATTTTAAATCTCTAGTGAACGGCTTGCTGCAATTTCATTCCTCATAACAGTCTATCCCTGATGCAATGCAGTACCGATATATGCTGCCATCTAGTGCCCAGAGAGAAAATGCATGCAGCTGAGTTTATAATGTTAGATGAGCACTGCAGATGACACAGTTCTTGCTATCTGCACCTACCTCCTTCTGTTTTACTTTACAATCAACCCTGCTGAAACTTGCTTTCCAGAAGAGAATATATCGTTAGTGACAGAAATGTGTACAAAGGGCTAAAAAAAAACCCCACAAAAACAATTGGTAAACAAGGCTACATGCAGCAGCCAGAGGGAAAATACAACTGATTAAAGTTGTAGCTATCTTGCTGTTTGAAGTAATCAGCACAAGGGCAGTGCTGAACCAGAATAAATGTAACGAGGGATACAACTGGTGATTTTGATGACCTTGAAAGGTGCCCAGGGCTGGGGGAGTGGAGACAGAAAAGCTTACAGAATGGTTTAGTGTTGGAGATGGTAGAATAATATTTTTCTAAATGTTTTGATACATTCCCCAATTTTAAAAACGATTCCATGAATAAATATACATATGGTTTTTTTTAAAGGAAACAAACAAAAAATCACAGTATTGGTAAACCAACCAAAAAAACCCAACCAAACAAAAAAAAACACCTGAAAGCAAACCCAGAATAACATTAAATGTAAACAATTCACCAAAGCCCTCAATAACCAACCACACTCATCTTGGACAGTTTCCAAAATAAGTATATATATTGCACAATAGTTGTGAACTTTCAATAAAATTCTCCCAAAGAATATCATATGTTGGCATAAAAATATCACAATCCATAAAGTTATACAGCAACCAAAAGAAAAATAAAGGCCTCCAATCCCAAATGACATTAAGCACCACTGTGAAAGTACAATATCAGAGAAAGAGAGAAAAAACTTTGTTCATATTCAAGAAGAAATGGGTATACATTTGAAATCAGATCCTGCTCTGAAATATCCAAAATTCTTTCTGAAGAATTTTCTTTATTTGCACTAAAAAGAAAGTTTTGGTGCTGTTGTATTTATAAAAATATACATGCCTCTCTAGTCCCCTCCAGTCAACAATTGATTAAAATTCCAACTTAATGATCAAAATGCATTTCAATAAGCTTCAGTTGCTCATAAAACTGAAAGAATACCTTTTTAATACATAAGAGCGGCCATACCGCATCAGACTAATTGTCCATCTAGCCCAATATCCTGTCTTCCAACAGTGGCCAATGCCAGGTGCCCCAGAGGGAATGAACAGAATAGGTAATCATCAAGTGATTCATCCCCTGTTGCCCTTCCCAGCTTCTAGCAAACAGAGGCTAAGGACATCATCACTGCCCATCCTGGCTAATAGCCATTGATGGACCTATCCTCCATGAACTTATCTAGTTCTTTTTTTTCCCTATTATTGTGTTGGCCTTCACAACATCCTCTGGCAAAGAGTTCCACAGGTTGACTATGCATTGTGTAAAGAAATACTTCCTTTTATTCATTTTAAGCCTGCTAATAATTTCATTTGGGACCCCTAATTCTTGTGTTATGAGAAGGAGTAAATAACACTTCCTTATTTACTTTCTCCACACCAGACATGATTTTATAGACCTCTATATATCCCTCCTTAGTTGTCTCTTTTTCCAAGCTGGGAAGCTGTTTCATACCCCTAATCATTTTTGTTGCCCTTTTCTGTACCTTTTCAATTCCAATATATCTTTTTGATGGGGTGACCAGATCTGCACACAGTATTCAAGATGTGGGCATACCATAGCTTTATATAAAGGCAATATGATATTTTCTGTCTTATTTATGCATGCTTTAGATAGTTTTTTTGTTGCCAAATTACAGGCCTCTCTCGATCTTTTATCAAAACAAATGTAACAATGTAAAAAGTGTGACAGAGGACAGTAAAGGTGATATATATTTCAATAGCATGTTAAACAGTTTAAGAATATTCAGAACTCAGGGAGGATAGATTACTGAGGAGAGAAGCAGTGCAAAGTCCATGATTTACATTGAATTTGATAGCATGGGTCTCCTGTTTATCACATGGACACCACTATTGACATACATATGTATATTTCAAGGGTATTTAAAGAAATTCAACAGAACCTGAATTTTGAAAATAGCAGAGGTGAATAAAGAACACATGCACACAAACACACGCTGAAGGTTGCCATGATAGATTTTGTTTCAGCCATCCCTTACCCATTGTGAGCACATGTTGTCAGAGTAGCAAAACCCTTCAAGTTTGTGACAAAGAATACTGTCAAAAATAACATGAGGTCTTGGCTGTAGATACACGTCTATCCCTCTACCCCTAACTGGATACACAACTAGATTCTTACAGAGCAGGTATCCAAGATAGCATTCAAGACCCTCCTTAAAACTCATTTGTATGTAATGCTCATGAATAGGGTCCTACTAATTTCAAGGCCATGAAAAACGTGTCATGGACCATCAAATAAGCCTTCCCCGTGAAATCTGATTTCCCCCCTGTGCTCCTGGGAGCGCCCCAGCCGGGGGTTCTCAGCTCCAAGTCCCAACCGGGCTGGGGAGGGACAGGACTTGTCCTTCCCCTGCACTGCCACTCTCATTGGGAGATCAGACCCACCTCCGGGTGCCTTCCCCTGCTGCAGGAAGCTCTGGGGCTGAACAGCAGTCCCGAAGGTTCCTGCAGCCGGAGTAGGCTTGTGGATGTGGGTCCGATTTCTCCCTGCTGCTTGGAGTGCCCCACCTGGGGACTCCTAGCTGTGAGTCCCCACCAGGCTGGGGAGGGACAGGACTTCCTCTTCACCTCCACAGCTGCTCGGGGACGGGGGGGAGATCAGACCCACCTCCGTGTACCTTTGGGTTGGAATCCACATGGTTACAACACCATGACATTTCAGATGTAAACATCTGAAAATGTGAAATTGACCAATTCAAAACCCCTCTGGCTGTGAAATTGATCAAAATGGACCATGATTTTTGGTAGGGCCCGACTTATGAAACATGTAAGGCTAGGTGGTTGGTGTGCTGAGACTCATGGTTGATATACTAATTGTGACTGTTTCACTGGTGTCTTGCCCTCTTCCTGCTTGTTTTATCTACCTGTATGCCATCACAAACTAGACTGTGATCTTTCTGGGTCAGGAGCTGCCTTTTTATTAACTGTGTGTGTATAGTCCTTAGCTTAATAGCCCTGAGATACTACTAGTGATACTACTGTCACTAGGAATGGCCCACCTCTTCATAACCAATGTAGCAACCAAACCTCTGAGGTTACAGCTCAAAGGAAAAAAACAATATCTGAACAGTTCTGTAGCCTTCCATGCTGAAGGATATTGTCACAAGAGTATCTCCGATGAGTTCTTAATTAGTAGAGGAGATTTGGCAAATTTAGCTTGAAGGTAACATGGATAAGTTGCACATTACTCCTACATTATGGGAATCAAAGACATACTGGTAATGATATTCAGTTAGCTTGGTGGAACTTAGTTTAGATGATCTGGGAACTGGCTGAGACATGCTACCTGCTTCTCAATAGCACAGATCCAAATGAAAGAATAGTGCATGAGACATGGGAGGCTTGTGTAGTCTTACAAACTAGCTAGTACTGCTCAGTGTGAGTGAGGGTGTCACACTCTGGCCCTAAGCTAGAATCCTATACAGCTGTGGGGTTTTAATTAAGTTTTTCTGCTGATGTCTGCTCACATTATTTGCAGCTCTGTGAAGCACTGTACAAATCAGAGTGAATGAAACTGGAAAACAGATCTTCCTCCAAAAATTGTTCTCTGTGGACCAAATTCCAAAGTCATTACAATGGCAAAATTCCCATTGACTTCAGTGGGAGTTTGGCTGCTGCAAGGACTTCAAGAATGGCTACTTGATTAGCCCAGGCATGGAATGGGGAGAGGCTCCTGCAGGTCATTCCTTCTGCCTCTGACATGCCTAAGACCTCACATGCCAAGTGGCGTATGGGTGCTCTGGTGATCCATGCCCCACCCAGTAGCTGGCCAGCTCATAGTATGTGGGGAGATGCTTGAGTACTTCTCCCTACCCTGTTGGGAGTGTATATGTGGAGGAGCTACCCTATGCTTCTCTCAGATTCGTGGTCATCAGTCTTGGTGCCCTCATTGCCCCTCCCTTCCATCTTAAGTTTAGGTTGAGGCTGCATATGTTTGGTTATCATCAGTTCTCCTGGAGTGCTGTGGGCTTGGCTGCTCACATCAGGAGGGCATTTCTATTTAGTGCAAGTTTTTTGCATACACTATGTGCTTTTTTCCTGCAATCCGGGGTTTTGTCTCAGGTTGTTTTATAGATAATTAAATGTTTGTTGCAACTTTGGGCATGAGTCTAGTGTTTTGGGGTTAACAGTGGCTAGTTTGCAGGATCTTAGCACAAGCTTAGGACCTGAACTTCATGCTGTTTGCAGATCAGGTGCAAGCCTCAGTCTCTTGCACAAATTGAAGTATTCCTCATCTGTGCCCCCTAATGCTTGTATGAGGGAGATGCTGCAGGGGACTGACACAACTGGGCCAAATTCTTATTGGCTGGTAGTGGGTTGGTCTAGGCAGTCACTTGGGGTAGCTTGGAGGATCTTCACCAGATAGGACACTACCGGACAGTTCAGAGCAGATGCTTGGATCCTTTTTGTTCTGACATTTGATGGAGTTAGAGTTATAAACTTTCCATTTTGTTGGCCATCACTTTGGATGTTTCAGACAAGACTGGCTAAAACACTAGATAATATATGGGCGTGAATAATATCGCACTAGTAGGAAAATTGACTAGATGGTCTAATTACCTTTTAAAGCTCTGAATTCTGACTTGATGATTCATTTTGTGTGTACCTGAAGACACTTAAGTTAGTTGGGTGATCCTTTGTCAAGTTCTGATTTTCTAGGAGTATCAGGAAGTAGATATTTCACTACAAACTAGAGTTGGACAAATGTTGAAAAGAGAAATTTCACAAGTATTAATTTGACACTCTAAACAGATTTTCCAACTATATTTGTACCCCTTTTTTGTTCATTTCCTTCATGTGTGTATAGTCTTAAGGGCATGATCTGTGTTTGCATTTGTACAACAGGCCCCTGATTCTGGCTGAGCTTTTGGGCACTATTGAGAAATAAATAAAAAATACTCTTTGCAGAAGGGACCTGATTCTAAGATTTATGCTCACCCACTGAGGGAGCAGACACATGTCTAATCAAAGAGCTTGAATTTAGAATTCTTGCAACTAATTGCTTGGGGTTGAGTTACAGACTGAGAATAATTCACAAATGATATTCTGCAGATAATGAAAACAATTGATAAACTCTAGAAAAATCACCATCTGCTCCTATGTAATTCATGAACAGAAGAAGAGTCAAGATGCAACAGATGAATGGGTTTGTTATCCTTATACACCCTCCTCTGTTGCTAACAGGTGAAATCTGTTGAGTGCTGTTATGCTATGTTCAGAATGGAATTTTGGTAATGGCTGCATTTCATCATCTGAGTCCTAGACTGTTAAAGGAAGAGGAAGGCCATTTAGCACAAAAAACAGTGGTCTTTGGCATATTGAAGATAACTGCTTAACTTCTCAGCTTCTTTATATTATCCACATTGCCAGGAAAACAGAAGATATTCTATATGGCAGAAGATACAGGATTTGGCTGAGTGCCTCATCTCTCATTGTAGCAGCCTGCCTAAAGAATAGAAATTTGATTGCATTTCTTCAGCTTCAGTCAGCTAGAGTCAGGCTAAAAATATAAAACATGACTGGAGCATTGTTTCTAAATAAAATGAGTTTGAATGAAATTAGCAAAAGGCTTACTGACCAATCAACTTTCAAACAGCTGCAATAAGCTGTAGTAAGAATCCTTTTCATTCTGAAAGTTCCCAATGGGCAGGAGATACTCTTTGAATTCCATGGTCATCTCACAGACCTTTGCATCATAAGACATTTTCACACAAGTTGTCTGGGTATTTGGATAAAATTCAAAAAGAGGCTTATACTTCAAAGAGTAGGAAAGCTGACTTAAGCTTTAGAATAAATACCAAAAATCTCTTATCTTTTCATATTTGTCGTTTGTTATAATCCTTGCAAAAGTGGCCTCAGCAATAATAGGGAAAAAAATCACAAGATTGGCTTGACAGACTGACAAAAGCATTATATATAAATGCTGGTTAGGGGACAATTATGGGGGATTTAAGCTTCAGAAATGATAAACGCTCATCTAAATTAAAATGTACATGAATTTTCAGTGGGAATGTTTCACTATGGAAAGTAAAAAAAAGCTTTCTTTTGGGAATGTGACTTACATTATTTTTTCTTTAGCATTCATTCAATGCAAAGTTTCCCCTGGGTCCCAAGTGCAAGGACAGTGAGGCCTCATATCCTGATGATTTTATTCTTTAATTATTTTTGTTGTTGTTTTATTATGGTGAGTCCCATTCTTTTCTACAAGTTTAGGGCTCAAAGTCCCTTAGACAATATAGCGATGAGTGTAAACAGACTGATCTCTTTTGTAAATTACCTTTTGATTGTGAGGTGGTTAGCTAATGTATTTCAGGTGTAGTATTATGGCGGTGTTAGTGATTATATAGTTAAAGTTGCATGGGGATTTGCACTTATATAAAAATTAAAATCCCACTATTCCATTCCACATTAAATGATTAAGATTAGTCTCCATATTAAAAACTTTTGTTTTTTGTTGTTGTGTGAGTATTTTATACACAATTTAACTTTTTATGCTTCTTTTGGTAAAACTATGAATTTTGGCAGAGGAAACATTTAAAATGAGCCACCTGTGAAATTTTCCCTATGAATCTCACTCTTGAAAGAACAGTTAAGCCAACCCAGTAGTTACCCCATACACATTGCCATGATATCTCCCGAATATAGCACTTTTCAAATTCACCATTTTAACACACGAAGGTATTCCTCTCATCATCGCAACTGAATTTATCACCAAAGATAATTAGACATAATTACCCTAATACAGTGACTTTGGGGCCCCAATGAAGCTGTTTCACGCTGTCTTGGAACTGGCTTAAGCAGCTATCTGAAGATTTACCTGATGTAGTGATGTAGGGGAGACCCCTACAGTGACACAGCAGTCTCCACACCATGCCCTTCTGGAGTTAGCCTTACTTCTCTTTACTCTGTGTGGTTGCATAGAACCCGGGCACAACCTAACATCCATAGCGATTGCATTGACTGGAACTTAAGTAATCTGAACTTTTAAGTTAGCTAATTTTTTTGTGTGGGGGAATGTAATGGGCTAAATTCAGCCCTGGTGTTAGCTGCTACAGCTCTACCTAAATCAAAGATATCACACCAAGGCTAGTTATAGTTCTATAAATGCAACCTTTGATATACTTGGGGTTAGCACTCTTATCCCAATAATAATGTCTTTGAGTCTCCCTTATTACTATTAATTATATTATATAAGACTTTAAGGAGCTTAAATTCATGTTTCAATCAATATTATACCATTGAAAATAACTGATTTTTAAAATATACAGCAGACATTGATTTTTCATATGCTACAATGCACTCATACCACCACCAACATTAGCAAACTGTTGCAAGAAACCATTTGCTAGGGGAAAACACAATCTTGACATTTTTTCCATTTGTTAACTCATTACTTTTTTACGATGTTTCTTTTTTCTTATTGAAGTTTTTTTCTTTATTTTTTCTTCAGGTCACAAGAAATAAGTTACCTTCTAGATGAGAACATAAAGTGCAACAGCTCACTAAAATGCCACAGAGAGGTGCTCTAAGCCCACTCTAGTTACTCAGAGCAGCTCTGCTGAGAACAGATGGATCTGCGCTAAGCTCCTCTCAAGACAGGATTCTTTCTGATTTTAGTACTCTTCCATTTATTTAGTTATTTATTCAGCACTCATTGTGCAGCAACATGTGCCCAGCAGTCAGAGCTTAAAATAATAAGATCAGTAACTGCCAGGTGAGATTCACCTCACAGAATGAATTCAACCAGAACACTCATACCTATAATCTCATTTTTCATAAATAACACATTTGTTCTAATAAACCCCTTTATAATTTGATTAAAACTATGCAATAAGTGAGTTGTTTGGGCTTATTTTATATAGGCTTCAGTCCTGAAAACAATTATGCACCTGTTTAGCCTTGCTCATGTGAGTAATCACCTTGATTTCAGTGGGACTACTCGCACAAGTAGCGCTCAGCATGTGCTTAAAAGTTTGCAGCATGTGTTCCAATGGGTTATGGACTAGAATTTCCCTTCTGGAGATCTGGCTTCCAAATCTGTTTTCAACAGAAATGAAATGAGTTTAGACGGGTGGGTGGGCAAAACTTTTTGGAATATGCCCATGCAATATATGTCTTTGAGCAGTGCAATTACAGGAAAGTTCACCTTCTTAAAGTCCTTGTGTGTCCATAACTATGTGCAAGACTTTCTAGACAGAAAGCGCCAGAATTTCACCCTATCAATGCCAATGGCAAAGTTCCCATTGAGGTCAATGGGGCCAGGATTTCACCATCGTCTCATTATTAGAACTATTAAAGCAGAACACTGAATACAAACTTTTCCCGCTCTAAGTGTGAGGAAATTTGCATTTTTATAATGGACCAAACTGAAACACCAAATTCGAACAGCCCCAAACTTTGAGGAAGTTTGGATTTGTATGGCTCACGCCTCATTCCCAGTCATCATACATATCTTACTATGTACCATACAATGAAGAGCCACTGTGTGTGGTTTTCAGAGCCTTTGTTCATTAGGCATCATGAATAGAATTATTATACAGAGATTGAACAAATGGAATACAAAATTGTGGTCAACTCATATCTCATTACTATTTTTGAACCTTTAAGAAAAAAATTACTTCATATAAACATAGATTGAGTTATGGTTGAGTGCCATGTTTAAAATATAGCTTCAATTCTTTATTTTAAAAAAAGCTACATCCCCCCAAAAGGCAACTTTATAAATAACCAAAAAATGCAGCTCTTATCAATATGGTCCGCATTTAACAAACGCCATTTGAAGCATGTATGAATTTTTAACTTATGAGGTTCTGCCCACATATAACTGAAATATCATGTATGCTTGTCATGGGCTGTGATTGTAATTGTTTTAGAGATACTCAGATATTGAAACACACAATTTGCCTTGAGGTCCTGAGGTAATTGGGTAATTCAACGCACCTACTGCTACCTAGACAAGAGCAGGTTAAGTGTACAGGTTACTTCTAACTGCAGGATGGATGCAGTATAATTGGCTGGGTAGATGATAGATTAGATTAGGAAGATATTCAATACCACATACCAGCAAAATGGTACCAGTGAAATGAAAGGAGAGGGATAAACATTAACTGTTATTAAAGCTTTCAGCTTATTTAGGCACCTCTTACAGGTGACACTACATTGTTAAGTGCTTTTATTCTTGTATAGTATGTCTATCTGGTTACCCTTGTCAGGTACCCTCCTAAGAAACCTTTCATTAACTATTCTCTTTTGCTACCTTTTATGTATAGCTATTCACCAGCCTACGAGTCTCTAAAAGCTGCTATTAACCCTACTAACTATAGAAACAGTAGACTGGTATGAAAAGTTGTGCATTTCTTGAGGTAGTGTTAAGTATTGCCTCATCAGCATTCAACACTACAGCCAAAGGATAAAAGGGGAAAAAATCCTACAGACATATGAGAAGATAAACAGAAAAAGAAACAGTGAGCAGAAAGAAAAGCTCTTTATGTCTGTACTGCAGACTCTTTTTCTAATGGGTCCCACTCCCAACCACCATTAACACTAGCATGTGATGTGTTCTGCAAATAATAGATCAGCAATGTCACATCTGAAATTGCACCTCTCTGGCATTCAGGTGTTACAGCTAATCAGCCAGCAGCCAGACTTTTGGAGGAATTACCCAGGGGTGTATTACAGAATGAAAGTGTATGTTAGATCATCTAGCAGCAATTAGAGTAAACCACCTCTGGCTTGAGCCAGAATCACTGTTACTTCCCACAGCTCTCTCTCCTTCACTCTCATATTGTCTGTCCCTTTCCACTACTGGGTATCAGACTGATTTGGCTGGAATTAGTGAGGCATAGTAAATACCACAACTTCTTCAGACAATGAAGTGATAGTTAGCTCTTCAGCAGTTCTCGGTCATGAATAGATCTTAGTGAATAATTGAAAAGATATTCATCAAATTATTTATCTGAAAAGTATTGCAAGATGTATTAAGTAAATGATTTGATGCCTATTGTTAGACCAGCTCTAGTCATGAGTGTTTTCTTCTTTCCTTTTTTTCCTTTTCTCATAATAGTCACTGCAGCTAGTTGTAAATGCATTGAAACCCCCCTGCTTATGTAGGATGGAGAGAATACAGACAGTGATTTATGGTATTACAGCACTGTGCAAAGTTCAGGTGCAGTCAAAATCTCACCAGTTTCTGAATTCGGAGGGAAGAAAAAGACCCAGCCTTTCATGCAAAATGTGAGAGTGGAATTTGCATGTGCACAATTACTGCAACTGTGTATGTATTTGCACATATGCATGTGACAAATTAGTTGTCTAACTGACATTTTTCATGTCCAGTTACTGTGTGTATAATTCCACACATGGCAGATATGCATGCAGCTGCATGTGTGATATTTTTTGTCAGGGACCTCTGCAGAGAACTCCCCCAAGCAGATGTGGGAGAGGCACAAACTTATTTCCTGTAGCCCTCCAATATGGTGGCAGTGAGGGTTTGTGGGGAGACAGAGGTAGTTTCAGGGGCTGGAACCAGGAACCATATTGAGTCTCTATCCTAGCCTACTCAGCCTCTGTCCCACCCTTCAACCCTGACCACTCCAGTAGTTCCTGTTCTGCTATATTGACAACTCACCTCCCTTGGCAGCAGGGCATTGGAGCAACTGTGTGCTTCTGCCTCATCTCTCCTTCTGCCAAGAGCTCCATGCTGGCTATGAGCCAGCAGGGGAACCAGAGAACATCCAGATGGGAGACAGACTGGCTGCCTTCATATCTATCCCCACAGTTTTAGGATTCTCTTATTCCTCACTCTGTTAGCAGGCGTTGGAATCCAGTAGAAAGCTGCAGGCCAATTAGGAACTTTGCTGTTTCATTAGGGACTCATTTGCTTACTTGTTAGGGAAGGTGTGACTCCTCATAATCCTCTAGGAACATAAGGAGGTAAGGATAGCTTTCTAGCAGAATGAGCTAGAACAAGCACCTACTTTAGGGGGACAGATTGAGCAGACAAGTCTGAAACTGTGGTGAAGTAAATATGGGAACAGCCAAGCCTGAGGAAAAGGCTTGGCTTTTGTTTCCATGTATTGTTTTGTAATTTTCATTTCTCATCAATACACCTGATTCCAGCAGGTGTCATTTTTGTAATTTTTATTTTATTCAAATGTTTAGTTTTGTTTGGTGCTAGGGGACAACTTCATCCATTTGCACCAGTGAAACTGGCCATACACAAAGTGCTGTCAAATTCACAACTGAAAATAGAGAGGAAATATATATTCTGAAAGGGATTAGACTATCCAGGCACATGCTCTTCCAAACTCTCCAAGCCATTAAAATATAAATTAAATGACTATTAAAAAAAATAGAAGAAAAAGCTAGTTCATTGCTGGTCTCTGCTCATTCCACTTATGTTTTCCATCTCAAAGTCTGATGGAAACTGAAACAGCTGTCAGTAGATCTATCCAGGTGGGAAGGGATTTCTTTATGGGTAGTAGTAATGAACTGAATCATGGTTAAAGAAAAAGTGACCTTGCTGTGCCTTAAACCACAGAATACGTGAGCAATCTTGCAATTTTTGAGAGTTGAATGTGTTTTTATGATACTTTGGCAGGACACCAAAGTTTTTTTGTGGATACATTTTTTTTTTGACACACAGAAGTTTTATTATTGTAACTTTATCAGCAAGTAAGAATCAGCCATCCAGAAGTCTGTCTAGCACAGTCGCAGACTCCATTTAGTTTCAGATTTCAACATTTAGTTAAATCTTGGTAGTTAATTATTTGTAATGTTACTTTAAACATAACGTGGAATCACACAATATAACTGTCTAGCACTGGGAACTATACATTCAAAAGAGTGTAGAGCTAATATTTTGAGTTTGGCCTAGCTCTACTAACTGTTAAATAAAATGAGTTGTCATATGTCAACTACTGGCACTGCTCCTGTAATCTTATCTGCTTGGGCAGGTGCTTACACCCATGTGAGGTCCTTTGTTGTCAATGGGACTCTGCACAGATGCAGGGTTCTGCTTGCATGGGTCAAATTGCAGGATCAGAGTCATATACAGTGAAATTATGTCTATATTAGAAACTTACAGAAAATGAAGTCTGCAACAGCTTTTTGACTTACTCAGTGACTTAGCCCTACTTACCGACAAATAATAAAACGTTGACTAGTTAGAAAACAGCTTATTTTTTTGTGAAAATACAGCTGCTCACTGATTGGCTGAAGCATACTTGAAAGTTGTGCCCTCAGCCAATTATAATGCAACTTGTATAAGAGAAATGAAGTCTCTCTAGTAGAACATTTTCTTAGGATCAATGTCTCTCAATATTCCTTGACATTTACTTTCAATAGATGTTTCGCATCTCTGCCCTGACATTTATCTAACAACGGGGGACCATTCTCCTGTGACAATGTTCTAAATCCATTGAGGTTACCTCTTTTACTGTACGCGTGTGTGTGAAAAAGATGTGCAGTAATGAACAGAGCAATAGAAAGGAGCAAGCTGCTAAATAAAGTAAGATTCTCTAGGAATGTATATTTGGACCAAATGGGTGAAGTGAAGTCTAGTAAAACTAGACAATATTTATAAAAAGTGTTCATTGCATAGTCGGAACTCAGTTAATATTCTGTATGGCTGAGTTATTTTGGGGCAGGGGAGGATGGTATGCTATCTAAGTTGTAGTTCATTATGCATTCCAAAGTTATTAGAGGAAGTGCATTGGGTATGGGACTTGCTACACCTCTATAACCGGTGTATCCCGCACTCCTCACTAGCTCAGCCCTACTGTCTTGCAGTGGATGAGGGAGGGCACCCATACATTCTTCATCTAGGGTCATTGATGCTGCTGTCAGTGTAAGACACTCATATTCTTGTTTATGATCCCCAGACCTGCAGCTAATTTAGGGATGCCTCTTTCACAGCTTCATTAGAGAGGAAAGAGATAACTGCACTACCTTTCCCTCCCTACTACTGCCTCACTATTTCTCATCCCAAAGCATCTTTACAGACATGGGGAGTAGTACAGAGTCACCATTCATTCCTGTCCGGGACTTGTTCCTCCATTAAGCCCAGCCTGGTCATGTCCCTGTGTATAATGTACCGCCATCTAGTTGTCAGTTGGCCTCTAGATCTGACTGACCTTGGTTATATTTGAATTATTTTCTTTGGCATCCTATCATTTGTTTGTCTTCAATGGTTTCCCCACCATTTATTTTTGATTGCAGCCAACCCCAGGCCCTTTATGAAATTAATTGCTTACTTGTCCATTCCCTAGAGGAGAAGAGTACACATCAGAAAAAAGCCGCCATCATAACTGGCATCATTTTTAGTAATCTCAGCAAAGAGGTCAAAGATTAAATGAGTCTGAAATCTGAACTGTCATTAGATTGGTCCCACATAATCTAGGTGACTTCACATCCTACTCTCCTAACTTTCTCATTTATCTTAAAATCATTCCACTTTACACCTGCCATCTTCTGAAAAATCTCATCTCTACCGATGTCTTCCGATATCTGTTTCATTTAATGCAGCTGCTTCCAGACCATAGAATAATATGGTTAGTACACTGATCAATTTTCACTTTAGTACCAACAATATTTTTATCAGTCTATAATTTCATCAACTTCTGTGCAACACTTGTAGCTAAGCACATCTCCTTTAACCTCATTCTTGATGAAACTATCAACATTGATCAATCTTCCTTAGGACTCATAAGATTTTACTTGTAAAATCTTGTGTACCTAGGCAGCCTCACTGGTGTGGCGTAATTTGGTCCTAAATAAGGGTTTCATTCACGGGTCATTAATGTATCAGTTTTTGTGGGAGAATTCTATTTTATATTTGTTCCTATACCACGGTCATCACCATAGTATCTGAGTGCTTTCCACTAATGCATTAAGCAACGTGACTAGCATTTCTCATGTGGCAAAAAATAATGGAGCTGCTGCCTGTTGTCCTTGAGCTGCTTTTTCTTTAACATCCAGTAGTTCATGCTGTGCAGTAGGTGTGATCAGTATCTCTTCTGAAAACAACTATTGCAGTTTTTAAGAGAAAGTTAGTAAGTTTAGCCTTCCCAAACTTGCTGTTACAGCTCCGGGCCCAAGCACATAGAAAGGGAATTGCACAGCTCTGTGCCTGATGCTTGGATTAGAAGCAGTGTTTCAACATTCAGCAATAGGGTCAAGTAAACAAAAATATGATCCATTAGCACTTACAAATGAATGACTATTCAATTGAAACATGGTGCAAATGAGTCAGCACCATCAACATTAACAAACCAAGCAGAGAGATTACTAACTTTAATAAGAAAGCTCTTTTAATAATACAAAAGATTTTTTTTAAATTCATGTATGTGTATGAGGAATGGGTGGGGGTGAGGAGAGAGTTCCAACATTTTCCTATTCTGTCAGATCTTTCAACAACCTTAATATTCCTCTGATTATCCCTTTGAGAAACTAGCATATTCTTAAGGCTCATTCTTGGCTTCAGATTTACAGGCACACCGCACTGCGTAATTTCTAGTAATCGGCTACAGTGCATGCAATTTCAAGTGCAGTAGCAGATTTAAAAAGGTAAGTGGCAATGCAGACTCATGTATGTGAGGGTTGGATTGAACCCTGAACTATATTTGTTTTTCCACAAGGGATGCTGGATCACCAATGTGGGATAAGATAAACTGCCAGGTTGGAATAACAGCTGGGATGATATTGAGGATGCATTAATAAGATTACTCTCATACAAGGCATTATAATATCATTGTCAAGTTAAAAATTGCGCATACCTATTCTGTTTCAATTTGAACTGGTGAGCTCAGAAAGAGCATTAAGGCCTGCTCAACTGAATCACAGCCAGAGAACATCTGCTTTGATGAGGCGCTTAATAAATGCAATTTTATTAAATATTGCTATATCTAATGAAATTAAATTGTGTAGCATCTCCTTGTTTCCTCCTAAGACTTGGAGCAGCTTTTGACAAAGTGAACAATCTCCGGGCTGTTTATCTTCCAAGGATTTAATTGAGCATGTTCAGATGCGGAAATGCATAGGCAAAGTAGTGAGGACGTTCCACAACAATGTCCATTCCATTAGAATCAGGCTAGGTGTCACCACTCTGCTTTGTCACTTGCTTAGATAAGTATATTTGATTTTAAATACTAACATACTTGCCAAATAAATTATGTATCTGTACCCCATGAAGAAGAAAAATAGGACATGATAACGCAATGTTAACGCTTAAAAATTAAGCATTTAGAGTTAAGATATTCTAAAAGTTAAGGTTGAGTATTGCCTTAAAATAGTCTTTTTTATAACAATGAGCTATTTGTCTAATATACCTTAATTTTTATACAACCTTATGTACAATACACATACAGTGGGTCAGATTGTCTCTATTAATATATTCTTGGTATAAGACAGGTGGGGAACTGTCAGGAAGTCCCACATTTTCAAGCTGGCACAGTCCTAATGTAAATCAGCACAGCCTAGGGTTGACTCTAATTTACAACAGTTGGCTGTTATGACTAAGGGGCCATATGCCAGCTGAGAATTGTGTTACGAGAGCAAAACTCCATTCAGTCTCCTTCCTGCCTCATCATGCCTGCTATGCCATATGAGGAGGGTGGCATAAGAGCTGGCTCCACTGACTTTACACCAACTGAGAATTCCCCTGTTGGGGAAATATGCTACAGTCAAATTAAGTTACCTGAATGCAAGTTAGGCAGAGTGAAAGGGATGGAATTGGAGCTAAGAATCTGGCCCTCCATGCACTTGCCATACTACTTGTTTGTCATTGACTATTGCTCAGCCTTAGCGTATGGTTAATTTATAACTTTTTCTTCTACCCACGGGGAAACCCAGAGGCACAGGATAAAAGGAGGTGGTTCCCATGCAGTTTTCCTTATGTTCCTGCTACCCTCATGGAAAAAATCCTCCATTGATCTCTTGCGACCACAGGGTTTGTGGGGAGTTTGTGTGGTCTATTCCATGGAGGATGCCTCTTTTGGGAAAACCAGTTTATGAGCGTCAGTGATTGGTTGAAGCCCCAAATCTGGACCCTACAGTTCATTCTAAACCAAGGAGGCTGTTATCTAATTACTAATTTAAATGGGCCAAATCCTAAAGAGTCTTGATTTCAGTAGGAGTTTGCCTACGTTTCCTTCGTACTCATAATCCCTATGAAATTTTTCATGAAAAGTACATATGTGCACTGTTACATATGTGCCCAGCCTGCTTTTCTAAATTACATGATTGTTTTAAACTTTTTCCTGATCCAAACTAACAGTAAAAAAGGGTTCACAGTGTAGACTACCCATTTGTATAGATTTTTAAATACATAAGTTTAATTCATAGGTTTAAGAATTAAACCTCTGTATTGAAAGATCCATTTCCCCCCCCAACCTCATGAATGTAAGGTAATGCTATGTTATCATTCTTATGCCTCTGACTTTATCCAATCACTGGCTAATTTGGTGCTCCATTTAATCTGGAATCAAGCCATTTGTATTAAAAATAACCTAACTTTCACCTCTTATTTTGAGAAATTTTCTGCTCTAAGCAGCTATACGATATTTCAATTACAGGCTGTAAAAAAAAGTGACCACTATTAATAAAGAAGACCAAAATTCATCATGATCGAGAAAAGGAGCCTCAGTAAGATCTTTGTTATAACAAATGAAAATTTCTGAGTAACATAATTTTGTATTGATGGGGGTACAGGTTGTGAAATCCTGACTCACTTGAAACTCGCATGGATGTCAATGGGATTTTGTCTGAGGGGGGACTGCAGGACTTATTGAAATTCATAGTGGTATGCATTTTTACTGTACTTTATAACCATTCAGTAAGACATGTTCTCTACCCTGAAAAATTTACACTTTAAGTGGTCTGATCCTGCAAACACTTATACATGTCACTGGTGGGTTTCTCTGGCAACTTCTATTTCCCTGGTGCCAGATTTAAGTCATTGGCAATCCATAAAAAGAGGAATTCAGTTGCCATCAAGAGAAAGGACACCTCTCTTCAAAGAAAAGCATTCAACCCACCATCCTACTAACCAATGATTAGTATCATGTTCCCCTGCACACCCTGGCTGATTCCTTTCAGAGTGAAGATGGAGAGACACTAGTAGAGGTAGTCTATTTATTTAGCATGCATAGTCATCTAGAAGCAAAAAAGATCTCATGTCATCCAAGGGATTATAGAGACGGTGACGGGGTGCAACTCACCACACTAGCGCCTCCTGCTGGTCGTCTTCCAGATCAACTCCTCAGGTTGGTATGCCGACACTTGGTGGTGTCTTGCCCACTGTCACTTCTGCTCCTGGACCAGTGTCACTCTGAGGACCATGGCATCCTCTTCATGACACAGCCCTCTGGCTGTGCCACATTCTGTGCTTTTCCCTTTTGGGGGACAGTACCTCAGTCCAGTGGTCCATCCACTTCCTCAGTGGTCAGTGGGGGTGGGGGTGAGGGACCCAGGCCCGCCTGTTACTCTGGGTCCAGGCTCAGGGACCTTGAAGATGGCAGCCATGTGCTGCGTCCCCTCAAACCTCTCAGTCTATTTCCCTGGTCTGCTTTCCTGCAGCACCAGTACCTTCTCCGCCCTTATCTCAGGGCCTCTGCATGCCAGTCTTAGCAGTCAGCCAGGAACTGGCTCTCACTCCCCTGATCCTTCTCATTACTGCTTTGTCCAAGGTGCTAGCATTTTTCCTCCTGCAAGGCAGCCAGTTCTCCCTCCTCAAGTTCCAGTGACCAACTGAAGTTGCTTTGCCCTGCATCCCTTCTTATATGGGCCTGCCCAGCCCTGATTTGCTGCTCCTCGCAGCCCCTCCCTAATTGGCTGCCTTCTGTGCAGCCTCCCTAGAGCTCTATTACCCCTTATGGGCCAGTGTGGGGCAGATGCAAAGCAGGAATATTCTCAAACTGAGAGTTCTGCCAGGAGGGACTTTACAATGATATTAGATGGGTAAGAGGAAGCAACACGTGGGGGGCATGGAGGATCATGAGGATACTGAGCATGCTCAGTAACACTGCTGAAGCTGGCTGTCCTCACTCTGTCCCCCCCATGGCAAGGCACAGGTAGTCTCTGGATTACAGCTTTAACAACTATTGTAGAAACTGGAGACATTGGAGGATGACCTAGAATATATAAAACAGTGGACTGAAAGGAGATATTAAGGAGGTAGGGACCAATAAGGGTATATCTGAATTTTCAGAACTTCAGTTTGATTTTATTTGGTACATGTGGTTTTTGAAAACACTTGCATGCTTCCCACATCTGGTGCTCTGCTCTCACTAATCCTGGGAGCAGATGCCATATACCAATTGTTATATTCTTCTTTATTCATGATGAGAAATGGGTTCAGACTAAGATGAAAGAGAAAAAGTGGCTTATCATTAGAATCCCTATATTCCCTGACCTTCTTAGAGCTGCTGAAAGTTGACTTTTTCCAAAATGGAACAATTCCAGCAATTATTCCCCCTTCCCCCCCCCCCCCGGCTAAACTTTGAGGATTAGCTGAAGGAACTAAATATGATATTAAAGGTTGCTCAGAGGCAAAACTCAACTCTTTATGGGAAAAAGCTGAAGATTCATTACATAATGATTTTCACTCAGAACTCATTCCTCCTGGAATGTTTGAAGTTGATTGCTGAAGGATAAATGTTTTATTTGTCCTGCTTTTACTTTAGTTGACTTTTTATTTCTAGAGGGAACTGCATTGATAACGATTGTCCATATAGACATATTCTGAGCCAAGCAATATTTGTGGCAGGGTAGCTGTATAATGAGAAGGATTTGTTTCCTTCATTATTTAACCTGATACTGAATTCTGCCAGTTTGCCATTTTGTAGTATCTTGCTTGGGGGTCATTTATTTAAAGGTCCTTCTCTCCTTTGAACTTAACTTGAATATTTCTTCGGCTTGAAATTTATACTTTTTAATGTTCCCATTTTTGTTAGTGTTGTAGACTATTAGATATAGGGCATAATTTTAATGTATGGACTATGGCTGACTTCTTACCATAGTCCATCATTTGCAATGATGTTACACCTGCAATGAATTTCACCCATTGGGGCCTGATTCCTGGATAACAGTATAGCCCTACTGATTTCAGTGAAGTTACTTCTAATTTACACTGTTACGCATGAGAGAAGAATCAGACCCCCTTTCCCTCCATAATATGGCATGTGATTTTAGTAAGAGAAAACAGAAAATGACTCTAAACCAAGTTCTGGGGTGTGCTATATTCAGTTTTGTTATTTTCAAGTCTAATATCTTGCAAGCCATCAGTGCTAGAAATTAATGTGTATCCCTTAGAACAGCTGGAAACCCTGCTTTCCTGATGATACCTGTCACAGTTCTGCTAGAGCAGTGGTTCTCAAACTTTTTTACTGCTAATCCCTTTCACATAGCAAGCCTCTGAGTGCGACCCCCCCTTATAAATTTAAAATACTTTTTAATATATTTAATACCATTATAAATGATGGATGCAAAGCAGAGTTGGGGTGGAGGTTGACAGCTTGAGACACCCTGAGGGGTCCCGACTCCCAGTTTGAGAAGCCCTGTGCTAGAGCTCCCCTTGGCTAGACACTCACCAGGTTGTTTTGTTTGGATTCTAACACCCTTTACGAGAACTCCATTTGTGTGGGCTCTCTGGGTTTAAAGTTTAACTCTTCATGGGCATGCAATACTGAAAGCAAACAGACTTTCTAAAGGCTTCTGAACATAATGACTCTTTCCTTTGCATGCAAGAGACACAGACCTACACAAAATAATAATCAAACCTATACCCATTTCCTTGCCTCACTTTCCTCACCACTCTGGAGAGTCCTTTGGACTTGGGCAGAGTCCTCTGGAGTATCCAGGATCTTTCCCCTGCGGCTTGTGGCTTATCTTCAGAGTCATGGAGTCCTCCCCTGCCCCCAGGTCAGTTGTTTTCTCTGAGTTTGGCCGGTCCTGCAGTTAAACAGGACACCCATACTATGGAAACATGTTCCTCTCTTCTGCTCCAAACTTCTGGTGTCTTGCTCTGAGTTCCTCAAGTTCATATGCCACCTACCGATACGTGGTGGTACTTCTGCTGTGGGGGATTTTCCATTCCCCCTCCCTATAGAGAAGTTGGAGGGACTAGCTTCCCCCAGCTTTAGCCAACACACCACTGTCCCAAGCTTTTTCCAATTGAATAGGTGCCTATTAAGGTTTAACAATCAGCTATTGTGCCTGGTCTAGCAGAGATCTACTATTATCCCTGTCAACAAATAGTGGATTCCACATTGAAGCCTTCCATGATACACCAGTTTCCTAACAACAACTTCATAACATCAACCAAATTCCATATGTTGTACAAAAACAGATTTCCAAAATCACTACAGTAGCCTATAACAGGTCTGTTTTTGTTGCCCCTGCAGTTCTGACTCATGTTTACTAACATTAGAGTTACAGGATTAGGCTGGGTATTTGTTGAATGTTGCCGGCTCATAAATTATCAGACCACTTCTTCCTCCCCCCACCTTCTTTTAGTACACATGTTTCAGTCACTCAGCTAGTTTGCTTTTGTTACTAGAGACCAACTTTCTAAAGGATTTCAGCTTCACAATCTATAGCCCCAATTTTGCAATGAGAATCCACATGGACATAGAGCTTCAGCACCAAAAACTTTTAAAACCACTCTATAATGTCTCTAAAATATGTCATAAACAAAATAATACATGATGGGATTGTGTAGTTTTTGCTACTCTTTGATTAGGATGGCCTCCATAATTCAGGTCACGGCTTGGCTCACACATGCAGAGACGACAATACCAATAATAAACAACATTTTAATTATCATAGTGCCTAGGAGCCCCAGTCATGGACCAGGACCCATTGTGCTGGGTGCTATATGAACAAATTTAAAAAAGACAGTCCCTGACTTTCCAATCTAAGACAAGAGACAGATGGATACAGACAGATGGGGAAGTATAAGGAAATAGTGAGACAATATTGATCGGCCTGGTAGACAGTAGCCTCTGCACAGTAGCAGCCTAACAGTTGTCAAGTCTTTTGTAGACATCCTGGCAAAGAAGGGTGTTGAAGGAGGATAATGAGTTAGTTTTGTGGATGTTTACAGGGAGCTTCTCACAAGTGTGAGGGGAAGCATGGGAGAAAGCACCAACGCTGCCTGTTTGAAAGTTTAACAAGTGGCTGATGGAGGCTGACAGCATGGGCTGAACAGAGGTGGGAATTGACTTTTTGATATTGAAAGAGAGTAGATAGGGTGGGAATAGATCATGAAGAGTCTTGACAGTGAAGACAGCAGTTTACATTTGATACACCAGTGAAGAGGGTTTCAGTGAAGGAATGCAAAGAGAGGGGTAACACGTTCAAAGCAATGATACGAAAACAATCTTCACAGCAGCATTCTGAATGGATATCAGTGGGACACGACTGCATTTGTCAATGCCAAAGACAAGAATGTTGCAGTAACTGAGACATGAGATCATGAGAGCCTGGAAGAGAATTTTAGCTGTGTGGATGGGTAGGAAAAACTATCTTACTGTTGTTATACAGAAGAAGTCTGCAAGATTTAGATATAGCCTGGATGCAATGCCCTAGAGAAGGCTGAATCAAAAATGACACCCAGGTAACAGGCCAGAGTGACAGGCCGCTTGGTGACGTTATCCACAGTGATCAAGAAAGTAGGTTGTGGGGATTGTTTTGGGGAGATTAAGAACTCTGTTTTAGTCATGTTGAGCTTGAGCTCATGGCCTCGTCTACACTATGAGTTTAGGTTGAATTTAGCAGTGTTAAATCGAATTAACCCTGCACCCGTCCACACAAGGAAGCCATTTACTCCGACATAAAGGGCTCTTCAAATCAATTTCTGTACTCCTCCCCGACGAGGGGAGTAGCGCCGAAATCGACATTGCCATTTCGAATTAGGGTTAGTGTGGCCGCAATTCGACGGTATTGGCCTCCGGGAGCTATCCCACAGTGCACCATTGTGACCGCTCTGGACAGCAATCTGAAGTCGGATGCACTGGCCAGGTAGACAGGAAAAGTCCTGCGAACTTTTGAATTTCATTTCCTGTTTGCCCAGCGTGGAGAGCACAGGTGACCACGCAGAGCTCATCAGCACAGGTAACCATGCAGTCCGAGAATCGAAAAAGAGCACCAGCATGGACCAGTACGGGAGGTACTGGATCTGATCGCTATATGGGGAGAGGATTCCGTGCTAGCAGAACTACGTTCCAAAAGACGAAATGCCAAAGCATTTGAAAAAATCTCCAAGGGCATGATGGAGAGAGGCCACAATAGGGACTCACTACAGTGCCGCATGAAAGTTAAGGAGCTCAGACAAGCCTACCAGAAAACCAAAGAAGCAAACAGAAGGTCCGGGTCAGAGCCGCAGACATGCCGCTTCTACACTGAGCTGCATGCAATTCTAGGGGGGGCCGCCACCACTACTCCATCTCTGACCGTGGATTCTGCGGACGGGGAAGATGATGAGGAGGAGGATGAACTTGCGGAGAGCACACAGCACTCCGTTCTTCCCAACAGCCAGGATCTTTTTCTCAGCCTGACTGAAGTACCCTCCCAACCCTCCCAAGGCAGTATCCTTGTGGAGCACACAGCAAGCAGCAATAACAATGAGGCCATGGAAGGGACCTCTGGTGAGTGTACCTTTGTAAATATAAAACATGGTTTAAAAGCAAGCGTTTTTTAATGATTAATTTGCCCTGAATACTTGGGATGCATTCGCGGCCAGTACAGCTACTGGAAAAGTCTGTTAACGTGTCTGGGGATGGAGCGGAAATCCTCCAGGGACATTTCCATGAAGCTCTCCTGGAGGTACTCCAAAAGCCTTTGCAGAAGGTTTCTGGGCAGTGCAGCCTTATTCCGTCCTCCATGGTAGGACACTTGACCATGCCATGCTAGTAGCAAGTAATCTGGTATCATTGCATGACAAAGCCTGGCAGCGTATGGTCCCAGTGTTTGCTGGCATTCAAGCAACATCCGTTCTTTATCTCGCTGTGTTATCCTCAGGAGAGTGATATCGTTCATGGTAACCTGGTTGAAATACGGAAATTTAATTAAGGGGACAGAGGTGGCCATTCCTACTGGGCTGTTTGCCTGTGGCTCAAAAGAAATCCTTCCCTGCAGTTAGCCAAGTTGGGGGGGGGGGGGGGAGAATCATTGGTGCTGAGCTTTTTGCGTTTGGCTAGCATGGATCTTCCCTGATACCAACCACGCGGTGGGGGGAGGGGTAATGTGATCATCCCAGAGAATTGGATGGGGGGGGGTTAGTTTGGTTTCTGCTGCTGCACGTTAACAGGAAAACCGCAGCACTCAACGGGCTTTGCTTGGTATGTGGGAAAGGAGGGCGCTGCTTTTAGGAAGGCTGCAGAAGCCGAAAGACAATGGCTTACCATGGCCGCATGCAAGCCGAATTCTGTTGCCCGGCCCTGCGTCTGTGATCTCTAACACCAAAGCCACAGGCACTCAATATTAAGATGCAAAATGCGACCTTGTACCGAAATCACATGTGCTAGGTAATGTGAATAGTGTTGTTCACCGTGAAAGAGTATAAGCATTGTTCTGTAAAATGTATCTTTTAAAATACTTCTCTCCCTTTTTTCCCTCCCTCCTGCAGCTGCAAATATTTCAAGCCTCCCTCCTCCGTCCCGAAGGCTATCTCAGATAAGGCGGCGAAAAAAATGGACACGAGACGAAATGTTCTCTGAAATCATGGAATCGACCCGCAGTGAAAGAGCTCATTTGAATGAGTGGAAGGACATGGTATCAAAGTACAGGAAAGATGCCAGTGAATGTGAGGACATGAGGAGAGACGCTCAAGATGAGAGGTGGTGGGAAGAAACGCTGGGGCTGCTGCGTGAGCAAACGGACATGCTCCGGCATCTGGTGGAGCTTCAGGAACGGCAGCAGGATCACAGAGTGCCGCTGCAGCCCCTGTATAACCGCCCTCCCCCCTCCCTAAGTTCCATAGCCTCCTCACCCAGACGTGTAAGAACGCGGGGGGGCGGGGGAGGGAGGCTCCATGCACCCTCCCACTCCACCCCAGTGGACAGCCCAAGCAAAAGGCTGTCATTATTTTGAACTTTTTTAGTGGCCTTTTCCTTCCCTCCTATCCTCCTCCCAAACCCCACCTGGGCTAACTTGTCAGTTCTCTCCCTCTTTTTATAATCAATTAATAAAGAATACATGATTTTTAAACGATAGTGACTTTATTTCCTTTGAAAGCAAGCTGTGATCGAAGGGGGAGGGTGGGTTTCTTACAGAGAATGAGTCAATCAAGGGGGCGGGTTTTCATCAAGGAGAAACAAACAGAACTTTCACACCGTAGCCTGGCCAGTCATGAAACTGGTTTTCAAAGCTTCTCTGATGTGCAGCGCTTCCTGGTGTGCTCTTCTAATCGCCCGGGTGTCTGGCTGCGCATAATCAGCAGCCAGGCAATTTGCCTCAGCCTCCCACCCCTCCATAAAGGTCTCCCCCTTACTCTCACAGAGATTGTGGAGCACACAGCAAGCAGCAATAACAATGGGAATATTAGTTTGGCTGAGGTCTGAGTGAGTCAGTAACGTGCGCCAGCGACCCTTTAAATGTCCAAATGCACATTCTACCACCATTCTGCACTTGCTCAGCCTGTAGTTGAACAGCTCCTGACTACTGTCCAGGCTGCCCGTGTATGGCTTCATGAGCCATGGCATTAAGGGGTAGGCTGGGTCCCCAAGGATAACGATAGGAATTTCAACATCCCCAACGGTTATTTTCTGGTCTGGGAAGTAAATCCCTTGCTGCAGCTGTTTAAACAGATTAGTGTTCCTGAAGACGCGAGCGTCATGAACCCTTCCCAGCCATCCCACGTTGATGTTGGTGAAATGTCCCTTGTGATCCACCAGTGCTTGCAGCACCATTGAAAAGTACCCCTTGCGGTTTATGTACTGGCTGCCCTGGTGCTCCGGTGCCAAGATAGGGATATGGGTTCCCTCTATCACCCCACCACAGTTAGGGAATCCCATTGCAGCAAAGCCATCCACTATGACCTGCACATTTCCCAGAATCACTACCTTTGGAAGCAGGGACTCAGTGATTGCTTTGGCTATTTGCATCACAGCAGCCCCCACAGTAGATTTGCCCATTCCAAATTGGTTCCCGACTGACCGGTAGCTGTCTGGCATTGCAAGCTTCCACAGGGCTATCGCCACTCGCTTCTCAACTGTGAGGGCTGCTCTCATATTGGTATTCTGGCTCTTCAGGGCAGGGGAAAGCAAGTCACAAAGTTCCATGAAAGTGCCCTTACACATGCAAAAGTTTCGCAGCCACTGGGAATCGTCCCACACTTGCAACACGATGCGGTCCCACCAGTCTGTGCTTGTTTCCCGGGCCCAGAATCGGCATTCCACGGCTAGAACCTGCCCCATTAACAACATAATCTCCAAAGCGCCAGGGCCCGCGGTTTGAGAGAATTCTGTGTCCATGTCCTCATCACTCTCGTCGCCGTGCTGCCATAGCCGACTCCTCCTGGCCTGGTTTTTCAGGCCCTGGTTCAGCATAAACTGCACGATAATGCGCGAGGTGTTTACAATGTTCATGACTGCTGTCTTGAGCTGAGCGGCCTCCATGCTTGCCTTGGTATGGTGTCTGCAGTGTTCACCCAGGAAAAAAGGCGCGAAACAGTTGTCTGCCGTTGCTTTCATGGAGGGAGGGGTGAGGCTGTACCCAGAACCACCAGAGACAATGTTTTTTGCCCCATCAGCCATTGGGATCTCAACCCAGAATTCCAATGGGCAGGGGAGACTGCAGGAACTATGGGATAGCTATGGGATAGCTACCCACAGTGCAACGCTCCGGAAGTCGACGCTAGCCTCGGTACATGGATGCACACCGCCGAATTAATGTGCTTAGTGTGGCCGCATGCACTCGACTTTATACAATCGGTTGCCAAAAATCAAATTCTGTAAATTTGGAGTAATCCCGTAGTGTAGACATACCCGATGGCTAGACATGCATGAATATAATTAGTCATTCCTAGATTGGGTCCTGTTCTGACAAAATTTAGCTCAGAGCTGTTTATGCAGCACATCTCAGTTATAAATCCAGAACTAAACCCAGGATTTTGTGATGGGGATTATATCAGAGGTGTAGCCAGATCTATAAATTATATATATGTTGATTACTTAAGAATCCCCAGTTATCACTTTGAGGGTTGACAGGTTCTTCTCTCAAGATCAGGCTCAGTATTATTCAAATTATTATACAGTTGGGAATCCCAATGTGCACAGTTGCAACACTCACACTAAAGGAACTCCTCTATATTTACAAATAGTTTATTAATACATTTAGCACAGTCACAAACACTCCAAGTCAGTAAGTGACGGGTTGGATCACAGAAACCCCCTTGGGAGCTGCCACCCGATGTGCAAAGACTACCCCTGCTCCTGTTTTCCCTGTCAGCTCAGGACTCCAGCACCCTGTCTTGCTGAGCCAGACACTCCCGTCTGGCTCCAGACACAGACCCAGGGTCTGAATCACTTGTCCCAAAGCTGCAAGTTTACCTGAAAACAGCTCACAGGAGTGTGCTTGTCTTTAGCACTCAGATGCCCAACTCCCAATGGGGTCTAAACCCAAATAAATCCGTTTTACCCTGCATAAAGCTTATGCAGAGCAAACTCAAATTGTTCGCCCTCTATAACACTGATAGAGAGATATGCACAGTTGTTTGCTCCCCCAGGTATTAATACATACTCTGAGTACATTACTAAATAAAAAGTGATTTTATTAAATACAGACAGTAGGATTTAAGTGGTTCCAAGTAGTAACAGACAGAACAAAGTAAGTCACCAAGTAAAATAAAATAAAATGCGCAAATCTATGTCTAATCAAACTAAATACAGATAAGTTCCTCACCAGTTCCAGAATGCTCCCTTTTACAGGCTAATCTCCTTTTAGCCTGGGTCCAGCAATCTCTCACAACCCCTGTAGTTACTGTCCTTTGTTTCAGTTTCCTTCAAGTATCCTGCGGGGGTGGAGAGGCTCCTTCTTTAGCCAGCTGAAGACAAAATGGAGGGGTCTCCCACGGGTTTAAATAGACTCTTGTGGGTGGGGACCCCCCTCCTCCCTCCTATGCAAAGTCCAGCTCCAAGATGGAGTTTTGGAGTCACCTGGGCAAGTCACATGCCCCTGCATGACTCAGTCTTTACAGGCCGACGCCATTGTCCACATGGTATCTTGCATGTCTCCAGGAAGACTTCTTATGTGGATTGGAGCATTCCAAGATGCATTGTTCTCCAAGTGTTTCCTGATCAGGTACTTAACCTGGCGAATTCCTTCCTAAAGAAGCTGACCAAATGCCTCCCAAAGCTTACTTAGAAACCAAGCAAGCATACAGCCCATATTCTTAACCTCAAGTGGAAAATGATATATATATGTACAAATAGGATGAATAGATACAGTAGACCATAACCTTTACGGAGATATGTTACCTGGCACAGGCAGCACAAAACATATTCCAGTTATGTCATACATACATTTATAAGCACCCCCTCCCCATAAAGCCTTATGGGGTACACTGTCACACCCCAGTTATCACTTTGAGGGTTGACAGGTTCTTCTCTCAAGATCAGGCTCAGTATTATTCAAATTATTATACAGTTGGGAATCCCAATGTGCACAGTTGCAACACTCACACTAAAGGAACTCCTCTATATTTACAAATAGTTTATTAATACATTTAGCACAGTCACAAACACTCCAGGTCAGTAAGGTAGATAGAGATACTACAGAATGTACATCTGCACACCCATATACTCACACCATCCCTTGCAGAACAACTTGGAATGTTAGCCATCATCTTCCTTATCACCATCACCTTCCCCATCATCACCAGTGGGCATCATTCTGGCACCTAGCAAGGACTACATCTCCTTCTCCTACTGTCCCTAGGCTGGGATGGCACTTTTATAATATGTTACACTGATGCCGCTATGTTTGATGTACATTCAGTAGGGGATTTTCCCCTTTTCCTTATTTGTATTTCCTCCCCTAACTAAAGTTGGAATGTCTTTTTTTTCTGTAGGTTAGTTTATCAATCATCTAAACTTATTATCATATACGTCAGTTTGTTGCCATGGCCCTTTAGTGGTTAGGTATCTACAGATGTAGCTTGTGTACCTGTTATACACATCAATTCATTGCCATGACACTTCTGTGGTTGGATCATGTACCTGTGGTCAGAACTTCTCCTTAAACACTATTTTCAATTTTCCATTGGGCCGTTTATCTGTGCAAAGTTCATAAGCCTCAACCCTTATGCTAACTTGCTGAAGCTAATGCCTTACAGGATACAGGCCTGTAGGTTCCTTGCATTACTGCTGAATATAATGCAAAGTAGAGTATAATATAAAGCAGTGAATATAACAAAGGCAAGCTAGCCCACTGGGCTACAATAACTAGATTTTAAGTTCTTTGGGGGCAGCAGATATCTTTTCGTTCTGTGTTTGTACAGCACCTAGCAGAATGGGGTCCTGGTCCATGACTGGGGCTCCTAGATAATACGAGTAATAAATATATTGGCATGTGCCACCCACTATGACCCCAATCCAACAATGATGGATCAGTGCAGAGCTCATTGCAGTATCAGGGTGCCTAATAGGAAACCAAGGCAGATAGGCAACATGTTTTGAGTAACACAATGTGTAGAAGGAAACTCTTTACTAAGATACTGCACATTAACTTGTCTTTTGTTGTTGTTGTGTTATTTTAGTCCTTGACACCTGTTTTCAATTTGTTAGTAATACTAAGGTCTGATTTCTGCTTCAGTGTCAGCATCAACTCAAAATAAAACACAAGTTTAACAAAAATAAGTTTTATATACTGATATTACCCCATATCCAGTTTTTCCATTTTCTTGAGTACTTTTCAGCAGCAAACTGTCCTCCAGCACAGTTAATACTTCCAAATAAAAGACAATTTAAGCTAAACTTTTTTTTTTAATCACTGCTTTTATATAAAATAGGTTTTCTGTACCCATGGTGTCATGATTTAATGATCTTGATGTTAATAAATGATTACAATAGAGTATAATAACCGTAGATTTTGGGTATGACATGAGCAAATTTTCATTTAAAGTAAGAATATCCATTATAATCAGAGACAGGGTACTTGAACTGAGGATCACCACTTTGTTAAAATAAAAAAAAATTGGTATTTTTAATAGAAAACATCACATGGATACATGAGGAGCAGTGCACTTTTAAAAATGTTTTCTAGAAGCCTATTTGACATTTTGGATTTTAACATTTAAGCATATGAAACACTTTAAAGCTATTTTAGGTGGTACAAGGCTATGTTTAATTTTATTGAAGACAATAAGGCATCTGAAACCATAAAACTGCCCAGTGTTGCGTTGTATATGAAAACAGACAACCAATCAAATAAATGTTTAAAACCACAAAGCCTAATTGTAAATGGAAGTAGATAACCACAACATAAAGTTATATCTCACTCTAGCGGCTCCACAAATGTCAAACTATGGAAGTGCAATATGAGTGGTTTTGAGGATAATTTTAGCCCCTTACATTTGCTTGGTGACAAACAATCATCTAAATTGTATAAATTAAATAGGGCTTCCATTATTAACAGAGCCTTACAAGCAAAAGGCTGTATCTCAACATGATGGCTTTGACAAGATCTTCAGAGCTTATTTCATCACTTCCCATCCACAAAGCCAGGCTGCTGAAATTGATGAGAAGTAATGTAAAGCTGATATTAGAGGTTGTGGGGAGACAGAGAATATTTCAAATACTTTTGAGCAGGTGTTTTTCATTTTTAATCTTAAAATCAAAATTTGCTACTAAATCTGAAATCTTAGGTGCACAAGCCTTATTTATAACATGCCATAAAGTTCCAAGAGCATGGGAAAGTGGAAAAGGATAGTGGATTGGTTGGAATCATGAAAAGAAAGCCCTTTTTCAGTCAGAGTTGTCTGGTGTCCACACAGATGGGCATCTCTTTCCTTATTACATTTCCCATCATGGTTCAATCAGCTACTACGATTTTCTCCAAGTGTCAGCTGCAAAACTATCATCTTCCTTTGAAACAACAATATTCATCCCCATACTATAAGTTGAGTGTGACTTGTGTCTGTTAGTTGCAATACAGTTCAGTGGTGTGCATATATTCTAGGACTTGCTTGATTAGCAGGGATTAATGAGAGTAACTAAGAATGTTAAATCTGGTCCAGTTAAACGCAATGATTTCTCTGCCTCATTCTTCCACTCAGAGGATGCTGAGGGGACACCTATTTTTCATACAACAAAAACAAGACACAATTAGAGACAAAGGGAACAAGGACCAGATAGCTCTTAAGTTCCTACAGAACTCTTGGATATAAACTGAGGACATGATTCACAAAAGTAATTGTGCATCAAAGTCTAAATTTTAGGCTTCTCTGTGATCCACAAAACTTCTGCCATACCCCATAGATGCCTAAATTCACTTGGTACCTACATTTTCAGGGCAAAAGTTCCTTCCGTGCCTATGTTTCCACCTCTGGGCATGCACACTGCTGCCTCCCTCTAGATGTCTTGACCCCTATCTCTCATCTAAACCCAAGGGCAATTCACAAACCAGGAGAACACAGGCCGGCGAATGCCTATCTAGTAGGTGTGCTCAAAGGCTGCTTATTGAATTGGGTCCTATTCAAAGTCTGACTGGAGGAGGAGGTGCCCACCTTATAACTTTTACCCTTCTGGTTAGAGCACTTGCCTGATATAGGGGAGACCCAGGTTCAGTTCCATTGTGAATAACTAGAGTCACTGCAGCAAGGGGAGTGGACTATGGATATCCCCCTCCTAGGTGGGTGCCCTAACCACTGGGATACACTGTCACTCTCTCCTTCCACAGGGGAACACCTTCAACATGGGAGCTTGAAGGGGCGGGGTCCCATATCAGAATATCCCATAGTTCAGTGGTTAGAGCATCCTCCTGGAAGGTGGGAGACTCCTGTTCAGATCCTCTCCACCTCTGGCAAAGCGGGGAATTGCATCTTGGACTCCCACATCTTCAGTGAGTGCTCTAACCCTAGGGCACCACCACCTCCTCTTCCTCCAGTCATTTCTTGTGGCGCGAGGAAGGCACCTAACTCATCCTCACAAGAAATGCCGTAGGCACCTAAGATGCCTGACTCTAGGAGAGGGGTTCCTGGTTATGGATCACAAGCAGAGATAAGTTCTAAACTCCATGAGAGAGGTGGGGCTTAGGGTTCACTCCTCTTGTTGGCATTTCCTATTGGTTAGTTTAGGTGGGTAGGGACACTAGGGCTAGTGTAGGGTAGCCAGATGTCCTGGTTTTATAGGGACAGTCCCGATTTTTGGGTCTTTTTCTTATATAGGCTCCTATTATCCCTCACCCCCGTCCCGATTTTTCACGTTTGCTGTCTGGTCACCCTAGGCTAGTGTCATGGATTTTGTGAACCACATTCTAAGACACCTGTCTCTCCCCATGCACTGTGTAGGGAGCCTAGCTGCCTAACTCAGGCTTTGTGAATTGCAGTGTTCCTGTGATGTTTCTAGGCACCTAAAAGTTAGGTGTGGCAACGCTCAGTATCACAACATCTAAGTCCCTTTGTGAATCTAGCCATAAATGGCTGAACTGTCAACAAAAATATGCAATCTCATTATGATCAGTGAATATACCAGTTGATTGGAGGATGGCAAATGTTGTAGCTCACTTAAAGAAGGTGCTAATCTCGGGAATAACAGATTGGTAGGCCTGATTATAGTACCATTTAATTGTTTTAAAACAAGAGTTAGAGCACAAAACACCCACAATAGATAAAAATGATATCTGAGGGACAAACCAGCACAAAAACGATATCTCAATATCTTATGTGAATCCTTAGAGTGGCTAAGTAATGGGAAAAGGAGAAATGGTAGATATATTTATTTAGATTTTCAAAACGGGCTTGTCCCTCACTTGAGATTGTTAAAGAAAATAAGTAGCCCTGGGGCAAGAGGTGAAGTTCTGGCATGGCTTAAAACTGGATCAGAGACAGGTGGACAGGTCGTTGGCTATGGCCAAGGAACACTCAGCAGAGGTCAATGAGCAAATCTCTCCTTTGCTTTCCTGCAATCTCAGCCTGAGGACATGGGCCTCTATTTCCTATACCATTATCAGGGTCAGTTCAAGTACTTGGTATTAAGTTTATCTCAGTTGTACTACATCTCAGTACTGATGCTAGAATGATGAATGTGTAGACATGTGATATGGGAACTAGAGGTGTTGAAGTTCTTTGATTTCTATTCACAAGAGATTTGTGGAAATCTTTTGTTTAATTTTGGGTTAAAGAACAAAAAAGTCAAAATTACAGGTTTGTACGGTTTCCATGCAAATCCATAACTTGTCCCAGGCTTGCTTAACATTTAATCCAGGCTCACTGAAAAGCTTGTAAACCTCAGCAAATCTTTAAAAACTCGGCTAAAGATTCAGGTGCATAATATAAAGAGAAGCTAGTCAATTTAAATTATCAGTTAATTTCATGAGACAGGTTTTGCACAGCTGCATTGGGAACATCAAGATTACAAACTCCATTATTGGTTTGCTTGCCTAATTCAGAGTTTCTCATTGCTCCATGCTGAATTAACATTAAACATATAAATGTAAACAGTATTGGAATTCAATGTAAAAAACATGCCATGTTTACTCCAATGTCCATGCACAGTAGCCTTGAAGTTTCACTCCATTGTCCCATTCAGCACTAGAAGACATATGAACAATTCCACTCAGTAAACACTGGAGTTTATGATACTGTCACATGGCAACATGCACCCATTATACCTGGGAGAAGGATTATGCTCTTCATTTGTAGATATAAAGCTCTGATTGTGTTTTTTATTTGATGCATAATGGTACAGTGTGTGCTATGTATATTACAGAATGGGTGCACATTTAATACTTATTGTACATATGGGCACTGGAAAAATGCATCATTCTGATTTTAAGGCAGCCCAAAAGCTATGCTAAACCTGAAACTTGCTCAGGTCTATGTCCCCAAAAACATAACACCAGTGCCAGTCCTCTCAATGTCTCTTTCCCTAATCCTAATGCTTCTGAAAAATCTGGCTCCTTCTTTTGTTTGGCTCTGTTACTCACGGGCATGTGGTTGCTTCTATATCCTCCAGGCTTCTCTGAAAAACCTGGGGAGAATCCAGGAACACACAGGTTCCTCTGCAGCCAAGAAGAGAAACTAATTTGGTGTCACATGCATATCCACTCCTGGCTTCATAGATAATGTTGTAGTGTGGAGTGACCTTCTGTACCATGGGTTCCACTACCCTGACACAGAATTGGACAGTCTGTCTGTAGATTGGTTCAGGTTATTTAACAACATATTGACAATCCTGCAATCCAACAATAAATTCAAAGAAAGGTGAGATTAGTGATAGATATTCCACACAGGGCTGCCTAGGTAATTACAGCAACAGGGGAGAAGAGCTCTAATGTTGCTGCGTCCCAAGAACTGTCCAATATTCGGCACCTCTACAAAGATAATTTAAGGGAAGAGAAAGTGTCTGTGCTTTTTAAGTAAAACTGAAATCTGACCACCAGATGATTCTTCTCTCTTAAATTCTGTCTTGTATTAACTGCCTGATATAAATGTATTAAAATATATTTCTGTATAAATAGCTTGTGTCTTGGCACACTTTCTTGGACTTCAAGAATTACAATCACATTCACTGGGTGGTTCAGGGGAAAAAACACAACCCATCAACACATTGTTAATTCTTTATCCTCCAAGCTGGAACACAGACAATATGATGTGAAGTCAGAAATAGAAACTTTATTTAAACATGTACAGTTGATGCAAAGAATCATTACTATAAGTTCATGCACATGGAGTTAACTTCACAATTACATGAAATATGTATTATTACTTTTGCTTATATGCTTTCCTTCTCTAGATATATGCCTGAACAGTTTGCATTCATTTAGGGTGTCATTTTCCTTCATTTAGCATTAGAAATATTTCATTAGTTTATTACAAATAAAAATACACTTTGGCACCTTTAGAGAGTTCTGTCTCTCTAGTCTTAAGGAGCTGATTCTGTGAGGTGTGACGACAATGGGAGTTATGGATATGTGTAGTACCTCCCAGGATTTAGCTATAACTGTTTAAATAAGATACATATGGCTGTCTGAAGTTAAAAACTGATTATATTCTGTAAATAATTATCTCACTTTCTTCCAATCAGATCTTTCTGAACTCATAATTCAGTACTTTGAAAGACCCTGGTTAGAAATCAGCTGCTGAATAATACCACAGACTCTTTAATTTCTATTAAAATAAGTTATAACTAAGTAAAGCTAAATTCCCTTATGTGGAGCTAAAGGCATATTATTATCTTTACTAGAAATAAGTAAAATAATGAATTAACTCTTATCTGAGAGGAGCTTCATCTTATTTGGAATTGCATAGGCAGAGCGGCTCATCTGTTTTATGGTCACCTCTCAAACTGAAAAAGATGATACCTTTATCAGGTATAAACATATTATACCATTTGCAAGTCTCCTATTCTGATAAGAGCAACATCAGTGCTTTCCAGTTATGCGTTTTGGGGTTGTTGGTGCAGGAGTATAAAAAATAAACACTGATTTCAGTTGCAATTTAGTTGAGCTCATATATAACGAAAATGGCTTTTGCAATCATTTTGCAGACCAGCATATTTTCCAAAACAAAATGTAATATAAAATAGACTTTTTACATCGCAATGCAGTTAAAAATCCAAGAGAATTTTTAGGGTTCATTGTTATTCTAGACATCATAACAGAAGCCATATTAGCATAATAGAGATGTAATCATTTAGTCTGATCTTACAGGGAGCCACTGCAGTCACCTGTATCACAAATCTGTTAATTACAGCCATCAGTAAATAGGCCTTGATATGAAAGACCATTGGTGATAGTGCCAAAGCCCGTGCAACTGTCTCCAGGTAGGCTTTGAAATGATAAGTGCAAACGGTTTCAAAGGAGATTTTAGGTCTCCATGACTGCAGATTAAAGTGTCTCCAAGTAGTCTTTGACATTACAGTCCATAAACAGCCCCTATAGAGCCATTAAGTATATTATACCAATAATCTATGGATTTAAAGAGTTGACAAAGCCCTGGAAACAAATTTTATTTAGATAACACTTATGTGAAACACTATTTTTTTTCTGAATTCCTCTTTTTAAGGGAACCTCACAGAAAACTGAAAATATTCTATTTAAATCCAGTTTTGTATCTGTTTTCTAGATGTCTCCTCCCACTTTCTTTACGACCGAAGGTATTTGCAATGGAAACCTGAATTTTGTTTCTTTAGTTCCTTAATTCCCACCTAATTCCCTGTGACATTGCAACAAATTTCATGTGAATAAAGGGTTATTAATAGATTCATAGAATTTAAGGCCAGAAGGGACCCTTAAATCGTGTAGTCTAGTGTCCTGTATATCACAGGCCATTAAATTGCATCCATTTATCCCTGTATTGGGCTCAATAACATGTGTTCAACTAAATCACATCTTCTAGAAAAGCATCCGATCATGACTGAAGATGAAGAATCCATCACTTCCCTTGCTAGTTTGTTCCAATAGTTATCACCCTCATGGTTAAAAATTGTGCCATGTTTCTAATACGAATTTGTCTGGTTTCAGCTTCCAGCCATTGGTTCCTGTTATGCCTGTCATCCCTAGATCAAAGAGCTTTTTGGCACCCAGTATTTTCTCCCCAAACAGTGATTAAGCCACCTCTCTGTCTTCTTTTTTGTATGCCAAATAGACTGAGCTTTTTAAATGTCTCACTGTCAGGCAGTTTCTCCAGCCCTCAAATAATTTTTGTGATTCTTTTCTGCAACCTTTCCAGATTTTCAACATCCTTTTAAAAAATGTTGTTTCCGGAACTGGATGTAGTATTCCAGTTATGGTAATGACATAAAGTAGACAATAAACAGCAGAAATAAGTGAACTCTCAATAAAGATCCTGATTATACACAAAAAGCATCACTAGCAGCAGAGTCGGATTAAGGCAGGGGCTTTAGAATCATAGAATATTAGGGTTGGAAGAGACCTCAGGAGGTCATCTAGTCCAATCCCCTGCTCAAAGCAACACCAACTAAATCATCCCAGCAAGGGCTTTGTCAAGCCAGGCCTTAAAAACCTCAAGGATGGAGATTCCATCACCTTCCTAGGTAACCCATTCCAGTGCTTCACCACCCTCCTAGTGAAATAGTGTTTCCTAATATCCAACCTAGACCTCCCCCACTGCAACTTGAGACCATTGCTTCTTGTTCTGTCATCTGCCACCACCGAGAACAGCCTAGCTCCATCCTCTTTGGAAGCCCCCTTTAGGTAGTTGAAGGCTGCTATCAAATCCCCCCTCACTCTTCTCTTCTGCAGACTAAATAAACCCAGTTCCCTCAGCCTCTCCTCATAAGTCATGTGCCCCACCCCCTTAATCATTTTTGTTGCCCTCTGCTGGACTCTCTCCAATTTGTCCACATCCCTTCTGTAGTGGGGGGACCAAAACTGGATGCAATACTCTAGGTGTGGCCTCACCAGTGCCGAATAGAGGGGAATAATCACTTTCCTCAATCTGCTGGCAATGCTCCTACTAATACAGCCCAATATGCCGTTGGCTTTCTTGGCAACAAGGGCACACTGCTGACTCATATCCAGCTTCTCATCCACTGCAATCCCCAGCTCCTTTTCGGCAGAACTGCTAATTAGCCAGTCGGTCCCCAGCCTGTAGCGGTGCATAGGATTCTTCCGTCCGAAGTGCAGGACTCTGCACTTGTCCTTGTTGAACCTCATCTGATTTCTTTTGGCCCAATCCTCCAATTTGTCTAGGTCACTCTGGACCCTATCCCTACCCTCCAGCATATTTACCTCTCCCCCCAGCTTAGTGTCATCTTTGAACTTGCTGAGGGTGCAATTCATCCCATCATGCAGATCATTAATAAGGATGTTGAACAAAACTGGCCCCAGGACTGACCCTTGGGGTACTCCGCTTGATACCAGCTGCCAACTAGACATTGAGCCGTTGATCACTACCTGTTGAGCCCGACAATCTAGCCAGCTTTCTATCCACCTTATAGTCCATTCATCCAATCCATACTTCTTTAACTTGCTGGCAAGAATACTGTGGAGACCGTATCAAAAGCTTTGTTAAAGTCAAGATATATCACATCCACCGCTTTCCCCATATCCACAGAGCCAGTTATCTCATTATAGAAGGCAGTCAGGTTGGTCAGGTATGACTTGCCCTTGGTGAATCGACGTTAACTGTTCCTGATCACCTTCCTCTCCTCCAAGTGTTTTAGGGGCTGAAGCCCAGGGCCCCGGCTCAAGGGAGGCCCTGCAAAAATAAATCAGAGGCAGTGATCTCCAGGCCACTAAAGGGGGTGCTCAGGCAGGCTGCCTGCATGCCATGGCCACATGCCGCTCCCGGAAGTGGCTGGCTGCTGGCACGTCTCTGCAGCCTCTGGCGGGGGGGGGGGGTAGGTGGTAGGGGTGGCTCCGTGTGCTGCCCCCACCCCCAGCACTGTCCTCACAGCTACGGGGGCAGTGCTTGCGGGCGGGGGCAGCACACGGAGACATGCTGTCCCCCTCCCCCAGTGGCTGCAGAGACATGCTAGGAGCCAGCCACTTCCGGGAGTGTCGTGGGGCCAGGCCAAGCAGGCAGCAGAGGCTAACAGAGGGAGTTTGCCTGGGATCTGTCCGAGAGGAGGTATGCTAAGTGCTGCATTAGGGGGGCTGTGTTGGTGAGTATCTGAGTGTCTGTTGCGGGGACAGTTTGTCAGTTTGACCATGTGCTTGATTGTTTGTTTGAAAAGTGTGAATTGGGAGTGCTTTGTTCCAGGTTGGCCTTGAGTGGGCCTGACTGTTATAAAAAGGCAGTCAGCAGCGAACCAGCTGAGCGGCGAACAGCAGAGGCTAACAGAGGGAGGTTGCCAGGGTTCACCTGGGGAGAGCGCACTGAGGCTTTCATCTTGCAGGCTTCTCTGAGTAGTTACTGCAACAGCTGAGGAAGCTCTTAGAAGGAAGGTAATATGGAAGGTGAGCGTTCAGCTGTTGTAACCTGCACAGGTTGTGCCATGTTTGTCTTTCTTCCACAGGACAGAAGCGACTTTGTCTGTACAAAGTGCAAGCTGGTCTCCATGTTGGAAGACAAGGTTCGAGGTCTAGAGAAACAAGTATCGACCCCGCGTTGCATAAGAGAAAATGAAGATTTCCTGGACAGATGTCAGGATATGCTTCTACAGGCACAACATTCTGAAGAATCAGAGCAGGCTGCGCAGCGGGGAGAGAGGGACGGTGAAGAAATTTGGCAGCATGTGACCTCCAGAAGAAGAAAGAGGAGCGTCCATGTACCAGCAATGGAAATACAGATGAGCAACCATTTTCATGTTCTCTCCACAGGTACTAATGCGGAGAGTGGACTAGATGATACATCTGAGGGAAGGGAGCAGAAGGAGACTCCACCGATTGGAAGGCATGAGATGCACTGTCCTAGGGATGGGGGTTCCATGACCACCGCTCCCAAGAGAAGGAGGTGGGTGGTGGTGGTCGGGGACTCCCTCCTCAGGGGGACTGAGTCATCTATCTGCTGTCCCGACCGGGAAAACCAAGAGATCTTCTGCTTGCCAGGAGCTAGGATTCACGATGTGATGGAGAGACTGCCGAGACTCATCAAGCCCTCGGATTGCTACCCCTTCCTGCTTCTCCATGTGGGCACCAATGATACTGCCAAGAATGACCTTGAGCAGATCACTGCAGACTACGTGGCTCTGGGAAGAAGGATAAAGGAGTTTGAGGCGCAAGTGGTGTTCTCGTCCATCCTCCCTGTGCAAGGAAAAGGCCTGGGTAGAGACCATCGAATTGTGGAAGTCAATGAATGGCTACGCAGGTGGTGTTGGAGAGAAGGCTTTGGATTCTTTGACCAAGAAGGAGGAATGTTAGGCAGAGATGGGCTCCACCTAATGAAGAGAGGGAAGAGCATCTTCGCAAGCAGGCTGGCTAACCTAGTGAGGAGGGCTTTAAACTAGGTTCTCCAGGGGAAGGAGACCAAAGCTCAGAGGTAAGTGGGGAAATGGGATACCGGGAGAAAGCATGAGCAGGAGAGTGCAAGAGGGGAGGACTCCTGTCTCATTCTGAAAAAGCGGGATGATCAGCGAGTTATCTTAAGTGCCTATACACAAATGCAAGAAGCCTGGAAAACAAACAGGGAGAACTGGAAGTCCTGGCACAGTCAAGGAACTATGATATGATTGGAATAACAGAGATTTGGTGGGATAACTCACATGACTGGAGTACTGTCATGGATGGATATAAACTGTTCAGGAAGGACAGGCAGGGCAGAAAAGGTGGGGGAGTTGCATTGTATGTAAGAGAGCAGTATGAGTGCTCAGAGCTCCAGTATGAAACTGCCGAAAAACCTGAGAGTCTCTGGATTAAGTTTAGAAGTGTGAGCAACAAGGGTGATGTCGTGGTGGGAGTCTGCTATAGACCACCAGACCAGGGGGATGAGGTGGATGAGGCTTTCTTCCGGCAACTAACAGAAGTTACTAGATCGCAGGCCCTGGTTCTCATGGGAGACTTTAATCACCCTGATATCTGCTGGGAGAGCAATACAGCGGTGCACAGACAATCCAGGAAGTTTTTGGAAAGTGTAGGGGACAATTTCCTGGTGCAAGTGCTGGAGGAACCAACTAGGGGCAGAGCTCTTCTTGACCTGCTTCTCACAAACCGGGAAGAATTAGTAGGGGAAGCAAAAGTGGATGGGAACCTGGGAGCGAGTGACCATGAGATGGTCAAGTTCAGGATCCTGACACAAGCAAGAAAGGAGAGCAGCAGTATACGGACCCTGGACTTCAGAAAAGCAGACTTTGACTCCCTGAGGGAACTGATGGGAAAGATCCCCTGGGAGAATAACATGAGGGGCAAAGGAGTCCAGGAGAGCTGGCTGTATTTTAAGGAATCCTTATTAAGGTAGCAGGAAAAAACCATCCCGATGTGTAGAAAGAATAATAAATATGGCAGGCGACCAGCTTGGCTTAACAGTGAAATCCTTGCTGATCTTAAATGCAAAAAAGAAGCTTACACGAAGTGGAAGATAGGACAAATGACCAGGGAGGAGTATAAAAATATTGCTCAGGTATGCAGGAATGAAATCAGGAAGGCCAAATCACACTTGGAGTTGCAGCTTGCAAGAGATGTTAAGAGTAACAAGAAGGGTCTCTTCAGGTATGTTAGCAACAAGAAGAAAGTCAAGGAAAATGTGCGCCCCTTACTGAATGAGGGAGGCAACCTAGTGACAGAGGATGGAAAAAGCTAATGTACTCAATGCTTTTTTTGCCTCTGTCTTTACGAACAAGGTCAGCTTCCAGACTACTGCACTGGGCAGCACAGCATGGGGAGGAGATGACCAGCCCTCTGTGGAGAAAGAAGTGGTTCGGGACTATTTAGAAAAGCTGGATGAGCACAAATCCATGGGGCCGGATGCGCTGCATCCGAGGGTGCTAAAGGAGTTGGCGGATGTGATTGCAGAGCCATTGGCCATTATCTTTGAAAAATCATGGCGATCGGGGGAGGTCCTTGATGTCTGGAAAAAGGCTAAGGTAGTGCCCATCTTTAAAAAAGGGAAGGAGGAGGATCCGGGGAACTACAGGCCAGTCAGCCTCACCTCAGTCCCCGGGAAAATCATGGAGCAGGTCCTCAAGGAATCAATTCTGAAGCACTTAGAGGAGAGGAAAGTGATCAGGAACAGTCATCATGGATTCACCAAGGGCAAGTCATGCCTGACTAACCTAATTGCCTTCTATGAGGAGATAACTGGGTCTGTGGATGAGGGGAAAGCAGTGGATGTGTTATTCCTTGACTTTAGCAAAGCTTTTGATACAGTCTCCCACAGTATTCTTGCCTGCAAGTTAAAGAAGTATGGGCTGGATGAATGGACTATAAGGTGGATAGAAAGCTGGCTAGATCATCGGGCTCAACGGGTAGTGATCAATGGCTCCATGTCTAGTTGGCAGCCAGTATCAAGCGGAGTGCCCCAAGGGTCAGTCCTGGGGCCGGTTTTGTTCAATATCTTCATTAATGATCTGGAGGATGGCGTGGACTGCACTCTCACCAAGTTTGCAGATGACACTAAATTGGGAGGAGTGGTAGATATGCTGGAGGGTAGGGATAGGATACAGAGTGACCTAGACAAATTAGAGGATTGGGCCAAAAGAAAGCTGATGAGGTTCAACAAGGACAAGTGCAGAGTCCTGCACTTAGGATGGAAGAATCCCATGCACTGCTACAGACTAGGGACCAAATGGCTAGGCAGCAGTTCTGCAGAAAAGGACCTAGGAGTTACAGTGGATGAGAAGCTGGATATGAGTCGACAGTGTGCCCTTGTTGCCAAGAAGGCTAACGGCATTTTGGGCTGTAGAAGTAGGGACACTGCCAGCAGATAGAGAGACGTGATCATTCCCCTCTATTCGACATTGGTGAGGCCTCATCTGGAGTACTGTGTCCAGTTTTGGGCCCCACACTACAAGAAGGATGTGGAAAAATTGGAGAGAGTCCAGCGGAGGGCAACAAAAATGATTAGGGGGCTGGAGCACATGACTTATGAGAGGCTGAGGGAACTGGGATTGTTTAGTCTGCAGAAGAGAAGAATGAGGGGGGATTTGATAGCTGCTTTCAACTACCTGAAGGGGGGTTCCAAAGAGGATGGAGCTAGGCTGTTCTCAGTGGTACCAGATGACAGAACAAGGAGTAATGGTCTCAAGTTGCAGTGGGGGAGGTTTAGGTTGGATATTAGGAAAAACGTTTTCACTAGGAGGGTGGTGAAGCACTGGAATGGGTTACCTAGGGAGGTGGTGGAATCTCCTTCCTTAGAGGTTTCTAAGGTCAAGCTTGACAAAACCCTGGCTGGGATGATTTAGTTGGGAATTGGTCCTGCTTTGAGCAGGGGGTTGGACTAGATGACCTCCTGAGGTCCCTTCTGTCATAACTATAAAGGGAAGGGTGACAGCTCTCCTGTGTACAGTGCTATGGAATCCCTCCTAGCCAGAGACTCCAAATCCTTTTACCTGTAAAGGGTTAAGAAGCTCGGGTAACCTGGCTGACACCTGACCCCAAGGACCAATAAGGGGACAAGATACTTTCAAATCTTGGGGGGGGAAAGGCTTTTGTGTGTGTCCTTTGTTTAAGGGGTTGTTCGCTCTTGGGACTGAGAGGGACCAGACATCAATCCAGGTTCTCCCCATCTTTCTAAACAAGTCTCTCTTATTTCAAAATTGTAAGTAAAAGCCAGGCAAGGCGTCTTAGATTTACTTTGTTTTCTCAACTTGTAAATGTACCTTTTACCAGAGTGCTTATCTTGTTTGCTATACTTTGAACCTAAGACAGAGGGGATTCCTCTGAGCTCTTTAAGTTTGATTACCCTGTAAAGTTATTTTCCATACTGATTTTGCAGAGATGATTTTTACCTTTTGCTTTAATTAAAAGCCTTCTTTTTAAGAACCTGATTGATTTCTCCTTGTTTTAAGATCCAAAGGGGGTTTGGATCTGTATTCACCAGGGAATTGGTGAAAGGTTTCTCAAGGCTTCCCAGGGAGGGAATCCATCGAGAATGGTGGCAGCGGGACCAGAGCTAAGCTGGTAGATAAGCTTAGCAGTTCTCATGCAGGCCCCTACATTTGTACCCTAAAGTTCAAAGTAGGGATACAGTCTTGACATGGTGGCACAGCGGTGGGATCGTTTTAAACCCAAAAGCCAGTAAGAGATTTTTTTTTCCTTCTAGCTGCTTGGAGAGCAGAGCTGAAGGTAGATGCATATCTTATCTCTCCTTGCCTGAAGGCAGAGGTGTTAAGTTTTTTTAACAAGGTCCTTTGTTAAGAGAAGGGTTCAATTAATGAGCAAACAACTGGTAAAGATAATTTACAAGTTGAATTGTGTTTTTTTTCTTTTTTACATCCTCGGAAGTAGCTAGTTAGAAACTCTCTGTTAACTCAGCAGCGCTCAGCAGGAGCCTGAGCTAAGTACATCCCAGTTTCAGTCAACTGCAGAGGGGTGTGACCCAGCACAAGAAAACCAGGAAAATGACTACCAAAAAAGAAAAAGCTAAAGAGGAGGCCCACAAGAGAGCTATGGAGCTGAAAGAAAAAGAGATAGAGCTGAGAGACAGAGAAGAGAAAGCCAAAGAGGGGGCCCACAAGAGAGAGATGGAGCTGAAAGACAGAGAAGAGAAAGCCAAAGAGGAGGCCCACAAGAGAGAAATGGAGCTGGAAAAAGCCAAACAGGAGGCCCATGAAAGAGAAGAAAAAGCCAAACAGGAGGCCCATAAAAGAGAGATGGAGCTGAAAAAAAAAAAGATGGAACTGGAAGCAGCAAGGACTAGGCAGGGTGCATCAGACCATCCTAACAACTCCTCTCCAGGTACCACTTCCCATCCCAGGAAATTCCCCACCTACAAGGCAGGCGATGATACTGAGGCCTTCTTAAAAAATTTTGAAAGGGCCTGCCTTGGATACGACATCCCTCCAACCCAGTACATGGTAAAGCTGAGGCCGCAGCTCAGTGGACCCTTAGCAGAAGTGGCGGCTGAAATGCCTAAGGAACACATGAACAGTTATAAACTTTTTAAAAACAAGGCCAGACTCAGAATGGGGCTAACACCCGAGCATGCCCGTCGGCGGTTCAGAGCCCTAAGGTGGAAACCAGATGTGTCATTTACCCGGCATGCCTACCACATTGACAAAAATTGTGATGCCTGGGTATCAGGAGCAAACGTTAAATCTCTGGAAGATCTGCTTTCCCTAGTAAAAATGGAGCAGTTTTTAAAGGGTGTTCCTGAGTAAATAGAAAGGTACATCCTAGATGGGAAGCCCAAAACTGTAACCGAGGCGGGGGAGATTGGAGCCAAATGGGTGGAGGTGACAGAAAAGAAAAAAGCTAGTAGCAGTTGGAGCGAATATCAGAAGGGGCAAGCCGAAACAAAACCTTATCACCGGGGACAACCCAAGGCCCCACCCACATCCCAAGGGAAACCCCAGACGCCTTCTCACCCCACCACACCAGTCTCCAGCAACCAACATCGCCCCGGTGATACCTTAGCAGGGCGATGTTTTAAATGTAATGAACTGGGACATATAAAGGCTCACTGCCCCAAGAACCCCAACCAATTACAGTTCATTACACCCCAATCACACCAAAGATCCCCAGACCCAGATGCCTCTCTCATACCCTCGGAGCGAAGGGAAACCTTGAGAGTGGGCGGAAAGAAGGTTATCGCTTGGAGGGACACTGGGGCACAAGTGTCAACTATCCACCAATCCCTAGTGGACCCCAAACTCATCAACCCGGAGGCTACAGTGACAATTCAACCCTTTGTGTCACAGTCTGTAACCTTGCCTACAGCCAAGTTGCATGTCCAGTACAAGGGCTGGTCAGAAATGTGGACTTTTGCAGTCTATGACAATTATCCCATTCCCATGCTACTGGGGGAAGACTTGGCTAACCATGTGAAGCTAGCCAAGAGGGTGGGAATAGTCACCCGCAGCCAGGCTAAGCAAGCTTTCACCCCCATCCCTGTTCCTGAGCCGTCCACCAGGACCCCGTCTGTGTTACCGGAGACCCAAACACAGGTGGTGGAACCGGATCCCCTGCCAACGACTGCAACAGCCGTAGTGGATCCAATCCCAGAGACCCAGCCAAAGCCAGTCCCAGAACCGGAACTGGCAACGCAACCAGCACCAGAACCATTGCCAGCACTGAGTCCAGCGCTTGCAACCCCGTCTACAACTCCAATGCCAGAGGGCACCAGCGAGCCTAAACTGGCGGAAGCAGCAAATAACCCTACCCAAGAGGCTCAGCCAGAGCCTGAAATACCACATAGTGCACCAGCGGACAGCGGTTCACAGTCAATGGAAAAAACCCCAGCACCTGCATCGCTTCCAGAGGGACCAAGCCCCAGTCCACAGTCCAAGGAGGAACTGATGTCTCCAGCATCAAGGGAACAGTTCCAGGCCGAGCAGGAAGCAGATGACAGCCTTCAAAAAGCTTGGGCAGCGGCACGGAGCACCCCACCGCCTCTCAGCTCTTCTAACCGATCCCGGTTTGTTGTAGAAAAAGGACTTTTATACAAGGAGACTCTTTCTGGTGGGCACCAGGAAGACTGGCATCCTCAAAGACAGCTGGTAGTTCCCACTAAGTATCGGGTAAAACTCTTGAGCTTAGCCCATGATCATCCCAGTGGCCATTCTGGGGTGAACAGAACCAAAGACCGGTTGGGGAAGTCCTTCCACTGGGAGGGAATGGGCAAGGACGTTGCTAATTATGCCCGGTCTTGTGAGGTGTGCCAACGAGTGGGAAAGCCCCAAGACCAGGTTAAAGCCCCTCTCCAGCCACTACCCATAATTGAGGTCCCATTTCAGCGAGTAGCTGTGAATATTCTGGGTCCTTTCCCAAAAAAGACACCCAGAGGAAAGCAGTACGTACTGACTTTCATGGATTTTGCTACCCGATGGCCGGAAGCTGTACCCTTAAGCAACACCAAGGCTAAAAGTGTGTGCCAGGCATTAGCAGACATTTTTGCCAGGGTAGGGTGGCCCTCCGACATACTTACAGATTCGGGAACTAATTTCCTGGCAGGGAACATGAAAAACCTGTGAAAAGCTCATGGGGTGAATCACTTGGTTGCCACCCCTCATCACCATCAAACCAATGGTCTGGTGGAGAGGTTTAATGGAACTTTGGGGGCCATGATACGTAAATTCGTAAATGAACACTCCAATGATTGGGACCTAGTGTTGCAGCAGTTGCTTTTTGCCTACAGGGCTGTACCACATCCCAGTTTAGGGTTTTCACCATTTGAACTTGTGTATGGCTGCGAGGTTAAGGGGCCATTACAGTTGGTGAAGCAGCAATGGGAGGGGTTTACGCCTTCTCCAGGAACTAACATTCTAGACTTTGTAAGCAACCTACAAAACACCCTCCGACACTCTTTAGCCCTTGCTAAAGAAAACCTAAAGGATGCTCAGGAAGAGCAAAAGGCCTGGTATGATAAACATTCCAGAGAACGGTCCTTCAAAGTAGGAGACCAAGTCATGGTCTTAAAGGCGCTCCAGGCCCATAAAATGGAAGCGTCGTGGGAAGGACCATTTACGGTCCAGGAGCGCCTAGGAGCTGTTAACTATCTCATAGCCTCCCCCACCTCCAACATAAAGCCTAAGGTATACCATGTTAATTCTCTTAAGCCCTTTTATTCTAGAGAATTAAACGTTTGCCAGTTTACAGCCCAGGAAACTGATGACGCGGAGTGGCCTGCAGGTGTCTACTATGAAGGAAAAAGGAATGGTGGCGTGGAAGAGGTGAACCTCTCCACGACTCTGGGACGTCTGCAGCAACAGCAGATAAAGGAGCTGTGCACAAGCTTTGCACCGATTTTCTCAGCCACTCCAGGACAGACCGAACGGGCATACCACTCCATTAACACAGGTAATGCTCACCCAATTAGAACCCCACCCTACCGGGAGTCACCTCATGCCCAAGCGGCTATACAAAGGGAGATCCAGGACATGCTACAGATGGGTATAATCCGCCCCTCTACCAGTGCATGGGCATCTCCAGTGGTTCTAGTTCCCAAACCAGATGGGGAAATACGCTTTTGCGTGGACTACCGTAAGCTAAATGCTGTAACTCGTCCTAACAACTATCCAATGCCACGCACAGATGAGCTATTGAAAAAATTGGGACATGCCCAATTCATCTCTACTTTAGACTTAACCAAAGGGTACTGGCAAGTACCACTAGATGAACCCGCTAAGGAAAGGTCAGCCTTCGTCACCCAGGCAGGGGTGTATGAATTCAATGTACTCCCTTTCGGGTTGCGAAATGCACCCGCCACCTTCCAAAGACTTGTAGATGGTCTCCTAGCAGGATTGGGAGAATCTGCAGTTGCCTACCTCAATGATGTGGCCATTTTTTCTGATTCATGGACAGAACACCTGGAGCACCTGAAAAAAGTCTTCGAGCGCATCCGGCAGGCAGGACTAACTGTTAAGGCTAAAAAGTGTCAAATAGGCCAAAACAGAGTAACGTACCTGGGGCACCAGGTGGGTCAAGGAACTATAAATCCCCTACAGGCCAAAGTGGATGCTATCCAAAAGTGGCCGGTTCCAAAGTCAAAAAAACAGGTCCAATCCTTCTTAGGCTTGGCCGGATATTATAGGTGATTTGTACCACACTACAGCCAAATCGCCGCCCCGCTGACAGACCTAACCAAAAAGAAACAGCCAAATGCAGTTCAGTGGACTAATAAGTGTCAAAAGGCCTTTAACCAGCTTAAGGCAACACTCATGTCTGACCCTGTGCTAAGGGCCCCAGACTTTAACAAACCGTTCCTAGTAACCACAGATGCGTCCGAGCGAGGCGTGGGAGCAGTTTTAATGCAGGAAGGACCGGATCAAAAATTCCATCCTGTCGTGTTTCTCAGCAAAAAACTGTCTAAAAGGGAAAGCCACTGGTCAATCAGCGAAAAGGAATGCTACACCATTGTGTACGCGCTGGAAAAGCTACGCCCATATGTTTGGGGACGGCGGTTCCAACTACAAACAGACCATGCTGCGCTACAGTGGCTTCATACTGCCAAGGAAAATAACAAAAAACTTCTTCGGTGGAGTTTAGCTCTCCAAGATTTTGATTTTGAAATACAACACATTTCGGGAGCTTCTAACAAAGTGGCTGATGCACTCTCCCGGGAAAGTTTCCCAAAGTTAACTGGTTAACAATTGTTCTTGAAATAAAACATATTGTTAGTTTTTATATAATCAGTAGTATGTCTAAAGGTACATGTGTTTTATTAACTCTGTTTTCTCCTAGAGCTCCAGGAAGAAATCACAGCCAGTGTGGAACCGGACGTCCAACACTATCTGTAATTTGGGGGGCGTGTCATAACTATAAAGGGAAGGGTGACAGCTCTCCTGTGTACAGTGCTATGGAATCCCTCCTAGCCAGAGACTCCAAATCCTTTTACCTGTAAAGGGTTAAGAAGCTCGGGTAACCTGGCTGACACCTGACCCCAAGGACCAATAAGGGGACAAAATACTTTCAAATCTTGGGGGGGGAAAGGCTTTTGTGTGTGTCCTTTGTTTAAGGGGTTGTTCGCTCTTGGGACTGAGAGGGACCAGACATCAATCCAGGTTCTCCCCATCTTTCTAAACAAGTCTCTCTTATTTCAAAATTGTAAGTAAAAGCCAGGCAAGGCGTCTTAGATTTACTTTGTTTTCTCAACTTGTAAATGTACCTTTTACCAAAGTGCTTATCTTGTTTGCTATACTTTGAACCTAAGACAGAGGGGATTCCTCTGAGCTCTTTAAGTTTGATTACCCTGTAAAGTTATTTTCCATACTGATTTTGCAGAGATGATTTTTACCTTTTGCTTTAATTAAAAGCCTTCTTTTTAAGAACCTGATTGATTTCTCCTTGTTTTAAGATCCAAAGGGGGTTTGGATCTGTATTCACCAGGGAATTGGTGAAAGGTTTCTCAAGGCTTCCCAGGGAGGGAATCCATCGAGAATGGTGGCAGCGGGACCAGAGCTAAGCTGGTAGATAAGCTTAGCAGTTCTCATGCAGGCCCCTACATTTGTACCCTAAAGTTCAAAGTAGGGATACAGTCTTAACACCTTCCAACCCTGATATTCTATGATTCTATGATTCTAGCCCTGCTGCGCTGCCGGCTGGGAGCCACCTGTGGTAAGTGCCTCCCGGCTGGAGCCTCCATCTCACACCCCCTCCTCCATCCCAACCCCCTGCCCCAGATCAGAATCCCCCTCCTGCACCCAAACTCCCTCCAAGACCCTGCCCCCCCCTTGCACCCCAATCCCCTGCCCCAGCCCCCTCCTGCACCGAACTCCCTCCCAGGAAAAAGACTTGTATACAGGGGCCCCACAAAATCTAATAGTCCTAGGCCCACAGGAGAGTTAATCTGGCCCTGACCAGTAGTAATCTTGGAAAGAAAAATAAACACACACACACATAAACACAATCCAGACTATAGAACTAGAATTGTTTTTCCAGACTGCAATGTTTGCAATTTCACATGAACCATCAGCTGCTCCTTATGTGTTACCAAATAGAACATGCCTAAGGCTAGATGTTAGAAAATTTTTCTGCAAACGTTTACTGGAATTCTGATTTTTTAAATATTTTTAGTTCACTTTGCTGCAAAAGTTGAAATTTTTTGACCACCCGTATTGAGTGCTCTTTCATCATACAAATGTTTGGGGGAAAGATTTTATTCAAACATACACTATAGGTGTAGTCTTATACAAGTGTATGAATGTGTGTGTGAACATGTATATTTTAGCTGGAAATGTCCATCCAGCTGTCATACATTGCTACTTTAAGCTCTTCTGTGGGTTTAGGGTCCATAAAGGATTGCTGTGATGGGAGCTCTGCCCTTTCTCTACCTCTGACATGCTCCTTCTTATTTGTGAAATGTCCCCCTCCCTTCCTGATGTGCTTTCAATGCTGCAAGAGGGTGCAGTGAGGAGCAGGGCCCAGCGGAAACATAGATGTACCAGCAGGGAATTCTTTTCTGGGAATTTGTTACTGAGTTATAGCCCCTTTGCATGACTCGAGGGAACCCAGCTTGTGAATCTGGTCCATTGTTTTTGTGGATTTGGAAGTGAAGGTTGCAAGTGAATGTACGAAGCTAGAGAATGAGAAGCTAGAGACACTGTTGTCGTTCTTACCCATTAATATCCTCTTCTTTCCACAACCTCCCTTCAGTGAGAAAACAGAAATAACATGTGACTTAAATTACCAATTACATATCTGGAATATTTCATCTTCAAATTAATACTCACAAAGAACAGTGTATGACCATTCCATAGGTTGAATTATGCTTATTAAACAACTATCAAAAAACAAACACATTCAAAAAAATTTCGTAAGCAAACCAGAAAAAAACTAAGCTAATTTCAGTACATACACTGACTCTATGTTGTTTCCCATGAATAATGTGATCAGTTCTAATCTTGACCCTATAATCATTTTCAGCCATTCTGGTCTCTCCTGCCAGTGGCCCACATGTTAAAGATTGTGTAACTGTACCAAAGCCAATCAGGTAATGTCTTCTGTGTCAAAAATCCATTCATTATCCAACACTATGGAGATGGTTTTACTGATGACATATGCTGCAAATAAAAGAGTAAGGCACAGCTGTGTGGTTTAAATTAGATCCTTAACACCATATTCTAACGTCTATGGTCCACTTCGTGGCCAAATGCCTTTCTTGTGCTGGTTCACAAGGCCACTATTATCTCTTCATTATTTCTCGTGAAGACTCACCTCTGCCATGACAGCTACCAATTAACTATAACAGTCAAATTTCCCTGCAACAATGTCATAATTACTTGTGTTGTAGACATCGTTGTAGAGGAAGATCTTCAGGAGAAATTTTAGGATCAATCCTGCAAACACACGTGTTCAACTTTATGCATTTGTTTAGGACTATTCATGGGGCAACATTGAGCATGTACATATTATAGGACCAGAGCCTAATGAAGAGAAGCTGGTGGACTTTCAGACCATATCGGGAAGCATTACATGCATAGGAGATGGACAGAGTAGGTGTAGAGACTGTTGTTATAGAAACAGACATCTGTTGTATAATCTATGGATTACTGACACAAATATTAACTGCTCATTTACAATATAAATGCCAATTTGGAGACTCTAACACATGCTCATTGGCAGGATGGGCCATAATGACTAGAAATTATTATTAGTGTCAATATTGCAGGTGGTCAATTTATTCGTTGCAAACAATTTATCTGATTAAATTAGTTTTTGTTTGTGATTTTTCCTATGAGGAGATCAGTTTTTTATGAATGGGTTGGCCTCAGTCCCCCGGAGAACTATGGGTGGAGTTGACAGCCATTTTGAAAGGACAGTTCTCCCTAGAATTCTCTGTGGTAAAACAGCATTATTCAGCTTCCGCTGAAGAAGTAACTTTCAGCTATGAAGAATTTGGGGGCCAGGGAAAGAGAAGTGACCATTAATCCTAAAATACTTCCTTCAAATGTAGCATATAGACAAGAGTTCAAATGTTAATTATATGGGAAGTTGTGTTTGTTATTCCATTAGTGAGTTCATTAAGTATAACAGAGAGCTCTGAAACCAAATGTTACATTTCTTAACGGGACCATTTAAAATTAATTTTAACTCCTAAACTAATTAACATATTTACTTGTATATTCTCATAAAATTTATTCTATACTCAAGAAGTACTACATTTTTGGAGATGTTGTGCTGTATTTTTCATACATAAGAGGTTGACTATTTGCATTAAACACACTGTGAAACTCATAATTTGAGTCTCCTTACTTAAGATTACCTCCATAATATGTAGTAAGTTAATCATGGCTCAAATAAACATCATAGCATTAGCACTTTTTAGTATCAGGATGTGGCCAATTGATACCTGATTATCCTACTTGTTTGTGTTTCCCTTTCCACTATTCCGTCTCTTCATTTGCATTGTATTAGGCTATGTCTATACTACAAGCTAGAGGGTGTGATTCCCAACTCACATCCTTTATGTGTGTAACAATAGTATTGCTGTGGTAGCACAGGCAGTGGTAACATGGCTGAGCCTCTGCCAAGTACATACTGACAGGGTTCATGGGGGTTTGTACATGGCATGGCTAAGTTGTGACACCGCCACTCATGCTAGCTCTTATTGAGCTAGTTTGAATACGTATACATGAGCTTCGAATCACAAGTCTAGCTTGTAGCATAAATGTAGCCTTATGTAGATTATTAGGGCACATTTTTTGTGTTAGCGGAAACAAGTAATAAATCGTAAGAACAATAAAAATGTACACCAGTGTAACTGAGATCAGGCTCTGGCCCTTAATGTTACTTTTGGTGGTGTTTTGTATGTGTGTGTTCACTTAATAATGCAAGCGTTTCTAAAGTCATTAGACAATTCCTCCCCTGCTATGTAACTCATTTTATTTATGATAGCTGCATTCTCACTACTTCAGATAAGAATTTCCAATCAGTACCTAAAAACTCATTATTGTGCAATTGTTCCCACATGGTTTCTTTGTTTGCATATTGTAATTATGGATAGCATTAATTGTTCAAGCTACTTTTGCTAATTATATTTGTATTCCTATATTTCAAATGTCTATTACATATTTTCCATTTATGGAGTATAGTCTTGGTTTATTGTGGTGTCTCAATGGGTTCGTTATTTTTTACTGCTACACAATATATACATAAAATACGGAGCATGAATATGTGATTGCATGGAGAGCTTTACTGAATAAATATTGGTCCCAGAGTTAGGAGAAACAGATTTAAAATTAAGATAACAGATAAAGAACATTATTTTATTATGAAAAGGGAGTTTTAAAAGTTAGTCTTATTGATGTCAGTGGGATCCTATGTGGGTCAAAGATCTGCTAGCCACTGAAAGATCAGAATCTTCCTTTTTACTAGTTGCAGAATGCAGTTTGTTTACTTTGCTAGGACAGTGACAATAGACAAATATGTTTAAATTTCTTGATCACATGCACTTAAAGCCTGATCCAAACCCGAAATGCTCTCATTGGCTTCAGTGGCTTTGGATCAGACTCTAACATGGTTCTGAAATGATTAGGTTAAAAACAATTCCACAGAATGTGACTCCAGAAAGAAAAAAGTCACTAGAATTAAAAATTAGGTGGTAAAGTCTGGGACACGAGGGTGGGATCACTCCTGGGAAATGTTTTATCTTATTTTTTGATCTTATAAAACCTGGTATCAATTTTAGGCATCAATCCCTTTTAGGCTCTGAAAGTGGCTATTGCTATTACACAGTGCATTTCTTCAGAAAAAGACTAACTCTTGAGTTTTGTATTTTTCTTTTATGGCACTCAAACCTCACATCAGTGAAAAACAATGAGAGCAACCTTTATTTTTTCCTTTCTCTACCCTCTTACTCAGAAATACTATGCAACATTTTTTGTCATTGATTTGGCTTATAATGAATCCCACTGTATATGAGAGATTGGCTAAATTCTCTATAGCAATTTCTCTAAAATTCTCCTTTCCCCCCTTTTACTGGATTTTCTTTAGTTGTGATGCTTTTCCTGCTACTGCCTAGGTAATGGTTCATATTATTCAACTTGCTTCCCATTCAACACATATATTTTGCTATGAGCTGTCAAAATAATTAAATACTTAGTATAATTTGAGCACTTAAAATGACAAAAAATGCTGCTGATAAGAATAATGGAAGAAACAGAAAAGCAAAAAAAAAAAAAAAAAAAAAAATCACAAGGGTAATTCAAACTGCTTCATCTGTAAATAATGAGAATTTAATGAGGCTGATATTCAAAAAGTCTCTCATTTCTTAGTGTATAAAACATTCATTTTTCACATTAATTGTCTTCCTGGTAGCATTCTTAAGACACTATTCAAAGAGAAAAGGTTATACTATTTTTGCACAGAATGTACATGCATGCAGTTTTCACATAAGACTCTTTTTCCCTTTTGTAAAGAAATGTCAATTCACCTGTGGATCTAGATGAGAATGGTTTTCATGTTAAAAATCCAAAACAGGAAGGATAGACAAAATCCTCCCTCTTATTTACTGAGTGGAGGACTCATGAGAGACTTGTGTAGAAACTTGATCTCAAAATACACCCTTGCCTCTGAACCAAAGAGGTGATTAAGGCAAGAACAAGAGAGGCATGAAAGACCAGCAGCAAGAAAAAGAGAGAAAATGCTCAATATTCTGTGCAGTGTCTGCCCTGGAAGGGGGGTTGCAGGGAAGAATTAACCAAGCAAACTATTCTGGCAAGCAAACTGTTTCAAAGCTCATGAGATTTATGCCACTCAAATGATAGGCTAACTCTCTTCATTGACAACCTGAATATGCCCAGAAAACTTAGAATAGAGAATGAGCATACAAAGTATTTTTAAATAAATCCTTGTTAGGAAATGTCTACTACTTTGAGAAAGATTAGAGCCATAGGGATTGTCATGGAGCACACTTCTAGGGCACCCGCTCCTGCCAGGACACAGCAGTGCAGGGATTCTTCCACTCTAGCACCCCCTGTAGGCCATTTGCCCTTGTGAATGATTCAGCTCTCCAACAAGAAGGGTCTAGGTCCAACATATTTTGGAGTAACACAAGTTCACTCCAACATCCAAAGTATCTCAACAAATCAGCCCTCCCTCTGAGCTCTCTCTTCATTAGTCTGTCTCAGCTACTCTGGAGTCTTCTCTCCAGCTCTGGTATTGAGCATTGGCCCTTCAAACTGAGTATTCCTCAGGTAGCTGTTCTCCTGCAATCTTTGGCTCAGACTCCTTGAAAGAAATCTCTCTGCTCCTTATGGTTCCTCCCCTCAGATTGAGCTCTCTCCAGGTGTCCAAGATATCACCTCATGCCTCTTATTCCTGCCTCTCTGTCTGAGAAGCAACTAATTCATTATGGTACAGGTATAATAATTGTGAATAACCATATCTAAACCCTTTCAAGCCTGTGATGGGGTTTCACAGGTAATGAAATAAAGGATAAAGTTCAGAATGAGAGCATAACACCATCGTCTTGGTCTAAACCAAAGATGTGGGATGTCTGAACTGAACTTAAGTGCACTGCGTAAAGTGATGACCCCTCCAGACCATCTAAAAAGACTTTGGAACAACTGAAGAAGAATCCTGCTCCAATTTTACAATGACCCCACTGCATGCTAGGACAGTAAGTAAGATGGGACTGAGTCAAGTGATCTCTTTCAGTCTCACTATGACTGACTGTCAGCCAGTCAGCCAAGAATGAAGACCATTCTACTTGGATTGGGGAAGTGATGGTGAATCCTCTTTGTTCCCAACTGTTACAGTCAGACACCCCAAGGGGAGAACAGAAGGTTTAAAATGCAAACATAAATGGTTAAATCAACTGATTGTATACTATGTCATTGTATTATCCAAATACTGAGAAAATATTTTTTTTATGATAGCTTGTAATGTTTGTAATGTTCTGAATTTGATAGTCATTATGAGATATATATATACAGACCAAGGTTATGAATTTATGTATTTGTATATATAGAAAACTGTGCTCACAAACTTCAGTTCCACTTCACAGGAGGGTGGGGACCAGTCAGTCTGGGAGGGGAACTTCCCAAACCAGTTGTTTACATGAAACCAGCTTCAAGTACCTATCCATTGTCCAGCCTAGGAAAGAACAATGATGGACCATTAAAGTTAATGGAAAGACATTGAGACAAACTGTGGATTATTCCCCCACTCTGAATAACCACGAGACACCATCTCAGGAGACTTAAAAAAAAATCAAAGGGAAAAAAAAGGATAAAAAGCCTTTAAAAAGGAGGCTTGAAATGAAAATGTTCATCCAAAAACTGAGGGCCATCCTTTAGGCAGGAAACTTTGAGTGGGAAGCTGGATCCGCCCCTACAGTTATGAGGCATGCTGGGAAACTGTGCAAAGGCAATAGGTAGCTTGTATTAGAAAAGGAATTTTATCAAATATAGAAGTGTAAAAGCCTGAGCTGTGCCTTTATGTTTATTTTCTGCGTAATTTGTCTATGTTTGCTCTTCCTTACTATTTCATCTTTGAATCTCTGTTTTTCCTATTAAATACTCTTTTTGTTCATTTTTACCCTAAGCAGGTCTCTGGTGTGCAAACTGTGTGGAGGGTGTGTGCTCCAATGTGAACTGATAACTGGGGGTCTGATTTCATGCCTTCAGGGGTGAGGAACAAGAGGGGGAAAATCCGAGTATCTGATAAAATTAAGAATTCGGGAAGGACAGATTTGAGGAGACTTGGGACTGGAAGGGCTGTTGGTGTTATCCTGCAAGGAGTCAGTAGGCGGGAGAGAGCCAGGGTGAGACTTTGTGCTTATGGACAAGCTAACCCCTTACTGGTCTGGGAGATCCCCAAAACATCACACCAACATCATCACCAGACAGACTGTTTGTGAGGGAATGAGAAAGAACTCTACCAATTGTGTGTGTGTGTGTGTGTGAGAGACAGAAAGAGAGAGAGAGAGAGAGGTATATTAGGAGAAGGAAGGTAGACCAAGGCAAGAAACTGAAGGCTTATTACTTGACCTTTGTTAGAGGGGACAGGCTTATTGTTACTTGTAATAACTGACGGTTTATTTCAATACAAGCTTTCGGCTGTGCTAGATTACTTAGATTTGTAATGGGATATGGAGCCATTTATTTCAAGTTTCCTTGTTCAGTATGACTAGATTGGTAGTGGCCAAATGTTATTGCCTTTATGACCTTCTAGTCTGCATAACACAGGCCCCAAAATGTCAACCAGTGATTTTTGTATCTTGCCCAATAACTTGTGCTTGAACCAAATACTTTCATTAAAAAGAACAGGAATACTTGTGGCACCTTAGAGACTAACAAATTTATTTGAGCATAAGCTTTCGTGGGCTACAGCCCACTTCATCGGATGCATAGAATGGAACATATAATAAGAGTATATATATATACATACAGAGAAGATGCCATACCAGCTCTAAGAGGCTAATTAATTAAGATGACTTATTATCAGCAGGAAAAAAACTTTTGTAGTAATAATCAAGATGGTCAATTACAGACAGTTGAGGATAGTTATCATAAGGGAATAGATTCAAGTAGTGTAATGACTCAGCCATTCTCAGGCTAGGTCTACACTACAGCGGGGGTCCGACCTAAGATACGCAACTTCAGCTACGTGAATACCGTAGCTGAAGTTGCGTATTTTAGGTCGGCTTACCTAGCGGTGAGGACGCGGGAAAGTCGACCGCTGCCGCGCTGCCGCCGACTCCGCTGCCGCCTCCTGCCGAGGTGGATTTCCGGAGTCGACGGCAGAGCGATCAGGGATCGATTTTACCGCGTCTTCACTAGACGCGGTAAGCCGATCCCCGATAAACCGATTGCTACCCGCCGGATCGGCGGGTAGTGAAGACAAAGCCTCAGTCTCTATTCAAGCCAGAGTTAATGGTAACCTTTTTTAAATGAGTGGAAGATCTGAGTTAGCTGAAATTTACTAGTTGTTTATTATTATTTGTCTTTTTTTAGATTCACAGTTCCTAATTGAAAGCTGGCCACATCACAAAAACCAGCATTAAATTTAGTACCTTTAGTGGGAGTTTCAAGACCAAGGTAGTTTGTGATAGTGGTAAGACAAAAGACTGCATAAGCATGGAAACCAAGCTGCACTCTGGACCCCAGAAATGGTCCCTCCAAGTCAGCTTGAAGCACATTAGATAGCTGGGAATAAAACTGGATGCAGGCCCAGGACAAAGCAGAAACATCACAGTGTTTACCACCAAAGGGATTGTGGTGTAAGACCCACAATGAGCAAAAACTAAGCCTAAAAGCTTACAAAAAGCCTTCAAGCTGTCAGGTTGGAAAAGGAGTAGCTCAGGGACTTTTGAAAGCCAGGGCCTCAGTTTATATTCATTGTGTAGCCCTATCCAAAAGGTTTGGCCACCACTGTTCCAGAGGGAAATTTGAAAACAAATCTGTTTCTTGCATTAAAAACAGCTATAGAGAATCATTTACTATAGATTCCAAATCCCTTTGTTTTGGCAATATGCTGCTCTCTAGGATTCTCTAACTGTTCTCCCTCTGCACATTTTGTAATGATAGCTTAATCTCTGGCCATGACTGGATGCAGAAGCCACCGGGATGCTGGTGGCATACAAAACAACTCCAAAAGGAAATCTCCAAATTTTACTGCAGTGCTTGGATGCAAAGGCAATAGGTACTCTACAAAACAATAAACAAACAGGCAACTTGAAAAATGCTAAGCTGGGTCCATGTTCCTCAAAGGTGACAGTTTTTCTTACCTATATATTAATTTCAGGCTTCTTGAGCAAAAGGGTATGATTGGTGTTTTGGCATCTACCATGGCAGAGGTCTTAACTTGAGCCATGCCCCCTCCGACTGCAGAATGCTCCTACTCTAGGAGCCATGACTGGGTGACACAGAGGCAATTATGCCAGTATGATACCACTTGCTGATTCCTCTACATAAAGGGAATACCCAACTGGCTGTTTAGGCCAGGTCTATGCCCCCTGTGCTAGAGTGACACAAATGGGAATGGAGTCTAGAACCTGTCTAGACATATTGCAGAATGTTGATTCACTGAAGGAAGATGTTTACTATTGGTAGATAAACTGAAACTTCTTTTATGCCTATAGGATTGAATGTTGAGGTCCTAATTCAGACTAACCCAGGCAAATTCAATAGGCCTGACAGACAACTGTCTAACCTCATTTTTAGGCTGGTGTAATTGCACTGAAGCCATGTGAAAGGGATGAGGTAAGGGAGGGCCCAGCTTCTCCTCTGCACAAACTAGAAGGACTGGTCAGGCACTGAAGGGACCTATTTAAAGTGTGTCAGAGCTGCCACTCAGTATAACCTTATGTACATTTTCCTTGCCAATGCCTTATGTACCTCTTTGTTGTCAATGTCTATGTACCTTGCCTGCTATGCCTTTAAGATACAATCTAATCCTAAGGCTTTTGCTAAGATAAGGTTGTTTTGCTCATGCACAGTGATCTATCCAGTATCTGTCTCTTTCATCCATACTCAAAGCTTTTGTTATTTGAAATCAATGAATTTACACCTGCATAAAACTGGAGTAAGGCAGTAGTGGATCAGGGCCAGTGCTCTGCTTGAGAAAGGACCTCATGACTTTGCCTATGATGAAGAGTGACATACATACAGCATGCAGTGGTATATCTTAAAGCCCACAAGGCAATAATAGCCTCATTGAGATATTATGATTAAAATCAATGCTACAATCTCATTTTGGAAATCCATTTACTGTAGGTCTCTTCCAGCATCAATTATTCAGTGATTTCATTGGTTTATGTTCCATATAACGTAGGCAGTGGTGTGTGAACTATAGGGACATCTTTTCAGGTATAGGAACAATTTCCAGTGAGAAGGCTCATTTCAAGGTTCATTAGGAATATATTTTTATTGTTGCAAATTAGTCAACAGTCTCCTCCTTTTAAGCATTAGTTGAAGCTTTGAACCAGCCAGTAATATGCAGCTGGAAAGTCAAAAGGAAAATTTTATTACAGTTACTGGTGCAGAGAAATATTACTTTATCTTCACCTGGGCCCTCTTCTTTTCCCTTTCAGGTTCCAGAGTGTTTTGCACCTAATAACTAATGTCCCTTTCAGCTCTGAGCCTGGATGAAAGAGGCAGATACTGAATAGATCACTGAGGATCAGCAAAACAACTTTATCTTAGCAAAAGAACTGTACATAGTGCTGCTGTGCAAATGTTAAATCCCAAGGGCTAGACTGTCTTAAAGGCAGAGCCCTGCACTGACGGCGGGATGCTCTGGGCCCATGTTGCACTGGCCGCCCTGCCATCCTTTAAACTGATAAAACATGTGCTCCTTCTGTGGTATGCCAGTTCAGAGAATAGACCAGACTATGATCCTTTGGGGCAACTAGTGCCACTAACAGAGATAGCAAAAACAGTGGCTGCGTTCCCCAGCCATACTATAACTGGGCTCTGGCAGGGATACATGTGTTGAAGTGAGTTCACACATTTTGTACCCCTTCCTCTCCCCCTTGCATGCTCATCCAAGCCAAGAATATATGCTAGGGATGCTTTCAAGAAAAAAATAAAAGGTCTGTGAAGTTTTCGAATTTCGTGAAATAATTTAGAACAGCAAATGATTTGCATTCAACACCTTACTCATTTCAAATCCTTGATATATTAAAATCCTCATGAGATGTTGTTCAAGGCACTGATGTAGTTGTTGTTATATTGAGCAGACAACAAGAGGCTCAAAATAATTCTTTAAAATTTGGAAAAGAGAGAAAAACTCAGAGAATGCAAAGAAAAGCAATATCAGGACAAGACTGCTATGTTTTTAACTTCTAATTTGGATCATTTCCATTCAATTAAGTGTGTAGGGTGAGTTGAAGTTTTCCCTCTAATATGTGGATTTTTTGTTATATCCTGTATTCCCTGTTCTCTATAAATTCACTCTTCATACACTTTGTATGTAGTGCAGGCTTCCAAACAATTCTAATTCAAAAAGAAGTTTTTTACATTTGGTTTCATTAAAACTGCACATATTTCAGATATGCAGTCTTTGAAAAAATGGGCCCCACCATATAGAACAGCACATTCTGAAATAAACTCTTACGGAGCCATTGAGAATGAATTGGATCAGTTACTGATTGTAACATTACTATGGGTAGTATACCAAAGTCTGCATTCTACTGGGGTGCAATGTTGATTCATTGCTATGAGTTCTTTAAATATGAATGTTAGATGACAACATTGTTTAAACAATTGCTGCATGCGTGTACTATGTTGTTGAAGCTGGTTTAAAGTTAGGCACATATTTAAGTGATCATAAAGTAACCTCTGGACCATAAAGTAAACATAAATCCTGATTCTATTTACAAGTGATACTTAGGCTTGATGTATACACAGTTTTTGTACCAATGTAACTATTTTGGCTAGGGACTGTGATTTTTTTACTGCTATAGTTACACCAATACAACCCCTACTGTGGACACAGTTATATCAGTATAAAGTTGTCTTATACAAGTGTAGCTTGTTTACCTTCCCATGAAGAAATAGCTATATTGGTGCTTTATACTGCTATAAGTACAACATCTACTCTAGGGAGGTTGTATCACTTTAAGTGCTTGTCTACAGATAAAAGTTGGTATGTTTTCTGTGACATTTTCTATCCTTAACCATGTGCCTTGTCTACATCTGTCTTCCTAAGTACTGTGCTTTTTAGGTCTGTTAAATGTTAGTATGTATCTGTTTTGTCTGTTTTGCTTGGGAAATATTACATCAGTGTTTCTCAAACTGGGGTCGCCGCTTGTGTAGGGAAAGCCCCTGGCGGGCCGGGCCGGTTTGTTTACCTGCCCCCTCCGCAGGTCCGGCCGATTGCGGCTCCCACTGGCCACGGTTCGCTGCTGCAGGCCAATGGGGGCTGCAGGCCAATGGGGGCTGCTGGAAGCGGCGGCCAGTAAGTCTCTCGGCCCGCGCTGCTTCCAGCAGCTCCCATTGGCCTGGAGCAGCGAACCGCAGCCAGTGGGAGCCGCAATTGGCCGAACCTGCGGACGGGGCAGATAAACAAACCGGCCCGGCCCGACAGGGGCTTTCCCTACACAAGCGGCGACCCCAGTTTGAGAAACACTGTATTACATGATGTAGGATCATTACCTTTCTGCCAGCTAAAATACTGCTGGAGAACAATGTATAATTATTTTCAGGATAGGACATACACTGTAAGATCTGCTCTTTCTTGTCTCTGACTACAAATGGAATTGTATTCTTGAGAAAAGAAGATGGAGTGGGGGGGACGGACCCAATAACAGATTAAATGCTGTTATTAAGAGGATGATGATTATTGTTCTATATGTCCAATGAGGTAGGACAAGAAATAATTAGTGCAATCTGAAGCAAGGGAGAGTTTGGTTAGCTATTAGGGAAAACTTTCTAATAATAAGGATAGTTAAGTACTGGAATAGGCTTCCAAGGGAGGTTGTGGAATACACATAATTGGAGGGTTTTAAGAATCGGTTAGATAAACATCTGTCAGGAATGGCCTAGGTAGGCTGTCTCAACCTGGGAGGAATGGACTAGATGACCTCTGAAGGTTCCTTCCATCCCTTCATTTCTATGATTCGTCCATTCAAATGCAAATGTATGTGTATGTTTTAAGTTGACCGTTTAATATTTTAAACATATGTTAATGGTCTGATTTTCTGAGGTGCAAGTTTGAATCCACAGCTCCCATACACTTCAATGTTGTAGGTGGTCAGCATCTTAGATAATCAGACCATTGGAGTCTGATTTTCAAGTTGCTCACAAAAATGACCAGTTAGACATTCAAGTGGCCATTTGTACTCTCAGTAACTCAGTAGTCATGTGTAATACCAATACAAATAGGTTTAAATATCAGGTCCCCTTAATTTAAATTAAATAAAAACTTTCTGGGGCTATTTAAACTGTTTCTTTTGTTAATGGGACAAAGCGCTTTGAAGCAGGAACTGTCTGGTGATCTGGTGATTCATGCTTGTACACCCAACACAACAGGACCTTAATCTTGATTGGAACTCTAGGCACGACTGTAATATAAACATTTAATAATAATAATAATTAATAATCTACCACTACTTAGATTATTTAGTAATCTCAAAAAGAGATTTGCTCTATTATAGAAGCAAAGGTGAAAGTGGACCAGTACGGCCGGTATGCGTATTGGTAAAAAGTGGCCGCTGGTACCGGCCCGTAAACAGCCATGGCAGCGCTTTAACATCGCCACCGACCGGGGGGGGGGGGGGGGGGCGGCATAAAAGGGGAAGCTGCCCTGGGGCCGGCCCTTTAAATCGCTGTCGGAGCCCCGGGTGGCGTGGGCCAGGCAGCGCGGATGGGTTGACTGGGGGACGCTGACCCCCAGCCTCGCCCCTTCTGCCCGAGGCTCGACCCCCATACCGGTAAGTGTTTAATGTTACTTTCACCCCTTTATAGAAATGGATAAAGCAGTGAAGAGAGGACAAAAAGAGACCTATGTAAACATTAAGTCATATGTGCAGGCTGAACTGTTTCTGCTTTCTCTGCAAAAGTGTTAACAAATAATGGCACATTTCATTTCTTACTCAAGTTTTACAAACTGGCATTGCAAACTGTTTAATTCACAAACAGAGTACAATATATGTGGCTTACTTGGTAATCAAATAACCCACAATCAGTTGTTAGTCACTGTTATTTTACCACTGTGACCTTAGCTGTGTCACCATACACTGACCAGTCTAAGGATGTTATTTAGTCACTAAGAAAAAGTTCTAGCTGCTTATTTAATTGACACCTTAAAGAATAAATTTTGTATATCTGTCTGCAGCACATAAAAGGGCAATCTTATATTTCATTTCACACTGTTGCCTTTGGATTTACAGGCTTTCTTTGGTGTCCTTGGGGAACCACTTTGAATGTAGGCAGCTACAGTTATAATGGTTAGAAAGAAATCAGCAGTTACATGGGAGGTGATCAAACAGTAAATAAAATCACCATTTTGGGCTGTTTTAACAGTATGTCTTTATGGGCGTTTGGAATTGTATTTGAATAAAGGCTTTAAGCCTGAGCTAAGATTTAAAAAAAACACAATTTCAAAGGAGCATGCAAAACGACTCCACTCCTTTGCAGTCCTCAACCATGGGGGTGATGGAAAGTATAAAATTTTACTTGCCTATGCTTTTATTTCTGGCAAAAATGATTTCCACCATATCATTCTTTTCTGCAGCATAATAGGACTAATTTATAATCAGTGCTTCAGTAGTGAAGGGTTCTCTATCTTTCCCCATCCTCCATCCAGCTTAACATTTATATTTGCTGTCTTTTCACGTACGTATGCATTTCCTCCCCTCTTTTTCTTTATCCACTGTAGTGACTGCATTTTGAAAAGAACCATAAGCAAAGTTAGAGCATATAAAAAGGCAATGGTTTGACAGCAGTTGAAACTAAAGTTCCCCTATTTAGCTACAGGACATAATGTATACAGCATAATAATGATACTTAGCTCTTTGATGGTGTTTTTCACTCATAGGTCTCCGAGTGCTTTACCAAGGAAAGTAAGTCATTGTCCTTATTTTTGCAGTTGGGGAAACCGAGACACCGAAATGAAGTACTTCACAGCAGATAAGTTGCACAAAGCAATGTAAAGAATCCAGGTCTTCTGATTCCAAGTCCATCTCTCTGTCCACTGATCCACGTTGCCTTCATAAGTATTGTGTTTCCCCCTAAAATGTGTAACTTGTGTTCCATACCTGTGACCTGGAGGGACTATCTCCAGGACTTAGGTAGTAATACAGTATTCCAAGGGCAACTTTGACATTAGGAGATGGATTTAAAGTAACAGCTCATTTCACATAGGCAACTGACAACTTCAGTTGGTAACAACATTTTGTCCTTATGAAATTAGTTGGATTCAAACAAGTGATTTAGCCGTGAATGATGCCCTAGCAAGTTTCCAATCCCATGAGTCATTCAGCCTCCCAGGTGGGCCTTTACTTCTTAATAGCCTCATTGTCACACTCACTCACTCTTCATTGTCACAGAATAGGATCTTAGTCTAGGCCTTTGTATCAGTGAATCTTCGTGAAAAAAACTGTATGCATTCTTCGAGCCAAGTGAATGATTTTCTGTTGATTGTACATAGGGTGACCAGCTGTCCCGATTTTATAGGGACAGTTCCAATTTTGGGGGCTTTTTCTTATATAGGCACCTATTACCCCCCACCCCCTGTCCCGATTTTTTACACTTGCTTGCTGGTCACCCTAATAGTACATTGCACACTCAGTGGCAATCAGGAAGCTAGGTCCATGCGGACTCCCCACTTTCCAAGGATTCAGAAGTAACAATATGTGTTTCTGACAAGTGTTCTCCAGTACATCAATGTGGCACTGCTGTTCCCCTTGTCCTTAAACCTGTTTCTTTCCCCTGGTCACACAGTTCACTCTATCACTGGTGTGGTGCTGGGGTAGGTAATCAGCCACATACTTTGTGCATCAAGGGGTAAAATGCAATAATTATTTGAATGGTTTCAGCAGATAAAAGGATTTCTGAAAAAATAATGAAAGTAATCTAATTAAATTCACCACATAACACTTCTGGATGTTAAAACATTACAGATCCACTCATTCAATGACACAACCAAATTAACGTTTTCTCACTGTGTTGCGTCTGAGACACCTGATCTGATTACGGATAATGGGAAGCAAGCTTCCTGGATACTTTAGGTTTTGAACATAATTATGTTTTCTTACATGCGTTTGTTTTTTGCCCTGCCTCTTTTCAAATCTGCTAAGACATACCTCTTTCCTTATGTCCTTTATTAGTATTCTGCATAAAGTACAGTCTTCATTACTGTAGATAGAGAAGATTTATCTTCATATACACTAGTTGTCACCTGGGAATTTTAGAATGATCTAGTTTAGAGATTCTGGGAAGCAGCTTGTGAGATTCTCATCTTCACTTGTTTTTGTCATTGGCAATACATCTGCACTGAGCTACACTCCATTTCTGTTATTTTGTCTAGGAGGCTTTTATGCACTGGAATGCTAAAGACACATATTTCTGAGGGGGGTAGAAATAGGAATACAAACCCGTTTTGATAGATGATCTAGTTTATTCTGCACACATCCCTGTTTTATTGATTTACAAACCAGAAAGACTAATCCAAATTTACATTGCATGTATTTTCTCTGGTCTCAGAGGAATTTCCCTCCCTCCCACAAGATTTAACAAAGCAATTTTGTCTTTGTATCCAACAGCTTCTGTGATAGTCAAGTAACCATCAACTAATCAATTTTACTGCAAAACTAATTTTTTACTTTAAACAAACATCACCACACTTTCTTGACATAATTAAATAATTTCTCTGTTATGCCATATATCTAGCCTGCACCCTAGGGAGCAGGTAGAAGCTACTGCAGAAATCATGGCACACATGCTTTTGCATGAAATTAAATATTTCTCCCTTAATCCTATCACCAGCAGCTGTTAGGTACCGTGGCTTATTGCACATGGCCTATATAATGAGACAGATTCAGGCAGTTCAAGCTCCTCTGCTGAATGCTGAATAGGGCCCTTCTCTCCAAGGACACTAAGACATACTGCTGTTGAAAAAGAGAACTCCTCATGCAAATGAATAGCTTCAGCATACATGTTTCAAGAAGAAAAACAGCATTAGAAACAAGGCTTCCTAGCACCAGATAGATCAAATAAAGAGTGGGTTGGTACATGAAATGAAAACTATAAGCAGGGAAGCTCCATCAAGGTTAGGGTTAGGATCTTTGGTCATCAATAAAACTGTGCAAAAATGGGTCAAATCAATCTTTTAATAATGAAATAACTTCTAAGTAAGTCTAAAATTGTAGACAAATGTTTCTAATAGCTGATATGATATTCTGATGAGAGTATAATAGACATCTAGGGACTGTGCAGGAGAACAGAACTTTCTTCATGTAAATGATACAGTTAATTGACCCTTGGTATTAAGAATAGAGATAATCCAGTCCGAGTTCTATTTTATTTTATCTCTCAGTTCATTGCTCAGTAGGCAGCAAAGTTAAGGGCATGCCTCTCACACGGCAAAGACAGCATTTCCACATTTGAATGTTCAAACCTAATTAAAAAGACTTCTAAAACATCAATTAAAGTAATCTAGTAAAAATAATCTGAAAATATGTTTTATAAACTTGAACATTAAAAAGCAAAACAGCTACACTCACTGAGGCAATATGATTAATATTTTCCCCTTGTAATGCACAATGTTGGACTTCATTACAAGTGTGGGAAGCAGGTTTTTTGATCACATTTGAGTTTTGCATATAAAAGCAGATTAGTCTAAATGGAAAGAATGTTTCTTTTGTGTTTCATGTCAAGCATGGTGAAAATTAGTTTCAACAGGATAACTGGGGTTGCTTATGTTTATAGGGCCAAATCCTCTCCCTAGTGCACAGCCAAAGCCCATGAGTTGTTCAACAGGGGTTGAGGGGTGGAATTGCACCAGTACGAGCACAATGCAGCTGTTACCTTAGGGCTGCAGTAGACTTTGAAGCTGCTGCATTCCCTCTGTCAAACACCAGTATGTGGGTGGTCATGCCTAGTGGGTGGAGCGGGAGTCAGTAGCTAGGAAGCAGAGGCCAGGACTTCTCAGAAGTCAGGAACTTGGAACAAGGTGGGAGCACAGATTGGAACAAACAGGCCCAGGAGCCATTGAAGCCATGGGTGAATGCTTCGAGCAGCCACCACGCTGCTGCTGGGCTTAAGAGCTGGTCTGCTGACTCTTGTCACCAATCAGGTGGTGTAGCCAATCAGGCAGCCTACTATAGGTCAGCTGGGCTTGTTACATTGCCCAGAGACTGGCTGTGCTGCGGGCCCTGATGCCTGACAGTATCCCCCCTCAAAGGCACATCTTAGAGGCCCCAGGGCCCAGTTTCTTGGGGTACTTCCAGTGGAACTCTCGCTACAGATCCAGGACATGGATGTTTTCTACTGGTTTCCAAGACTGCTTGTCTGGACCATAGACTTCTTAGTCCACAAGGTAGTGGAGCCTTCCCTTAACTCATTAAGAGTTGAGGATTCAGTGGAACAACTACTCATCCTATCTATGGACTGTTATGGATGGCGGTGGCAGGTTGGAGTCAGGGCCGGCTCTAGGTTTTTTGCCGCCCCAAGCAAAAAAAATGTTGGCTGCCCACCGTCCCAGCCCTGGGCTCCTCGCCGCCCCCCCCCCCGCCGCCCCAACCCTGGGCTCTCCCCCACCACCCGCACCCCCTGCCCTGGGCTCTCCCCCCCCGACCCGCACCTCCCTGCTGCCCCAGCCCTGGGCTCTCACCCCCCCACCCGCACCCCCCTGCCGCCCGAGCCCTGGGCTCTCCCCCCCGCCCCGCCCTGCACTCTCCTTCCGCCGCTGCCCTGGGTCACTGGTAACTTGCTCCCAGGGCGGGTCATTCAGCAGGAATTTTGGGTGTGCACAGAACACAGACAGGATTGGTTCCCATATGGTTACAGAACTGCAGTAAAGTGGAACAATTTTCAGCTTGTGTGATTGGAGGATATCTGGATGCATATTATAAGACTGTCCTACATAAATGAGGAAAAGTTGAGGTGCCTTTATTATTCTTTTGTTCCACTCTTTCTTTCTATGGGGAATTTGCCAATGCAATATCACTGTCTTCCTTTTAAACAAACAAACAAAAGGCAATGGCTGTTGAAAATAGCAATTCTAGTCCTAATAACCACTGGGAAGCATTTCTTGCTCAATTTTATCCTACTTTTTCTACAGCAAGTTACAGTGGATCAGTATATTTGATTTGGGAGAAATGAAGTAACAGCCGCCCAAACTGAGCTTGAGCACTCCTGAATTTTGAGGTGTTCAAATCTGGAAGGCAGGTGTTGGGGGGGGGGGCCTGTGGCTCCGCAGGGGAGCACGGCAGCATGTATGCAGCAGCGTGACTGGCGCTGCGCGAAGCTAGACATGCTGGTCTGAGTGGCACGGTAAGGGGGCTGGGGGGTTGGAGAAGGGGAAGGGAGTTCCGGGGGGGCAGTCAAGGGACAGGGAGAAGGGGGGGTTAGATGGGTCAGGGGTTCGGAGGGGCAGTCAGGGGACAGGCAGTGGTTGGATAGGCATGGGAGTCCCAGGGGTTTGTCAGGGGACAGGTAGGGGGTGGGGTTCTAGGGGGGAAGTTGGGGGGGGTCTCAGGAGGGGGCAGTTGAGGACAAGGAGAAGGGAGGCTTAGATAGGGGATGGGGTCCTGGGAGGGGGCAATCAGGGGACAAGGACCAGTGGGGCTTGGATAGGGGGTGGGGTCCTGGGGGGCAGTTGGGGCAGGAGTCCTGGGAGGGGGTGATCAGGGGACAGGGAGCAGGGGGGTTGGATGGGTTGGGGTTCCTGTGGGGGGCAGTCAGAGGGAGTGGATGGTGGCAGGGTGGGGCTACTCTCCCTCCCCATGGAGTGTCCTATTTTTTGAATGTTAAAACATGGAATCCCTACTCACAGTGCAGCTCTCCATTCAAAGCAGGCTGCAGCATGAGGTCTCAGCTTCCTCACTCCCTCCCCCTCTTTCCTGTTGGTAGTGGCCAAGGGAATGCTGGGAAATGTAGTTCTTTCCCTGCTCCAGGGCTGGCTCTATAGGCAGGGAGCTAACCAAGGAACTACAGCTCCCAGGGCCCCCTGTTGGTTCTCAGCTCCCATGCTGGATCCCTGCCGCCCCTGCAAATGGGCTGCCCCAAGCATGTGCTTGCTTTGCTGGTGCCTAGAGCCGCCCCTGGTTGGAGTGGTTTGGGTATGGTTTCTCAGTGTAGAGCTTTAAAAATGAGATGTGAAAGACAGGTTGGATCTTCAAGAACTTGGGCAGCTGTAACCTGAAGGCCACTGGGTTTACCTGTACTAGAATCTTGAAGGGGCCCAAGTATTGGTAATCTAGTTTGGTGAATGGGCAGCTCAGTTTAAGGTTCTGGGCAGAGATCCACACCTTGTCCCCTATGTCTCGATTTGGGGCAGCCTGATGATCTTGGTCTGCATGGTATTTATAGTTTTCTTTGTTTCTCGAGGTCCTGGTGTACCTACTGTAGGTGGGAGGTTAAATCCAATAACATATATTACCTGAACTACCTTGTTGTTAATGTTCTGGGACCAATATGACCACCACTGCAAACAGCTTCTTTAAAAAGTGTCAGTCAATTTATTGGGGAGCAGAAACACCAAGCAACTTAGCTGACCATTTGAGAATAACCTACAGGCTGAAATATGGTCACATAGACAAATTGAGCAATTAAAAATAGAATCTTAAATATCAAAACTGTTTTCAAGCAACTCATGAAAAGGCTAAATTTGCAACAAATACTATTCACGATGAGTAATTTGACAAAGTGTTAGTTGAAAATAATGTAATTTTTGACAGTAGCATTGTGGGAGTCTAGGGTAATATTGTAAACCAATATTATCTCTCATAATGCTGATGAAACAAAATGGGGGGTGGTGGGTGGGGGGCGTGAATGCAGTTTTTAACAGTTTCATTGCCTGTCATCCCTTCTCCTTGCTGTATTGCCATACTCTATTAATGGGCCACTGGAAATCAATAAAAGGTAAGCCATTTTGTGAGGAACAAATGTTACATTCTTGATGTATGTACTAAGTACATTGTACAATAGTTGACAGGTTATTTTTTAATAATAATAAAAAAGATTTATATTAATACAGCAATTTTCCCCTTATAATCTTAACCCAGTATTAAAACTATAATTAGGCACATAATCTCTTACATTCATGGGCCAGGGAGAATGATTATGATCATCTAGTCTGAGCCCTGCATAACACAGGCCATAGAATACCAGCCAGAATTTCTGAATCAAGCCTATATATCCTGTAGCTCAGACAGATGCTCTTTTGGAATGACATTCAATATTAATTTTAAGACTTCAAAAGATGATAAAGAATCCACCATATTCCTGTACCTTATTTGTAGCTTGAATTTGTCTTAGTGTCAACTTCCATCCACTGGACCTTGTTGTCCCTTTGCCTGCTAGATTAAAGAGCCATCTACTTTTAGAAATCTTCATGTAGGTACTTACAGACTGTGACCAAATCACTTCTTCACATTCAACTGGATAAACTAAATAGACTGGGCTTTTTAAGTCTCACTGTAAGCCAAGTTTTCCAGATCTTGAATTTCAGTTTACTTGATAGTATCACTCTATCCCAAAGTGAAGGAAAGCTAGGAAGAGGCCACTGTGACTCCATCAGGTGCTCTTTAATGACCTGAAAATCAAAAAGGAATCCTGCAAAAAGTGGAAACATGGTCAAATTGATAAGGATGAGTGCAAAAAATAAAATAAAAAGCATCTAGGGACAAAATCAGAAAGACTATGACACAAAACCACTTACAATTAGAAAGGGATAAAAAAGGCAATAAGAAGAGGCTCTATAAATCCCCTAGGAGCAAAAGAAAGATGAAGGAAAGTGTAGGTCCTCTACTAAGTGGGGAAGGAGAGCTAATAATGGATGATAAGAGCTGAGATGAATAATGCCTAGTCTTCACTAATGCTTCAGTCTTCACTAAAAAGAGAAATTGTGACCAAATACACAACACAATTAATATTAATAACAAGGTGGAAGGAATGCGAGCCAAAATAGGGAAAGAACAGGTTAAACGATATTTAGCTAATATAGATGTATTCAAGTTAGAAGAGCTTGATTAAATTAATCGTAGGGTACTCAAGGAACTAGCTGAGGCAATCTTGGAACAATTATCAATTATATTTGAGTCCTGTGGCACCTTATAGACTAACAGACGTATTGGAGCATGAGCTTTCATGGGTGAATACCCACTTCGTCGGATGCAGGACTCTTTGCTGCTTTTACAGATCCAGACTAACACGGCTACCCCTCTGATAATTATATTTGAGAAGTCCTGGAATTTGGGTCTCAGAAGACTGGAGAAGGATAAGCATAGCACCTATCTTTAGCATCTCTTTATCTCTTGTTGGTGTTTGCTTTAGTAAATTTTTAATCCACTCAGTGTTATGCTCTTTTACCCCTATGCTGTTAAATTTTGGTTTATGGTGGTCATCCTAGGGTGAAGCACCACATTTTGATCTGTGCTACCATGTCCCTGATTAATTTTCTAGGACCCTGAAATCTTTCCAGTGCTGGTGCAGGGGCACCAAGTTAATGTAACAGCTGATTTGAACATGCAGAGGCAGGGTTGCGACATTCTACTAATGTGCCCACATTTGAAAATTGGACTCAAATCATCTTACCTCCTCCACATTATCCTATGATTTTGGTGAAGTGTTACTTGAGTAAAAATACCTTCTGCACAGTTGGACCAATCTGACTTAAATATCTAGGGATCTGATCCCTTGAAGTCAATGGGAACTGAGAGCTCTAGGCACCTCAAAGTTTAGGCTGTGAATTACAAATTTGTGACTGCAAAGTGAATGGGTTAATTTTGCTGGTGTGTTTCCGACACAATGCTCCTCATCACTAGAGCAGATTAATCTTGTGCCATTTTCTGTTTTGATTACAATCTTTGTCACACAAGTGAGGCAGCAGAATGTTAATGTCACATATTATCTCTGAAAGATAGTAGTATTCTCCATTGCTTTGACCTTTTCAGTGTTCTGCATTTCGATTTGATCTGGAAGTTGATGATTAATGATAATTACAATAATTACAACTGGAGGCTTGAAATATAAATTGTCAAATGTTCAAAAGAAGCAGTACAAAACATTTAATATATCTTTAACAATATATTGGCCATTTTCTCTTCTTTTTAAGATGTAATACAATCAATGACATTTAGTAAAAAAAGTAAAATTATAGATGGGCCTGAACCAAAACCATAGATCTGAATACTCCTGATCTTTGGGAAAGATTGAATCCAAATCTAAACTTTACAGCTTAGACTTATCTATAGCAAAAACACAGGTCAATCTGAAGCAGGAAAAATAGAAGAGCTTTGATTTGGGAGCCATGTTTTAGGTACACACACACAAAAAATCAATTTTTGAAATCAATAACATGCTCTTTTGCTCTAACAGCTTTGCTTAACAAAGAGTGAGCATTACATAAAACAAGCTTTGGCTTTGGATTCAGATCATTAACTATGATTCCCATTATACTGTTGGTGCCACAGGGAGAGGGATAGTTACTTTTCTGTTCAACTTTGCTTTGTTGGATTTAATTTGGGGGAACTAAACTTCCTGGAGATTAGATACCAAGTTGGGTGGCTGATTAACAGGTGTCCTCATTGAGCTGAGGGGAACAGGTAGTGGTATGCTATAGTGTATTATGCATGGATGAGAGAATCAATTTGTAATCATAACTTAAACACCATCCCCATCCCAGTGCTTTTCGTATGCTAAATCCTGGCTGGCTCCAAGAATGATAGACTTAGTACCCAAGTGTATGTTAGTATTAAAATAGTCCAGCCCCCTCTCTGCAGATTCAGAGCCTTTATAAGCAACACAGCTGATTCTGAGGCCTTCTCTACACTATGAGGGTAAACTGAGCTAAGTTATGCAGCTATGTGAATAACGTAGCTGGAGTTGATGTAACTTAAGTCGACTTACTGCGGTGTCTACACCGCGCTGGGTCAATGGGAGATGCTCTCCCATCGACTTCCCTTACGCTTCTCATTCCAATGGAGTACCGGGGGAGCGATCCCCGGTTGATTTAGTGCGTCTTCATTAGACTCGCTAAATTGACCCCCAATGCATTTTGGGGCAGTCCTCAGCTGTGGTAAATTAATGAAATCAGTGGAATTATGGTAACTTACAGCTGCTCTGTAAATGTAAGCTGTATTTTTACTGAGTTCTCTGTTCCCCATTCCAACTTTTGCATTGTTTTATTTTGCATTATTTTCACTGTAGATATATTTCTTTAATAGATTCTGTAAGCAATGGTAAAAAAAAAAATCATTCCTGGCTTACTTGGTGCCCTGTAATTTCTATTTTCTCAATATTTCTTTCCTAAAGGCATTCTAATAAAGGTCAGATTGATTTTGCAATCATACTCCCCAACAATGTGTTAAATAAATACATACAGTATGCTGCATTCTTTGTTTTAGTTACACCATCATCCTCAATAAATACATCCCCTTATTATACCTCTATGTTTGACTTTTCTGTTTCTCAAAGTTGCAATAAGTGGCTTCTATTAAATGGGAGCAATGATAAATTAACTGGTGACTGCATTGGGTGGAATGTAGTACTGAATTTAGCTCTTGGCAGCCCCATACCAAAATGATGTAGTTAAACTGGAGGCAGTCCAGAGACTGTGAGCAATGGGCATGTGGAGAGGGTTGAGCTGCAGGGATTGACTTTTAATCTATTAATGCTTAGTTCTTATATAAGGCTGTAGATTTTTCAAAATGTTGTACAAACATTGAGAAAAGATTAAGAAAGCAAAACATGCATAACTTGGCTAAATGACAACAAAGGGCAAGGACCATGGAAACAGTGGACACATATTTGAAGAGTGCAAACACCAAGGAGTGTGAGGAATTTTTTGGATGGTACAAGGGGGCATATAAATAGGCATAGTAATAGGATGACAATTAAATAGGGAAAATGAAGTGTGACAGCAAGAAACAATATCAAAAAGCGATTATTTCTTAAAGTTTAGAATGATGTGGAAATGCCCTCCATATAAACCTGGGGTCTCCAACCTTTTCATCCTGAAGGCTGAATATATTATTCCAAACAAATAAAGAGACCAGTCGATACACAGAGATGCATAGGGAGTAGAAACCACCCATGAGTCCCCTTCTGCTTGTTCTCCTGGCATGAAGGGGTCCTTGGTAGGTGTAAAGCCAGCACAGCAGTATCCTATTCCTACCTCCCTGAAGCCTCTGGATAGGAGATATGTTGGGAGTGGAAGATAGAGCAACTAAAGTTCTCTGACTGTCTCCAGCTGGCCTGTGGTTTCTTGCCAACTGGTGTAAATTACAGCATCTCCCAATCTGCTTTAACCTGTTCCAGGGCAGAGAATGAGGAAATTGTACGCGGTTGTTGGTTCTCAACTTCTCTTTCCCCCACTCCTCCTGGGCTGCCCTAAATGGCTGTGTGGGCGTGGAGAGTGATCCTTTGCTATGTGATTACCTAAGCTCAGGGAGAACCTGCTGTCTCTGGGTTTTCATTGCCCAGAAAGGAAATGGGTAATGGAGCTGCTGGAGCTACTTTCCTCCCTCCACTGTGATTCAGCAGGTGACCAGTGGGAGCAACTGCAGCAAGCTACTCAGAGTGGTCCCAGCTCTCACCTCAGCTGTCCCTGGGGCTGCAGAAGAAGCCGTGGGAGGTAGTTGATGAGACGGAGTCTCCTGCCACCATGCCTTCATGACAACCTGATTCCAATACTTCAGGTTAAAAAATCACACAGTGCATCTCAGGGAAGACGTTTTCATTCGTAATCAAATACATGTTTTCTTTGTGACTCTTGCTCATTAGGGTCATTATTTAGAGCCTTGAGGGCTACATGTGGCACCTGGGTCACTGCTGCTGGCAATACAAAGTAGATGGAAAGAATTAACTAGAAATACAGAGTTGTAACCCACCTTGTCCCAATCTCTAGCTGTCCCCTGAATATTTCAGGGAATGGTGACTCCTAGGGAATGTCCCTCATGTGACTTGCCTCTGTTTTCTGGAGGCCCTGTGGCAGGGAGTGATAGGGTTGAGGATGGGAATGAGTGTATTCCCTGGCAGTCCATCTCAGGAGATGCCTATGGACAGGACTCAGTAGGTATTGTGAGAGAAACCTGGGCAGAGGAACACACAATGTCTGCAAAAGCATAGCTGCATCTCGCTTACCTCTGCCTGATCCCAATGCCCTGATGCTGTGGCATTCAGAGATACTGAACAGGCCAATCCTCCCTGGACTCTTACGATCCTTTTTTTCTTGATTAAGGTACCGATTATTTATTTATTTGCTTCACATTATAGGTCTAATTCCTAGTTCATCCTCCCCATCTTATCCTAATAAGTGTTTCACCACATATGGAGAACAATCTACCTATTGAGTATTAATGGTTCTGCATCTGCACTAAATATTGTTTATTTCCTAGAGATTTCTGGGGAGGCCCCAGAAGCTAGTTAGAATTGAATCTAGGGATCATTTACAAAAAGTACAGTTTTAACTCCTGTAACACATTCCCTTGAATGTAAGATTTACTACACTGTATAATGTTTGTCAGGAACATCATGCATAAATAGAAGGCTGGTGTAGATCAGGGCTTCTCAACCTGTGGGATGCAACCTGCAGTAAGGCTGCAGAGGAGTGAGCACTGGATAAGAAAGCAGCAAAACTCTACAATTGTTATGGCTCAGGGGAAATAGCACCAGAGAGGAAGTGCCATCTTGCTCCCGTCTCTGGTTTTCCCTCTTCTGTGCCCCCACTGCCATCAAATCCTGAGGCAGCTCCTCAGCCCCTCTTCACTCCCTCCATGACAGTGTGCTTAGCTGCCCGGGAGGGAAGTGCCACTTCAAGAGACTAATGGCTCTGCAGCCTCATAAAGCAGAGCTTCCCATCCTCTGAAGCTGAGCACAGTGAAGCACAGGAAAGGGGAGAAGCTCTCTATTCAGTCCCGTGCTGTGCAGCACCCCAGTCAGCACCATCAACAACCCCCACCAAGTAGCTGCACCAGCCTCCTCACCCAGCAGCCTGCATCAACTCCTTCGTGTCTCAGCAGTCTCACATCCATCTCCCCTCCCACACACACGCACGCTCCCTTAGCACCTGCATGACAGAGTGTAAGTTCTGAAATAGAATGTAGTGACCTTTCCCTTAATGGATTTATGTGTCCTTGTACCTACGATGTTCATATAATTTAGATTAAATAGTTGACCATGACATTTCTGTCAAATTTACAAATTCAGCCAATCTGGAAGGGTTTGGGGGAAAAAAGAAAGAAAAAAGAGAGACAGCTACTGTAGCATCAGTGATTTTTCTCTTTTTCCATAGAAAACAGCAGATTGAGGCCTGTATGGAACCTGGATTGATCAATATGTCTCCTTCTTGAGCAAGGAGAGGGGAAAGATGGTGAAATGGTAAATCTTTGTCATGTGGGGGCCCATGTAGATCTCTATGGAGTATAGGGCCCAGATTATTGGATAAATCCAAAGTCACTATTCACAGACATTTGAAGTATTACTTTTAACTGAATAATATAAATTTCCTTTGATAAAAAACCCTTAATCCCACATAATTTTAAAAAGCCCCAGGAGAGCTCCCAAAGTGAATCATCATTATAGTGACACCTATAATTAAGGTTGTCTAACACTTCCCACTATAAGGCCCTGTTTTCAGTTGTTTATTATGGTGCCAACCTTTGCCCATTCAGGATTAAATTTTTCAGGCCAGAGATCTGTCCAAGGCTGAATGATTTTAGGAAGTTTCAGTTAAAATTGTTCAGTCATTTCCTACAAGGTTAGAGAAAAAAATCAGTTACTTTACCCATGCTAAAAAAATCTGTACACTTTGTTTGTTGAGAAGCTCTAGAACCTCCATTCTTTAGAGCAGGGAGGTTGCTGCCCTTTTTACTGCCTCTTTGAAAATTCATCCAAAATTGACCAAGATACAAGCTTCTAAAAAATGTTCACACAAGCACTAACACAAAGTTGTTAGAGTTTAGCAGCTACAGTCTCTGAAGATTCCATCTGCACTGAGCATGCTCCATCCACATACAGCTCCTATGGGATGATTGGACTGCATATGCACCACTCCCCACAGAGCAACTTTGCATGCTCCATAACTGAGTTCATGAGGATAAAAAGAATTACTGAATCCTCATAATTCAATGTGTGGCCCTATGCATTATTTAATGCATACCATCCAAACTATGCACAATGCAGCAGTATTAGTTTCCTCCTAGGCTTTTGTATTGTGCTGGCAGTATAGTATCTTAATTCTTGAATGGCTTTTCCCCTCCTCTCACTCCCTCTGCATTTGAGTCAGGTAGATGCCCATTCAGTGACTACAATACATCATGTGCACTGAATGAGCTGGGGTCCTGTGGAAAAATATTATGGGGTGTGACAGGGTGTACTTGCCCCACACTGGAGCAGAAGGGGTTAAGGCAGCACTCTTAGCAGCAGAAGCCACGTCCCCTCGACGCTGCTGAGCATGCTCTAACTGCTGCTGCAGTATAAAAGGGAGCAGCTTAGCTCAGTCTGGGCTGACTGCTGAGGAAGAAGGATACACCTTGCTGCTCCAGCCAAGGAGCAGCTGGGATCCCAGACTATGGGAGCAGGAGATGCTGATACCCCATATCTGTAGATGCAGGCACCCCGGTATCTGTAGATACCCCAGAGAGATTTCAGTCATTGCCTGAGGAGTCCAGAGACTCTGAAGACACCCCAACTTCAACTGCAGGAGTCATGGTAGGAAGTAGCCTAGGGAGGGACTAGCCAGTGTCCCTGCAGCAGTTGGCATGTTGCGGGTGGATTTCCTGCCGACTTATTGGTGAACCCATTCACCACTACTAGGGACCCAGTGGAGCAGGGAGCAGGCTGGGACCCAGTGGAGCAGGGAGGGTTCGGGTTCCCCTACCCTTTGGGAGGCGGCCCATCCTATCAATGCTGGCCATTGGGCTGCGCTTCCCTGCAGCCAAAGGGAATCCTACTGACTCTGGCATTGGGCCACTCTTCCCTGCAGTCAAGGGGAGTCCTATTGACTCCGGCCATTAGGCCGCACTTCTCTGCAGACAAGGGGAATCCTATTGATGCTGACCCTTGGGCCACGCAGCCCTGAGGCTGAGGGCAGCTATATTGACTTTAACTGTGAGGCTACCATGCCTTGGCCCAACCCCCAGGGTGATGGGGTGTATTTGCCCCACAACATGGGGTCATGTAGTTTAGTACCATATCACAATACACATGCACAAGGGGGGCAAATTAAAGTTGCACAGGCAAATTTAATTCTTGCATTTTGTAATTTTTGAGTTCTTGACTTTGGAATCCATGTGTTCTCTTAATATTGTTTTTAAATGTAGTTACTATTTAGATTAAGAAAAAAAAAAAGACAGGCAGTGATCAAGTCACCACCAACAAGTGGTATAGTACTTTGATTATCATCAGTACAATGTGGCACAGCTTAGGCCTGGTTCTAACCTCACATACACAAGGATACACCATAAGTGTAATCAATTAAGTGTCATAGTTTCATAGAGTTTAAGGCCAGAAGATGGCTTTTGCCCATCTAATAAACTTTTTTTAAAGAACTTCCAGTTATCATTTACATTTTTCTGTCTCTATTTTTCTTCCAAATTTATATCATTCATAATTTTCCTCAGCCCATTTAAGCACCAAGTACAGTACATTCCTGTTTATCTGAATGGCCAAAGGACATCCAAAACTTCCAGGTAACTGGGCATTAGGATAAACGGAAGTGCTATTTTGAGCTTCAGTTTCACTTCTATAGAGATATGGGGAAGGAAGGGAGCAATACTGATGTTTGCTTAGTAATTTGTATTTTATTAAAGAATAAAAATCCCAGCTTTACTGAGTTTATTAAAACACCAAAATAATATTAAAACCACTGTGGACATAAATTAATTCTGAATTATTTGTCTTTTTAAATAAACTGACTCATCAGAGTCTGTTGTTTGTGAGCATTTCTTTCGAATACATAACTTTTCCTCTTCAGCACTGTCCCACCAAGCTGCTGTTGCTGCTGAAACAAGATTGGTTTCAGGGCTTGTCTACAATTGTAGTGCTTCAGAGTAGACACTACTATGCCAATGGAGGGGTTCTCCCATTGGCGAAGGTAATCCACCCCTGTCTACCCTAGGGATTAGGTCAGATTACCTATGCTGCTCAGGGGTGTGGATTTTTCACAGCACTGATCAATGTAGCTGGGTCAACCTAACTTTTTAGTGTAGACCAGTAACCTCAGGGAACCATTCAGAACCGCTATACAAATACAAAGCTGTCGATTAGTGTTAACAGGCAGTAAGAGGCTAATTGAAAAGTTATTAGCAGGTGATTAAAAAAATATGGGTCTACATTGGGGACATTGTGGATCTAGATAACTAGGATTTTTGGATAAAGGGAATTCAGATAACTGGAATGATACTATATATCTGTTAATAGTTGGGATTATCTACTGTTTGATCATATTAAATATAATCAGATCATGATCACTGTCCCTAGGCAATCACCGACTTCCAGTCCAGTGATTAAGTGCTTTTTATCTGTCAAAAAGAGATCCAAAGTAGTTATCTCCTGTTGGCTGCAATACTTTTTGTGTTAGAATCATACTCTATGATTTCTAGAAACACTAATGTTTTATGACTGGCTGAATGAGACTTCCAGCATATGTCCCCATAATGAAAACTCCCATTACAATACAATATTTATTTTCATACATTGCAGACAGGTGCTTAAGGAGTAACTCATCCTATTGTCTGGTTTGATTCTGTGGTCTGTGATAGACTTCCACCAGTAACCCCTCCTGGACTGTGTTAGTTAGCACATTGATCCATATGCATTCAAGATCCTGTGCTTCTGGGTTTTTGCTAGCACTAAAACAGATAATGGTGTCAAATGGTGCTACTCCTTCCTCCTGCCCACACATCATTTAGAACCACTCTATCTTTCCTGAACAGGTTATAACCAGTGGTTTTAACATTCCATGGGAATTGACCCACTAAGTTTCAATAATGCCAATTATATCAAATTTCTTCTCAGCAATACAAATTTCCAATTCCTCTTGCTAGTCACCTGCACTCCTAGCATTGGTATATAAGCATCTGAAAAATGTCTTCTCTTCACATTCTTTGACACTTTGAGTTTGTACAACATTTGTCCTTTTAGCAACTTCCTTTGCATCACTAGTTTAATGCCCTCCTGACTTCTCCAGCTAGTCTCCAACCAAGAAGACTAGCTTCCCTATCTGTGCAATGAAAACCGTCATGTTCATACAGCCCATTCTCCCACTGGAATGTGTCTCAGTGTTCCACAAAATCAAAACCTTCAGCTTTACACCAGACGTTATAGCCAGTGTATGCTGGTGTGAGATCAGAATCAGGTCTTTATGTTTGCTAGCTAAATGTGATTATCAATGCTTACAGCATGTACCTCCAACACTGCTCATATTTTAATTATTTCTAATTAATATATGCTGTCATATTTACTGAATAATTCATGATTTAAAAATGGAAAGACAGGCACATGTTTATGTCAATCTGTTTATGTATTTCACTGACATGAAAAACAAACAAATATGCAGGGCCTGGTTCTACTCTTACACAAGTTCTTTCTTTGATTTCAGTGGAGTAATCCTCATCTATACTGGCGTAGGAGAGATCAGAATCTAGCTCTACTGTTCCTTTATTTGAGAAAAGAATCTGGTGTATGAGAAGGCAGGCATGAATCAACAGCTTTTAGAAGCATGGAAATTGGCAGCACTAAGCATTTTGTATTTCCTTTTTATTGCAGCAAAGAGAACTTTACAGAAATCACCCAGGGATACGTCTCATGTCACAAGATCTCAGTGAATTCTTATCCCGAACCTCCAGACAGATCATACTTCAGGTTAACACTCTGGCCAGATCATCCCTTATGTGGAGGAAAAAATATTGGTGACAGGGAGCTACATAGTACCACTAAATTTCAACTGGATCATTCCCTGATTTAGGAGGTGAGGGACAGGATATGAAGTCCTCGGGACCAATGACTAGGTTTTGAATCAGATGCTCTCTGCCCTTCCTATATCTTGTGGTTCCCCCAATTTCTACCCCGAGTCCTGATGGAGCCTCCCATCTGGTCAATACCTCTGGAACCTCCCTCTGTGGAGGGGAAGTTTCAGCTTCATGGAGAAGAAACATGTCTAAGGTAATGCTGACTGTTGGTGTGGGGGTGAGCCTGTGCAGAGAGGCAATAATCTATCTAATCTATCTATGTACCTACCTATCTCTAATTCACTGGTCTGGCTCAGGCCCCAGATTTTTATGAGGAGGACGGAGACCCTTTGTATATAGTTCTACCTCTGCCTGCTAGTGAGAGAGGAATCGCTGCCTCCACTGCACAGTCCCAATCTTACTCACCCTTCATGAATGCTCATCCACAGGAGCTTGGGGGGGATGGAGCTGGATAGAGCAGTGTTTTTCAACCACTGTTCCGCGGCACACTAGTGTGCCGCGAGATGTTGCCTGGTGTGCCGTGGGAAAAAAATATTAAACCATGCTTGAATGTCGGAACTGGTTACTAAAATTTTTGAATCCCACCACTGATGTTAAGGACTATAAATAGCTCTGGTGTCACTGTTACACTAACAGGAGGAGGACAGGAGGAGACATCGCAGTAGATCGCCGATGAGCAGAAGAGCGCCAATGGATCTGGATTTGGAGGAAACATGAGCAGAAGAGCGCTGACTGATGGATCTGGATGGAGACATGCGCAGAAGAGTGCTGAGTGTGACGGACAGCGGCTATCTGGAGGAGACAAGCGCAGTAAGTACTGAGTGACAGTGAGATACTGCAGTGATGGACAAGTTTTTGAAAAGGAAAGAACTGGACTCTGAACAAAATTTGGAGCCAGATGAGAGCCCAAGTATGAGTGGGGATCAAAAGAAAGCAAAGATGGTTAGCTCAAGCAAATTCTCTGGCACAAGGCAATATAGCGAAAGCTATATTTCATTTGGATTTACTTTCACCGGAGATGCAAACAAACCAACTCCACTGTGCGTGGTGTGTGGTGAAAAGCTAGCTAACAGTGCTATGGTCCCAAGCAAACTTAAATGCCATCTCCAAACGAAACACCCTTCGCTTCAAAACAAGAATGCGGACTATTTTGTTCGCCTGCGTGAAAACACGGAGAAACAGGCAACTTTCATGAGAAAAACCACAAAGGTAAATGAAAGAGCTCTTAAAGCTAGCTATCAAGTTGCTGAACTTATAGCCAAGTCAAAAAAGTCGCACACTGTGGCAGAGACATTAATACTTCCCGCCTGCAAAGCTATTGTAGAGGAGATGCTCGGACCTGAAGCAGCTAAGGAAATAGCCAAAGTCCCTCTCTCAGACAACACAATTTCCAGACGTATTAATGACATGTCTGCAGACATCGAAAGTGTGGTTTTGGAAAAGATCCGTATCAGTGAGAAATTTGCATTGCAACTTGACGAGTCTACTGATATCAGTGGACCTGCTCAACTCTTGGCCAATGTGTGTTTTGTTGATGGTGATGCAATTAGAGAAAACTTCTTTTTTTGCAAGGCATTGCCAGAAAAAACAACAGGAGAAGAAATTTTTCGGGTCACATCAGAATACCTTGAACAAGGAGGACTTAAGTGGGAAAACTGCACAAGTGTCTGCACCGATGGAGCTGCAGCCATGGTCGGGCGCACCAAAGGCTTTGTAAGCAGAGTGAAGGAAAGAAATCCAGATGTGATTGTTACGCATTGTTTTTTACACCGTGAGGCCCTCGTAGCCAAGACTTTACCAGCAGACCTAGTTCATGTGTTGGATGATGTTGTGCGCATGGTAAACTTTGTAAAGTCACGACCCGTGAAAAGTCGCATATTTGCAGCTTTGTGTGAGGAGATGGGAGCGAAGCATAAAACCTTGCTGTTTCATACGGAGGTCCGGTGGTTGTCGCGTGGCAAGGTCTTGGTTCGTGTGTATGAGCTGCGGGAGGAACTTAAAGTATTTCTGACAAATGAGAGGTCAGATTACGCAAAGCTGCTTGCAAGTGATGAGTGGTGTGCAAGGCTGGCATACCTGGCAGATATATTTCATCATCTGAATGAACTGAACACACGAATGCAAGGCCGAAATGAAAACCTGCTTACAAGTACAGATAAAATAAATGGATTCCGTTCAAAGGTGCAACTCTGGCATCAACACGTGGAAAGTGGCAATCTTGAAATGTTCACACTCACCAAGCAATGGCAAGGTGTTCACACTGCTGCACTGTGTGAGATAATAGTTAAACATTTAAAAACTCTCGAGGAGAAGTTGTCATTTTATTTCTCTTCAGTCTCCACTGAATGCCTTGACTGGGTTAGGGACCCTTATAGCTCAGCATCAGTTGGTGGAAAGGACATGACTTTACAGGAGCAGGAGGAACTAACTGAACTGAGACAAAATCGTGGTTTCAAGCTAAGATTTGCTGATCTACCTTTGGACAGTTTTTGGTTGGATACTGCCAAGGAGTTCCCCCTTCTGGCAAACAAAGCTATTTTGACATTGCTCCCATTTTTCACTACATATCTGTGTGAGATGAGCTTTTCAAGCATGATTGCTATAAAAACTAAATACAGAGAGAGACTGAGAGCTGTTGACGAAGAGCTACGTGTGTGTCTTTCTTCGATTCCAGCCAGAATATCAGCTTTGTGTTCAGCCAAACAGGCCAAGGTTGCGCACTGAATAAAGTATTTTATAATTTTTCATATTTCTGTTTACTTACTATTTCATAATAAAGTAATTATAAAATACTTTCTTTGTGTTTATTTGATTCCTATTCAAGAGAATTACTTTATATATAGTCAATATAGGCACAGAGTTAAATTTTTTAACATTTTCTAATGGTGGTGTGCCTCGTGATTTTTTTCATGAAACAAGTGTGCCTTTGCCCAAAAAAAGGTTGAAAAACACTGGGATAGAGGTTATGAGGTTGGACAGTGCACACAAAGTGCTACTCTCAGCAGCAGCATCCGCTACAGAGATTGACTTTCTATACAAAATCTTGATGGAAGGTAATCTGGCTCAAAGAAATTCCTCTCACCAAATGGAACAGCTCCAGGAAACTCTGCAAGATCAGTTTCACAGAGCTTTCCTCCCTCTACAACCTCCCATGATTTTTTCTTTGTGTGGGAACTGTTTGCCCCAGTGGATTTACTACTCATGAAAGTGCTGGCTTGACAGTTCTGAGGTTGAAGTTGCTATCCACTAAATTAATAAATAATGACACACATGCTATCAAACTATTCCTGTGACATGGAGAGGCCTATTTTGATCATATCACTACTACTAAGCAAATTACTATTTGCATAACAAATATCCATTGAACACCATATGCAAGTATGTGGTAGAGTAGGCAGAACGTTTATTAATTTGATTAAAAAAAGAGACTAACTCGAAGAACAATGTAACTAGTGGGATTTAGAAAGCATGCTAGGAATGAGATAGCTGCTGCATTTGTGACAGCCTTTGAAAGGACAGATTGTTATTAACTAACAATATTGTCATAAGGAGGACTGGAGATTATGTACAATTGCCATCCTGAATGAAGGAAACACAATTGCCTTCTGCTGCATTGCAAACAGGTGATGTGGACACTACTGCCATTCAGACGAAAAGATGTCCTGATTGCTGTTGACCATCCTATTGAAGAAGAACAAAATAATGCTAACAGCACACAAGTACCTCCTGGGTTGGCTTGTATAAGAATGACTCAGGGAAAGGCAATTCAACGTGTCATTGCCCATCGACAAGATGGCAGAGTGACAAAACAAAAGTTTAAAAATGAAGAGCATTGTTTCAATAGAAAAAAAAACACCTTGGTCAGAACAGTGGGTACAATGGCTTTCAGCAGTCTATAGAGAATAAACCATGTTATTCCCAACCAGTTAATTAAGTTACAAATAATTATCAAATACATTAAAACATAGAGATAAACAAGAAACAGAGGAGCTGATTTTTTTTCATGGGATAAATGTTTGTACGGGGCACAAAAGAATAATTTAAGAATTATACTTGTTTACTTAAAAGTAAGCAGAGATTTCAGATCAAATTTGACTAAGTTTCAGTTCTTATATTCTGTAGAAACATCCACATGTGCAGACATAGAAATCATATGTCTTGTAGACTATTGGATAAAGGTGAGAGAAACCCTACTTTGCTTTTGGAGTTGAAAAAAAATACTTTGAGCTTTTAGAAGATACAGTTCAGAAAAGTGCAAAATAATTAATCATGTTATGCCTCAATAAAGGATTAAACAATGTAATCAGGTTTCAAATGGGTTGGCAAATGCAAATCTTTGGAAAACTCTTAAGCAGATTTCTGACCCTGATTTTCTCTCCGCAATGATTTTTTTTTAAAATAGATTTCAGTGGGACTAGATAATTTAGAGCACTGGAAATGAGACACTGAGCTTTTCACCTCTAGGTAATCAGTTCAAATGCAGATCAGACAGGTAATGACAATTTTTTTACCTGCTGGCAGCTATTCTGTGGCCTCTAAAATTAATTGGTGATCTTTGTGTAGCTCCTCAGTGAACAGGTGTTCTCATTTTATGAATCCCAATAAGCATTAATTTTTATCCCTGTTTACAGTCTCTGAGATGCCAGGAATCCATGGGAGGAGACTGAGCTGTCCTCTGACTCCAGAAGTGATACATCTGAGGCATATTGCCTGGATTATGTAGGGTAGATGATTGAAATCTTAAACAGAATTCTAATTTTTGTAAAGCTTTCGGTTCAACTCTAACATCATGTCAGCGTCTCACTGGAGAAATATCTGAATTGGAGAAATCACTGATCCAATGTGTGTTGATGTCAATAGAAAAAGAATTGATGAAGGGGATTAAACTCACATGAATTATGGTCACACTAAAAACAAAAAATCCACTATGGTGCTCATTCACTACAGTGATAGCAGCCATATAAGGGCATGTCTACACTGGCAAAGTTACAGTCCTGGTAGTTACAGTGCCACTCAGAGATCACAGAAGGAAAACTGCTGTTGTGTGTTCACACTGACAGCTGCCTGTGCAATAGTGTGTTCACACTTGCGGCACTTGCAGCACTATTTGGAGCGGTGCACTCTGTGCAGCTATCCCACAGAGCACCTCTTTCTCTTTTGCCGCTAAGACTTGTGGGAAGGCAGAGGTGGTCACGGGGAATCCTGGGTCCTGTCCCAATGCTCCGTGATGCATTGCTTCGCATCCCAGCAATCCCTGTGCTTCCGTCTGCATTTGGCGCCACCTTTCAATGGTTTGTGTACTGCGCACCCTGCCTTTTTCAGGCTGCAGGAATGGATCCTGAACTGCTCACCAATATGCTGCTCGCTCTGACCAACGCGTCAGTGGAATTGTTCCTTAAACTACAAAGACAAGAGGAGTGCGATGTTGATCTCACCACGTGTAGTAGCTACGACACAATTGCTTGTGGCTTTCACGGAGGTGCTGACCACAGTGGAACGCTGCTTTTGGGCTTGGGAAACAAGCACTGAGTGGTGGGATCACATTGTGATGCACATCTGGGATAACGAGAAGTGGCTGCAGAACTTTCACATGAGGAAAGCCACATTCATGGGACTGTGTGATGAGCTCAAGATAAATCCTGATCCTACAGTTGTCAACAGCACAACTCCCATCACAGCAAAGCTGTCCCTGCTCCTGCAATAGGCTGGTTTATTTCAGGTTTCTGGGGCAAATCTCCTGGATCCAAGGGCCAGGATAACATAGTCTAGAATGTGGTGGTTTGGCCTCCTGTAACTCTTGTAAATAACCAAAGATCTATCAACACAGGATGGAAGAACACACGCCATTGCAAGGAGGGAAATATGACAGATCCATATTTAAAAAGTCAGTATCACTTACACCACAGACTTCACCACCCATCCCCAAATAAACTGTTTCTCTATAAATAAAATAGATAGATGGCAAATATTTAATTAGATTTATCACAGATGGCAGCTAGCAGGAAACCTCCCTTCTACAAGGTTTCTGGACCCCAAACTAGAGAAAGGGAACCAAAAACCTAGAGCACACTTCCTGGTGCTTGATAAATTAATCCTCTCCTGCCCCCGCCCCCCGCCACCCTGTCCTCCCAGCAAATGCACCCTAAATATAGGCACAATATGGTAACACCATTTACTTCAGTGGATTTGGTTTACTGAAGTAGGAACAATAACGAAATGTTAAATTAGTACTTTATTTAATAACAAATTTGCCTTATTTGGAGATCAGTGAATAAATTTCATACAAAAAGAGCAAGTAACAGTGAAGATGCCATATCAACATTGGTATTTTGAAAACCTGAAAAAGAAAATGTTTAAATTTCCAATATCTGATTCTCATCTTACATTAAAACACAATTTGAAATAATATTGGTACCAAGTCAGTCTCTCATCTACATATCTAGCATGTCCATGCCATTTATATTCTTGCTTAGTTTGAAACTGTGCCATTTTGACCTACACTGACATTTCAGGCTGAAGAATAATTAGTGAAATAAAGGACTCATAATTACTTTCTAGCACACTCCTACACAAAGTATTTTCTTGTCCAGGCAGAATACTCCCTACTCCACCATTTTTAGAGCTGAGCACAAAAGTAAAATGCACAGACGTTTCTTAATTTAATGATCTAATCTGAATGTTAGTAGATAAGCTTGCATCTAACTGAATTGAATCCTTACCAGTAAATATTACTTACTTAGGACTCAGTCATATAATTTTCTTAAAACACAAAAGGAAAACAAGAGAAGACACTTTTGTAGGCGTTTGTAGGCACACAACATTTATGGTAAATTTCAAGTGAGTTGAATCCAATATTCAGATTTCCAGCAGATAGAAGTTCCACATGAGGATGAAACTTTAATGAGGTAAACAGATTTTTCGCCTTTCTCTTTCAATAGTTTTATATAATATAATGGAAGACTGTAGGGAAGCAGGATTAATTAAGGTTGTTTTTACAAAGTATTTCATAATGTAAATAATATACATTGTATATATATCCAGGTCTTTTCTTAGTCATTTGGTTGTCATATTACTTTGTCATCTTTCTATTTTTTTATTTACTCAAAGTAATAATTTAGCCACAGGGAGTGTTGTTCCCCCCCGCCCCCCTTATATGTCTATGTTTCAAGAACCTATGCCACATTAGAGCTAGGTTTTTCTGTCTTATAAGAAATTTTGAGATTTTGAAAAAAATTCCCATCCGAAATCGAGACAAAATGTCAAAATCTTGAAAATTTTTCAAACCACAAATATGAAAAATGTCACAGTGGGTCAATCAAAACATCTCATTTTGGTAATTTCAAAATATTTTGTTTTGATTTTGACCTTTTTTTTTTTTACACTTTTTACTATAAATTAACTTTCTTTTTAGGCAAATAGTCATTTTGAACCCCACAAATTTAGAAAATGGCAAAATGGGACATTTCAACAATTTTGAAATTTTTGCACAATTTTTCAAAACCTATCTATTCCTGCAAAGTTTTGATTTTTATGAATCAGCATTTTCTAATGGAAAAAACATTTTGTGAAAATTTCCCCAACCATTTCTATTCCACATCTTTATTAGAAATACACTTAAATCAATGTTTTCTCTCAAGTTTCTTTTGAGTAGTTATGATTTCTAGAAAACTTTTCATGTCACTCAATGTTGCCAACTCTTGTATTTATGTTTTATTTTGATATCTAGCTCCTGGTGACAAGTGATTATCTGAGAATTTCAGCTTGCCTTAAAAAAATAATAAAAAAGAGGTTCTAACCTTTACTATTGAGGAGAAAAGGTTGACAATGTGATGTGAGTGAGCCCTACATCCTCAAAACCCAGAAGGAAAATACAAAGTATGATGGGTTGCGCCCCCCAGCCCCAGCTGCCACCTGATGTAATGGGGTACCACTGAGCCCACCAGTTCCACCATTCTGGGTTCCCTTACACTGCTATGCTGAGCCAGGCCCTCCAGCTCCAGCCTCCTCCAGCACACACACAGCTGTAGAAAGACACAGACACTGAGATCAGGTCTATGTGGGAAGCCTCAGCTCAGGAATTTCCCAGCACTCAAGTGTACACCCCTCTGGAGTGTAAATCCAAAATTGCATTGTCTTGAACTGCACAGAAATCTGTTCAGTGTTAGCTCATGAAATCTGCTCCCTCCCTCAATGTGGAGGAAGATATGCACAGCCTTTTGCCCCCTTCCCTCCCAGTTATGAATTCCACAGACTGGTTTCAGAATAAACAAAAGCAAGTTTATTAACTACACAAGATAGATTTTAAGTGATTATAAGGGATAGCAAACAGATCAAAACAGATTACATTAATAAATAAAAAAAACTGCAAACTTAGCTTAACACACTAGATAGGTAGGATATAAATTAGTAAATTCTCACCCTGAGTGATAAACAGGCAGATTCTTAAGGCACAAGTTTCCTTGGCTTTCCCAGGTTTTCATACACAGGACCAAAGATCCTTCTAGCCTGGGACCATCACTTCCCACAGTTCAGTCCTTGCCCCTCAGGTGTTCCCAGGTGTATTCTTGCAGGGGGAGTGAGATTCCCCTCATGATGTCATTGTCCCTCTTTTATATCTTCTTCCCACTTGCTGGAAAACTCTTTTGCTGTGACCTGGGTCGAGCAGTTCCCATTGTGTAATGCTATCCCTGAGAGATTTCTATTGTACACAGTTCCTGGAGTAATCCTTGTGCTTGTGTGCATTTCCTCAATAAGCCATTAACATTGTTTGGCCTTTTTACTGTTGTACCTGAAAGGCTGCTTGTGGGTGTTTTCAACCTCACAATATGTTTCAGTAACACATACATAGCCAAACTTCATAACTTCACATACGACAATAGCACATACAATCCAACGAGATAATAAAGTCTAGCAGATCAAGACTTTTAGAATGATACCTCACAAGACATACTTTGTACAAAACATATCCTAATTACATGGCACTGGTGAATTTTGGGGTGTCAGGGTCACAAAAGTACCCAAATTTTATTATTTTAAAAAAATCTCATGATTTTGGGGGATCCTGACTGATGATGTTTGAATGTTTGCAGTGGGCCATGCTGTGCCACTTGTGATGCTAGTGTTTAAGGCTATGTGTACACTACGAACTAGGGGTGCGATTCCCATGCTCGTGTACACATACTTACGTTAGCTCATAGAGGGCTAGAGTGAGTTTAAATAGCATTATAACTGCAGTAGCACTGGTAGTGGCAGCGGAGGCAGGGCTGAGCTGTGCCAAGTACACATCTACAGGTTTTAGGCAGGTTTGTACACAACATGGCTCAGCCATACCTCTGCTGCCGCTACCTGTGCTACCACAGCTACACTGCTATTTGTACTTATGGTAGATGAATGAGAGCTAGCATGAGTATCCTTACACGAGCAGGGGAAATCACACCCCCTACCTCATTGTGTAGACATATCCTAAGCATTGTATGTTTACCTATTCTCTTCTTTGTTTCCACTAACACATTGGATTCTGATAACAATAGCTTTCCATCATTGCCAATCTGGACCAAATTCAAATGACTATATATGGTGACCTAGAGGTGAAATGTTCTTTCTCCCATTACCAATCCCTCTAAGCTTTGGATTTTAGGATTTAAGAAAAACAGAAGGAGGCTAAAAGAATAAAGGGTTTACTAAACTGTGCATGAAGATGATTTAACCCATGAATTAGATTATCTCTTATAAAACAGATCAGCTATTTCTAGAACCATAACTTTTTGTTTAGTAGTTTTGCATAATTATATGAAAGGATTAACTAATCAATGATGGGGAATTCTTTATTTTAGGATTTTGTTGCTGCCATTCTGTAGATTTCAAGTACTGTTAACAGAAATGACATATTTATTTAAAATTTATAGGGGTGCATATTTACTTTGTACCAAGAAAATACTTATTATAGCTATAGTATATTCTTATAATATCAGGGTAGATATGGAAAGGACCCACTAAGACATCTTAAATGAAAGATTGTTACTTGGCTTGTAAGTGTTAGCTCCCCAGCTGCTGTTGCTTCTGTCAGAGCACATCTGTTTGAGGAAATGTTGGGGAGAGAGATGAGTCAATTGAAGATGGGATTTCTGTCTCAGAGGAAAGTGAGATGGGAGTGGAGTTAGACTTTCGCATGACTGGAGATCAAATGCTATTTGGTAGGGTGCATATCCCTGGGTGGACCACCTGCACTACCAAACTGTGTGTATATGGGAGACAGCAGGCTTATTGGACTGGAGTGGATGGTGAGAGGGAAGGAACTGGTAGAGCCTTGATTCTGCCTCTGCAAGACAGCACAAAGGGGGGAATTCCTGCTAATGATACAGGGACTTCTCTCCTAGTGTGGGCTGAGGGAGAAACCAGGGAGGCAATAATGTACGTCAGAGTCAGAATTTCTTTCCTGCTCTGCTCCTGGAGCTGCGTGCTGCTCCTTGTCATGAGCTGAGATGTTGCTCCTAATCTAGTCCCAAAACCACTAACTAAAAGCCCATCTGTTGAGATCAGATCTAACAATTGTTTGGTACTTACATAGTGATTATCTATACAATCAAAGATCTACCTGTATATTTCAGAATGAATTACGATGTTGATAAATATTCACATAATGTAGACTTAATTACTGGTTAATATCAATGCTATTAGGGATTTTCTTCCTGGATTCTTTCTTTATTGAGTAGAGAAGGTAATGAATAGAAATTACTATCCCTCTGTATTAGGATCAGTTGAATTCAGGAATAAATAAATATTCACCAAATTACTTTCCTTGAGATAGGGTGATTTAGACCATCTACCCATTACAGATACCATGAATTAGGACAGGTAATTGACATTTCAGCAAGTGGCCTTTGTCAAGGAGATAAAATTTCTTTTTTATGGAATAGGAAGTTTCAAATGGGTTATCTGGAGGAGGACACCTCGGTGAATACTAATTTTTTACAAAATGCTTAACCTTATATGCAATTTGTGCCACTGAAGCCAAGTTGATTTTGAATCTTATGAAACCCAATTTGTCAAATTCAATAAATACATAAATAAGCTCACTCTCCCTCCTCCAGAAAAAAGAAGCACAGAGGAGAAACAACTCTCTTTCAAAACCTCTAACTTCGTCTCTAAGATTAAAAAAATAAATAAACAGATGGTCTTTAAATGTCGTAGTGACATGTAATTTGGTCTCTTTGTTGTGTTGAATCTTAGTGAAGTAAATAAGAAAGGTTGGTCTAATAATTGGATTTTTTCTTTGATGTGGTTTAATACTGTACAGTATAAGCCTATGTGATTAAATTTGAGTCATTTGCTGTTTTTTTTCTTTTTAGTAGAGCTATTCAAAACTGTTTAATCAAACTCAAAACCAGAGGAAACCTGTTGTCAATTGTGTTTCATTGTGGAAACCAGAGTCATGGCTGCTTGGCCAAAACTAGGGGGAAAATTCTGTGTTGTGTTTTGAGTTAACTTCATCATATTTTAGGTACCGAGGAGATTTTTTTTATGGTTTTGATTAAAATCATGGCAAACTTCAGTAGTTTTCTCTGGTTTCAGGTTATAGCTTTGTGATACAGCCATGTTGGCTGAGATTTGGGGCTTAGATGAACTTGAAACTCAAAGATGAACTCAAAGATCAGCTAAAACCAGTTATAAGGGCAGCATTTACAGCTTTGACACATTATACAGTCATTAATTAATTAATCTTCTCAACATCCTCTGAGGTAGGAAAGTGGACAAAGTGGGCCAAATTCAGACCTGCTTCAATTCCATTGAATTCAAAGGACGTAGGGTCAATTTGGCACAGAATTTAAATGATTTGCAAAAGGCCACATTCTGAACTTGTAGTTCCGTACTTAGTTCACTAGACCATGTTGCATTTGTCAAAGCCAACATAAAAGTTGCATGAAATTGATGCAAGCCAAACGTGATTTTTTGTGTGTGCCAAATTGACTAGATTTTAGCAACCTGAAACAAACTTTTCTTTTGTTCCTCAGGGTTATTACAGCAACTGCAATTCTTGAAGATTCAAACCTGCTAAAAATATGGGTGCTTGATTTAGTAGCCTGCCAAAATCCGTGCACTTTTTGGAAATGAAGACTTGTTACTAGTACACTACTGTAACTCTATTTATCAGCGGCAGACATTCAAAGTGCTTTAGGTGTCTAAACCTAAAGACACCATATAAATGTATTGAGTTAGGTAAAGATCAAAGTTTTCATCAATATGGTGTTCTAGCTGTAAATGGTTTCTTTAGAGAGATTAGATGAGGAAGACAAATGAATGCCTTGTCATTCTTATCATTCCTGGATGTAGCACTTTGGATCTGAAGAGCATCAACGTTAATAAACACATGCTGCCTGCATCTTTCCATCTAACCTATAGATGAATGCAGTGCTTTAATCCAGAATTCCTGTCTGATTGTATCAGCATTAATTAACACCCAATTAAAAGCAAAAGATAATGTGTGCCATTTTGATCTTTAATTCTGAATTTTATGCTAAATAATGTTTAAGGCAATTTGTGTTCTTGCTTTGACTCTTGTGAGCATAATTCTAGGCATTAAATAGCACACTGTAGAGTCCTGGGCTATTTTGTTTTCTTATGGGAACCTCTGAGATTCCACACCCACATTTTCTTTCCTCCCAATCAAATGCTCCATGGCACATACATCCAATCTTCTTCTTCCAGAGGAAGTCGAATCAGCTATCAGCACTGCTTCCCTCTTTGGTCAGAGTGGGTCAGTAGGGAGATATAAGAAACACTCCATTTCATTCCCACTCCCACCTCAAATTCTGAGTGTTCTGCTGATGTTTCACTCAGCTTCAGCTAGTCAGGACAGGGGACTGAATTAGAACCCAAATTCAGATGTCCACATGGCAACACTTTTGCTGGCATTATGACCATGAGGCCATGTGCTTTTCTAAAAGAAAACATTCTATGTGTCTATCTTTGAAAACTAATATAGTAAGTGTCTCACATTATTTAAATCTCCATTTAAGAGGCTGTTGAATTATGTACATTGACATGTACATCAGCTATCTTCTGAGGAGCTACTATATAACCTTTGTTCTGAGAAATTTAAAATACTCACTTGTGAGACCCTCCCTCATCTGACTTTAATTTGATGAAAACTCCAATGAGTCAGGACTAAGGGGTCAATTGTAAATCCTTAGTCCCAAATTCTGCCCCCACTTATAGTGAAATATTTCATGCAATCTCACTCATGCTGAGTCCCGTCACAGCTTTTATTTAACATCTATGTGTGTGGTTACTAGAGGACATGGTGAGATGTCATAATTATGATGCCAGCAATAAGCCAATGATACGCATTTCATGCAGTATATGCAGCATTGTCTCCCAGATACCTCAATGCATGGAGGAAATTGAAGCCTACATAAAGAACATGTGCCCCAAAAGAGAACCTATGAAAGGCTGAAGTGATGTTAGCTGGAAGAGGGAAATGCTTCCTGAAGCTGACAAGCTCCACTACCTCACCACCAATTGAAATCACTTGCTCTTTGGTAGTTAAAACAGTTTGCAGCTCTGGGCTCATGCTGGACTTACGACACTGGATACTCAAATAGCAGCAGTAAACATCTCCCATCACTGGCTATGAGAAGATTACTTTCACTCCCCTCGGACAAAGTCTTGGTCATTACAGTTGTTGAGTTTGTTACTCCCAGGCTGGACTACAGTTATGGTTGCTGCACAGTGCAACTGCCTGTCACCCAAATGTGATGCGACAAAGACAGCACGCACATCATACCAGTGCTGGTACTGATATACAAGGCAGAATGGTGTAGGGCCATTGTAATGGGCCACATTTTCCCCAGAGACCCAGCTGAGCTGCTACAGTTATCTAGTACATTCCAGCTGACAGAACCCAGGCATAAACTTAAGGACTCTAGAGGAAGAGACTTCTTCATACCAGACATAAAGCTTTGAAACAACCTCCCAGATTAAATCATGAAAGATCCTTCCCTTCCCTTCTATACATCATGCTGTAAAACATACTCTCTACCCCCTAGGGCTGAAATCCTGGATTCATTGAAATCAATGGCAAAACTCCCACTGACTCCAAGGGAGCCAGGATCTTACCTTAGGTAGTTTACATGACCTTCATCATAATTTTTGAGTCCCTACTCAAGAAAGTGTTCCCCAAAGAACCAGATATGAAATAAACTTAACTGGGTGCTCCAAAGTGGAAACTAGAGATTAAATCAAAGAGCAGGATGGAGAATTGTCTCTCTTCCTCAGCAGATCCCATTACTTTCTATAACTCATTTAAAGTGTTTATCATTGTTGTAATCCAGGTATTGTAGAAATGTCTATAGTTAGATTTAAAACCTGATTGTGGTGCACTCTCTAGTTTATAGAAGATCTTTCATAATTCATTTATGTAATGAAACAGGTCACATAACAGATAAGCGCCCTGGAGATAGTTGAGAATCATAACATAACAAAGATTCTGTTTGTTGTCTGAGTGGGTAGAAACCCATATTTGATATATCCAGGAAGTGACCTTTTGTACTCTTTGTACTGCATTCTAACACTGTCAGCATGGTTGGTATCCATACCCCTAGTGTGGCAATTTTCTGAATCTTAGCCATTCTAAGTGTATGCAGTTGTTTTCCTCATTGATAAGCTGAAAACTCACCCAGAGGGCAGTGGAAAAGGAGAATCATCTTGCATTTCACAGTCTAATCCAGCTGATCCAGTGGCTGACTTTAATAGGGAACAGGGAAGCAAGCACCTACTGTTTTCAGTACTAGCCTTTTCAGTGTAATATTGAAGCAACGTCATGCATATTTTAAAGACACTAATTAATGAAATATGCAATGAAGAAAGGAATGAGTGCATTAAAACTTGAAAGAATATGTATAAATTACCTTTAGGTTTGATTCTGCTAAGACACAATTTAGTTGCTAAAAAGCAGTTCTGCTTGCATGTGCAAAACTACTTATACAAATGCACAAATACCTATCTATTTTTATATATGCTATTACCTTAATACACAAATTAGGTATATGCATAAACAAATGGCCATTTGGATACTTGCATGAGCTGCCAGTTTGGATATGCAAATACCCAATAAACACATGCTACTTTGATTACAGTATTTTTAAGTGTAGGGACATGATTGCACATATATTTTTGTTTCTCTGTCATTCTGAAAATTTGATCCTAGATGTCTAAGTCTTTCCTTACTGGAAGGTCACTGGGTTATTGAACACTGTATCTTTTTTAAAATAGCAGTAAAATGATTGCATTTCTCCTGGTGGTAGCATAAAGTCATTCTTAAATCTGATTTTTAATATATGCATTTATTCAGTGTGAAAGGCCTTCGCTACATCATAGGGAAGAACGGAAGGAACAGATTGGTGGGGGGGGGGGGACACAGCCCCCAATGTATAAGGGGACACAGAAATAATAAGAAAGATAGTTTGTTTATCTGTGTGACTAAAGGAGACTGAAATATGCCCATGAGTATATTTTCAAAATACCATATGGGTCAAATTCAAACAACACTAGTCAGAAGGTGCTCTAACTTATGCTAGGAACTTGTTCAGCCCCACAACAGCCACAGGACTGAGAAGCTATAACTTAAAATTCCCTTGGCTTCTCCTACACTCAGCTGCACCAACATGAGATCAACACAGCTGGGGATTAAGCCCATGGTCTTAGCATTATTGTAACCATTTAAAAGTATCAAAACAAACCAACTTAAAATGCCTATTCTGACTTGGTTTTTTTTGGAAAAAGTAGGAACTATATTCAGGAACAGTGACCCTTGTAGCTGGTCTCAAAAAAGAACATGCTTGCTGTGAAGTAGCCTTTACTTCAAAAAAAATTACAGATGGATGAGAACATAGTGAGAGAAATGGAATTGAGGAGAGAGAGGGAGACATCTTGCTAATACAGTGGAGCAAGAGGGTACAGTTTTTCCAGGCATCAAAAGTACCACGTTATGCAAACTGCAACCAATTTGCCAAATACTAAGTTTTGACCATTGACTAGATAAAACAAAAAAGAGTACATTCCTAAATTACTGACCCAGTAATACTAGATTTCAATGTTTGAGCTATGCCAAAATAAAAGGAAAATACACATTGCTGGCAGCGAGGACAGACAAAACTATTTGGAGATGGCGGCTTAAAGTGAATAGGGCAGGCCACGGGCAAGTGAAAGTGTAGGAAGTTAGGCGCTGTTGTCCAAAATGAGGGATGGTTAAGGATTTCAAGAGCAGTTTCGAAATTAAAGTCCATTTGAGAGTTACAGATAAAAAGCTGCATATGAAGAGAGGGGGACAGAGAAAGGCTATTGAGAAATCTGATGGAACAACGGGCAAAGGAGGGCTCATAAGAAGGTACCGTGTACGAATTTTGTAACAAAACTCATCTGGTTTAGGATTTCATTACAAACTGGAAATTCATCCGAGGTTCAAGGTTTGCAAACTTTTAGGGAATATTCCTGCAGGTCTCTTTAAGGGGTCATGTCAAAACCATATGAAACTTTCCATTTTGCACAGAGTCAACATGAAACTGGAGGAAACTCAGCTGTTTCAGTGGAATTTTACTTTGATTTCTGTGAATTTACTTTAATTTCTGTGAACCTAAGACACAAAATGAAACTCAGGGTTTTGAAACCCACAAACACTGAAACCACATAAAATGTTCAAAACATTTCCCTGTGAATAGAAATCACGGATTTTCCCACCATTATAGTCAGAAATGTCTTTAAAAGAATATCAGAAGCTTAAAAGAAAAAATTTCCAAATTCTGACATGCAAACACTCAATGTCATTTTAAAATATACAGTCTATGTTGACCTTTCCTCAGCTATTAATGTACTACAGTATTTTCAGACATGACTGATTTTTGCAGGAATGTTAATGAAAAACAACCAACAACACATACAATCAGGTTGGAAGTGCTTCAGTAACCAATAGCAGGTTTTCTACGTAGACATTAAAGACTAGATTCTCTTAGGCTTGGTCCACACTGGGGCGGGGGATCGATCTAGGAAACGCAACTTCAGCTACGAGAATAGCGTAGCTGAAGTCGACGTTTCCTAGATCGAATTAAGTTTACTTACTGCGGGTCCACGTGGCGCAGGCAAGCTCCCCCGTCGACAGCGCTTCCTCCTCTCGGCGAGCAGGAGTTCCGCAGTCGACGGGGGAGCGCTTCTGGGATCGATTTATTGCATCCAGATGAGACGCGATAAATCGATCCCAGAAGATCGATCTCTACCCGCTGAATGAGGCGGGTAGTGTGGACCTAGCCTTAGATGTGCTTAGCACAGGAGAGGTGAAGAATGGGAGTGTAAGGAAGGCTCCCTGATTCTCAAGCTGCTTCAGCCTTGACATAAATTAGAGTGCCCCTTAGGCTGCTCTAACGTATGATAACTGGGTATGATCCCTAATGGACTATAAGCAAGCTGATAATTGTAATAGATGAGAGCTTCACACACATACCCCCTTCCCGACCCTGTCAACCTTCGATATCAGCGAGGGAAGGAGCTGGCTCAACTGGCTTTACATCAATTGAGAATTCCCCTCTACCAGAAATTCTCATTTGGCCAGAAGTGCCTGAACAGAGCAAAGGAAAATAAACCGGGGCTAAGAATCTTCCTTGAAGAATATTGCGTATATGCAATTGAATCTCATTATATTAGAAGATGAGAAAATATGTCTCTGTCTTGTTAATATACTTCCTCCAGGTAGGAGAGTATCACCTTCTTAACTAATCCTCTTTCAAAACAACCTGCCAGAAAGGCCATTAGTAACATTTATTTTGCTGATTGCAAAAAAAAGCCTCTACATATCGCTACTGAACCTATTTTTTTTGACATCCATTCATGCTTCTTCTAATCTTTTGTGCTGAAGCTGAGAAAATAACCAAGGGAAACATTATCTTTGCTATTTATGATTTCAACACTGCTATTGTATTCACCTCAATTTTCCTCATTTCCCTGTAAAATGCATGGATTTTAAGACAGGTAAAAAACATTTATTTTAATCTGATTTTTTGTAATCTCCATCTTCATTTCTTTACTTGGTAATAGAACAGAGTGGTGGAAATGAGGCAAGACCCTTCAAGATTTCATTTCACTCCAGTGTGAGTTCTGCCATTCACACCTTACCCTAAATCACCTAACAATTTTTCTTTCTGATCTTCTAGTGCCCTTCCATATTACCAAATTGTATCCACTATGGCTTTCAAAGTTTTGTCGGAGTTCTAATATTTTACTGCAGTCCATTCTTGGGAGGAGGGAGGTATTTTTGGGAAGAACGATATGTTTCTTTTACAATAAGAATCATGCAAGTACAACACCAAAATAATATACAGTGGCTCTCAAATGGCGTATATTCTCTTTTTCTATTCTATTTTTATTTCATGGCATTTTCCCTTATTTGGTTACTACCAAGTGGCATTTAAAATGACTGATTTATTTCACCAATGTTCCCAATTCAAGGCTGGGAAACCACTAGATTCCCCAGAGCAAGAAATTCCTCTGGGGCAAGGCTAGTGAGAGAAGATAGGGGAATACAACTAGAATGCTTTGGTCTCCGGAGCAGGTTCCAGAACTCAAAAGGTTCAAAAGTGGCATACAGTTGACTTAGACACTCTTTTCCAAGCAATACCTCCTGAGCTGAGCCTCTCAGCTCATTGTCAGGGCTCGTGTACACCTATCAATCAATGCTTTACTGCATTGTAGTTGTCTTCTCTGTTCAAGACACTGATGTATATTACAGATAGCCAGAGTTCTGGCCGCTACAGTGTGTGGGATCAACAAAATAGACTGAATGGGCTAAAAAAAAATGTTGAGTGCTTTTTGACAGTTGTTCCATAGATTGGGTGGTATTTTGCGCCCTTAATATTGTCAAACAGTGTGACTCATCTGTTAGGTTTTTGAAATTATTCCCTGAAAGGTCACCATCCCTCAAGCAATATAGATCAATTATACTATTTCTGTTCTATATTATTCCCACTTTACAAATGAATATCGTACAGAAGGGTAGAGTGACTTCCAAAAGTCATATTTCTAGTCAATGGCAGGGCTTGGAATAGAACTAGCAGTAGACATGGGTAACTTTTTTCAGATGAATAGTTTATTTGCCGAAAAATGCAGTTTTTGATGATCAGAAACTATTCATGACTTTGAGCCAATTAGTTTTGTCTGGTAAAAAGTTTTCAGGGCCACCTGAGGGAGTGTATGTCCATTAGAGACAAGGTGGGTGAGGTAATGCCTTTTATTGGAGACAGACTTTCAAGCTTACACATTTCTTTTTCAGGACCTGAAGAAGAGCTTTGTGTAAGCTCTAATGCTTGTCTGTTTCACCAACAGAATTCAGTCTAATAAAAGATATTACCCCACCCACCTTATCTCTCTATTATCCTGGAACCAACATGGCTACAACAACACTGCATCCATCCATCCTTATCGTATTTAATCTAGTGATTAGGGCACTAACCACGAATGGAATGTGGGAGACCTGAATTGAATCCCTACTCTGGAGTAGGAACTTGAATTCTAATTGCCTCTCTCCCAGGTTAGCACCCTAACCACCAGGCTATTCTGGGGTTGGTTGCTTTCAATCTCTCCTACTAGTAGAGCCCTGTGTGGATAGAAATTTATACCCGTGGATGCAGATATCCGTGGATATAAGTTGGTATCCGCAGAACCGCAGGGCTCTCCCGGGAACTGCAGCTGTGAAAGGAGCAGAATGTGGGGTCACCGCTTCCAGGAGCCAGCGCCCCGCACCGACAGCTCCTCTGGCGCAGCTGTACCATCCCCGCCCCCATCCCTGCTCCCATCCCTTCCACCCTTCCGTGGGTATAAATTTCTATCCACGCAGGGCTCTACCTATTGGAGCTATTCCACTTTGTATAAATAATTAAATATTCAGTGGAACAGATACTTGAACCCAACTCTCCTACATCCCAGGTGAGTGCCCTAACTATTGGGTTATACAATAATAATAATAATAATTAATGGAGATATCCCATCTCCTAGAACTGGAAGGGACCTTGAAAGGTCATCGAGTCCAGCCCCCTGCCTTCACTAGCAGGACCAAGTACTGATTTTGCCCCAGATCCCCAAGTGGCCCCCTCAAGGATTGAACTCACAACCCTGGGTTTAGCAGGCCAATGCTCAAACCACTGAGCTATCTCTCTCTCCCTAGCCCACGTAATATTTAATTATTTGTACACAATGGGGAACAGCTCCAAAAGGAGAGATTGAGAGAGAGAGAGAGACCTACCCCAAAATAGTCAATAGGTTCAAGTGAGTTACTCAAGAGTTACCCACTCTGGCCGGGGTGGGAAATAAACCTAGATCTCCTAAGCTCCAGTCTAGTACCTTAAACACAAGGCCATACTTCCACTTTGAACCAAAAACACCTAAAAATAACATCACATAAATATAAATAATTCTCAACTATTGCTCTATTATAACTAAGGCCCTGTTTTCCTTAAGAGATAATTAGCAGTATTGCATTCTATAAAGGCTACTTATGCTTTCACAGTTCTATTTGGTATTCTTCAAAGTTTCTGAGGAAGAATGGATTTAGATAGTAATAGGATGCCAAGATTCCTTGAATTTAAAAAAATCTCTCCACTTATTTTGTATACACTTAGCTAGCAACTGAAATTGGTTAATTATTTTTCTGATTTCATGATAGTTTTTTGTTGTTCACGTGTCACGCTGTGCATATTTTCTTTGGAAATGAGAAGGTTTTAAGCATTTATTTCAGAAACAATAAAAACTATGTACAATAGATATTGCAAACACAAGCAAAGGGTAAATTAAAGTTTAGGCTGGCCTCCCTTGACCTTGTCCCTAGAGACGTTCACCCTCTGGTAGGAGAGGAGTTAAATCTATTATAACTCTAGTGACTTTGTGGTTGGCCTCGGTTTTTTAAATCATCCTTTTTATTGAGTGAACAGCAATTTCTCATTTTCAGCAGAAAGAATACTGCTGACTTAAGAAAGTGGAAAGAGTGAAATGCATTCTTTCACAATCTATTGTTTGTTTGTTTGTAAATGAGACAATACTCGTGAAAAAAAACAAAACAGAGGTAAGCTCAATGCTCAGTTAAACCATCATAAATCTGGAACAACTCTATTGACTGCTCTCTCCACTGCACCATGGTAAACCTGGAAGAACTCCACTGAAATGGAGTTATTCCAGATTTACCCTGCTGTAACTGAGAGCAAATATGACCCTGTGTTTTCAAAAGTGTAGTCTGATTTACAAATAAACAACAACTGATTGTGGACGAGTACATTTGACTTTCCACTTCGAGTCAGCAATATTATTCCTGCCAAAAAATGAGAAACTGCTGTTCATTCAATAAAACTGATGGTATAAACAGTTGAAATCAAATATGTCTTGCATTGATGAAGGTGCATCAGCTTCAACAGTAGGATACAAACAAGATTAAAGATCTCACGGTTTGCATGAGAGAGAGATTTAGTACAGTGCTCCTTTTTTTTTTTTTTTTACAATTTTAATTTTGGAAAATAGGGGACACTAAAACAGTAAACCGCTCCTTGTCCATCAAAATAATCTAAGGTACAACACATAAATAAAGGTTATGAAAATAAGGGGTCTCAGAATACTCTGTGTTCTGCAGAGAAACTTACTTATCAAATAACTGCTATTAGGACAAGACCTAACGACCTAGTTTGAATATATTACAGTCAAACTTCTACGTTCTTCAAATTTCTCATGTCCTCATTTTAAAAAAGTGTTTACTGAATTTTATACACGAAAGTTACAAATACTAAGTATTTGCATTAGTACTAAGCAGAACTCTCAATAAACAAGACCAGCAGACTATGTGCTGATATTGAGCATTGACAAAGAAATGGCATAATCAAATCAAGGATTTTTCCCGTAACAAACTAAACTATAATAACCAAAGTACAAAACAACTAGTATCAGCTTCTAAATAAAGTTTGTATTTTCCCTGTTCAATTATTTATTTTATTGATATCCTGTTTGGATTAAAATAAGGGAAATAAAAAAGTCAGTTACACCAACATTTCACTACTTTATGCTACTGTTTAGACCTTACATTATCCAATGAATGTCCCACTGATTTTTACTGGACTGTTCACAGGCTAAGGCGGCAGTATTTAACCCTAAGGAGTATATTATTGTTTTATTAACAGTCTTGTTGGGTGTTGGGACAATGTCCCGGAAGCAACCCAGGGAAGAAATTGTGCATCAGAGACTCACAATTCCCGCTATGCTCCATCCCTTACCCAGGGGTGAAGAAGCTACCATACCAGCATAACTGAGCTGGTGAATTGGGGGTGCGTGTGAATCCAAAGGCTCCTCCCATTCCCCACCCCTCCATGCCACCTGCGTGTGGGAGAAAGAAAGAGTAGACATGCAGCAGCAACTCCTTACTCCCAAAGTCCAAGTAGCCTGTGCAGAGATGTAAGGGGCAGTTCTCCTTCCTCTGCAGGACTACACAGTCCAGAGTACAATGCAGCCTGAAGTAACTGTGACAAGGAAGGCATTGTCAACTATTTATGATGCTATTTATGATGCAATTCACTGATTGCCATTCACTGATTTAATGGATGGCAAACTTGACTGGATGTACAAGGTGCTGGATGGCTTTATAATAAAAGGGGGAGTGCATACAGAGGTAGGCTCTCCTCCCCTGGGGTGCTCTGCTGCTCTGTATTTGGCCAGCCAGAGAGATACAAGCCAGTTGCTTTCCATAATCATTTATTTAAACACTGGCCTGGGGTTTCTCAAGCCTCTTGCTCCATTTTTAGCTGAACCTAGCCTCATTCCCTGTTGTCATATAGCATAGGAACTGTGTTTTTACCTTGCTGTGGGTCTGACTGATCACCTGTTTAAGTGGACAGGAAGGAATATTTCCTATCAGGGCCAAACGGACTGTGGCCTAGTGGGTTTTTTCACCTTCCTCATAGCATCATGGCGACACAGTTAGGTTAAGTAGGTGTAGGGTTTAGAAATGTAATGTTGGGAATTGTGTCAATGTTAGTTTATCACAACTTGTGGCCAGTGCCCATTGCAGATAAAAGGCCAAAGGGCAAGTGACCAAAAAGAAAGACATGGGATTTCACTGATGGACCCCGGGTCTATAGAAAAAAGAGAAACTTGAAGTCCTTGCAGCCCTGGGTCCCTCTTTGATACCTTCCATCACTTTCGCAGAAGGGAAGCATAGCAAGCTGAATCCTTGAGGTAGGAAGCAGAGAGTCTACCCTGAGTTACGGGTTATGTGATAGAGACACCCTATAAAGCCTCCACTGGACCCACCTAAATGCTTGGTATGGGGAGTAGGCCAGACAACACCTATCTCCAATGTTAAATTTAATAAAGCTGTGGCCGGCTGCTTAAAATCCATCGCTGTGTCTGTCCTCATTCAGTTGTGTGTCCTGATCAATCTGCTCATTGTTTGCTCACTCATCAATATGCAGGTTTCAGAGTTTACTGTGAATTTGGTGTGTGTGTTTGGGGGAAGGGCTTTAAGTTTTTGGCCATATTTAATTGAGCCACCCGAGCTCAGCAGACTGATACCAATGTTTCATACCATGGAAACACCAACAAAACACATCACAGATTCAAAGCTTTTTGAGGATACTCTGAAACAGGCATTTAAGTCACTTGACTACAGGTTTATATTTTTCTTACTGTTTGGATTATCAACATGCAGTGTTAAAATTAAAAGAAACCAAATCAAATGGCAAGCTACTACTAAAACAAATGGGGCTTCTGGTACCAGGAGCAACTATCAGCCAGTGTCAAAGCTGTCTCAACATACACTCTAATTAAGCTCTCACCAGGAATCAACTCTCCTCACAACTCTCCCATTAGCTTCCAAAGTGAACTGGCTTGAAAGCTAGGTTTTTATTTTGAGATGAATCAGGCATCACATCATGATCACCTGATGCCTGGCTCTTGATTAGACACGCATTTGTTTTAATTATCCACCTGCTTTCAATTAAGTACCAGGAAATACATCCTATTAGCAGTACAAAGCTAATCATCCTTGTACATAAAATAAAGTCCTTTTTCTCTCTGGCCACTTTTCAAGGATAGAATGGGTAGATCAGTTCCAAATATAGTTTAGTTTAAAACTTCGACACCTCAGAAGTTAACAGCAGTAATGAGACATCTGTTTTATATTCCATCGGATAAAAGGCTATTCTGAGCCAAAAAGTAGCACTGTATCTTACAATAAGGGTCAGTTGAGAGAAATGCATCATGGGCATTAAGAACTCCATTTTCAAAGCAATGCACTGGAGGCATGTGCACAAATCCTTTAAAAATGGGATTTGCATTTCTTTATCACATATGCTGCTTTGAAAATGTACCCTTTAATGACCATAAGATCAGCTGCTAAAGGCAGCTGTCTGAGCAGCCGCTGATGTTCTCCAGATGTGTAAGATGATACTGAATATCTGTCTGCTACATTTTAGAATCTGAAAATAAAATATTTATGAGAGAATGAACTCTAAAAGCCTTCGTAGAAAAGTAAAGCACATTGAATTATTTTCCACAGTCCCAAGTTTAGAGTTTCTACTGTAACCCCATTGTGAATGTGGAAATCCAAACAGTATAGTTCCAGTGATTTTATTTCCTGACTCAATTTAGTGACAAGAAACAAACCATGCAGTGTGTTTAAAACTCTAATGAGAAAATGAAGAAAGATTGAAGGTAACATTATATGTTCAGAGCCCAGGATGAGTATATCTTTAACAAAACTAAACTTATACTTAAATAATAGCTCTTGTACATTTTACAGCAGCAATCTTGACTAAAATTTTTACATAATCCATTATACATTTATATTTAGATGATCAGATTAGCTTTCTTCATGTAAAAATTCCAGTAGTAATAAATGAAACAACATATAGCACAAGATGGATACTGAACTGTAGCAAGGATGTCTGGTTTTTACTGTAACGCTGGTCAAAATGCAAAGCACAATCAGATCATATGTAAAATAGTTTTAGTCACTGATCCTCCTGAAAAATCGTGTTTGGAATTTTCTCTCTATTGGAAAATAATTTCAGAGAAAGAGGGTTATATTATTCATTTCCTACATTCAGAGAATGTTTACAGGACAGAGTAGAAGATGATGACATATAGCAGGAAGATATTTCACCTGATAGTTCTTACATACTGGATATCAGAAAGCACCAGCTACATGCCATAAGATCTAATTATCAAGAATTGCCTTTTCTGCCCCAAAGCAATCATTTTGATGACAGTCTTCTATGCACTGTAAAACAAAATGGGAAGCCTGTGCTATATAAACTGGCTCAGTGCTTCCTTTTACTTCCTCTGATATCAGCGTCCTCATCTCATTTATTTTCCACACATTAATGGTAGCAGTCACCTTGAGCTGGTGATGCAGAGTAATTTTCACAGAAACCTTGATCAGAAACCATAAATCAGCCTGATGTGCTTTTATGGTCTAATAACATTCTGTCTGCTCCTGCAGGCCCTTATGTAAAGCTGCACTGCAGAGAACTCCTTGGATTAGATTTTTCACAGATACTAGAGTATACATTATACATCTGTATCTATAACACACAACGCCTACATTATAATGTCATTAAGAGATTTTGCTTAAACTCATAAACATGAGAAAATTCAGAAGGAAATCTGAAAACTCCTCCTTAGAGCTTTTTAATCTTAGGCATTGCTGTACATAGAATATGTGATAATGATTGTTAGTTTGATCTACCCAGGAGCAACAGGGCCGCCCAGAGGAAAGGGGGGAGGGGCAAGTGGGGCAATTTGCCCCAGGCCCTGGTCCCCACAGGGGCCCCCACGAGAATATAGTATTCTATAGTATTGCAACTTTTTTTTTATGGAAGGGGTCCCCAAAATTGTTTTGCCCCAGGCTCCCTGAATCCTCTGGGCAGCCCTGAGGAGCAAACCAGATATCAACAGGCATTATGGGGTGCATCTGAATGCCTTGTTTGCAGTAGAAAAGGTTTGTGGATATAGCTAGTGTAGACCCCATTTATACCAGCAAAAGAGTGCTTTTCTAGTATAGCTTATACCAATTTACCGAATGAAAGACGATATAAGGGCAAAAGCACTCTTTTGCTATTATAACTGTGTCTACACTAGTGCTTTTGCTAGTGTAAAAATGTTAAAATCATACACCTCTAAGCAACATTATTACACAAGAAACAGTTTCCAGTGTAAAACATGATGAAGAGAGAAGCCCTGGTTCTGACCGTATATAGGTGTAAAACCTTGGAAGCCATCAAAATAACACTGGATGTGAGATCAGAATTGGGCCCACAACAACTTCTTAATTCTTTGCAATGTTATGTTGAGTCTGGTTATAAAAAGGTATTTGTCTAAACATCTAGCTTTGTTGATGGGCCAGATTAGCTGGTGTAAATCAGTCTCTCTCCATTAAAGTCAATGGAGATATGCTAGTTTATGACAGTAAGGACCTAGCCCCAAAAGAGCAGCTGATTTATACTGCCTCAGCAAAATTCAACATACTGGGACGAGAGGCTGGTGGGGGCGGGGGGGGGGGGGAGACTGAGACTGGCTGGACAAGGAACTAGTGAATAGGAGGAGGCCTGGAAATAGTTAGGCAAGAAGACTGAGACTGAGATGGGGAGTCTGGCATGATGAGACTAGGAAATTGCTGGGCAAGGAGATTGGAACTGGGATAAGAATTCTGAGGAGTGGAAACTGGACTGATCAGATGAGGAGAATGGGACTAGGATGAGGACCCAGGGATTGGGAAAATCCAAGGGTGGAACAGGGACAGTTTGAAGAGGATTGGGCAGAAGGTGTCATGTTTGGGGAATATGGGCAGAAGAGTCTTTGCCCACTAGCATATACTCCCCTCCAAAGCATGGAATAGAACACAAGGTTCCTGAGCCTCACCATTCCTCTGCTGTTAGCAAATATCTGTGAAACTCACTGGCAAAGTGGCCCAGCCCCCTCTAGTTCTGCTTCACTGCATAACCTAGTACTATAAGTTACTTCAGCTCAAGTGGCAAAGTTCTGCACAGTGGATCTTAAGGTTACAGTCCTAGTGATGATCCTTGTGGGTGTCATTATGAGGTCACATGATGGAATTTCTGTTTTTTTTTTCATTTTGCTCTTTTGAGAACATATGTTAGAAGAACATTGTTAAGGTTACAAAGTCAAGGAAATGTCAAAAGTCAACAGTTAGGAAATGCCAGAATTAAGGTTTCCTGTGCAAGTTAAATTTGGCCCCCTTGTGCTTATGCATTATGATACAATTATTAATTGCATGATCACTGTGATGGTGCATCCACCCCACATAAGCCCTGAAGGGGGTTAAGGTGGCTAAGTAGGCCAGTTAACTGCCCAGGCTGCACCTGGAGAAGGAGCCAGGGAGCAGGGATTAATTATAGATGAGGCTCATCTGGAGAGGAACAGGCAGGCTTGTATAAAGCCAAGGAGCCAAGAGCAGAAAGGGACTGCAGGAAAGTAGTCTACAGTCACTAAGAGAATGGAAGTGTGTTTGGGGCTGTAGAGGCAAATGGCCTACAGTTACTCCTTAGGCAGAGGGAGTTTGGTCTGGCACACCCAGAGAGGGTGGAAAGCCAGAAAGATAGGAAAGGCTCAGGGAAATAGCAGCAAGGCATGGGATAGGGTGGGCCATCACAACTGAAGAGAGGGCCCCGATGTTGGAACCCAGAGTAGAGGGCAGGCCTAGGTTCCCCTACCAGTCACTGGAGAAGTGGTACAGACCAGGCAGTGGAGAGTGAGTGGACTGCCTGGGACGTTTTTCCCTGAAAGACTTTGATATCCTGGAAGGGGAGAATTAATGTGTCCCAGCTGGAAGGCCAAGTCATGAACAGGAAGCTGCAACTCCTGGAGTGAGAGGGGCAGCAGAGTGAGAGAGGATGATGGGTGGACTGCCAGGGGAGGTGCAACACCTGGAAGGAGCTAATTCCCAGATCTGTTAGGAGGAGGTGCCCTAGTGGACCCCATGATAATGACATGCTATTTTTTTCCACAGGATCCCTGCCTCATTCAGTGCACAGTGCTTACTTAATGAGCAGCTTTTACATGTTTTGTTTTCTCCTCCATGTTCAGTGTTGGCCTCATGCCTTATTTATTGCTCATCATACAAACCCAGCACTCTGTGTAATATATATATATATATAACCACAATGTACCTAGATTATGCTAAACATTTGTTTTCCTTTTAAACTAAATGGACCATTTGCTAATTTCAGACTCTAATCACATAGTCCTCAGTTATCATGTTTGACAACATTTGACAATAGTTTAATTTTTACATTTGTGACTCATTTTCTGCAGAGTTTCTGAATCTCCCCTTCAAACAAAATGTACAGCAGGGAGCTACAATCAGCTCACTACCAAATATCCACAGCTCACCATGTCTTTCATGTTAGGGCTCACTGATGAGTCTCCAATACTCCATGGGAAATTTCCATCTTGAATCTCTTTCCAACATTTCAGGACCTGGAACAGCAGAAGCAGAGTACAAAAGAGGAAGTGTGAGTGTCCTGCCCCTCTCTTGCTCTGATACCCCCTGCTGTTTGATTCACAACCTGACATTTGCAGTCTGTCTGAGGAAGCTATTTGCAAACCCTCCTGGTTGGAAGCAATGTAAACAGGACAGTGGGGAAGTACACTGAAGGGAAATGAAGTAAAGAACACATCCCTTTCATATTTGCTTATTTGCAATTGTGAATAATGCAGCTCTAGCACTAAAGCAAACAAAAATAATTCAGGCTTGGCACTCAGCTGCAAATCTTTTTGTCAATGATAATGTTTTTCTCTTTCAAACAGTTGCAATTCCTTGTGGCCCAGGCTTCAGTACACAAAGGCAAAATTAAGGAAGGAAATGCCAATTTAAAATGACCCTGATGTCAAGGAAAATTGCAGTGTTACAGTAGCAATGCTACACTGATGGTTCAGGATGCACTTTCATTGTATGTATCCAGAAAAAAATGGTATTTATAAGCATATTGTATCTTGCAAATCATGCTTGCCTTTAGGAGAATTCACATTAGTTTTGCCTAACCCAGGAAGTAAAGCTTGTGATGGGACTAACTGCTCCCTAGATGCAGGCTGCTGCCCCCTCAGTCTGACTGAGATGTTCTCACTCTAGCCCCTCTATGGCAGACTCCGCCCCAGCAACCTGTTTACCTTATTGGCTGGATGCTGATAGATGAGCTTCTGATCAATTGATGGTCTTCAGGTGAGAATGGCTAATAGTGGAGGGAAATGCCAAAAGCAAATGTGGGATTGGAAATCAGGAGATAACAGGCTGACAGACTCTCTCCCTCCCCGCCAAGAAGATAACAATAGAAACAGGGAATGTAGTTGTATGGGAAGGGAGGGTCAGGGGCTTATTGAAGAAGGGTATTGGTAGTGGGCAGAAGGAAAGGAAGGCTGAATGTTTTGGTGGGCATGGATAATTCTGACTGAAGAACTGAAATGAATCTGAACTCTGAACCTTTAGAAATCCACCCATCACTAATGCAGATGTAGCTCTCTTGTATGTAGTTAGTACCCTGGTTTCAGTTAATTATATTCAAAAGCATTGAGCAAAACTCAGACTCACTCCAGCATTCCACATATCTATAATGGTTTGAACTGAATTTAAATGCCTTGAAGGTCCCTTGTGAATTGTTGAGCTCACAGAATTCTGTCTCCAATAACCTCTCTTTTATTTCTTTGAAGTGTCATCATTTATGGGTAAAGTTTTGTCTATCCCCTATTGTGCAGGTCATGCTCTAATTAGTTCAGGCACTTTATAACTGGAACATAGATACGTTTCAGGACACTCAAGAGAACCTCATTTAGTAGTTTTCCTGAAAAAAAAAATTGAAGTTGAAGAATATTGTTTTCAATTCTAAGAAAAACATTGACTTTCAAGACAGACATAATTTCTGCTAATTACAAGAAAAATACTGCTGCCTTCAGTGCTTTTTCTTCATGTGTACAGCAGGAGATATTTCCTTCATAAGAGAATAATTGTTTCATTTTTGACCTGAATTAAGATCCTTCTTTTCCCCATCCTCTGATTTCTGCTCCCCTTTTAGTTCTTTATAGAAGTGTTGAAGGAGGCTTTGAAAGTTTTCAAATCTTGCATCTCACAATGTTTGAACTAATGAATTAAGAGGCTGACAATTTAGAATCGTTTGTCTCACTTTAGAGTGGTAAAATTGATCAGATTTCATTCCTGTAGGAAGGAGTAGATTTTTTTTTTCATTTTGTGTATTTAAACCCTTTACTTGCTTGAAACAGGCTATATACACTTTAAAAACAAAATTAAAAGTAGAAAAATCTGTGGTAGGCTTTTTCTTAGGAAACATCTGTGAAATCTCAAATTTCAAGAGCATGGGGTATTTAGGATGGGATTTTCAACAAAACACTAAGGGAAGTATGTGTCCAAATCCCATTGTAATTCAATGGGATTTGGGTGCCTAATTCCCTTAGGATCATTTGAAATTGCCAGTGTTGGTGTTCATCTCATTTAAACATTAGAAAAGACACAAACAATGGCTTTTCTATTCACAAAGATGAAAGGCATAGACCACATCGGGGTACTGTGTAAGAAAAGAGAAATAAAATTTAAGTTTTTTTCTTCTATGTATGAATGTGTAGTGCTTTCCATTAAAGTTCACAGGAGAGATCATATATAGACACATTGAAAGACGATATCCACCATTGAGACATATATCTCAGGTGATTTTTTAAAATTTTCTTTTGCCCCTATTTAATCAACTTTAACCCTAAATGGTGCTGTGGTACTTTCCCTCTTCCTTTAAGAGAGGATAAAGTATTGTTGTTTGAAGCAATTGCCAATGTAAAGCTAAGAATAGTGGAATGTGATGTGTGGAAGGGAACGTAGCCAACATCCTTCTAATGTAAATGGAATGCCAAGTGTGCTCTCGAATCAGTTTTCAGGGATTGGCAAGACTCTCAAAACCCATAGCTGGCATAGATTGCAATGTTCCTCAAAGTCCTCTGCCCACAGCTGTACATCTTTTAATGAATCCAGATTAAAAAATTGTATTTGATAGAGGAGCTTTAGCAGAACAGCCAACATTTATAACTGTATATAGTATTATGTATTTCTTCTAACCCTCTTAAATTTGATTATCCACCTCCTCACATAAACGCACCAGCTCAGGCTCTAGAGTAATGGTAGCTTTTGGAACAATTACTCTCTGAACTGGACTCTACTGTTTCCTGGAGGGGGATTAAAAGAGGCTTTGTTAAAATCCCAGTCTAGCAGGTTAATAAGAATTAAGACTGTAACATATAAAGACATTGGGCCAAATTCAGAGGTGAGTCTAAAACAACCTATGGAAGTCTAGTGGGAGTATCATTTACATCCTCTTCTGGCTGTCTCAACATGCATGTTACCTGACACCAATTTAGATGGCCTGTAGACTGTTTCTATACTCCCTTAGACACAGAGGACAGGCTGAACCTAGGCCATCCCATGCTGCTACACTTTCAGGGCCCCTGCATTGGGACCCAGTGGAGTGAGAGGGCCAAGTTCTCCCTATCCCACCCCAGAACCCCAACTCTGGACCACAAGAAGGGAAGGGGGATACTAGCATAGAATATGGTCCAGCACAGACCTCATCCAGAAGGCCCAAGACACATGAACTAAGAGAGCGCCTAAGATCAGAGGCCCAGACCACTAGGTCTGCTGACTGTTCAAACCACTCTGCTACAGCAACCTAGGTACTATATTAATATAAATTTTGTAGCATGGATTTAAAGGTGCAGCCCATAATGGGTAAAAGTTGAGGCAGGAATTTGCTCCTGTGAAAATGTAGTCAATAAAAGTGAATTTCAGCATTTTGTATTTTTGTTAATTTTCTTGCAATCCTTATTTTACTCTGGAAATGAGCAACTAATTCTTTTTAATGCCCACTGACCCACACACCATAGAACTGTAAAGTCTCACAAGGAAATCCACACATAATGAAACAGTAAGTTCCAGTTGAAGTCTCCCCTATAATACCTAGTTACCAATTTCAACAAGTATTGCATCCGGTCCCAATTATGGGTTCTTCTGATTTCCATGATAAAGATTTGATACAAGTGTTCAGCTTATATCTTGCATGTGAAATTGCTATAAGGTGGGTTGAACAGCTGGTTGAAATACCATGCTCAAAGAGTAGTTATCGATGGGTTTCTGTCAAATTGGGAGGTGATCCCTAGAGGGGTCCCACAGGGGATAGTCTTGGATCTGGTACTAGTCAATATTTTCATTAATGACTTGGATAATGGAGTGCAGAGTATGCTTATAAAATTTGCAGATAACACCAAGCTGGGAGGAGTTGCAAGCACTTTGGAGGACAGGATTAGAATTCAAAATGATATCTTTATCCCTCCACAGTTTCTACATTCCCTTCTTATGTATTGGGACCAGAATAGACTTGTACCAGTCTTTGGGAATTCTCTTGTCTCACAACATGGTTTTAAACAATCTGCCCAACCATTTTATGCCTCTCTCACCCAAGACTTTCACTAGGTCTGCCGGCACTTCATTAGGTCCCACTGCCTTACCGTTCTTTATTTCCTGCACTGCACTTCTTAACTCCTCCTCTGTTAAGTCAGGTTCAGGCACCACATTAGGACCACATATTGACAACTCCACCCTTAATGGTTTGCCACAGTTAAGAGACTCTCAAGGTATTGTTCCCACCTCTCCTTCACTGGTTCAGGTGTTACTAGCAGTTTCCCCTGATTGTGTACAAATGGTATTGCAATACCATGCTCCTTCCCTTTGTGTCTTATCTTGTACTGCTTGCACAAACTTCTCTGCCACACTTCCCCTTAACTTCCCATACTTCCCTTCATGTCCAACACTCTGCTGCACTCTTCAACACGAGGTTTGTGTTGCAGCTATACTGTCTCACTAGGTATCACATTGTAGTCCATAACTCAACTCTACTGAGATTTACTCACCAACATCCTATCAATCTGGCTTTTGTTTCCACCACTGATGCACATAACCAATTGACTCACCCTCTTTTGGAAGTATATATTGGCTATCATCCATTGGTTGGCAATATACTTGTGTAATAGCACTTTCCCTTCCCCATTCATAGTGCCTACACTGCCTTTCCCTAAACACATTTCATATCCCCTTCTGTTTTTTGCCTCTGTGTACATTCTTTGTTATAGACCATAGTAATTATGTCAGATATTAAAGGGCATTCTAAGGGTCCCAGATTTTGCCTTATGTTTCTGGATTATGTTGACTTTCTCAAATAAATTCTCACTATTTTTATAATACAAAATATTATTAGGCCACTCACTTAGAGCTCAGTCGTGCCATTTAGACACAACTGAGTTGGGGTTAGGACCGAGCAGTTCTGCTCCACATGGAGGCCTGTGAAGGAAAGAGACACAGTTCTTCCCCTAGTTTCTTGGTGCAAATACACCAACTTTTAGGATGGTGCAGCTGGTTCTCCTCAGTATACCTGGACCACTCTCTTGGATAGTCCAGATATGGGGTGGAAGTAGGACCTCACCAGTGGCTAATGGCTCTGGGTACATCAATGTCTGTGGTTCCTGCAACAGTGCAAGTTACAGAACTAGGTCAAGTTTGACAAAGACTTCTTACTTGATTTAGGTTTGGTTGACATTATTCAATAGGCTATGTAATAAAAGCTGCAGCCAACTATAGGTCTGTCTTTATTTTCTGGCCTAGCACTTGACATTGGTAGGGCAATGTGGGGAAGCTGTTTATATAGAATCTATTCTATAATTAAAGAAAAGACTTCAATGACCAGTGCCATTGCCCCAATGCTCCAGGGATTATTGTCAGTGATACCAGTAGTAAAGGTGTCCAGGGAACAAAGTTGGTTAATGTGGGCATCTTTATCACCAGTAGTTCTCTCATCCTTAGCCCCTACTACTGATCCAGCCACCACCACCACCACCACCACCACCAGCCTTCCCCCTTCTCCCTGTACTGAATGTCAGATACCCAAAAGGCCAATGGAAAGGCATGTGATTTTAAAATAGAAGTGAATGTGAGGCTAACATCAAGAATGTGCTGTGCCATATATGTGGTGCAGAAGACAGAGAATACTGACCCATCACAAGCATTAACAAAATAACAGCGTACTGTAGCTTCAGCAATGTACCACAGCTATCTCAGTAACTTGTGTTAACTTACCACTGTGTGGATTACCTTTGCAACCAACAAAATGCAAAGGAGTTTAACTTCTGCTGTTTGAAAGGCCTTGCAGCCAGCAACATGCAGAATTTTGCAGTTACCTGGGTTATTTCTTCTCCCTATGTTTTTAACATTGAATCCAATTATAACATTACATCCCAAGACAGGAAGGAAGGTGCTTTGATCACAGGCAGAAACATTTCTCGACTGCGACACACACACACATAGAGGATACAGACGTTTATGTGGCAATAAACCAAACCCTAACCAAGCCTTAAGACCTGTAGACATACTTCCATATTTTTTTTTAATTCCAAACACTGCAGCATTATACTGCTGCATGAGAACCTGAAAGCAAAATTGACTAGCTTATTTTCATTGTCCTTTCTGAGAGAATTGCAAAAAGTATATAAATAATAAATCTATTTTAACATAATTTAACTTTATATTCTATAGTTATTAGGATCAAAAAAGGATTTTTAAAAAATGCTATTACAGTGTCCCTTTAAGAATTGTCCCTGATCTGTGTGATTCACTTCTTTATTTTTAATTAATGTGCTGAAAAGTTGGATTCAGACTTGTTCCTGTGGGAACTTCAATTTTTCTGTGCTTATATGTGAGTAATAATTTAATTATATATAAAAATAATATTGATTTCAAGAATGATTTGCCATACTCATGTCAGACTTCAGAATTTAAAAAATGTTCTTTGTATCTTCTGAAATAATAGAACTTCTCTAAATTTTCAGGCAACACTGCTATCCCAGCATTTTGATTCTTATGTTGCTCTGCTAACTCCTTTCACATACTAATTATAATTGTGCAATCAGCAATAAAAACCTCAGTAAGAAATACTTTTTTGGAGGAGTGAATGATTTTCCTTACAACATCATGATCAAATACATCTACGTATGGAAGGGGCGTTTTGTACATGACATAGCGCCAGGTAATTTTACTCCAGAATTACTAAACCTGTGTTCTAAAAAAGCAGAGCTCAAGTCAGCTGAATTATTAATAATTTTTCATGATCTAATTGTTCTATAAAGGTTCTTTCCATGCCTTAGGAGATGCCATGGCTCAGATAAACAAGAGAACAAACGTTTATTAATTTATTTTGCTTAGAAAATACTAAACCAAAACAAGTAAACTAAAAATCCCCCATATGTTAGTTCAGTTACAATTACTTCTCTTGTGTTGCTTTTGTGGAGAGCTTACAACAGAAATTGAACCTTATAGGGGCTTGATCCTGAAACACTGAAATCAATGGGAGTTTTAGCATTTACTTCAGTGGGAGCAGCACCAAGGTCTATAAGGGTGAGGTCCACTTACTCAAGGGGATATACCCTTTTCTATACACAGTGAAACAGAAATCAGCTACAGTTGAAAATGAATAGATGGATCCTATGCCCAGATTATCTAGATCAGTCAAAGCATGCTTTCAGGATGCTCTAGTCTGCATGGGAAGACTGGCCCAGCACAGAGCCAGAAAACGATCTGCAAGGCACAAAAGCTATCATTGAAACTCCACTCCTGAATAGAGCCAATGACTTCTCAATTGATGTTTAACATCTTGGGCCAGATCCTGTGTTTGGCACTGCCAGGCAACCCTTCATTGTTGGCCTATATAATGTAGTTGCATTCACCCTGACTCCGCCGCCACCCCCAGATAAAATTGAAGATCATGCTTTGTTTCTCTACTGGAGTTCTACTTGCAATTTTTATTGGGAGAAATTGCAACAGTAACAATGGTAATCTGGGCAAAATGCTCATTTTAATAGTAGTAATTCTCCCTGCCCATAGGATTGTGTATATATTCCAAATCTTTTAAGATTTTTATATTTGCTGCATCAGTGGATTAAAATTAAAGTAATACACTTTTCCTAAATCCTATAAGATCTACGTTCCTATTTAAAAAGGAACATACTGCCAACTGAAAGCAAAACTTTCTCTATGAGCATGTTTCTGTTCTGATTCAAGGACATTGGATGTCATAGTTTCTAAGTTATTATAGTTCACCGTGAACTCAGATACTTTCTCAAATTGTTTGGATTACTTTGGTTACCCAGGATCAGTGAAAAATATCATATTCATATACAATATAGTCCAGTGATACATACATTGTCTTTTACTGTTTGAGAAGAAGTTCCATAATTGGCAAAAAATGGTAACAATGAAAGCAGATACCCCTGCCTCGTTCCTAGGTATAAAGCAAAAACACTCATGGAATCCATTTCCATTTACTTGGGCTTTTGCTTGGAGACCACTATAGGGAGCCAATAGCCACATGTATCAGAACATTCATTAATAAGTTTCACTCTTTGCAGTCAAACTTTTCTGTATATCAAGTGAATGGAGCCCTCTTGGGCTATTTCCTGACTGAGAGAGTGGAGAATTTCAAGTAATAGTCTGACATCTGTCTATCACTAATAAATCCTGAGGATGGACACATACAGACAACATGTATATAATCTTTTGCTAAAATTTTGGCACTCGCAAAATATGTCAAGAGAAGCTGAAAGATGAGTTCACCCCCACCCCCATTCCTTAGAAAGTATTTTAATGGCAGCTTTGTAGTGGTTTGGCTACTTAGTGCTTCTCAAACGCCTTCTCATGGAAGGAGGTTGCTTTATGGCACCCTGCTTCTGTATCCATCTCATCTTTTCAGGGGCCCTTTAAGAAGTCACAGAGTCACAGAGTTCTTCAAACAATCCCCAGAAGGGATCCTATTTATTGAGCCCTCTGGTGTGCATGGACCCAAACCTGGTTCAGTGGCCCTCTCCCAGTAGTCGAACATAACAGCCCTACTGGGTCAAACTTAAGGTGACCAGATGTCCAAGATCTTTCTTGAGTGTTAACAGCTAATGTAGATCCCATCATTTTGTATGTGTAGCTGGGACTATGTTTTCCAATGTGCATTACTTTGCATTTATCAACATTGAATTTCGTCTGCTATTTTGTTGCCCAGTCATCCAGTTTTGTGAAATACCTTTGTAACTCTTTGTAGTCTGCTCTGGACTTAACTATCTTGAGTAATTTTCTATTATCTACAAATTTTGCCACCTCACTGTTTTTCCAGATCATTTATGAAGGGACACAAAGGCTTTCCAAAACAAAACACAAAGTAATGCAATCTTCTCCCCAGTTTCAACTGGGCACAGCCCCCTCCTCCCTGAGGGTCTTCTGAAGTCCCTCCCAGGCAGAGCTTTCTGCTGCTTCTTGCAGTCTCGATTACTGTCATTTCCCCCCCACCCTTTCCTGTTGCCTTTAACCTGGGGATACTCAATTCCCCTCAGGTGGGGCTCATCATGTAATCAGAGCTGGTTTAGCCCCAGGCTCCTCAGCCCAAGGGCAATCAATCCTGTTACAAGCATCTTTTGTAGATAAAGGGAGTTTCTCAACCAGCAGTGTAATATTGAAAATACCTGTTAGGAGTACAGTGAAAGGTTCCTTGAATGTCTTATAAAATTGTACTGGGGATGAAGCCCATTCCACTTCTCATCCTCACTATTGCTGCTAGAGCTTAGCAAAAATCTGTCAGTTGCATTGGGATGCACTCAGTGAATATAAAGTTCACTTACTAGAAACAATCTCATATTTTAGCAGACTGTATTTTAACACACCCAAATTATATTTGTGAGAATATGAAGAATATTATAGCAGTCAGTTTATTTCTGAAAGTAGGAATAATATTCTGTCCTGCATTCCTTGAAATTTTCTCACCAACATTTTTCACTTTTATTTCTTTTTTCATAAATCTTTTTTCTTGTGGAAGACAGACTTTTTCCAGGAGAAGCTGCCACTGCTTTAACTTGCTCAGAATCCCGTAAAAGCTGTTTAATTCCATAAATGTTGTCTCTGTTTTTGAGTCCCCCGTGCCTCACAAATAATTCTAAGGATACAGGATCAGACCAGGTATGAGTCCTTATTTGAGCAAATCTCATCCCCCTGCACTGAATTGTTAATAACATATCTATATGAGAATATAATTCATGCATATGGGAATGAAATTAGTCACTTATATTTAGGTGTAAGATTACAGGTTTGATTTCATGTCCAAAACTACATTTCACACTTCTTTTTCTATACTTCTTTCTGTATCAGACCAATCTATATAAGGTATAGGAGTATAGTTAATCAATATTTTTCCCTTCTCTTCCAATTCTCTGAAACAAGGTTTCTATGACACCTAATTAACCCAAGCTGGAAGTATGGTATGTTAATCTACCATTGCAGTCTTTGAACCGTTCCTTCATTTGAAATGGTGCAATTCTAGCCAGTTACATAATGATTTTTTTCTAATAATGCAAACAAGTGTTATTGGATCCACGTTCCCTTCATGCCAGTTTCTTGATCATCACAGAAGTATGTTTCTTGATGGAATAAAAATTGAGATAATCTCTTTTGTTTAAATTCAGTGAGGTCTGTACACCATTAAACAACACTCTTTAGCCCTTTAACATTAATACACATTTTAAGAATGCCATTATTTTTGTCCAAGAATATTTTTACAATCTTTTGTGAGATGTGGCTCCACTTAGTTTAAGCTATTCAAAGTATACTTTCCCAGCCTATTAGGGCTATATATATTTCCCTATGGCCTGAGCCAAAGCCCACTGAAGCCAGTGGGAATCTTTACACTGAATGGCCCATATTCCACATTTCAGTTTTTCCACAGACACAAGTAATAAGCAGGACTTGGTACTGTATGACATTTTAATTAAAAAAAACGTGAATGATATAAAATTAACATGGCACAGATTAAAATCTATTAACTGATAGGAGTCAAAATTTAGTTATAAACACAGAATGATCATAGGGTGGATGTGTGTCCAATGGTGTCTTGCAGGGGTCTGTTCTTGACCCTATGCTATTTAACATTTTTATCAATGACATGGAAGAAAACATTAAATCAATAATAATGTTTGCAGATGACCCACAAATTGGGGGAGTGGTTAAATAATGAAGAGGACAAGTCACTAATATAGAGCGATGTGGATTTCTTGGTAAACTGAGTGCAAGCAAACAATATGCATTTTAATATGGCTAACTGTAAATGTATAAACCTAGGAAAAAAGAATGAAAGCCATATTTGGAGGATGGGGGACTCAATCCCAGGAGGTTTTGACTCTGAAAAAGATTTGGGGGTCATATTGGATAATCAGCTGAACATGAGCTTCCAGGATGGCACTGCAGCTAAAAGGGTTAATGTGATCCTTGGATGAATAAACAGGGGAATTGATTCCCTTCCAAGGGACTGTTTCATGTCTGTAGTTGGCACTGGTATGACCGTTGCTGGAATACTGTATCCAGTTCTAGTGTTCACAATTAAAGGATGTTGAAAAATTGGAGAAGATTCAGACAAGAGCTCAAAAGATTAGAAAACCTACCTTATAGTAAATCTATTTAGTTGAACAAAGAGAAGGTTAAGGCTGACTTGATTACAGTCTATGAGAACCTACAAGGGAACAAATATTTAATAATAGACTGTTTAGTCTGGCAGTCAAAGATATTACACAATCCAATGGCTGGAAATTGAAGCTAGACAAATTCAGACTGGAAAATGTTTTAACAGTGAGAGTAATTGTTCCAGCATTTAATTTACGAAGGGTGTGGTGGATTATCCCTCACTGACCATTTTAAAATGAAGATTGGGATGCTTTTCTAAAAGATATGCTCTAGGAATTATTTTGGGGGAGTTCTATGGCCTGTATTATACAGGAGGTGAGACTACATGATCACAGTGGTCCCTTCTGGCCTTGGAATGTATGAAGCTATGAATAAGAACAGGTTTATGCCAGCTCATATTAATCTTGTAAACCAATTCCATGCTCTCACACACTGAGTGTTACAGCAAAAAATAAGATAAGCAATTCAGCACATGGCTGTACAAGTGCAATGCAACATCTTACAATAATTATGATTAACCAGTTCACAAGAATGCCTTGCTATAACAAATGGTAAGATACATACTATGCTTTGAATTTTCTTATTTAAATGATTAAACCAACACATAGCCAGTTCCTTCAGAAAATACCAACCAATATTCTGTAATCTAAATCTTGTATGGTGCTTTATGTTTATTAATGAAACATACTCAAAGAAGATCATTCAGGCTGATATGTCCTTATGGGTGCTCCACATTGTGTGTAGACGTGCCCGTGTACCTTTGATCAGATATTTTTTCTTCATCAGTGTCTGCTGGGCCACACCTCTTCCCTACAGAGCCTTGTGCTCCAGGGTAAATACTAGGGTGGGGTAGACCCACTGCCACTCAAGTTCCTTCTCTATTCCTGAGAGTAGAAATGGAGGGTTGTGGTATCTCCTACATACCTATGTTCGTTTGTTCTCTGTTATTTTATTTTGTTTTGCTTATTTTACCTTTTCTATTTTAATTTTCACTTATGGCACTAGATTTTATTCCTTGGGCCTTTGGAGAATTCCCTCCCCTGTTCTTTGCTGGACATGGCTAGGACCTCAGCCATCTTTTCTCAGCTGGGTGTTTTGTGGAGGGTTATGCCCAAAACCCCAGACTCAAACCCTACCAGTCCTGCCACTGGTCCTCCCCATTCAGATACAGGCACTGCAGCTTCCTCCATTGCCACGGAGAGTTGCACATCCCATCTAAATGCAAGGACTTCACCATGTTTAAAAGCATATCTAGCAAGCGGAGGGGACATAGACTGAATCTCCTTCTCATGGAGTGGTCTTTGAGACCCACAGTAGCAGTCTCCCTCCTCTACCCCCATACATCGGCTTCAGTCTGTCATAGTATCCCAGTGGTCTCTCAACTTTGGTTCCAGCTCTGTGGAGAAAAGATCAAGAGGTATTTGCAGAAGCCTCCAAATGCTCCAAAAAGAAGAGCTCCTGGTCCACTAATAGGAACCTGAAGCATCAGGAGAGATCCCCCTCAAGAGGACCTCAAGTCTAAGGAGATATCATGTCCTGCCCCAAGTACTGCCAAGGCTCTGGCTTCTTCCGTTACTGAGGGTCTAGTACTGCCAAAGGGATCTTCCATCATTCCATGTAAGGAGAAGTCTTTAAGCAAGCAGTCAGGTTCAACACTGTCCTCAGTACTCTTGGTGAGCCCTCCAAATGTAGGGACTCAAAGAACCCACCAGCCCTGACTTTGGCAGCCTTTAAGGGCCATGAACATCAGGAGCTCTTTAACAACCTGAAAATCAAAAAGCAATCCTACAAAAAGTGAAAACATGGACAAATTGGTAAGGAGTACAAAAGTGCAGCACAAGTAAGTAGGGACAAAATCAGAAAGGGTAAAACACAAAATGAGTTATACCTGGCAAGGGACATAAAAGGCAATAAGAGGTTCTTTAAATACATTAGGAGCAAAAGAAAGATGAAGGAAAGTGTAGGTTCTCTACTTAGCAGGGAAGGAAAGCTAATAACTGATGACATCAAGAAAGCGGAGGTGTTTAATACCTATTTTGCTTCAGTCTTCACTGCATTAATTTTACAGGTCAGGAGATGTTTTTGGTTCCCATCCTTAGGCCACATATCAGCACAAATCTGTGACAGGCAGAGATTCAGAACATTTTTTGGCCCCTGTCCACCTCTCTTAATAAACTTGCATCCCCTCCATTTTGAGAATTATTACTATTTTTTAAATTGTGGTAGCACCTGGGAGACCCAGTTGGACCTGGTTGGACAAGGACCCCATTGTGCTAGGCACAGTAGTGCCCATTACTCTCTCATACCTCATTCAGTTATCTTCTAATGCCATTAAGTATGTTAAATCTTTTTATCAACTGCTTAAAGACAAAGGAGGAAAAGAAAAGAGCCCAATGTGTCCAAAGGTAAATTTGGACTTTTCTTTCCAAACCTGATTTCTTATGCCAGTTTTACTTGTCACCTGTCTTATCACAATTGACCCTTATTATAATTCATTTTGTAGTTTCCTCCCTTATTTAAATTCATTGTGTTTTTACAAGCACAGGGCTATTTAGCTGCTTATTTTGCATGAGTACTTTTTGCCGTAAGTCCATCCCCATGCCTGTGAATCGTCTTCAGTCTCAAGCCTGTCAGTCTGTTGCAGTAAATCTTTATTTTTCATTTCCTAATCTTTAAGGATTCTTTTGAGTTTTGCTGCTTGCCAAAATCCTGCTTCCTGTTCTTCTTCTGTTTTTATTCCTTGATCTTCTTTAGTGCCTTCTCTTCTCATTCCAAGTGTACAGAGGAGCTTTTGTCCTTCTTTCATAGCTCTAACAACATAAACTCTGTCCTTGATAGCTGAAGAGGGGCTTAACGGGAAAGCCCCATCTATAACATGCCCCTTTGTCAGAGCTCTTCAGTTACTTCTCACATCTCCCTGCATAGCTTCAGAGCTAACACAGAGAGATCTTGAAATATTTGTATTTTCTGATTTTGAACAAGTTCCTTTTGATCACCTGCCTTAACAGCACTTCTTTTTGCTGGAAGTAATGTAGCTTAGCTATTATGACAACTTTGGATGATTGCCTGCATTTGAACGGTGGAAAGAGCTCTATGGGCTCTCTTCACCAGTATCATTTCTACTGTATGAATCCAAGTCAAAATTTCCCTGGAGTAAATTTTGTACAATGAGGACAATGTTCCATTCTCCCACATTTCCTGGCACTCTCTTATTTCCGTTCCTTGTTCTTTATGTAATTATCCCCCCCCCCCCCATTTTTATCTGTCTCCTCTTTCCAGATGCTTTTCTCTCACTTGGAATTAGGCAACCTGATCTGAATTTTCATCAACCTATTTGAAATATTCCCTTTCATTTTCTTTTTTCAAATTGTAATTCAGTTTTGCTTGGGTATCAGCCATAAAGCCTTGAACTCCTGTAGCAGTTACCATAGTAATCAGCACAGTACACAAACCTATATAGAATAGTTCCTGGATATGATCTTTAGTTTAAGGTAAACTCTGGACCTCTTCCCTGCTTTGTTCTACCAGGGTTGTTCTTATCTTCTTCCCCTAAACATGTGGAGTCATCCTGCAACTAAGCATTTCAGTTCTTCTTGCAGACAAAAGTACTTCTGTTGGAGGGCTTTGCAGAGTTAGGCATGAGCATGCAGAAGATGCCCTACTTGTGGAAAATGTTGATCTGGAGATGAATGAAGTAGGTGTCTCCATGGAGCTAAAGCCTAAAAAGGCCGAAGCTAGGTTTCTGTAGAAAGAATAGTTTCTCTGCCAGGACCAGAACTCCAAAATAACTATATACAAATAAAAAAGTGTACATACATGTAAAGTCAATTAATATATTATTCAAATAAAATTGGTTATTTTTTATCATGCTTCTCAGTTTCTATAACAGATCTTAACACCTTGAAATATGGTGACTTTTTACATAACTACAGATGACATTAAGCTTCATTCTCTATATCAAGTGTTATAGGGCAGCTATGCAGAGAAGATTTCAGTGGGTGCACACCACATCTTTCTTTAAGAAGTAGCTCTAGTGAACACAAGCTTGGAAACAATATCATCTGGAAGTGAAATTCTGATCAATATCATGTCCAAGTGCCACCAGGGAATATGTAGGACACTAGTTTGCTATGAGTTTTCAACAATCAGGGTGACTGTTAATGTCCACCATGCAACAGTTTATAGGCATCATGCAACTGAACACCTACAGTACTGTTTAAAGAACAACTGATCAATTTATGGTTGCACTTCAGCAGATAACTGGAGAGTTTACTGCCCTTCAATCACCAAGAAAATAGATACAACTTGCAGTGCAGTACAACATGCAACAGCCAACAAAAGACAACCAATCTCTCAGTTTATCAGTTATGAATAAAGGTTATTTAATATTTAGTAATGATCTAAGATGAGTGATTGCACTGCAGTCCCAATTGATATTGGAATATGACAGTATAAATTATACACAAAAACTACCTTAAAAGAATGCCTGTGTAACCTTAATTTGCCCCCCTCGTGTGTATACATTATGAGACAGTCTTTAATTATATGATCACATACTATTTTTTCCACAGGATCCCTGCCTCATTCATTTGTTCAAGGGAAAAAAAGTAGAAATAGAACATAATGAAAATATATTTTCATTCTTGCAGTCCTTGGTTAGTATGGAACATAATGAAACAATAGACCCACATTTCAAGCTATCACTCTGAAAACTGGCCACTCCTTTTTCAGTAACAGTGCTTTCATGGAAATATGGGTGCCTCGTGCTCTTTCTATTAAATACTTTTTAAAACAGTGTGATTCTCTGAAGTTTAATATGTTCACTGAATTCAGGGTAGATTTATTATCTTTCCTATGTCCTGTTAGCCCGTTACTAATAATCTGATTTTTGGGAATTTTTTTTGGACTGAGTCTTAAACCCTGTAATATATCCTTAGCTTCTGTACTTGCATCTTTCAGACACAGTTTTGGAACTATGACGTGTACAATGCCTCCACTGCCTCCCTTTTCAAGTGTGATTTCAGGAATGGAACTGTTTTCTTAGGATTCCTGTTTGATTATTCTAATCCGGACTCTGGAGAGCTGATTTATTAGATCAGAACTGTTTTCCCAACTGAAAGTCGGCTGTAGTTTAAATTAATAGTTTCAAGTTAATTTTTGTAGTTCTCATGTGTTATATACTTCTCCGAGGTGAAATCCTGACCCCACTGAAGTGGAGAGGAGTTTTGCCATTGGCTTTAATGGAGCTAGGATTTCACACATATGGCATGACCGGGATGTGGGCAATCTGGCCTAGAGGTCAGAACAGGAGTCAGGAGGCAGCTGGGTCTGGGTACCAGGAGACCAGACTCTGAGACAGGCCAGAGGGCAAGATGTTACTTTGTGTGAGTAAAAGTGACAGAGTCTGTCCCAATGAGTATTGTAGTCTAATATTTATAAAAAAGGAAGAATCTGGGGAAAGAATCATGATAAAATGGTTATTCCCTCCCCTCCTGGCTTTCTAAGTCAGTAGTCAAGCAGTTTTGTCTATAATAAAACAATTATCAGCCAAAGCCAACACGCTGGAGAATAGGCCAGTGACAGTGATGGTCCAAATTGATTCTATTCTAGAAGCCAATGAAAAGGTGCATAGTGTTTTAAAAAAAGATTGCCTACCAGTTGGTTTCTTCCTTTGTTATAGTAATGCTCAATTAAGTAAAGTCAATTAAGAATAATTTATCATCAGTGATAAGGTTTTTCTTACTCTCTTAATTATATTCTTATTTAATTGTGTTGTAAATAAAACTACATAATTTACCTTCCAAATAAATGTTGTGTTAAGGTGTTTTAATTGGTTGGGGGTGAGAAAAATAGTAGCTTTTTGCCAGTGTTATGGGGCCATTAGTATCAAAAGCACCTCAGTAAACCCCAGCATTAACACGGGAAAACTTTGTGTAATAACCTGCTGTAAACCTTAGCAAAGTACATCGAGACCTAGTGATAGGGAGTTTAGATTATGATTATCTGAACTACCCACACTTGCAGAGTAAGCATCGCCTTTGTTCCAACATCCAATAGGCTCTGTTATTGATGCTTCTCTGATATTCCCCAAACTCCTATTGTAGATTCATAGATTCCTATCATGTATTGTCTTCTGCTGTCTGGTGGATGGACTTTTTCTTGCCTCTGGATTCTTTTGGGGATCATCATAGAGACATTATCACATGAAATCCTGTCTGATTTTAGAAGTTGTAATAAGAGACTCACTGCCAATCACTCCCTGCTTTCCCCTCATAGAATCATAGAAGATTAGGGTTGGAAGAGACCTCAGGAGGTCCTCTAGTCCAACCCCCTTCTCAAAGCAGGACCAACCCCAACAAAATCATCCCAGCCAGGGCTTTGTTAAGCCGGGCCTTAAAAACTTCTTAGGATGGAGATTCCGCTACCTCCCTAGGTAACCCATTCCAGTGCTTCACCATCATCCTAGTGAAATAGTATTCCCTAATATCCAACCTAGACCTCACCCACTGCAACTTGAGACCATTGCTCCTTGTTCTGTTATCTGCCACCACTGAGAACAGCCTAGCTCCATCCTCTTTGGAACCCCCCTTCAGGTAGTTGAAGACTGCTATCAAATCCCCCCTCACTCTTCTCTTCTGCAGACTAAATAACCCCAGTTCCCTCAGCCTCTCCTCATAAGTCTTGTGCCCCAGCCCCCTAATCATTTTCATTACCCTCTGCTGGACTATCTCTAATTTGTCCACATCCTTTCTATAGCGGGGGGCCCAAAACTGGACTGCAATACTCCTTGCCAGTGCCGAATAGAGGGGAATAATCACTTCCCTCGATCTGCTGGCAACGCTCCTACTATTGCAGCCCAATATGCCATTAGCCTTCTCAGGCCCTCTCAGAGGTCCAGAGAGGCCTGGGACACTTCCAGCTTTTGAGGCCCCTAGCCATAATAAAAATAAAAAATGACGACACATGAAAACAAAATAAGGCACCAAATGAGACATAATTTGAATATTTTTTTATTTAACAAATGCTTTTTTAGCCTTTTTCTGTGCAAATGCACTAATTATTGAGGAAAAATCTAGCTTTCATGCAATGTCACAGCTGATATTAAGCATGGCGAGCCCATTCAAATGCTCTTGTCCCATAGTGGAACGGTAATAGTTCTTTACCTGCTTCAACACGTTAAAGGTGCATACACCTGAAGCCACTGATGCAGGCAAACTGACAAAAATACTCAATGCTACTGTGATATTAGGAAACACCCCAGAGAGTCCAAGTTTGAGTATTTCTTGAAGCAATTCCTTTGGCTTGCAATTCAATTTAAAGTTTGTGGAATATATTCGTTTGAGGAAGATGACCTCGTCACTGAGATCTTTGAGCAAGAATACTGTGGGACCTGGACCCCAGGACCTGATCCAAAGATCATTGCTCAGACCCCTTTGATATCACTGGATTTTGGATCACACCTTAAAAGATGTTTCTTCGGACTGAGCAAACAAAATTCAGCCACTCCTTGATTTGAAGTCACAAATGATTTCAAGTAATTTCTGTTAACCATCCTGACCGCATTAGATACGCTCAGCCAATGAGGGACCCAGAACCAAATAACCTTTGACCTACAACCACCCACAGGTTTTCCAAAATGTGTAGTGTGCAAATTTGTCACTAAATATTTGCAATGATCTTAATGGCAAAAACATTTCTGAGCGAACTTTTGGGGGAATAGTTTGGAAAACAGCAAATTTCACACAACTGATCCAATTCTGTAAAAGTTTTATGAACTCAAAAATGGCAAGTGTAAGTGGGAAAAAAGTTTATTGCATATGTTTTGACTAGTAATATGAGAATATAACGTATAATATGAGAAGGTGTATACATTTTAATTTGTCAAGCAAAGGTTAATATGATGCCACTTTCCCCTTTATTGTCTATTTCTATACACAGCACCTTACTCTGTTAAATAACATTTTATTCTGTTTCTATATGTTACATTCAAATGTAGGCTAGGTCTTCAGTCTAATTAAAAATTAACTATAATGTATTATATTGGCTGAAGGTGCTATATTCATTTTGTGTATGGTAGTCAGTTTCTCTGGGTTGTCAAATTCTAGCTTCCTAATGCCACTGACCATTTGCAATGATGACAATAAGAATTAATTGCAAGAGTCAATGAAAATAATGAGTCTAATATTAGACTTTGGGTCATAATATTTTTTTCTAATTTACATTTTAGACTAAATCTGAAAAAATCTTTGCATTGACATGAACACTGAAGAGTGGCTTGAAACATTATGGAATGTGTTTTACTCTTTAAAAGCTAAACTTAAGCCAGAAGGTCTAAGCTACTTGTAATATTTGTATGTAGCTACAATAGATATTATGAAAGAGATTAGACTCTCCCTCATTTAGATGCACATTTACATGCCCTGAATGTGAAAAATAATTTATTTATTTTTCTTTTCCAGTTTTACCATGGAATTACATGCCAAGAGCTTTTAGCTAAAGACATTCTTTAACACTAGCAGTTATGTAGAATTAATAGTATAAAAAAGCAAAGGCCTTTCTATTCTTTTATAGTTTAACATTTATCTTACTTAGAAACACAAAGCACCCATAAACTGTCATCCAGTATAAATCAGAGTTCACATATCAATCCACTGCTATTCATTTGTCCTGTCCTGCTTCATTTCTCATTGGAAGTCTTCTTTTCAAATGATACCTTACTTGATATAGACTGGTGGGAGAATGAGTTACATTGGGTAAAAATTTCAGAAATGCCTAGGTGATTTAGGAGCCCAACTCCTGTTTCTAAAAGAGATGTATGCTCTTTGGAGCCTAACTCCCACTGACCTTCAGTGAGATGCAGGTTCCTAAATTACCGAGGTGCTTTTGAAAATTGTATCCATTATCTATTATTGTACACTAAGCCAATGCCTCATTCTCTAGGCTCAATTATTTAATGTCCTTTCGAAGCATTTCCTTTGTAGCTTCCCAACAGAATTATTCTCAACAGTGTACCTAACAGAGATCACATGTATGTACCTCTACTCGTCATCCCCTTCTGTGCTAGTCTGCATATTGGTCAATGGAAATAAGACATTCGCACACTTGTGTGCTACCTCTGTATCACCCCTTTTCAGTGTAACAAAGAGTGGTCTCATGGTGTGGTAATTAAGCATTGCTAATTAAGCAAGATAAAAGGTTTAGAATATCCAAAGCAAATAAAAGTATTTTTGAAAAGCTATATTTAAAAAAATAATGGGACAAATAATGGGACAAGTTATGGGAGTGAAAAGTATGTCATCTGAACATTTTGGTCTCTTCTTCCTCCCCACAACCACTGTAACTCTTGAAAGCAGCTACAACAATAGTTATTTTGAGTTTGGGTTGGGAGCATGTGGAATAGCAGGAAGGGGTGGGGTCATTTTTCTCCCCAACTCTCAATTAAACAGGGTTAATAGAAACTGAAAAAGGGGGGGGGGGAAACCCTCAAGTCAAACTCCAGTCTAGTACCATTTATTACACCGATATAATGCTCTAGGGTGAATCCTATATACTATGCAACTGTATAAAACTCCATTGTTAAAACAGTCCTGAAATACCAAGGCACAAAGGGACAGATGTTCAGGAGAGAATTGCAGCATTAAGTTTTTGTTTTCTGGCTTCTGTTGGTGTAAGCTAGACCCTTGGCATTATTTAAAATTGTTTATTGTATTTAATTAGGTTCTAATTTCTGGAGAGAGAGACATTTATTTTCAATGCTAAATTGGTAATACAGGAGAAGGAAATTCAAATCAGCTGTGTGCTTTATTCATGTTGTATTCTACTTCAGAGGTAATTATTTCTGTTATTTTTTAAGACATAGCTTTATGAGTAAAATACATTTGGAAAATGGGAGAGACAATGTAGATATATAGACCACTAAAAATCTTATAAACCCACAACATATACTTTAATTACGTTGGATAACTGTAAATCATGAATGTAGAACAGATGGATGCTATGAAAATGTAAATGTAGTCTAATCTGTGGACATAGAATGAAGCTAGAGGAGGTGTAAATCAAAATATCTATTGGAAAAAAATACAAGGGCTGACATCAGCCACTTTGACATTTTTACATAATTTCCTGCTGGACTTTATAGTCCATATAAATGCATGCGAGAGTATTGTAACTCTCAGTTATGAAAATACAGCCACATTAAACATGACTTTGTGCATTGTGATTTCCATAATTGGCTTTCTCTAAATTAGGTGCCCAATTCCCAGTTATGCAGCCCACTAAGCTATTCTTCTAACTTAATTATTTGGATGTACTCAGAACTAAAACTTTCTGGGTGGAGATTAACAAGGCCTCTGATAAGAGCAAATTTTCATGGGGGGAAAGAAAAAGGGAAATAGTGAGTGTTCTTGACAAGGGTCCCAAAATATTGTCTCTTGCTTTTACAAAATGAGCACAGGTCACAAGGGCTCTTCCTGTGCCCCATCTAAGCAACAATAAAACTTTTATTTTATTTTATTTTATTTTATTTTATTTTATTTATTTATTTATTTATTTATTTATTTGCAGGCTTTTCTATGAAGCTTCTCAATGAATTTATCTTTCCACACCTCTGTGAGGTAGGGAAGTATTATCATTTTATTTTATAGCTGTGGACTGAAGCATAGAAAAATTTCAGAGTGGAATTGTCAGACGTGCCTGAGATAAGAGCACAAGTTCCACTGACATTAAATGGACTGAAAATCAATGGGACTTGTGTGTCTAATTCAAATAGGTCCTTGTGAAAAATTCCACTCTAGGTAACATACAAAAGGGCTAAGGTTAGGGTTAGGGTTAGCATAGAAAGTCTTTGATACTCAGGAACAAAGCCTCCCAGTCCAGTGCCTTAGTCTCAAGATGATCCTTCCTCCCCAATGAATACATAATAATCTCTGTCAGGTTTGTAAAAAACAAATGAATAAATGGTATAGAAAATATAGATCAGGAGCTTCTGCTTTCCCTGTCTCATAACAGAAGGGAACATTCAGTGAAACTGAAAAGTGGCAAATTCAAAATTCATAAAAGGAATTTTTTTTTTTGCACAGTGTGAATTTAGACTGTGGAACTCATTGCCAAAGGATGACCTTGAGAGTAAGAATTTAGAAAGATTCAAAGAGGAATTGAACATTTATATTGATAATAAAAATATCGAGTTGTAAGAGTTAATGCAAATAAATATTTCAAAGGGTTACAAAACCTCACAGTTCAGGGCTCAACTAAATATTTAACTATTAGGGATTAGACTGAAACTCTTAAAGGGGAGCAGATTATCCCACATCTCCCTACTGTGGAGTTTCTTGCAGCTTCCTCAGAAGCACCTGATGCTGGTCACTGTCAGAGACAGAATACTGAACTGGATAGAGCTCAGGTCTGTTCCAGTATAGCAATTCCTATATACCTGCATTCGTACGAAGAGGAATGTCTTTATATCAGGCATGAAATATACAATGCAACAATCAATCTGCTGTAGTGGTGTCATTATATAACTTTGGCTTAATTTTTGAGCAGAGCTGAGAGCATTGAGATGCTGAGGAATAAAATGGGGTATGTATCCAAGTTTTTGATTGGCTTTGCACCAAGATGTAAGGGCTAAACGGGGGAAGGGGAGAAGGGGAATAATCTGAAAAAAGTAATGTCTTAAGATAAACTGGACCAAGAGGACAAACAAACAGATTTTTTTTGTTTGGTTGGTTGATTTTTGTTTTAATTATTGGGGCTGGATTCAAAATAAAAAAATATGCCCCAGAACATGCCTAATAATTAAACAGACTAGTTGGTGATTGCCCAGCAAGGAGAATGACCCCACACACTCTAATGATAGGCCTAACTTTTATACTGGGTTAAGAATGATGGTCCCCAATCCTCCTCACTGAGGAGTGTTTGTGTGTATTATGTATTTACACACACACTTCTTCTGAGGCATACATAGAAATTGAGGCAAATCAGTTCAGTCTAACTGGTAGTTATTAAGGATATGCTTCTTTCCAGTATGGTATAAGGCAGTTCATTGTGAGCTAAGCTGGATAAGGTATGTTATATAAGACAGCATACCTACACAGCATGAAGATGGACCATCCATTAAAGGATGAATGTCTGTAATATTTTGCATGGACCATCTGTTTCAGGTGCAAAGAGACAGTACAAAAAGTGTATGCAACAACAGTGGGACAAGAATGACCTTCTACACAGCCAAAATATTTCAGGTATATGGGCCTGATTCAAAGCCCAGTGAAGTCAATGGAAGTCTTTCCTTTGTCTTCAGTGAGCTATGGCTCAGTCTCTACAGGCATATATGTATGCACACGGTGTTATACTAGAATGATGTTTTTGCCATATTCACTCCTGAATGCTGAGGGTAGCCCTCCTGTCAGCTTTTTCATCTATGTATAATATAGATGTAAAAGTTAATGAGTATAAATTTTGTAGTTTTTCTTCTCAGTGGCAATCACATTTATTGCTGTTCTGTATAGGATGGCTACTGCAAGCCCACAGTCATGTAAGTAGTCCAATTAACTTCAGAGTTGTACTCACATGAGGACTACTTATCTGTGTTTTCAGAATCAGGCCCTTTGTTTCCTCATGCATTCTTCAAAGCATTGGTCTGTGCTTACCTTATACAGAGCAGACAAGCACTGATTCTGTGTCTGACCTAGTCAGTGATTGCACCAGTCATAAGAAACAGTATTTAGATTATCATGTCGTGAGTGCATAAAGAATGCCCTGAAATGGAAGTCTCTGCTTTCTCTGGCTCGTGATCACTGCCCCTGGAAAAAAAGAAATTATGGCTTATATTACAAAATCAAAGAGGTGTATATTGTTTCACTCTCAAATGTTCCCTAGATGTGTTTTTGCCCTTGCCAATTTGTAGTGGATTAGTATTATTTGGAATTGTTTTTCCCACTACTATTCAAAACATTTTAAAGTATCCAATTTTAATTATTTTGAAAACGTTACAACACACACACTCCCTGTACTGATCAGTAAAGAAAACATAAGTGAAAATCAGTAATTTTTGAGGGGGTGTTTTGAGAAAAAAAATCAGTTTAAAAAAAAGACAATAACACCAGGAGAGGCTAATGCAACTGTTACATTCACTTCCTCTCTCTCTCTCTGTGCACATACACTATATCTAGCTATATAGTAACAAACAATAGGAGAATAACAGACTGGATTTTTAAATATTCCAGGAAAAGCTCCACAACATGCTCAGAATTTTAAATCCATGCAAAAATTGTCTGATCACAATGATGTTAAACATTAAATGTCTAAGTGCATGTCCAATACCTATGGAAATTGCACATTTTGGAGAAATGTACTTAAATTGTCTTTGACTAGGCCGAATACAGTGAAAATGATAGTTGAAGAAGCATAATTATATTAAAATGATTCAAGGAGAGTGACAGTCTTTCATGATGTCTAATCAGCACCTTGGATGTATCAATCGGCACAGAATGGTCAGAAACAATCTGCTAAACTGCTGGTTCTCAATTACAATTATCTTTGGCTTGTTACTTACCTAAGTACATGCAGTATTTCAGGATTGATGCTTAAGCAGTCTGGTCTCTTGTCTGAAACCTTTGGGGGCATTAAAATACCATTTTCTTACCTTTCTTCTTCCCCCTTTTATGTAATTCTAATTTTAATAATAGAGTAAAAGTACAAAATATTATGCCATAGGACAAATTAGTCCAGCATCCAGCCTCCTCCCAAACTATATGAGAGTACTAGACTATACAAGTCCAAGGTCTTTCCTCCAGCGATGACCCTGATGTTTCAGGTGAAGGGAAACACCTATTGCTTGATTTCACTTAAGAGCATCTGTTTATTTTCTGAGTTATATATGTTAAGGAAGTTTATGGTTCACTTTTTAGGAGCAAAACCATTTTTTATCAGTGTTTGGAAAGTTGTTTTTGAAGCTTCACGCAGATAGTGATGAACTCTCAGCTGGAAATGGAGTACTCAGCCAGCCCTTCTGCAACAATTGTACATTTGGTGAATGTACAGTGTATCTTTAGTCTCTTTTGTGGCATGCCAGTACGTCTGCTTCCAAATGGAGATACTCATTACCATTATTATTATTATCATCATTAGTAGTAGCAGTATTACTAGTATTATTATTAAGTTACCACGTGTGAGGTGGGAAAATCCCAGAACTCAATCTGCATCATCTATACTGCAACTAAACAGCCTCTTAGCCCCAGCCACGCGAGCCCGAGTCAGCTGGCACAGACCAGCCGTGGATGTCTAATTGCAGTGTAGACATACTCTAAACCTCAAAAACAAAACTCACGGAAATAGGACACCTTGACCTAGCCCCTTCTACTAAGACTAAGAGGGGAGTGCAAGTTCCAGAAACTCTGTGGACTTCAGCTCCACTCCTTAGAGGTTACAGGGTTCTCTTTTCTATGGAAATCCTGTGTGAAATTACCCCTTGAATAATAATCTTAACAAAAGTAGGACTTATTAAAAACAGAGAAAATGGAACTTCAAAAGAAATGGTTTACTTACAATAGCTTCTTCTTTTATCTTACTTCTTATAAGCTAAACTAAATAAAGCATTTTCAGCATAGTTACAGAGAAAAAAAAAAGTGAATAGCTTACATCTCTTGAAAGCTATGTCCTCTTCTGACTTTTTTGGACTGCCTGTTAGCTTCCTTTGCTGACTAGATACAAATCCCTTTTGTATCCAGAGATATCACTTATTAAAGCCCTTCAGCTAGAGCAGTTAGAGGTCTGGACACAGCTCCCTTGATCTCGGGCAGGCACTCCCATTTTTCAAAGTACTTTCTCCAGTTACCTCAAATACAAAAAGGGCTTGGGCTTACTGGAATGGTTCACTGAGTATACAATGATTCTTAATGAGAATAAACACCTAGCTTTCAAAGCCTTAACAACTAATCCCAGAAACTCCACTTCACAGACCAGTTTCTTTGTGTGCCCTTCAGATAGGCAGATTGGCGTTTTCCTCAGTATGAAAGCTACTCATTTCCTGTTGTGACAAATTAGGGATAGCGGTCCATACCTCTATCACAGGAATGAATTTGAGGTATCCTAATTTTGGGGAGTCAATTTTGAGACACCCTAGGGGCCTGATGTTCGTAAGTGTTGAGCACTCACAGCTCCAACTGAAACCAATGAGACCTGCTCAGCAGTTCCAGAGAATCATTTCCAGGTCTATCAATCTGGGCACCCAAAAATTGAGATACTAAATCTCAGATAGCTACCTGATACCTGGCCTTTCCTCTACAGCCAGCTCCCAAGCATATCTCTCAATGAGATATGGCCAAATGCAAAACTACAAAATGAGACTCAAAATGAGGGACACAGCTAATATATTCATCCAGGAAAGATAAAATGCTGTTAGAGTTCCTCCATAAGTTTAAATAACTTGTTTACCTCAGTTCCATGACTCTTTGTTCCTGATAAACTGTCATGTATAAAACATAAAAGTGAAAGGACACCAAATTTGTGTGACATATAGGACTATGTCCTTTGAAATGAGAGACATTTGAGAGTGATACTCCCATGCTGCTGTCTCCAGGCTGCTCCTCACTGTAATATATACAGCCTCCTGGGGTCTCTCCCTGAACCTGATCTCCTTTGCTCCCATTGGATGTCATTTCATTTTTCTATTCATTGAACAACATCAAATCCTCTACTGGCTATTTGCTGTACTAGGTCCTTATTCTCCTGAGGATGTGCTGAAGCCCAAGAGTTTCCCTCCATCTCATGCTGTATGTATGGCTATCTCCTAGAACTGGAAGGGACCTTGAAAGGTCATCGAGTCCAGCCCCCTGCCTTCACTAGCAGGACCAAGTACTGATTTTGCCCCAGATCCCTAAGTGGCCCCTTCAAGGATTGAACTCACAACCCTGGGTTTAGCAGGCCAATGCTCAAACCACTGAGCTATCCCTCCCCCCTGTACCCACTAATGAGCCAGCAGGTTAATTACAGGAATTGAAGAGGCGATTTGGATACTATATCTAAGGAACCTTGAGGAACTAGACTGGTATCTATTTTTGGACTGTCCTCTAGAAGTATATTTAGAAATTCTCTGCTTTCCTTTTGTAACTATTCTCTAAGGCAGTGGTCCCCAAACATTTGAGTGTTGCACCCCCCCCCATACCCCTGTCTGTGCCTCCCCCACCCCCCATACTCTTGGGGCCAGGAGTGGGGCCACGGTTCTGGGACGTGAGGGGGGGGCACACAGGAATAAGGGGGCCGAGGCTGGGGCCGCAGCTGGGCGTTGGTCTGGGGTTGAGCCTGGGGGCAGAGCCAGGTGCAGGACCGGGAGCTGGGGACGTGGCTGGGGCAGGATCGGAGCACAGCTGGTGGCGGGGAGAGGCTGGGTGGTGCTCCCACCTCACCCCATGGGGGGCTGGCCCGACCGCATCGCACCCCGCTGGATGTTCCTCCATGCACCCGTAGGGGGGTGAACCCCACAGTTTGGGACCTCTGCTCTAAGGGTATGCCTATACTCCAATAAAACACCTGTGGCTGACCTGTGTCAGCTGACTCAGGCTCATGGGGCTCAGGCTGCAGGGCTATAAAATTGTATTGTAGACATTTGGGCAGTGTAGACATTGGGGTTTGGGCTGGAGCCCGGGCTCTGGGACCCTCATTCAGGCTCCAGCCTGAGCCCAAGCCCAAACTTCTGCACTGCAAGTTTGTAGCCTCGCAGCCCTATGAGCCTGAGTCAGCTGACATGGACCAGCCACGGGTAGTGTAGACATATCCTAAGATTTGTACCTTTAGGTATTTTCTTAAATTCTTTTCCTGCGAGCTCTGTCATAATGTCCTAAAATATATATTGGGAACCCCTAAAAGGCTAGAGAATGTAGAATCCAGGGTTTGGATCAGCTACACTATTTGCCTCTAAGCTCCTGGTACACATACAATTCTATAAAATATCGAAAAAGGTTAGGTATCACAGCATTCAGGTGATAATTTGCAGCAGGGTAAAGTTACAGTGAGGTTATTTTATTAGGAACATTGAAATCTATGGCAAAATTCCTCTAGATTTTGGAAGGAGATGTATTTGGACATTAATGATTTGAAATATTAATGGTTTCTAGATATTTAAACTAAAACTCTATTAGTCACACCAGTAAGACTTCTCTTGATTAAACCCTTGCAATATCCATGTATAAAACTAATGATGTTGTCAAAAGGTATATTTCTCAAAAATACAATAATTTTATTCTAATGAGATGCAATTAATCTACTGTGTGTTGTAGTTGGATGCAAAAATGCTTGAACTGGCTGGCAATGCAGTGGAATTATTCACATTTCACTAAGAGAAACCATGTAATTTTCTACAAGAAAAATTGGTTTCCAAAATCCTCTTCAACTTTATCCACATGAAATACTTTCTCTTTTTCAAATGTTTATCATTTGGCTATATCCTGAAGACCTTACACAGTTTTCACCAGCATCCTAACCCAGGGAGAAGTCCCTCATCCATTTCACTGAGTGTTGCTTCAAAAGTAAGAAGACCACTCTGCCTGTCAGTCACTTTAAGACAGCTGTTACATGACGAGAAGCACATTGTGTGCTCTCTCATAGGTTTGTAATATTTGTTCATTGTTGTTTTTCTTCATTTGAAAGTAATGAGGTCCAGAAAGTTTGTTCTTTGGGTATAGAAGCCCAGCAATGTGATTCCACTAGAATGGCACTTCCAGAGAGCTGGTGTGGGGACAAGGCACAGCTTGACTCATGTTAAATTTTGGGACAGTCTGTGTTCAAAACACTGATGGAATCATCTAGGGATTATTCTGTGAAAATAATTTGTGGAGATTTCCTCTCTCCCCTGGTCTCGTCTCAAGAGGATGGTCTACCCTAAATTATTAAAGTGGAAAATTTAAACCAAAGGTTTCACAGGTATAACTAAAGGCAGAATTTGGTCCTAAAATACACAGTAACTGTAAATTTCCTGCAGTTGTGGGGAATGTCTTAACATAATTTTAATATAATTCTTCTTAATTAAGTAGAAAAATAAATTTTAGATTTGCAAAGTTAATTTAATTCCAACTAATTAGCAACTTTTTATTTGTTTTCCTCCTGTTCTTTCTCAGGTACTCATTGACTGAATGTTAACAATGTTATTCTGCCCACTTCCACAAGCAGAGGGACTCAAGGACGATTGGAGGCTGCTGACTTTGTTTAAATACTCCTTTTAGCTGAATGACTAAGTGGAACTTTGATAGATGAGAGTAAATGATGTAATCAATCGAGCTCTGTGTTTTCCTTTTCTTCTATGACTATGTTGTTTTGTTTCTTTGAATGCATAATGAATCAGATTCACTGTTAATTGTAAAAATTAAGAGAGAAAAAACAGAGCTATATTGTCCTTTTCCCTGGGGAGAAATATGCTCTGTGGAAGGGGGAAAGTTATGTTGGAAAATATACCATTTGGGGGTACTATGCCTAACAAAGCAGGCTTGGGGGCTCAGCCCTCTAAATCTGGGGCTGCTACATGATTCTGAGCATCTTCACAGAGGATCTGAAGCCCTCAGCACTCCTTTCCCTATGGCAGCATGGCTCCCTCAGAGCAATGCTCCTATGTAGTTTCAATCTGATAGCTTCACCCTAAACCACCACTTGCATGCAGGTGGAGGACAGCATACAAGATAATGTGGATAGGGCCAGCAATATCTTATATAGAAAGATCCCCACCGCTTTGTACTGTATGGGAATTATGCCATGGTGCATAGACATCTAACACTCCTGACCACACAGTGCACCCATGGAGATGCTTCCACATAATCAGAGGAAGAAAGAGTATGCTGTGGAAATGCTTCTGCTCCCTTCTGCATGTAAGGATCCATTTCTGCTGAGTTCGGCGTCTTTCTGTGCATGGTAGCCCTGTAAGGCACACTTTCCTCCTCTTTGTGACTCTATACTTGTATTCCCAATAATTAAGAATTTCAGTTGAGCTGCTTCTTTCCTACAATGCCTCTGGCAGTGAGGTGAGTAAGCCAAGAACTCTCCAGCAGGTTGAGGGATTAAAGTCCAGTATTTCTCAAATTTATAGTTGAGCCTTTAAAAAGATTAATGTGACCCCCACCATACTATATGAAATAGAATATCTCACTTGTCTTTCCTCATAGCTTTTCCCAAAGGAAAACATACAAACATGAAACTAATTTAGCTTCTAGTAAGGAAACCACCAGACAGAAAAGATGTTTTTGTTTTGTAATTTGTTCTCATGGCAGAGCTTATAAATATAATCAGTATACACACATTCTTCTTAGTAGGTATATAGTCCACGGACTCTTCTATAGTTCATCTAGTTACTGTAGCAGTAACATTTTATGTTACATTTAAATTCAGTAGCAGTACTGTAATTACATTTCAAGCTAGTGTATTAAATGTAAAAATAGCTGTAAAAATATATAAATGGCTAAATTCTTGACGGTCCACAGTATATTTACCTTCCGTGTGACTTCCCTCCTCAGATTTAAGAGTTTGCCATATACAAAATTTCTGCTCCACAGGGAAAAGGCTTGCTTTTCCAAACCCCTGGGGAATGTTTTGAGAGTGGAACTGATGGAAAAAGATGGTTAAGGAAAGCTGCGAATTTTGTTTTGGTTACCAGAATGTTCCTAGACTGTCTGAGATTTGCTTTTGGTAGTTAGGGGTGGAGAGTAGCATAGCTTCAATTTTATGTTTGTCAGCTTTGTTTTGTTTGCTCTGCATCTGTCCATTTCATTGCTCTCCAAGCCATGGGTGTAATGAATATACACCCCATTGAACCTCAGGCCACAATGTTTCTTAGGTTTAACAATGTATCCTAGATGACCAGTTGGACTTGGTCTTAACCCATCCACCTTATATGGACCAGGGACTATGTCTTCCTGAGGGAAGAGTTGTGACTCCAGCCTGAAGCTGACAGCAAGCACTGGAATATGACCAGGCCACTTAAAGGAGCTCCTATTCTTTTTATTTTTTCTTCTTCTACCACCTCTAAGAATGTTTGGTTGCAAGTCAGTTAATATTTCCACAATTAAGAAAATGAGTAAGGAAGAAAAGTTGATTTTGTATCTGGCACTTTTCATATGGGCTTAAATTAATAAAGATAGGATGTTTACTTCATGTGTGTGATTATAAAGGAGTCAAATGTTTAGACCATGAGATCAAATCCTAGTATTTTAGCACAAGCCACGGGTACACCAAATAGCATTTAATTAAACTACAAACACTAGCAGAAACTGATCCCTGCATGGGCTGGAGCTCCTTTCACCCCCCTTATGCCAGAACATCTGAGCTTGAATAAGAATATTGTGGTCGTAAAACAGAGATGATTGAAGGGTCTCTCAAGCATGAGTTATAAGAAATGTTTAGTTGCATTTCTAATGAACTACACTATACAATAATTCAAAAAAATCTAATAGCTGTAAATTTACACAGAATGTCTACTAGTACATTTTATATTTCACATATATCCATCTTCTTTGTAAAGTGTAGCCATTATTAACCCTTTCGCTAACAGTCCCCTAGGGCAACTCCTATGGTATATGACTGACCATTCATTAGTATAATTTATGATAATAGAATCATCCTCACCCACTGGGGTCTATGAACTTCTGTGGTACATAAACCCTTTTGAGATACTGTACTTGGTAACATGCCGGGAGCATCATGACTTAGAGACAACTGTTAAAGGTGATTCGACAGCTAGGCTATGTAAGCTTTGGAACCTGGTGGTTCCCAGTACGGATTCTGACACACAGCTCAAAGGAAAGGGTAGTTTACCATGGCTGGCAGAAAAGGTTGCAAATACCTAAGCTCACTAGTTGGAAGTCAATAATATAGCAGTCCCTAGCTTGAACCATAGGTGGCATCAGAAACATTAGGCCTTTCAGCCCTAGGACCTGGGGTGCCCCCTTCTAGTCTGTCTCCACTAGAACTAATTAGGTATACTGTAGAAGAACTCTGGCTTGGGGATCTATGCCAAAGCAATAGCTTCTGCACAGCTCTCACCAGCCAGCTGTCACAACTGTGGACAACAAGCAAACCATCACTCTGTCCCCATTAGTATGTAATTATGTCATAGAGCTGCCCTCAAACACCGCATTGATCTCAGGTTTCCCAGACCCCCTGCTGCACTAACCAACTTTTGACCAGCTGACCCCCCAACTGCCATGGAACCTTCCCCATCCTGGCTGACTTGTAATAAATCAGCACATTCATCCCAGTACGTTCAAGAGCACAAGAGGTGCACTCGTTTAAATTTCCTTGCAGTCAGAGGGTTAAAATATAAAGAAATGGGAGCAACTAAAACAGATCTCTATGTCTAGGGATTGCTATTGGGATTCCCAGGCCTACACTTGCTAAGAGAGTTATTCTCACACACTGGAGAGATGAGAATGGTCCATCTGTTTGTGACAGATTTTATTACAGTCATGGTAATGACAGCTTCATATGAGTAATTTTTTGAATGGAGGTCAGGTTGGATCATTTCTTTAAAAATATCTTATTTATATTTTAAAGGTTTTAGATCTATTACATGTATATGGTTAAAAAAGTCACATTCCCTATGTCAAGATAGTAATATATAATATAAATACAAGCTTATTCCCATGTCCTCAGGTATCGCTATAAAACAGACTAATAATACTAAAGAATTGTATTTGGCCATATAAGAACTAAAGATATAATAAAAACAAAATTATATTTTTAAAAAAACAAACTATAGTTCAAATCAGTCCAATATAAACAACTGCAAGGCTTAAATTGAGTGTCATTAATAAGTTTGTAAGTGGATACAAACATATTACTCTTCAGATCATAGAGTTTTAATATAAAAAATCAATAAAGAGCTAAATAAAAACTGCTTTTTATATTTCCCAGATTATTCAGTAGAAAAGCCAACGAAATTAAGCCCCTATTGATATGATAATAAGTAAACACAAACACATTACTTTCCAGATAACAAAATTTTAATACAGAAGATAGGCTGAAAATTGATTTCTATATCAATCAAATTCCAATTAAATTACACCAGATTATTCAACAAGACATTCTACAAAATGAAGTATATATTGAGATATTGGTTAGTAAATACAAACACTGTATATTACTGTCTAGATATTAGAGTTTTAAATTCAAAAAGCAAATAAATAAAAACAATTTCATTCAATTTCTGGTGATATCAAATCAAGTAACTAATCCTTATCCAAATCATTCAACTTTTCATCAACAAATTCATTTTCCCATAATTTTTTCTTAATTTGAGTATTCTCATATTCCATTTTCATCATAGTAATAAGGAACAATTTTTGCCAACCTTTATAAGGTGAAGTTTAGCAGGGGAAAAGAAATGAAACAGCAAATCCTAGCAAATGAAAATCTTGCAATATAGATATACTTTTTTCCTCCTTGCTTAAATAAATCTGGCAATATCTTAATTTATTTACCATTATAATTAATATTTCTTTTTGATTTCCAAACCATTGACATCAAGCTTTTCTGATGTAAAGAAGACCAAAAGATTCAAATAAGAGTTCAGTTCAGAGGGTTACACTTATCAATGCAACTAAATAAAGCAAAGTCATAAATATGCAGTTGGCTACCAGTAGGTAGAGTCTTGTGTCTGCATGCTCATGTCCTGGGGAAGAATACTTTGACCCCACGAGAATGAGGGACAAAAAGGGGAAAGAAAATAAAGCTGATTTAGAGTGCCTGTGGCCCCATTGAAGAGTGCTCCTTGCTGATTAAACTGGGTGTTCCATTCTTGGCTTGCGGGGCTGCCTCTGACAAGTGGGTGGATTGGGTCCAGGGACCCCCATCTCCTGTTGCTTCTTCCTGGCCAACCTGGATGTTCCATTCTTGGCTTAGGGAGGGCTGCCTACCTTGGGGTCCAGGGACTGCCCATCCTCCCTCTCCGGAGGATCCTCCTTCTCCCCTACCTTTGGGTGCCGACTATTAAGCTTCCCCACTATCTGCTGTAGCTTGACTAGTAAGCCTTCCTGTGTGGCTTCTGCTGGGGAGAATGATGCCCTGGGGTACATTTCCAGGGTCATTCCATCTGCCAAGTCAACCCACTGGGTACATTGGGGTGATCTTGTGGCTCCACTAGTTGGAGAGGCAGCTGCCAAGGCTCACCATGCTTATACCCTCTAGCCCTTGGCCCCAGTCCTATTTGGCCATCAGGTCAACCCCTGGCCCCAAAGAGAGGTGAAAAGAAGGTGGCTGGACCCTCCTCCTGCAAGGGTTGCCCTGCCCACTTCCTTCCACTCCAGTCCTGTGCCTCAAGTTCCTGTCAGCCACCAGGTCAACCCCGAATCCCAAAGAGGGGCGGAAAAGACTTGATTGGACCTTCCTCCTGCAAGAAACACCCTTCCCACTGGTCCTGGGCCCCAAGTCCCTGTCGGTCATCGGGTCTACCCAGGACCCTAGAAAAGGGAGACAAGGAGGTGGCTGGAGCCTGAGGAGGAGGAAGGATGAGAGTACTTTTCCCATCCTGCTAGAGGGCCCCCCTTAGCATGAAGTGTGCTATAGGTGAGAGGGGCTCCCTTCTGTCTGCACTCCAGTCCTGACATAAATGGCTCTCTGCACTGAGCCTTACTCGCCCCAGGGGGGGGCGGCTACCTAGGGCCAAATAATGCCCCATGGCCCTGCCATATCATTACATTGAGGGGGGATTCTGACTTAAAGGCATTCAGTCATAATCCCACAGATGGTGGCTTTGCCCCATTGGCTTCTTGACCGACCATACACACCAACTGTTTGAACCTGCATTTCCTCTTGTACTGAGCAGGATTACTATTGCAACAACATATGATCATTAGGGTAAAACAAGCCCAAAGTACAAAGCCATATAAGGAGATGATACATTGGAGATCTTTTTGATTTCCTCCTCCACCTCAGAGTAGTACTCCACCTTCTGCCTATGGGCTGCCTCCGCACTCCCAGGATTATCTTCCCAATCCTAATATGTGGTTCTACCAATGGTTTCCAATCCAATTTGTTTCATTGATCAGGACATGAAATATCCTCTTACATCTTCTAATCCAGCCATCCTTTGTCTTAAAAAGCTGCCTGGAAATATGTGGGAGTGTCTCCTTGGCCAAACCATACCATTTACACATCGCATTAACCAGTGCTTGCCTGGTAGGAAACACACTAGCTCTTAATTTCAATGCAGTTATCAGAGTAGAGAATTTGGCTAAAAAAGTAAACTTCAAAAAAGCATTACTTATAAGATTGTTTTTTAAATTGATACACACTCCTTGATGCTTTAACCTGCTCCATTTATTGAGTTCTTCTTCACTCCCTGTTTTGGGGCGTGGGGTGGTAGCACTAAAAGTTAAAATTGATTCAGGTGTATGTTAATGACAAGCCTACCCAACTGTTATTAGAAGCCACATGCTTTCCACATTTGCGAATTAACAGAGAGAGAATTTGTACCAAAAATTATAGTTACTGTAAGCAACCATCTTTGAATCTTGAATAAAATAGCCTATCTGCAGTTCATTGTGGAGATGAAATATATTCTTATTAGTTTTCCTAACCAACACATCTAAATTATTTAAAATGTGAAAGGGAGGCTCATTCAATAATAAATTATAAAACAATCTGGGTAAAATATGAACTTTTAAAATAGTCAGTATTGGGGCTGGTCTAAAGGGATCTCTATAAAAACTGTTATTCCAGTCAACCAATTTAATAGCTAAGGATGCATTTACAATCCCAGTCCATAGGTTGATTAGCACCCAAATATTTTTCAAAATGTCTGGGTTGCACATAGTCTATTAATTTGCTGCCTAATCTCCAGTTGTTGTTAACAATGTAAAGTTTGTGTTTGGCTACCACTTTTGTCTTCTTAATATTAACTTTAAGACTAGTGTAGTACAAAACTGATTTAAAATTTCCAGGTTCTCAGTTACACCCCTGTAGGAGCCACTCAGAATGACCACATTGTCAGCATATACCAAAATCGTGATCTTTTCCCCTCTAAACACAAACCCACATCCCTCAGGCTCCATCTTTGATCCATAGCAATATTAAACAGTATTGGAGATAGGGGATTTCCACGTTTCACCCCAATAGGAATTGGAATAGACTTGGTGCAGTTCTTACCCACATAATTTTTTGTAGAACAATTATTATACAGACTTTTAATAACTTCAATAAACCTTTCACTAATACTAAAGCTTTTGAAACTATATAAAATATGGCAATGACCCATTGAGCCGAATGCCTTGGCCAGATCTACAAAGACAATAGCAATTTCATCTCCCCAGCCTTTAGCTCCCTTAATTAAATTATTTAAAATAGATATATTTTCCTCACATCCAGTAACTGAAATAAATCCTTTTGGTCTATGGCATATTTTAATGTTAATCAGGTCACTAAAATATTCTAAGCCAAGATGATCTGATGGTAATATGTTTCCACAAGGAGAGATGAACAAGCTCTTCAGGCTCTTGAATTTTTAGAATTAAAATTGTCCTGTTTTCCTTTACATATACTGGAAATTGTAAATTTAAAAACCAAATATTAAAAATATTACTAATTATATTAGAATTTAAATTAAAAATACCCCAAAGTTCATTAACTGTATCTTGATCAGGACCAAGGGCACTAGTTTATGAACAGATTCTAATGCCTCTCGAACTTCATTGGTTGTTTTAGCCTCATCAAAAGATTATTATCTGCCCGCTCTCCTTTCAAGGGCCATATTACAGTACTACCATGTCCAACCTTATCCAAAATCTCTAAATAATAATTCTCAATCTCATCAGTGGAAATACAATAGTTAGCCCTATCTGGTTCTCCATAATAATACATGCCAATCTCTTTCTATCCTTTTCAAATAAAGTTTGATAAATTTAAAATGGCCTTTTTTGGTACCATCTCCCTACTCAAAGTAATATCCTCTTTCCTTCCTGGGTATTTTTATTTCCACTCCTATTATTTTCGGTCCTGGTGGCTAATGGTGGTGAGTGAACAGTTCTAGTTACTTGCACCAGGGATTTACACAACTCCTCCATCATATCCCAACCAACTAGAGTAGTCTGCATTCTACCCAAGCTACCTTTTATCTCTTCCAAAAATTTTAAAATCTGTTCTACATTCTTACCATTCCTAAATTCCTTAGAGAGGCTATTGATCTTAAAATGTTCCTTTAATAATTTAATCCTCTCACCTGGTGTTGAAACTTCCAATATGATTCCACCAAGTTGATTGTCTGAATCTTGAGCCACTTTCGTTAATTCTTTTTTAGCCTGTTTTTAAAGCCAAGCCTCTCTTCTTGTCTACAATCTCTTTGTTTTGTCTTCAGATCATTCTCATTAATATTCCTAGTTTCAGCATATTTAATCTCTAATTGAATTAGAAGTTCAATTTCCTCTGTTGTCCACATTTGAGAGTGAGAGTTGTTAACTTTCATCCTGACTTCTTTCCTCTCTTCATTCCTAGCTGGTGGGTGTTTATGCCAGGCATATTGACTCAATCCAGATCTAGTGTGGAATGCAGAACCATATGGAGGGAATAGGAAAAGCCTTTCTCTGGGCTGGATACTCCTTAGGAAGGCGCTTGGGGAAATGTCATGCAATATTGTGGCAACGGGGATGTTTACCACGTTTGCTTACCCCATACGACTCTTATGGCTGTACTTCTGTGTGTAGTATTAATGTGCTTTGCCCATTTGTCAAAAGTTGCTAAAATCTGAGGACAAGAGGAACAATTACAGTATTCTATGGGGTATTCTAAATAGAACAGAAAACCCCATCCTTATGCAAGCTGCTATTGTGTCTATTGTCCTCGGGGTTAAAAGAAGCATGTGTGAAATTATTAGTAAAACCAGTCTCAAGCAAATATGGGTCCTCTAATGTATCTAAATACTTGTAATAAAAATAGGCTTAGAAACATCCCATTTCAACTCATTAAAAAGATTATTAGTAAAAAAACAATATTAAAAAGGATGGGATTCTCATCTTGCAATACAAGCTGCAATACAAACTAGATCTGCTTCTCTGTACAGGACATATTCTTCCTCATCATGGATCTTCTATGCATGAAGAAGGTCCCCATGAACAGGTCCAACACTCTCCGTCAGACCCCTAACATATTTAACACGGCTGGTCAGGGGATCAAAGCCAGCAGTGGGACATTGTTAACCCAGTCCAGCGCCAATCCAGTATAAAGAACAGTATTAAATTTAAAAGATATAACCCATCACAGGGGGAATCTATCCCTTACCAGAGAGAAATACACATGCCTGGAGGAGGCTATTCTTGCCAGGGGACAGATTTAAATGGGTTGCCTTCCTCAGACCCTCTCCAAACTACAGGGGTGGTTAAGACAGTCATTGTTACTCCTGCCATTTACCTGCGCTTCATTGAATTTCTTCACTTTGACATTCAGAGCACTGGGCAGAAATCACATTGCATCAACACCCACTGCAGACCTTCATGATGCTTTGTTTTCATTAAACAGTCGGATCCCCCTGGTCTGCACCAGTTCTAAGTCAGCTGCTAGGCACCAGCTGAGGCGGAATGACAGTGCCCCTCAGCCCCATTGAGGGGGAGAGGTGAGCAACACCCACCACAGCTGGGACAATCCACAGGAAGGGCCCACCTTTTGTCAAGAGTTGCTGCCGCCCCCCAGGAGAGGGTGGTCCCTCACCCAGCTGCAGTTCGTGCCCAGCCCTTAGAACAAATCCTTATCCCAAAGTTATGGATCTGGCTTGCCTACTTCCCTTACCTACACTGTTCTAGCATGCCAGAGGCTGTTCACCTTGGAGACCTGCTGATGATATGGATACAGCTCACCATAAGATTTATATCAACTACCTTGGATTTTCAAGGAGTAGTCAGAGCTCATCAGATGCCAATGGAACCATGACACTTTCCAAGGCTTGGACCCCTCTCTCAGTTCAATTCCAATCCAGGGTGCCCTGACCTTCACAAAGAAAAGAGAACTTGTCCCCCTTTAGACCTAACGCCACCCTTGTAAAAGGCCACAAGAGCTTATGGGGGAAAGTGCAGTGGTGGTCATCTCTTTCAGCCCTGGGATGCTGGAAGAGCTACTGCCTGTGGGCTTTAACATTCACTGCCACAAAGCAGTGAGTCACTTGCTCACCAGGCCTTCCCAGCTGACCCTGGGCCAGTAATGATGCATCGCCTCAGTGTAAATACACCCAATAGGCCGGGGATATCTATGAGGTATTTCCCCAAACCTCCCAGAGATGGTGCGGGGGATCCATCATCCTGTGCCAGCTGACCTAACCCGCAGGGTGGAATTCTCCAGGCAGACTGTGCAGACCCCCACCTGTTTACCTCTTAACTGTTTCACACCCTACTCTCCCTTCAAAGTAGCAGGGATGAACAGATGGCTGGGATGGTGGCTCGGGTGAACATGCAAAGGAAGGCACAAAGGTAGCCCAGCGATAGACAAAGGCTAATGGAGGGGGCCACGTGTCCCCTTTCTGTGCCCAAGACCTCACTGCCAGGTCCCATTTTGCACACATCCAAGGTTGTTGGTATGGCTCCACCATAGCTGTGCTCAGGATTGAGAGGATGGGCCCCATCTTGAGGATGGGGGGCACCTCGGCAGGCCCCACCAGCCTTCCCCAGGAGAAAGGAGCAGGGTCTGCAGCACAGGAGATGGACTGATGGGGATAGCAGTCCCCCAGGTCTGGGTCATAACAGGGAAGGACAGTGGAAGAGAGGGTGGCCCATCAAGACCTCCTTCTCCCCACTTTCCTCACAGGCCCAGAAGAGGCCGGAAGAGAGGGTCCCCTTTGAGAATCTAGCCCCTATGGCCTAACTGCAATTTGTTCTCTGGAAAATCTCCTCCTAGATTTCTTATGTGCTATACTTCTTTGCATCCACATCCACATGCATCAGTGTCAGGCCAGTCATAATTTAGCCCCATATTTTTATTACAAGTACATTTTTTACTTTTAGAATTCTGAGATCAGAACTTTTCCAGAGGGGAAGAAAGGTTGCTCGGATGAGGTATTTTAAGTACTTACTGAACCAGTTTCAACTTAATATTATAGTGTAGTTTTATTTCTGCTTGACAAGTTTTTCTTAATTAACGTAGCTGACACTTGTTCAGAAAGAAAGATGTCTCTTTGCAAAGACTTCTGAGACAAGGAAAAAACCTTCAGTTAATATAATCTTCTCTGAAAGATCCCTGAACAGAGTTAATTATCCTTAATGCTGAGTTTAGAAACTTTACTGGAATTCCTTTAAACTGTGAAGACTGAAAACCAACAGACCGAGTCTCGGCTTGCTATGTTAACAACTAAGTGACACTTGCATCTTTTACAAACACATGGCCTGAGTTTTATCAATCACTGACCCTGAAGTCAATGGATTTACATCAGTAATACAGGCCTCAATGAGATCAGAATAAGGCCCTCATACAGCTATTTTGCATCTCTCCTGTGAGGCAATTATTTTTCACTCAATTTGTTATTAAACAGATTATTTCCATGCAGCTCACAAATTAGTAAAGATGTCAGTCAATAAGCTTAGGAAAATCTATATCTAACTGACTTTAATGAAATACTCATCTGACTGATATAAACAGTAATTTTATTAACAATGTCAATTTACTATTAAACAATTTAGGCATTATGGACAATGATAGCTTTTACCAAGTTCAGAGGCAGTTATCAGTAAGCTTCAGGAAACCGATGATTCTTCAGTTCACAGGAGACATCCTGCATTTAAGAACCAAAGATATGGACTCTCCTCTGAAAAGAGAATGATATAGTATAATAAAAATTGTGGTCTCTCAGCCTCAAACTATTCCATCTATGCATTAGTTAGGCCCCCTAGTTAAGCATGTGTCTTAATGTACTAATTGAGCGAGCTACATCTATTTTTATTTCTTAATAGTAGTACAAATTCTAGTTTATCAGCTTGCTCTATACTGCTTTGCTGTTTTGGTTTAGATTACAAATTTACATAATGCTTTTCACACTGTTCCAGTTAAATTTCATACATGAAATATATCAAATGAGATGTCATCCTTGGAGTTCACCTAAGTAAAATTTCAGTTGGTTTAAACGTGCAATTTTTTCCCATGATGAAACTAAATAGGATCAGGTAGAAGCAGTAGTGTATAGAGATTAGTTCAGGCAATCAGAGTAAAGAAACAATGCCATGTGATTTAAGTATTCCATCACACAGCTTGCATATCAAATCATGAATATCAAACACACATAGGAATACTCACAATGAATAGTGCACAAGCATTACACAGGCTGAAATTTGTTTGCACAAAATATTTGTGGAGCAATGTAAGATCCTGATTTTACTATTATGGTTTGAATCTGATTCAGAATAGATATTAAGGTCCACCCTCTTGGATCACATTGCACAATAGGAGTTGTAAGTAAAAACCTAATGTTTAAACAAATTGTTTTATGGACAATTCATGAACAGGAAAAAGGGCTAAATTCTTTGCCTTAGGCATAAAAGATTTGGGCTTTGTCCACCAAGAAGCAGTTTTACACAAACAAAGTCATTAATTTATAACTAGTTATACTTTTTTCTCCACTCAGACAACTCATCTCATACTGAGATAATCTTTTGACGGCAAATAATAAAACTACGTGGACAGAAATCTGAAAATAGTACTGGTTGAATAATACTAGCCAATTTATATGTCAAATTTTAGCATTTTTCATCAATTAAATAAAATTCTTAATACAAAAGCTTATCTCTTTGCACATTTATTTTCACCAAAATATTTGGTCTGCATTATGTAAATTTTCCTAATAGCTATCGTGACCTATTACTCTTTGCTTGAGGGGGTTTTTTAAGGGAAAAAGCCTATCTTTATGAATGCAACAATTGGATGAATGAAATGGTAGAATTGTAATAACTTTTCTCTCCAGTTTGTTTTATGACTAATTTTAGATCACCTTAACTTTTTATTCTTACTCATTTCCCATTCTTCTCATGTACTTGTATTTCTGCTCTGAGGAATAACAGACTGTAATGTTGTGTATAAACCCTGCACTAAAACTGAAGGGAAAATAGAGCAACTCAGAGTCCAGCTGTACCTGCAGAGCATGCTACAGTTGCAGATGGAGCTCAAAAGAGAAGCCAGACAGCTCAGAAGGTGACTAACAAGGCAGGGAGAAGGACCTGCCCTGGAAGCTCCTGAGAAGGGATGCCGCAGAATCCTCTCTTTGAAAAGAGGAGCCTTCCTGCTGGGCCCAGACAGACTGAAGGTGGAGTTAGTACCTTTTGCTACAGACTGTGAAACTTGGACAACAGAGTCGGTGGTAGGAAGCAACTCAGGGAGGAAGCCTTAAGGTCCTCCTGAGTGCCAACCCTATGACAACCTAGGCTAGAGCCTGGTGGAGTGGCAGGGCCCTGGCTCCCCTACCAATCCCTTCTGCACCAAGAAAGTACTGACCCCCTAACCACAAGGCAATGCTTCCAACAAGCACCAGCTATCACACAGACACTAAACTGATCTCATTTTAAGCAGCGAATTTACCCATGAGCCAAAGATAATGCTAGTGCATAACCCTCCATTAGTTAATTCAACAAGTATTTTGTTATTGCCTTTTTTTGGACAATTAATATTCCCAAATTACTTCTTTTTCTAAAAATATGTTATATGTATACAGTAGCCATTATTTTTAATTAGTATTTACATCATTCAGTGAGGCTGTGGCAATGGTGCCAAAAGACATCACCTACCTATAAAAGAGAGAGGCTGTAAAAGATTACCCTAGAATTCTGATAGAAGGTCAAAAGATCATTCAGCCAAAATCATTATAAGACAACCCTGATACTGGTGTGGCCAGTGGGATGGACAAACCTGAGAAATGTACATAAATAACAAAATATTTTCACTTTTACCGTTAGAACCTGTCGGAGGCTGTGACCCTAAGCAGACTTTCCCAATGAGTCCCTTACATTTTCTCCACATAGTTTCAGCCTGGACTGGCAAGAGAGCCTTTCAAATAAACAAAATTATGAGATCAAATGAAATTTTCATACTCTACATGTCCTTTTCTCCTCAGGTGCCCCTACTGGGATGGAGTATTTCCAATGCTTCTCTGCCATGTACAGCAAGAGTCCAAACAGTTGAGTTTGGTTTCATTCTTCTTGGCCCTGAGAGAGGTAAGTACATTCTCCCTACCAGTGTCTCATCTGTTATGAGCGAAAAGGCAGGTTATATTCTGCCATTCTTCATAGAACTTGTCCTGGTTGGCTGAGAGAAAGGGGAGCCCTTTTCTACCCTAGGCTTCAAGGCTTCTAGTACTGGACTTTAAAAAAGACCAGTTGCCTGTTTTTGTTTTCCAGACACCAATTACTTCCCCAGCACCTCTTTGCCATTCTCTGGATCTCTGTCTGCTGCAGAACTCCTGGAATAGCATAGCCTAGCACTCAAGACTTCCCCTTCTGGCCTTAAGGGTCAATATACCCATTTACAGAGCTCAAATTGAACATTCCAGTCAGACATTAATGCCGAAATGATGAGTTCTAAAACTCAGATGACATTACAGTACATTAGAGGTGTCTACGCCACATATATTCTTTGGATTGCTTTTTTTAGTTGCACAGGTTACTGTTTGACATGACTGGCAGAGTTACAGTATGGAGAGTGGTATCATTTTTAATTTTGCAAGAAGTGGTGACATTTAATTACTTAGATGTGTCACTCAGTAAAGAAGTGGCATGACTAAATGTCAGAATAGTGGTTTTCAGGACAAAATGTAAAGATGCACAACAGTTATAGTTAACTAAAATGCCAGCTAGCATCTCAGTATACAGTTTTTGCCAGTGGAAAAGGTGCCATTCACAGAAATATTCTGGAATGACACATTGTGGAAATAATATTTTTTTTTCCTATGTAGAGAGACGGATATTACTTGTGCAATTTGGAACCTTGCACCTATGCTTGTTTTTCTGCTCTGTTCTATTCTTGTCCTATACTCATTGCCATAGTATCTGCACATTTGACTACTGTTGTTGGGTGGCTACCTTCATTTTTTAAAGGACACAAAGCGTTTATCTGATTTTTTCATTAATAAAGGCATAGTCTATGGGAAAACAACAAAGCTGTGAAAAAAGCAGTAGGTACAGTGCACTGTGAACTGCATATAAAATGGTTGCCTTTCTCTACTAAGCTCAGAACAGAAAGATGTAGTACAGACTAAATAAAAACATAATAGCTGAGTACACCCGGCACACACACATCTAATAAAGTCGCTCTCTGCTAACAAACACATCAAACCCAACTCTAATAATCTCTACTCGAACATCAACTCGTTATAAATCATACTGTGATTAATTCCTAAAGGATAATGTATATTTTATTGTGCCTATTTCTGATTGGTGAATGCTCTGCTACCTTCAGGGATGCTATAAATTCAGCATTACAAATTAGAGCACCAGAGAGGAGAGGAATGGCTGAATATTTCCTTTTTCTAACGAACGAATTCTCACCACTAAAATCCTTCTGACCACCATCATCAGCTGAAGGAGAAAGAGGAAGAGAAAATCCCAGAGTTAGTCCTAAATGCACATTCTCTCAAGTGACTACATAAATTTGCTTGCTATCACGTTAACATGGACATCTCCCACCTTCGTCAAACCTCAGCTCATCCCCTTAGGCATCTCACATAAGATACAGTATAATAATGGTTTAGGTTAGTTAAGCATCCAACGCTCTTTTAGAGTTGGTTGAGGATCAATTTTTCATTTTTTAAAATAGCTGAACCTTTGTCCCTGTGACTTATGTTATTTTTCTTCTGAACATTCAAGAACTTCAGCTGTCTCAATAAGCTTTCCATGCCTCTCATCGATCATTCAAGATGAAAGAAAAAGGAAAAACTCAAAAGAATGAGTTATAAATACTGCAGTTCCATCATCTTTTAAGTCTCTTCACTAATAATCAACCCTACAGATACCTTTACTTTGAAGTTTGCTGTTTGTTACTCAATACAAGGCAACACGCTTCACACATATGAAGGCACTATCCTATTTCTGTTTTTTCCTTATTGCAGAAGATACCATTTTTCCTATGAGAAGAAAGAGTTAAAAGCCCAAGTAAGTAAACTACAGTTCTATTCCAGTTGGTCTCACAAGTTGAAAGAAATCCAAACAAAGTCTGAATGCCACTGATATTTCTACTAGGACAATAATAATACTGCAAATAATTGCACTTTTGATAATATCCAATTGCTTTGATTTGTTACAGTGTCATAAATAATGGAATTTAGTATGGGAAAGTGGATCAGCTCTTAGTGGCTGAAAATTAAATGTTTTCTGGTTTTCCTGAATTCCCTGAGTTGAAGCTCTATGAAGTGAACTGATTTTCACTGTTTTATATAGGCTTGCCATTATTTTACTAATTTTATTCCCAAACCCTTCAAAAATAAATATTTCTTTACTACCTACAAGAAAATATAGCTGTGATGCTAAGATGTTCTCCCCTCCTAGGATAAAGATTTAAAAAATGTCTGTAGCTGTGTTGTTGTAGCCATGTTGTCTCCAGTGTTGTAGCCATGTTGGTCCCAGGATATGAGAAACAAGGTGGGTGAGGTAATATCTTTTCTTGGACCAACTTCTGTTGGTGAGAGAGACAAGCTTTTGAGCTTCACAACGCTCTTGTTCAGGTCCTCGAGAAGCATCACTGTCTTTTCTGCAATAGGTTTCAAACCTGCAAACACTGTTTGTGTAGTGAGTACAACTACCTACATAGGCACTTACTTGGCTTCTATCACCATAATGAATTTATCTTTACAACACACCTATTATCCCATTTTATAGCTGGAAAACTGAAACAGCATTAAAGTGATTTATTAAGGTCACACAGGAAGTCAATTACAGAGCCAGGAATTGAACCCACCTCCTTTGAGTTACAGTCCAGTGCCTTAATCACAAGACCATTCTTCACAGCACAGCACAGTGCATTACAATATAATTTCCATACAGTAAAACTCTCTAATTACATTATTTAGATAATTCACATACATGGATTTAAGTCTTTAAATCCTGGTTAATCAGTCAGGTCCTGTTCCTACCCCCAGATGTATGTGTGTCTCCTGGGCGGTGCTTACTTCCTCAGATTACATTGACGTCAATGGGAGCTGTGAGCGCTTAGTCCCTTGTAGGAATGGGTCTTCAATTCTGTAAGATCAGGTCTTGTGTAAACACTCGTGTGATACATGGATGCTACGTTTTCCTAATGGGTTTTTATGTGTGCAGTTAACCTCATCTTGATAATTTTGGAATACTCTATTTTCTGTCCAGATAAAATTGACTTCTGTTTATATCTGCTCAGTTCTAATATGAAGTAATAAATACCATATAGACAATTTCCCCAAGTACTTACTGAGATTCATTTAGATCAATGACTAGGTAGTCAGCCCTTGACACTACTCTTTTTATGATTTTTTGGGTATGTATCTGGCAATATTTTAAGTATATTTTTCATAAAGCTGATTAAAAAGATGGTTAGTCAAAGCATGTTGTCACATGCTGTAGATTATCATACAAAATAAAACACTGTTGTATCATAGAGACATTATTAGACCTGCAAAAAATACTTTACTATGTGTTATTTACCTTTTAAAGCCAATAATGACCTGGTTGAGAAACAAGCTACCCACAGAAATATCATCTCCGATATGTACCTACATACATGCAACCCACACACTTCTCCTATGACCTGATGTATTATATCTGAATTTCTGTTCAAACGTTCACTGCATCATTTATTCTTTTCCACAAGTATCCTAATTACTAATGACAGAAAGCATAGTAAATATGTAACAGATGACTGAAGGTAATGAAATCAATCTACTTTCTTCCGATGATCTGTATAGAATCATTTCTGCTGATACCTTGCAGTGTCTGACCTTTTAAACTGACAGGATATTCACCACTGAAGCTTTTTAAAGACAGCTATCTCACCTCAGAAAAGTGGAAGCCAGACATCTAAGACCAACTTATTTGTCTGTGAATCAAACTGTCATTTTCGTTCTGGCAGTGTCTGTTATCGCATCTGGACAAGCAATTATTCTTTAGGTTAGGTTCATACAACCTTGAATTTTTAGGAAAGTCCTTGAGAGTTAATGCAGCCACTTTACACAGCCACAGTTAATGTATATAAGTGAATTATACAGAATCTTGGCAGCTAGTGCTGATAATAAACATTTAATTTACAACCCATACAATTCTTTTAACTTTGCAAAGTGCTTCATGTATCCATCCGTTTCTTCTGATTTATTAAAAACTCTATTTAGCTCTCATTGCATTTAGGTAAATGGCAGTACACACTTGGCGCATTCTGGGGTCCAATCCAGACCAGTGAGGGGTAGTCACCACCTGCCCTGAAACCTGGGGGCCTCACAAAGCTTTTCTGTTGTGGTTCCCAGCCTGGGCCACTCACGAACAGCCAAATGGGATGCAGGTCACACCCTGAGTTTCTGTCCTGGTCCAGCAACTCTTACCCCAGCAGCCTGTCAGCAATACACCAGTCACATTCTGGCTTCAGCCAGCCTTGGATCAGGGCCGGCTCTAGGATTTCTGCCGCCCAAAGCAAAAACAATTTTGGCCGCCCCCCCCGCCCGTTTTTTAATTACCCCACCCCCGGCCCCGCCTCAACTCCGCCCCTTCCCCAAATCCCCAGCCCTGCCTCCTCCCCCCAGGCTCTCAAGCCTAGGAGGGAGGGGGAGAAGCGGCGCTCGCGCCGCGGCCACCTGGGATCTCCCCCTCCCTCCCTCCCTCCCTCCCAGGTTTGAGAGCCTGGGAGGGAGGGGGAGACTCTGAGTGGCCGCGGCGCGGGCCCCGCTTCTCCCCCTCCCTCCCAGGCTCTCAAGCCTGGGGGGGAGGGAGCAGCGGCGCGCGAAATGGCCACTTGGGATCTCCCCCTCCCAGGTTTGAGAGCCTGGGAGGGAGGGGGAGACTCCGAGTGGCCGCGGCGCGAGCCCCGCTTCTCCCCCTCCCTCCCAGGTTTGAGAGCCTGGGAGGGAGGGGGAGCAGCGGCGCACCAAACGGCTGTTTCGCGCGCTGCGGCCGCTCGGGATCTCCCCCTCCCTCCCAGGTTTGAGAGCCTGGGAGGGAGGGGGAGACCCCGAGCGGCTGCGGCGCGCGAAACAGCCGATTCGCGCGTCGCTGCTCCCCCTCCCTCCCAGGCTTGAGAGCCTGGGAGGGAGGGCGAGAAGCGGCGGCCGGGGCACATTTTTAGGGGCGGCATTCTGGCGCCGGCCATGCCGCCCCTAAAAATGTGCCGCCCCAAGCACCAGCTTGTTTTGCTGGTGCCTAAAGCCGGCCCTGCCTTGGATACTACTTCCAGGCTTACCCCAACACACTCTCAGTCCTGAATTTTCCCAAAACATGTGTTCTGCACTGTCCAGTCCCTCCTGGATATTTCAGATATTAAAGGTCTGTTGCTCCTGGAAAGGCTCAATATTCAACAGTTTGCTCCTTTAACTGGAGTTACCAAACAGTTCAGTTTAAACACAATACTGATTAGTTTAGTTTAAAAATAAAACAAGTTTATTTAACTACAAAGAGAGAGATTTTGCGTACAAGAACAAGGTATTAAAGTCACAAATTGTTACAAGAGAAATAAAGATAAAACACTTTCTAGTAGCTAAAACTTAACAAGCTAAACATGGTTCAATGTAAAATCCTTACCACATGTTCCCAGCAACATGGCTGACCAAATTCTCAGATCAGGATCTCCCCTAGAGTCAAAGGGCTGGTTCCTTTGTCTTCTCAGGTAGAAGAGAGAGAGAGAGAATATGCATGTGTGAGTCTGGGGTAGTTTTGCCCCTCATTTTTATAGTCCAGTCACACTGTGAAATGCATTTTCCTGAGGGTTACCTCTAGATAAAGTTCATCCCATCTGGTAGGAAGGAGACATGGAGTTTCATGATGAAAGAGGTTCCATGTTGTTTGCTCAAATGCAGATCGCTTTGTTCCCATCCCCTTTGTTACCAAAGAATGGCCACTTGCCAGGTGATTGGCAATCAACTTTGGTGACACCTGGCTTGAGGTGTCAGCTTGTCCTTTGTCTTTGAGAAACCAGTTTACCCACTCCCCAGACTTGTCTTGTAAACACATTGTAGTCATAATTTCAGTTTAAATTCATAACTCTTAATATGCATTTTGTACATATATTACACAAGAATATTAATGACCAGTGAGTTATTAGTTTCTAAATGATACCTTGCAAGGCATATTTTGTACAAAGATTATTACAATAGTGTGTAGGGTGTGGATATAGGGGTACTTTCAGTCACAGCTGAACAGAACGAGAGCCAGGGCTAGAGCATGAGCAACTCATGATTAGGTAGCGACAAATCAAAACTTTCATTATGTTCCCCTATTTCAGGATTAAAAATTGACTCAGTAAGCAGACAATGAAATGATGTGGATCTCTCTCCCTTCCCCAATTTATTGTATACTTCTGACTGAGAACCAGAAACTCATTACATTGCACAGAGAAGTGGTTAGATCATTTATACCCATTGCACTGGGCCAAACCACAAAAAAAAAATCACCTACCAGCATAAGCACCATACACTGCATTATATACGCAACAAACATAATTCAAAATGGAGAGTCTCAACCAAGCTGCTGAATAATCAAAATCAATCTAGAATGGAACATTTTCAGGCGAATGCATTCAGAGATTGAAAACAGTCTCTGAACAACTTAAATAATGTATAAAGAATATAGCACTGAATTGCACTCTGAAATAGAAATCTGCCAGATCCAAATGGCTTTTACCTTCTTTTATCTGGGGGAGTCATGAAATGATGGTTGCATGTAATTAGATTACTGATTATCTATCGCTATTTAGGGCAGGAAATTCATACCCAAATAGTTTTTGCAGGTTGCTTTTTTTTTCTTAATTAAACTTGTGGAAAACCTACATATACGTGAAAACATATTCACACACATGTATAATATCTGCATTAAATGTGAGCCTGAAAGCTTGTTTCCTGCCAGAGCCTGAGTTCAGGGCTCTGTGTTTTTCTTAGAACAACAGTGATTAACAAATAAAGAAAATAGTTTCTACGCTGTCCATTGTGTTGATGTCATCAAAGTATTGCTGGAAAAAACATGGCTCTGACATCTATGTAAAGAAAATATTTTAAAATGTGAGTGTGACATAATCTGTGGAATTTGTGAGTAAATTAGACCACTGATGGTAGGTTACAAATATTAAGCTCCTGGAATTGCCCTGCTCCTATCTCCTTCCATCTCTAGAGTTTGACTTTAAAAATATATATATCAATTTTCAATTTATTTGGGGGAATTTCTTGTTATTTTGTTTTATACATTCCCTTTAGGGGTCGGGTCTTGCCCCCAGGGTTTGGGAGGCACTGGAGGGGGTTTGGGTCGTGCCCCTAGGGAGGTGGGAGACTTGCGGGGTGGTTGGGTCCTACCCCCAGGAGGCCATGGGGGTGCAGAGCGAGCCTTCCCTGCACTCACTCTGCAGTGGTGGCTCCTGTCCCTCAGGGCTGGACAGAGGGAGAGCCAGGCCAAATCTAAGCAGTGCCAGGTCGCAATGCCCAGAGCGAGGAGCTGGGCTCAGCCCTGCAGGACAGGAGCTGTCGCTGTGGGTGATTTTTTTATTTTATGTCATGTTAAGCATTGTCTTTCACTTTATTTTGCATTATTTCACATTTGCAAAAAACACAGGGCTCTATCCATGCTCCTCGGCTCCTCTCTTCCCCACCCCCTCAGCTCCTAACTTCGACCCTGTTCCCCTTCATCTGCTCCTGTCCCTCACCCTCACATGTGCTCTCCCCTCCACCTATGCTCCCCCCTCCAAAACTCTTGCCCTCCCCACGCTGCTTCTCTCTCTGCTCACTTCTGTGCTCCTATTCTCCTGACCATTTGTCTTTTGCTTCCTTCCCTCTGCTCCTGAGTCTGTGAACCCCATCCTAGCTCATGTACCTAACTCTCCTCCCAGACTCCTATCCCCCCTCTCTTAAGCCCTGTATCTCTTTACCTGTCCCTCACTCCCCACTGCTTTCAAGTCAGGCACTCCTCCTCAATGTTGCCTGCAGACAGAGCATTAAGAGCACAAAAGAAACAGTCTCCCTTCTCTCATTTCCTATGCCTGGTGCCACAGCAACCAGCCGTAGTGAGGAGGAGCAATTGCAGAGAAAGTCCTGCTCAGCCCCTGATGGAGCATGCTCAGTCACTCTGTGGGGGTACATGGGCAGCCTGGTTGCAAGGGTTGCCACCTGTCCAGGTTTCCTCAGGACCAGCCCTTTTTCGAGGCAGCTGTCCTGAGACATATGTGAGAGTACTCAGTACACACTGCCAGCTGTTCAGTTTTATGGGCTCAGGATCAGCTCGGTTGTCAGTTTTTTGTAACTCAGAGTGGCAACCCTACTGATTGCACATAGGAAGCTGTGAGGGGCTGGAGCATGTTCAGTACAGATGGAATCTTCGTAGAACTTAGGTGCCAAATTCTACCAAGCCTCTACTTAGCCTCTGACAAGTATGAGTTTCAGTCTTATAATTTTTCCATATTCGCATGAATTTTCATGAGGATGGTAAAAGGCACATATCTAACATTAGGGGGACTATCCTGTCTAATTTCAAGACCTTGCTCCAAAGCATGGATGTGCTACTGTTTCGCGACCACTTATATGAAGATTTTTAACATGGGCAAAACAACATAGTTTTTCCTAACTATGTTCTAGGAAATGGCTGGACTATTAACTGAATCTTAAAAACAACAACAACAACAAAAACCACACACACCCAGCATGGAAAATTTCAGCCCAAGTGGTTAAAGTTTTGCAAAGCTATAAGCAACTGAAAACAGGGTCCTAGAATGTGAAGTATCAGGCAACCTTAACTTTTACCTGTGCTGCCCATAGTGAAATAAGCCAAGAGCAAGCTTCGTAGCAGATAAAAAAAGTTATTAGTCTAATTTCCCTCTGTGAATAAACATCAAAAATAATGTTTGTTATGTTTCTATCATTCTCTCCTATTCTCAGATAGGCCACACACTCCACCTTCCATGGTTTTCAGAGGAACACTTTCTTCACCCTCAATGCCCTATATCACAGAAAGTTTCCTAGGCTAATTAGGGCTATATGAGTCTCTCTTTATATCCTATCAATGTTACTTTATGCTCTGCTACAAAGATCACTGCAGAGTGTTTTTCTGCCTACGCAGCATACTCTGCACTAGGGGAAGGTTATCCCATAACTGCCTACTTAAGAGTTTCTTATACTTTCCTCTGAAGAGCTGGAACTGTCAGAAACAGGATACTGGACTTGATGAGTCATTGGCCTGATCCATATGGCTGTACAAGTAGCACAAATGGATTAGTGCCTGATTGCCTCAGATGCTGTAGTTACAATGGGCAATTTTAAACAAAGCTGGCTGATGTCCTGTATATTAAAAATATTTCTGGATCCTAATAGCTACAGACCACTCTTTTGAAAATATGAACGTTAACTCTGCCTGTCAGTGCATATTGTCAGCAGCCTTTTAGAAATAATGTTCGATTCTACTATGTGCAGCGTTTCTATACACACACTGACAAATGTTAACATATAATATGAATAGATTTATTATAGCTGTATCACAAAGCATGGTCCTAAAATCAATGCAGAATGAAGAATAGTGACCTTGGAATACACTTGCAATCATTGAAAAGTTTTTAAAAGCAGCTATTTCAACTGGCTCTGAAGTTAACTTGTTTTGAAATTTAACAGAGAAATCTGTCCTGAAGGTTATTCCAGTTTTATTGTCACCACAATAGCAGCAGGATGTAGCATCTCAAGGACTCAAAGATTTTTGATTACACTCACCACTTCATAACTGTTGTTCTTGCTGTGCACAATGTGAAATGTAAAGGTATATGAAGCTTGTTGATGTCCCCGATCAAACGTGTTCTAAACATGAATAACTACATCCCCTAGATTCAGCTGACAAAGAATTAAGGAAAGGATCAGGTGAAACAGTGTTTAGGGTTGAAAACTCACACCCTCTTCACACACATAAATACTTTTCTATTTGTCACGTGTATGCTTCAAAATACAGGTGTTTAACAGAAAAACATGGTAGAATTTTCCAAGAAAATGACATTTCTCATCAATAGAGGAATAAAACATTTTGAGACAACTATTAGAATAATCACTAACTGAAATATAACTAAAATGTTTATTAAAATGAATAGTAAAATGTAAAAAATAGTAAAATGTGATTTTATTTGTTCTTGTAGAATTAACAAAATCAAACATCTATAACATTAAAAAGTCTTTGATTAGTTAATCTTAGTGCTGACACTTCCTCTTGCTAGAGGTACAAATTAACTAAGGATGGATGGCAAACATTTAATAGGCTTAACCATGGATAGAAATTAGCATCACAATTTTGTTCCTATGGTCCCAGAACTAGAGAGGAGAGACAAGGAAACCTAGGGCACACTTCCTGATGCTCACTGCTCAGCAAATACTGACCCCCAACAGTATCTGAATTCCACAGTTTAATAACAGTATTCCCAGGAACTTGTATGGGAGTACTTGAGTAAACTGATCAGAATTTGGCCACTGTCTGTCCCCTAACCTCAGATAAAGGAGGCAGTTAACAATTACCACAAGAGGCCAAAATAGTGACTATCTAATTTCTTATTTGAGGCCTGTTTTTGAAAGATTCTCTTTGTAACACAGGCTTGCAATGGAAAGTATATGTTAATATCCCAGCTGCTGCTGGATGCCCAGGTAGCAGTAGTTGCCAAAAATGCTTTTCATCATTTGTGCTTGGCAAGAAGATTACAGTCTTTATCCTCTGATGACTCTTACTAGTCTTCCATGGCCTTGTTACCTTCAGACTGTGGTGTGCTGGACATGGACATCGAACATTCAGCCCATTCAGAACTGTAGCTAGTGCAGAAAGTGAATGCCAGAACTTCTTGTTCTTTATAATCAGGTTTAGACATCAGCCCTTTTCCAGAAGACATTAAGGTGTTGTTTTATAACTTATAAATACTAAATAATTTGTGTCTTACTTTTGCTGAGCTGGATTGTTTCCTGCCATAGTAAAGCTAATGGGAGGAAAGGGGGGACTCAGGCTGCAGAAATCTCTATGAGATTACCTTTAGGAGATAGATTCCCCATGTATTTCTGTCAGTTGCCCCCTGACCTTTAGAATAAGCTACAGGACCCTGCTCAGCTGCAGGCCATGTGTTTTTTTTTCTCCCCCCCAGATGGCCCCACCTTCTATTCCCTGGCCACAGTTGCCTTATCCCTTCCATAAAGGGGGATCCCTGATGTGAAGTGAGGACTGTGAAGAAATAAACAGTCATAGGCTGAATTATCCTTTCTTAGGAAGATCCTCAGTGCAAGTGAGGAGACAAGCAGCATTCTTATTTTGGCCCCACCTCCATCTAGGAGTCCCCAACATGTGCCCCACCTTGTCCACCATGGAAATGAGTACCTTCTGCACATGGGCCTTGGAGATGCAATTGCACATGGGCCTTTAGATACCACTTCTCCTGATGTAGTACTATGGCAGTTGCAATCAGTGGAGGTGCTTTAGTGAGTAGTTATCTGGTTTAAATGAGAGGGGTTGCTGCCTGTAAATTATTGGTGAGAGATCATTAATTCTGAAATTTTCTTTCCTTTTTGGTTTGCCAGAGTCCAGATTTATTGACTCTCTGGGTATACTGCTGGGCATCTGTTTTCCCTGATTTCTCTGGAGAGGCATGTGAATGATTGTAGAGCTAATAGCTAAACAGAGTCCTTTGTTGGCATTGGGCTAATTTACAAATCTCTGTTTTTTCAGTACTGTTTTTAATTTTTCTGCCTCTACTAAGAAAATACTGAACATCACATTTGGAAAATTTTAAAAAATTAATAAATGACGCCATCAGCTGCTCCTGCAAGTTAAGGTGGGTTTGCAGTTGTACCTAGCTCATGGAAAGATCGATCCCCATGGAAAGTGTAAAACCACAAGGTAATCTAAGCTTTTTTGGTTTTGCTTTTGAACAATATGCATCAGGACAGATGCTACATGTTCTCACTAATCCAGTGCCTCCACCCTACTTACTTGACCTGCAGAGAGCAAGAGCAGATCAGTATAAAAATGAATTGTGATCCATTAAGGATTTACAAGGCTTTCAATTGCCAAACCCCAAAACTAACAAGTTCTAAATCATGGATTCTTTGAGTTTTCCCTTTGGTATCTTTATGACAAGCAAAAAAGTGTCAAGATAATCCTTTTATTATGAACAGGCACTACAGACAGAATAAGGTAACAAACTTTCTACTACTCTGTGTAGCTGTAGCCTGTGGCTGCTCTATCCTGGGCTTCCTTGTTTCTGTCCCCAGCAGGAAGTGTCACAGGAAAACAAAAGAGTGCCTCTAGAGTTTACAGGAAGTGTGGCATCTCCACAATTCCTGGAGGACTTACTTGTGCATCCATATGTCAGATCTAGTGTCTCCTTTTCAATTTGTACATCATCTCTGTGGCTATCATAACCCTAGATGCATATGAGACTGGCAACCAATTAGCTCCATAATGCTGTAATAGTACTTCTCCCAGCCCTCCTTTCAAGACATCTGTAGAGAGTTTGATGTCTTTCAACAAAATTGTAGCACTGAAGCTGATGTCAGAATGTGCTTTAAATCTCTGAACGCTCGGGAATCTATGCCCATTCGGTAACCTCATGGGAGAGATGTCTTAGGTGAATGTGCAAACTGTATAGTTAGGAATGAACTTGCTGTCATAATTCAGCATGCCTTTGAACTCCCTTTTTATCTTTAGGTCTTGGTGTGTTCAGTTTTGCCTGAATCTTTGATTCATTGGGCAACATTCCCTTTGAGGTCAGTCTCTCTCCCAAGTATTTTATTTCCATTTGAAATTGATATTTGGCCTTATTTAGTTTCAGGTTATTAGCTCTCAGTTTCCAGTGCTTTCCTCAGTCATTCCTGATGTTCAATGGCAGTGCTGTCCCAACTTATTATGTCATCAATCTATATTTTCACACCTGCCAAACCCTTTAGTGATTGGATCATTGTACAGTGAAACACTGCTGGAGCTGAACATATTCCGAAAGGCAGTTTTAGGAAGCAGCATCTGCCAAGTGGTGTGTCGAAAGTGCAGACCTTGGAGCTCTTGGTGTTCACGGGGATCTGTCAATATCCTGCCAAGGCATCTAATTCACTGAAGAATTTGGCTCCTGCACTCTCAGACAACAATTCATTTCCTGTGGGGAAGTGTATGTGTCCTCTTTTTATGTATACACAGCTGTATTCCACCTCCTTTTTTCTTTACAATTTCCAAGGAGTGAATCCAATCTGTTGGTTCTTCTATTCTCCAAATGATACCATTTGCTGTCATATTTTGCATCTCTTCTTCTAGTCTCTTTCTTAAGGCTTGTGAAACTTTCATGTAGTATATACCAGGTTCTGCATCTTCTCTTAACTATATCTTGTAGGTTTCTGGGAAGTATCCATTTCCTATTAATACATCTTCAGATGATGCTATTAATACTTTCATATTCGGTTCTGTGTTGCCTTTTTGTCTTTCTCTGACATACATCCTCTTAATGAGACCAAGCACCCAATGTAGGCCCAATACTGGTTGCTCACCTCTGTGTACAACCACACACACTTGTTTTATCATTTTCCCTTTGTTTTTAAATATCAGTGTGCACTCTCCCAAAATTGGAATTGTTCCTCCATTATTGTCTTTCATGGATATTTTTGCCTCATCTATTTCAGTTTCTGTTATTACATTTACTTGTGCCCCAGTGTCTATATTGTATATCACATTAGTGCATGTTTTAATTAGCCAATTTTTTGAGTTTTCAGCCTCCTCCATTATTGTGCTTAAGAACACCTCTTCTTCTTCATCTGAGGAATTCATTTTTTCACTTAATACTTGCAGTTTTGTGCTTTCTCTGACCACGTTAGCATAATGGGCTTATTATAGTTTCAACACATTTACCTGAATGCTGAGCATTTCCTGTACTTAGACTGTTGCCATATCACTGGCATTGTTTCCAGCTTTCTGTTTTTCTGTCCTTGGACAATTTAATTTCTGTGGACTTTTCTCTTGCTGATTTAGCTATAGTACTCACAGTGATATACTCAGTGGCTTTTTCTAGGCTTTTTATTTATGTTTGTTTGTTCCAGTGCTTGGAACATATACCTATTGCCCTTTCTAGAGCCAGATCCATCCACCTTAGTAAACATTCACATACCTTTTTATTGTTACATCCCAGGACAAACTGGTCTTTAATGACAGAGTCTTTTAACATTCCATAATCACAGGACTGATATTTTAGTTTTAAGTCTGTGACAAACTCCTCTATCATTTCCCCTTCATTCTTTGCTCTCATCCTGAACACATGACTCTCAAAAGTAACATATTTTTCTTGAGACACAATGATCCTCAAATATTCATTATTACTGCAAAGCTTTCTTCTTTCTCTCTCTCTCTCTCCCCCCACCCGCACACCATCTTCATGTAATTCATTGAATATCACTAGCACTCCATGCCTGACACTGTTAAGAACATAGCAATCCTTTGCTCATCCTCCTGTTTATTTGCCCCTGTGGCTTTCATACACATCTCAAACTGCTGTTTGAACTATTTCCAGACACCGTCAGCATTTCCACTGTATCCCAGGGCTGATGGGGGAGTTATGTGCAGTTGAATGGGTTCTGTAGCAGCCATTTCAATGTTATCGCTCACTGGTTATGCCAGCACGCGGTGCCCCCTATGTGCCCAGCACCATGAAGTATCTCTCTGATCAGCAGCCTGGTGTCAAGGTAAATCCTTTGTTATGAGTAGGATCCATGTCCAGCAATGTGGTAACAGATTCTCTAGTGCTCTGTGTAGCTGCAGCCTGCAACTGGCCTGTCCAGGGTCTTCTTTGTTTCTGCCCCCAGCAGGAAGTGCATCATGGGAAATAAAAGACTGCATCTAGCATATACAGGAAGTGTGGCATCTCTACACTTCCTGAAGGACTTACTCTATAACACTTTCCCTTCTCTGATTTGTACAAATAAAGTCTTCGTACTTGCTTAACCATCAATTGCAGGTCGGGTAGACAATTGTTTATCATTCCTGTAGTAAACAGGTAACTGCAAGCTGGAAAGAGTCTACATTATTTATAAATCAGCACATCAATCTACTTTCAGTATGTGCAGTAAAAGCCTCTCAGGCTACATTGTGTACGGTTATGTACTAACAATGATGGATAGCTTCCATGATCATAAGTCTGTCCAAAATAAATCTAGATCTCCCAGCCTGTCTAATCTAATACTTGCTTACAGATTGTGTCAAATTGTGACAGTCTCCTGCTAACTTGCAGAATTTTGCTACTTTTGTCAAGAGTGTACCGGACACTTTATTGCTAATTCAATTGCTGACTTCATGGTGTTCTAACTTCTCCTGCTTTATTTCAATAAGCTCCATGTCCAGGAGACCTTTTTACAATAGTCTCATAAAACTCTGCTCATGCAGTCTGCTCCCTTTGTTTCCTTGGCTCTAGTTTTATAGTTCTTTCACAATGGTACAAACCAGAAAAGTAACTGTTTGTGTTTATATGCACCAGGGAGCTGTTCTTCTGTGCTGCCCTGCTAAAGAATTGCACTTGGGAGAGCAAAGCATAAAGCCAGCCTCAAGGTATTCTATGACCACTGGTACCTACTGCCCCTCTTGTTCAGATTTACTAACTTTGCTCCCACCTTGAAGGGCCCATCCTAAGCCTTATGTGGTGATGTCAGCGTTGCTCAAGGGATCTAAAACCTCTGTGATGGGTTGGATCACAGAAACCCCCTTGGGAACTGCCAACTGATGTGCCAAAACTACTTCTGCCCCTGCTTTCCCTGCCAGCCTGGGAATCCAGCACCCTGTCTTGTTGAGCCAGACACGCCAGTCTGCTCCAGGACAGACCCAGGGTCTGAACCACGTGCTCCAAAGCTGAAGACTTAACTGAAAACAACTTACAGAAGTGTTCCTGTCTTTAACACTCAGATGCTCAACTCCCAATGGAGTCTAAACCCCAAATAAATCTGTTTTACCCTGTATAAAGCTTATACAGGGTAAACTCATAAATTGTTCGCCCTCTATAACACTGATAGAGAGGTATGCATAGCTGTTTCCTTCCCCCCGCCCCCAGGTATTAATACATACTCTGAGTTAATTAATAAGTAAAAAGTGATTTTATTAAATACAGAAAGTAGGATTTAAGTGGTTCCAAGTAATAGCAGACTGAATTACCAAGTGAAATAAAATAAAACATGCAAATCTAAGCCTAATACAGTAATACAACTGAGTACAGATAAAATCTCACCCTGAGAGATGTTTCAATAAGTTTCTTTCACAGACTGGATGCCTTCCTAGTCTGGGCACAGTCCTTTCCCCTGGTACAGCCCTTGTTTCAGCTCAGGTGGTAGCTAGGGGATTCCTTATGATGGGTCCCCCACTTTTCTCTGTTCCACCCATTTATATATCTTTTGCATAAGGCGGGAATCCTTTGTCCCTTTGGGTCCCCTCCCCCCCTTTCTCAATGGAAAAGCACCAGGTTAAAGATGGATTCTAGTTCAGGTGACATGATCACATGTCACTGTAAGACTTCATTACCCACTTGCCAGCGCACACGTATACAGGAAGACTTACAGATAAAACAGAGCCAACTGCAGACAATTGTCCTGGTTAATGGGAGTCATCAAGATTCCAAACCACCATTAATGCCCACACTTTGCAAAATTACAATAAGCCCTCAGAGTTATATTTCATATTTCTAGTTTCAGATACAAGAGTGGTACATTTATACAAATAGGATGACCACACTCAGTCGATTATAAGCTTTGTAATGATACCTTTCAAGAGATCTTTTGCATGAAGCATATTCCAGTTACATTATACACCTCTACCCCAATATAACACGGTCCTCGGGAGCCAAAAAAATCTCACCACCTTATAGGTGAGACCACGTTATATCGGGTACAAGCCAGTATGCTGTGCCAGACTGGACCGGCTTCCCCGGTGGTGATTTAAAGGGCCCGGTGCTCCAGCCGCTGCGGGGAGCCCCGAGCCCTTTAAATCACTGCTGGAGCTCCGGCAGCGGGGCTCGGATGGCGCTTTAAAGGGCCCAGGGCTCCCCGCAGCAGCAGGAGCCTCTGGCCCTTTAAATCCCCACCCGAGCCCATCTGCCGGAGCCCCGGGATTTTAAGGGCCCGGGCCTCCACACGAATTTGAATATAACGCGGTAAAGCAATGGGGCTCAGGCAGCGCTTTAAAGGGCCCGGGGTTCCCCACTGCTTTACCACGTTATATCCGAATTCATATTATATCGGGTCGCATTATATTGGGGTAGAGGTGTATTTAAAATCATATGGAGTGCAACGTCACACCCTCCTTGTAAGACTCCCTGTTGCTTTTGGGTGATAGAGTGTGACAGAGTTCTGGACAACAGTAGCTGATCCAGCACCCTGGTCACTGCAACTCTAATTAATTGCTCTAGATTAGACCTTATTAAGAAGAGCTATGCCTAATTATGGATTGGAATAGGCTGATGAGAGTTAAGAGGCTAATTAGGCAGAAAGAAGAAAAGACAGGAAGGAAGTACGAAGGGGTAGTGAAGCCTTTCAGAGTCAGAGTCTAGAGGGATCTCTGAGAGCAAAGATCTCTTCTGTCTTCCCTACCCTAACCTTTTAGCCAGGAGAGCTAAGGATTATGTGTTACACTAAATATAGGATTGCACGTGTCTGTAAAGGTAGTGGGTAGGATACTGAAATAAACCACAGGAGGTGCTTTTACCAGAAGATGGTCTCAGGGCTCCATGTGAGAGAGCAGGGTTCCACTCTTGTCTCTTTTCAAGTTCCCAACAGCTCAAAACCATTTTCTCTATTTTGCCAAGCCTTGGTGGATATTTTCCTTTTTAGAGGCATAAGTATGTGTCCTGGGCTTCTTAATCTATAAGTGTAATGCATATTTGGAATAGTGGGAGAATAGTCAGGCTGCTGAGAGGATAGGAAAAGCTACTGTTTCTGAGGACCTCGGCATGTCTGCAGTTGTAGTAGTAAAAAGTTGCTATTTGGCTATAATCAACAATGCTTATAAAAAAAAATCTAAATACAAGCCAATGATTTAATGAGAAGCTATTATTGTAATCGTAGCTAGTGGTGCTCTTTTGGGAAGATTCTTTATTTTATATTTCTTTATTTTTTTTTACTAAATATCTGACTGTTTTTAATTACATAATAAAGGTAGAAGAAAATAAGATGATTTACTGAACTTACTGGTTACTCAAGGCAGTAGCCATATCAGTAGTAGGAAACCTGGAGAAGAGTTTGATCTCCTAGCTGAGTGAAGGAAAGCTTCCACTTGGACTTTAGTCTTTTTATTTTCAATTGCTTCCACAATTTTCACCCCCAGAACTCATCCATTTTTACTTTAACAGTCCTGAGCATCCTATATTTCCCTTTCCTCGCATAATAGTTCACTTTCTTTGTTATCTCAGGAGTTTGAAGTTTCCACAGAAATTAATTCTTTCTTTGCAAGAAGAAAAACATGCTTGTCAGGCTTTCCACCCAAATCACTGAAAATCTTGATCTCCTACACTGATTCAAATTCAGAATACTTACCTCTCTCAATGACCCAGCTGTGGCAGCTCTGAGACATTAACATTCACATTGATATTCACATTGTGTCACATCCTTCTCAGATTGGCATTTAAGCCTTTCAAGTGATGGGGAAGATCCACAGAGGGAACAAGGAGACTAGAGACTTCCTTTAGCTTTCACAAAACCACAGTGATAGTAAACTAAACAGAGGAAAGTACAGGCTTTAGAATCTGTGGCCTGTTTGATACTTGAGAGATTCTACTATGGAAAGACTAGAAATAAATAAAGCTAATACACCAGTGGGAATATTTCCCAGTTTGCAGTAATATCCACCTTGGTGATTTCTCAGCTTCTCAGCTGAGAGGAATAAAAATACCACATGGCGGATAACATTTCTACTGCTTCTTTGTTAGAAAATTTGTTACATTCAAAAAGATATATTTTGCAAAATTGCTTGTGAAAGGTATAAGGAGAATGCCAGAGTATCATACAGTACATAGGGAAAACATTGTAACAGCTGGCTCTACTGTAGTAATTTTAGTTGGGAAAATAATTCACAATACATAATTCATTCACTAAATCTTTCCTCTTTCTTCTCAACGTGTCCAGAAACAGAGTCCAAAATGCTTGAATTCATTCAATATTCAAAATTCTTTACAAGTTTCTTTGGTAAATAATTCCTTGCCTACATATTATTTGCTAACTGCAAATATCTGAAATATGGCATCTGAAATTGTGCTGCATTAGTTGCACAAGTCACATGATATTGCTTCTGTCTGCTGCTTGAATGATTTATGTGCTTAACTGAAACATGAATTTCAGTTCATAATTTTCCATTGTTGCTGGTTAATCATGCAAGTCAAGATTTACTTTTGGTGAATATCCAAATTAAAATGTCCTTTTCACAAGCATTTGTGGTAGTAAGGTTGAAGTGCTTGCCTTTTTGTGGAAAGAGACTGTAAATGTAAACATGGTTGAATTAAAATTCACTTTTGAATACAAGCATTTGCAAATAATTTTTGAACTATTAACCCGGCTGATAGTAGTCAAAGTAAACCTGATATAAAATAACGAAGTCTGAGTTCAAAATTAGGACATAGGTGCAATCACAGTAGTGTTGTCAGTAGCACCCATGAAACACACATGGCATGTTATCTCTACCCATTTGTTTTAACTAACTTCAAACTACCTACCAGAATTGAAGATTTTTCAGGTGAGTGATTAACAGTGTGTCTCTCTTTTTTCCTATGCTGAACAGTGACTATTCAATGAGAAAGTGAAGTTGGACTGCTATTTGATGTACCTACATTTACCTTACGCCTAAATTTTCAAAAGTGTCTACTGATTTAGGTGCCTTGATATTTAAATTTGAGCACCGACCCTTTGAAATTCAAGCTTTTCTAACTTTCTCAGGTTGGGAACCCAGAAAGGGAGACACCCAAAATCACTAGTTACTTTTGAAAATTTGGGCCCCAATCAGTTGGATTAACATTTTGTTTGTGTGCATATCTGGAACTGAAACAGGAATGCTTGCTCCCCTGTTGATACTCCTTTGGAGAAGGACAGTTTACAGTCATATCTGCAGTCCCATATGAGAGAATGAAATAGGTCTGCTGCTTGCTGTAAAACCTTTCACTCACAGGAGGTAAACAGGTCTACTGTTCTGCCACTGATAATTTGCCACTTGCTTTATTAATTGCTAATTTGTTATTTTACACTGAGTAGGCTGGTTAGTTAAAGCTGAGTGATCTATTGGCCAACGAAATAGTCCAGCTATAATGACTGGGTTTGTATTCCACTGACAAGCTGTTTGCTCAGTGTTAGTGTCTATTGTCCCCAGCAATTTTATTAATGAAATATGACTGTTTTTCTACCTTTAGGGGCCTGAAACAAGATTGCTTTACATACACTAGCAATACAGTAGGTCTGGTACAGCCAGCACTACTGCTGATGTATCAAGAATAGGAAAAATAAGGTTAATTCAATAATAAGGTTCAGAATATAGAAGTGCTTCTGGATTCATGGCTACTTCTGGATAACCAGATATTATTGGTGACTAAGGCTGCCTTTTTAAAATGTACTTGCCATCTTTCCTTTTGGATGTAGCCCTTTCCATAATTATTTATACATTTCTTACCTCTAAAGTGTACTACTACTACTAGATCCAGACAAATCCAGCAAAAGAGCTTCACAAATATTCATTCACATTTTAAAAGTAATTGGCTTCACCTGTTATATGCCCATTGTGTGTTGACTTTTTCTGAATATTCTTACACATGAATTTTACAAGAAAACTATAAATGAACTGTGACCGGGGTCCCAGTGAGTGCCAGCTGAGGTCACTCAATTAGGGTGAACTGCAAAGAATAGGGCAGATAATCCCCAAAACTGGTGGATATTTTCAATACTTAGATTTAGCAAGCCAGCATAAAACAGCTTTTTTATTACCTCACTGGTTACCCAGAAGCCAACAACACAGTTCCCTTGAAGCAACCCAGTCTCAGGACTCCATCCAGTTACCCAAGTCAAATATGATGAAGATTTCTGAAAATCTTATTTCATCATATAAAATAAAAGGTTCTACCAATCCCAAAGGATCGGACACATTACCTCCCAGGTTAATGAATATTCCAGATCTTACCCAAATACACGCTTTCAGCCAATTCTTATTAACTAAACTAAAATGTATTTTAAAAAAAGAGACAGTATGGTTAAAAGATCAATATACATACAGACATGAGTTCAATTCTTGAGGTTCAGCTACATAGCAGAGATGGTGAGCTTTGTAGTTGCAAAGAGTTCTTTTAGAATTTAGTCCACAGGTTACAGTCCAATATCACCTTCAGGGATCTCAATCTGGCAACTCAAACTTCCCTAGGTGAAGCTTAAGCAGATCTGAGATAAAAAGGATCTGGACCCAATAGTCTTTTATACAGTTTTCTAGCCTTCACTTGACCATACAGTCCTGAGTAAACAATAGGCTTTTGATGTAACCTTCTGTTTCCTGAACACCACCAGTAATTAGTTACACAAATTAATATAGGGCAATTTATCCATTAGGCAGTTTATCACAAACTTTAAAGAGACATATAGACAATGACATTATTTCACCCAAGATTTATCAAAATGTTAATATTCCCTTTTGATCTCTGAATCATTAGCTATAGTGACAGACAGTAACTGTCTGTTTACATGGCTAGCTTCTAAGATACACACAATTAGTATCACTTCTAACAATTGTGACAGACCCAGACCAGTGGGGTACAGGAGTCTGGTAGAGGGCAAATATACTGGTCACTGGATGAGTAGTTTTTTGTTCCCTGAGTGACCAGAGCAGGGGCTGCACTAGAGTAATCAGGAACCTGCTAGAACCATTTAAGGCAGGCAGGCTAATTAGGACACCTGGAGCCAATTAAGAAGAAGCTGCTAGAATCAATTAAGGCAGGCTAATCAGGGCACCTGGGTTTTAAAAAGGAGCTCACTTCAGTTTGTGGTGTGAGTGTGAGGAGCTGGGAGCAAGAGGCACAAGGAGCTGAGAGTGAGTGCTGCTGGAGGACTGAGGAGCACAAACGTTATCAGACACCAGGAGGAAGGTCCTGTGGTGAGAATAAGGAAGGTGTTTGGAGGAGGCCATGGGCAAGTAGCCCAGGGAGTTGTAGCTGTCATGCAGCTGTTACAGGAGGCACTATAGACAGCTGTAGTCCACAGGGCCCTGGGCTGGAACCCGGAGTAGAGGGCGGGCCCGGGTTCCCTCCCAATTGACCTGGACTGTGGGTTCTTCCAGAGGGGAAGGTCTCTGGGCTGTTCCCCAACCCACATGGTGAATCTCTGAGGCAAGAAAATCCGCTAATAAGCGCAGGACCCACCAAGATAGAGGAGGAACTTTGTCACACAATATAGGTTTGCATTTCAAAGTTCTAGCCTATGTACCATGAATAGCCCTAATTCCTATTTACATACCTTTCTAACTGACTTTAAAGGTGGGCTCTGGGTCATTGAGCCTGCAAGCTGCTTAACCCTTTCCGGCCATGAGTTGTATTTTGCATAAGATTTGCTGCAAGTATATAGTAGTGGTAGCAATAATGATTTGCATGATTATATTTTAATCAGACAACATCACATGAACATTAGAGAATGTATATAGAAAACAAATTCGGACTTTATAAGTACATGGAGTCATGCTGGAAACCTGATGCAAAGCATTACTCATCCTATCAGGGAACAGAAGTATACCATATGACTACCATAGCTGTCAAAACTAAACAGTGTTCACATTTAGAATATTGAATACTTGCAAAGAATGACTCACAATCTAAGCACCATGAATTAGTCAGAAAATGATTTTAAAAATTCCTGAAAATCTTTGACAATTTGCAAACAGACAAAGAGATTCAGTTCACTGAACAAATTATTCATTTCAAATTATTTACAAGCTTTAATTACTGCAACCTCTGTGTGGGGCTGCATCTGAAAACTACTCAGAAACTTTAGCTAGTGTAGACTGTTGCTCCCTGAAAACCTAGCAGTATTTTAGAATTGTAACATATTATCCCTATGATCCATAGACTGCACTGGCTTCCAGTTAGTTTCCAGATTTAATTGAAATAATTAGTTTTGAGTTATAGAATGGCCTTTTATGGTTTGGGTCCTCTAAGTTTTACAGGTCATGTCTTTTTTCATGCTGTAACTGAGCAGTTCAATTCAACTGGGACATTTAAGCTGACAGTCTCTAGGTATGTTTGTTCTGCGCGTGGCCCTTGACTCTAGAATTTGCTTCCCTACTTTCTCCGTGAGCTGTGTTGCGGACAAGTTTTTGTCCGTGAGGCTGTGTTGCGAGGCTTTTCTGTTTTCTCAGAACAGTTCTGCAGGCTGATTTGAGAGAGAGAGGTCCGAGATTTATATTTTTCCCCAGTAGGCCTGGAGTAGTCTTTACTACTGTTAATTGATATTGAGCTAATTACATATGTGAGTAATTTTATAATTTGGTTTGTGCACACATTTAGAAGCTGCAACAGGCACTTTTTAAAATAAATTAGAACTAGAAATAAATCAATACATTAAAGTACTATGATATTGGGCAGTTGTTGCTATGAAACATCCACCTTAGGGGGGGGTTTAGTGGAATTTTCAACAGTACTCAGCACTGGCCTAACTCTGCTCATTGAAGCCAATGGTAGAATTCCCATTGCTTCAATGGGAGCAGAAATAGGTCAATAGTCACAGCTTTTGAAAATCCCACCTTTAATTAGTATCTGACACTTATGTAATGGTAGTGCTGAAAGGGCAAATCCAGGTTGGGTCCCACTGCGCGAGGCACTGTAAAAACATATAATAAATGACAGTCCCTGCCACAAGAGCTTCCAAGCTAAAACCTTGCAGCCTTTGGATTGCTAAGACAGAGTGGTAGATAATGGATAACCGTGACAGGGCTCTCCATGGCCGGGGGGCCTAGTGGCTAGATCATTGGTTAGGGAGGCTGTAGGGGAACTTGACCCCTCCTTCGCCCTCAGATCCTGGCCCAGGGTCCTGTGTCACTCAACCCCTAAACAGAGGAGATGGATCTTTTTCCCAGCCATGTTGGGGGTTCAGGGCCTGTTTTCCTGGCCTGCTCCCTATGCAAGTCCTTTTTAGTTTGGAGCATGGCCCTGCTAGTCCAGTTGCCCCACAGTTGAGGCTTATCTGTAGGTTCCCCTTGGCGAGGGAAGATTTACTTACCTCCAGTGGCTGCGTTGGCAGGCAGCTTGCTGGTCTGTGCCTTCAGGCAGGCATATAGAGAGCGCCTGCCTCTTTGCCAGTCAGCCCCTGACTGAGCCAGGCTCCCTTCTTTTCTCTCCCCTGGCATTGGCTGCAGATATAACGGGACGGGCTAGCTGAACCCACAGGTGTTCTTTAACCCCTGCTGTGCCTGGCTGCAGTCTCTCTGCTCCTTCACAGTAACATTTTCAAGAGTGGCTTAGGTGCCTGAGTCCCATTTTCAAAAGTGACTTAGACACTAAAAGAGCTGGAACTTGGAAACTAGCATTGTCACAATCTGAAACAGCGTCCGCAGGGCTGAGGTCTCACACTGCTTGAGCCTGTTCAGGGCTCCTGAAGGGAAACAATGGCAGACCAGTATATTCTGGTCTGTGTTCCTGAGATCTGCTGGGTACAGTAGAGCTGAAACAATTTTTATAGTGGGGATGCTGAAGGCATTATTACTACTTCAAGACAAGGGGTAGCACCCCTAGCCAGCACCTATGGCTGGGTAGTTAGGTCAGTATGTGGATTCAACTTCATTTGGATTAACTGGAACCAGGAACCAGTGGTCTGACTGAAAGAATAGGAATTGGTTGATCAGTCTATTGGACCTAATTTTGTTATCCTGACAAACTGTTTATTTTGCCAAGACCTTGAAAGTTATTTATGCATTGCACAGTACCACCAGTGAAAAGCTATCAGAGGAATGTGTCACTTCTTGAGTGTTGTGCGTCAATCCCATTGTGGATTTCAGAATATAAACTATCTGCCCCTGTCATATGTCTAGCAGTCCTCATTACCTTTCAAAACAATTTCAAGTGTGCAATGGGATACGGAGTCACTTTGTCCAATTTGCACTTGCTGCATAAAGTGTTGATGTACCAAGACTGGATTTTCTGAGTCCTGGGACTCCTCCACTAAATCAAATGTACATTAATTAATACCAAATCTCTAGTTAGGAAGGGCTGTTTTAATTAATGATGTGAATCTATTATTCTGTTTCTAATGGACAGAATGCTGTGTCTCTACAGCATCCAGCCCACTGAATTATTCCTATAGAGCAGTCAGAGGAGGGGAGAGAAACTTGCTTGTATTTTTTTATTTTGGTCTCTCTCCCACTACTAGAAAATATGACAGTTTATTTATCATTTTAATGTTGATACATTCATTTATTCTTTATCCACATCTCTGGCAATTCTTTATTGTAAACCAAAGAACTGTAGGGATTTTGTCACTCAATTTGTTTCAGCAACTATTATAATTGTTTAGCTGTTTTCTAGTCTGTTAATCAAAGATTATTTTAATATTCATGCTGATTTTGTAGTGGCGTTATGTATGCGGAAGATTTCACATCCACTTTGGAATCACTAGGTATTTTTCAGCTACTTGGTATGGAATGCTGTAAAAGCTGAGGAATTAAGTGAGACGTTTTCATTGTGAGTGTAGGATCTCTGCATAGCTAGTTTATTTAGTTCAGCAAAAGAGAATAAATACTTTTTTTGCAATACATTTGATAAGATATGCTTGGTATCTGTTTTCACTGTGGTTGCCATTGTATTTTAGATCTATTTTGGACAAATTTAGCTCATTCAGAACTCTGAAACATCCAGCCTTTTTATTATGAATGCTTCTTTTATCATCCAAATGGCTCCCTCCTCAGACTAAAATATGCTTTTCTTCCTTTTGTGTAAAATTCACACCAGTATTAAGTGGGGATTGAATGGTCAAAGACCACCTGCAGGGGGTGAATTTAACCCAGTGAAAATGTCTTCAGACACCACCCCCTCTTCCAGTTTACCATTTGAGGATGAAATATTGAATTATTGTGCTGCAGTGTCTGTTTACACCTTCAGCGGGGGTGTAACCACTGTCCTTTATTTTAAGATAGTTGTAAGAAGCCATTAAAATTCTTTATGGAACCAGGTAGGTGAAACAATAGGGGCTCCAACCAAAACACAGGCACATATGAAGCCACTTTTGAACTATGTGGATAGAGGGGATTTGCTGGTAATGTATTAATAGAGGTGGGGGGGGGGTGAGAGAGAGAGAGAGAAAAGCAGGAGAAACACCACAGAGGACAAGACAGCAACAAAGCACCACCACAGCCAAAGAAGCCAGGCTAGCATGATCCTGAGAAAAAGTTGAGTACTTTTGGGTTGTTGACCTTTGACCGCAGACCTGATCTTGAAAGGTCCATATCTAAGCTCAAACTATAATCTACATCAGTGGTCTCCAAACTTTTTTGATCACGCACCCCTATCAGTAAAAATTTTTTGAGCACGCACCTGCCGCGCTGGCTCTACCATTTTTGCCGAAGCAAAAAAAAAAAAAGGTCAGACGAAGAAAAAAAAAATGGAAGCAAGGAAACCTATAATATTAAAGAATTTGAAATAGGCTTTGCAATAAGCTTGAGGCCTATAGGGCCTAGTAGTTAGCATGAGTGCCTGAGATGGGGTTATAAAATTGAGCAATATCTTGTGATACTATGCATCTATGTATAACCAAGGAGCAAAACCACATTTACCTATCAAAACTAGGGCTGTCAAGTGATTAATCACACTGTTAATAATAGAATGCCATTTATTTAAATATTTTTGGATGTTTTCTACATTTTCAAATATATTAATTTCAATTATAACACAGAATACAAAGTGTACAGTGCTCACTTTATATTTATTTTGTATTACAAATATTTGCATTGTAAAAAAACAAAAGAAATAGTATTTTCAATTCACCTAATATGAATACTGTAATGCAATGAAAGATGAACTTACAAATGTTGAATTATGCACAAAAAAATAACTGCATTAAAAAATAAAACAATGTAAAACTTCAGAGCCTATAAGTCCTACTTCAGCCAGTCTCTCAGACAAACAAGTTTGGTTACATTTGCAGGAGATAATGGTACCCACTTCTTGTTTACAATGTCACCTGAAAGTGAGAACAGGTTTTCGCATGGCACTGTTGTAACCAGCGTCACAAGATATTTAAGTGTCAGATGCGCTAAAGATTCATATGTCCCTTCATGCTTCAACCACCATTCCAGAGGATATGTATCCATGCTGATGACAGGTTCTGCTCGATAACGATCCAAAGCAGAATGGACCAACGCATGTTCATTTTCATCATCTGAGTCAGATGCCACCAGCAGAAGGTTAATTTTCTTTTTTCGTGGTTCAGGTTCTATAGATTCTGCATCGGAGTGTTGCTCTTTTAAGACTACTGAAAGCATGCTCCACACCTCATCCCTCTCAGATTTTGGACGGCACTTCAGATTCTTAAACCTTTGGTCGAGTGCTGTAGCTATTTTAGAAATCTCACATTGGTACCTTTGCATTTTGTCAAATCGGCAGTGACAGTGTCCATAAATCAAACAACATGTGCTGGGTCATCATCCGAGACTGCTATAACATGAAATATATGGCAGAATGTGGGTAAAACAGAGCAGGGGACATACAATTCTCCCCCAAGGAGTTCAGTCACAAATTTAATTAACACACTATTTTTTTAACCAACATCATCAGCATGGAAGCATGTCCTCCGGAATGGTGGCTGAAGCATGACGAGGCATACAAATATTTAGCATATCTGGCACGTAAATACCTTGCAATGCCAGCTACAAAAGTGCCATGCGAACGCCTGTTCTCACTTTCAGGTGACATTGTAAATTAGAAGCAGGCAGCAGTATCTCCCGTAAATGTAAACAAACTCGTTTGTCTTAGTGATTGGCTGAACAAGAAGTAGGACTGAGTGGACTTGTAGGCTCTAAAGTTTTACATTGTTTTGTTTTTGAGTGCAGTTATGTAACAAAAAAAATCTACATTTGTAAGTCACACTTTCACAATAGAGATTGCACTACAGTACTTGTATGAGGTAAATTGAAAAAATACTATTTGTTATCATTTTTACAGTGCAAATATTTGTAATAAAAATAATATAAAGTGAGCACTGTACACTTTGTATTCTGTGTTGTAATAGAAATCAATATATTTGAAAATGTAGAAAAACATCCAAAAATATTTAATAAATTTCAATTGGTATTCTATTGTTTAATAGGGCGATTAATCATGATTAATTTTTTTAATCACTGTTAATTTTTTTGAGTTAACTGCGATTAATCGGCAGCCCTAATCAAAACCATTGATAAATACATGAAGCAAATAGCTTATGCTAGCAACTAAAACCTTCATATGATCCCGTGGAATGAAACATGAGCAAAGAGCTGAAACTGAAATCAAATATGGTCCCGGATGTGTGCGGGGATGTAAAGAAAAAAAGGTGTAAAACATGGTCAGACCAATCACTAGTGGGGAAATCAGAAATACATGATGGTGGCAACCAGATTGTTATGCCTACTTATGGGGCTTCCTCCACTACTGTTTTTCTACCTTTGTTTCTGATGGTCTCCATAGGGTTGTAAGTAATGCATAAAGCAGAAAACAATTTTACTGTACTTATTCTCATACTGATTTTTCTACAACTGCAATCACTGCTTGTTGGTATAATAAGTCTTTATGTCTCCATTTGTGTGATTCATCAATCTCACTCTCCATAATAAATTTGACATAGCCACCTGAGCAAAGAACCTGTGGTTAGTAACTTGTGCAATTTGCAGTCAAATTAATCAAAAAGCTACAGGATTGAATGGTGGCTGAAAAAGGCTTGAAACTGTGACCAAAGAAACTGCCTCCTGTTGTTTGATTCCTCCTGTGCTCAAGGGAACAGGGTTTTTGTACGTTGCTTATAAATAAACAATAATGCACAAAAGAAGATGCCTGTCTTTATCATAAATTTCTTCTCTTTGTGGAAACAACCCAAAGGATCCTAAATTTTGGCTAACCTCCCAGGTCAAATCCTCCACCTACAGTTTTATCATCTTTTGCACCACTAAGGGAAGAAGGGATAGGAAAAACTAAACACGTATATAGAGGAGGCTGGCAACATTGAAATAGACAGCCATTATGCAGAGGCCAGAATCATCACACACACACACACACACACACACACACACACACACACACACACACACACACACACACACACACCAGCAGCAGCAGAAGTTAGGAAACATTTTCACATCCACTCACCCACCAAAGAAAGGCATGTTACCACATTGGTATTTCATGTCATTACTTTCATGAAACTACTTCAATATTGTTCATATGCAAGACTAGGTTGGCTTGTGATTTACTGTAAAACATGCTAGCATGTGAATAATGGAGGACAAATCAGCCACCAGGAACCCTTTAGCATAGGCAACTATGCTTTCTCTTTTTTTAAGAGGTCAAGGGCATGATCAGGTATTAACTCTCTGAGGCCTGCAAGAGAATGTATAATCGTACAGAAAATAGTGAAACTACTACGTATTAGGGACAGTTTCTATTGTATGATCCAATGTCTTTGCACTGCTTGGACACTAATCTTTCCATAAAAACAAGGAGTCCGGTGGCAGCTTAAAGACTAACAAATTTATTTGGGCATATTGGCTCAATATTGGTCAGGCAAAAGAACAAACTTGTGAACTCTCCCAGTGGCAGGGTGGACACTGGACACTTTTCAAAGGTTTGGTAGAGTTTTACACAGTTCATCAGAATCATAGTTCAGAGCAAAGACTCTACTGTCTCTCCAGCACTCGCACATGAGCATACACTCCTGTCTTCACTGACATCCTTCACCACCACTATCACCAACATAATGCTGCTTATCTTCCTCTCTGCTGTGGCCATTTTAATCCCTTCATGACTTTCTACATAGCCTTGGAGTTTAGGAACCATACTTTCTGGTGACCTGGCTTACATGCTCTTCCATACAGGTGATGCTGCAACTCCCAGGGTTCCTTGATAAACCTCCACACCAAATTCCTTTGTGTCCCAAGTTACTAAGAGCTTCCAAAATCAAAGCACTGGGACTCAATACTGAGTCTTTATTGCATGCTATACAACATTCAACTTTATTGAATGCTATACAGTAGGAATACTTACACTTCTAACTAAACTCCTAAAGGACTTGCCCTGCTTGAAATGGGTTCAGTGGAAGTTCTGGGATAGATTATTTAGAAGTAGTTTTCTTTTTTGGTTGTTCCAAATCTTGGCCAGGAAGATGAAGAACTTTCTCGGACATCATACTTTTATCTCTGGAGGAGACATTTGTTAATTTAACCATTTTGAAGCCTCTGGACTTAATGTTTCCTGTTGCAAAAATCCCCCTTTTTTAATGAGGTCTTCAGTGGCAGAAAGCAGCAAAAGTTGTAAAAGAAACATATCTACAAAAGCAATGTCTGAACTATATGCTGCATCTCCCCTACTTTTTCCTACCCAAACGTAGACACATACTTCTTCTCATTCATCTCTTGATTATGTAAGCCATTTCCAAATTCAGTTCATCTCTTGGCACACCATGCTGTTTTTCCATTTTGTTCCGCCTAGACACATACATTTACATAGCAACCACTTCTAATGCTGCTATTTTATTATAAATGGTCCTATTCTTTGTCTGTAATTTTCAGAGCCAGCATTCTACTTAATCTGTTATTTCTGGATTTTAGGCACTGTAATTAATCTGTGATATGGAACGGTGTCAAAAATACTTTCGGAAAACAGTGCTGTCATTAGAAAAATTGCAGTTGTGTTCAGCAAGATTTCCTAATTCAATCTTCAAGGTTACAGGATCTTCAATATCAATCAATAACCATTTGATTGTTGAATGAAGGTTAAAGTAATTTACCTTCACTGATAAATATTGCAGAAACAGTCTAGTTTTTGGTATGTTTCAAGTGACTGAACTGCCAAACCCAAATTTTTATGGCTGCGTTGGGTAACTTGCCAGAAATGCATCATTCTTTATTAAATGGGCAGAGGGATTTCCATACCCACATACAGTATCTCTGCTTTTGACATAGATGATAGGGGCTTTGGATCAACTGTGGTCTGCTCAAATCAGCATTAGAGTGAATGGAAAACTACCTCCATTTTTAAAAAGGCAAGTGATGTAACCTGGTGTAGGTGTAGCTGAAAATCTGCCCCACTGCAGTCAATGGAACTCTCCCTGGGGATCTTACCCAATTTATACTAGAGTTAACTGAAAAGAAAAAGATCTTTGTGTGAACATTTCTCCCCACTTTTCTTTTTGAAATAAATGTTGATGGAAATTGTATTAGCCCCTCTAGTGTATGTTATTATTACAAAGGTTAAACAATGTCAGAGAATTCAAACAGCTCGTACATTGCAGATTCCCGTAACAAACTATTATCAGTCCAGCATGAACCCCCTGTACTAATATGTGTAGGTGTTAAAATGACCATTAACTTTAGGTATAAGAAATTACCTGCCTCTAGTGGGTATTATGTAAGTGAAATATTTGAAGGGTTTAACCTTCAAGTCCTTATCGAGACAAATAGACAATGACTTTCTTTTTGTCTGAGTTATGACTACGGGATTGGGTCTAAATTCAGTATTCAAATTATTAATCCAAATGAAACAGTCTTTACTAGTGGTATCAGAAGGATAAAATCAATTTAATCTCCTTGTCCCCACTCTGTTAACTGTAATGGAGGAAGGACTAGACTTTGAGCAGGGAGTTGGACTAGATGACCTCCTGAGGTCTCTTCCAACCCTAATCTTCTATGATTCATCTATGATTCTACAGGAACAAATTGCTAACATGCCCAAGTTGTGTTCAAAGAGAACTTTTTGTAAATACAAGGCACTGTATTCATTGAAATGGAAATTTGGTGATGAAAACAAGAGAGTATGAAAAATAAAGTAAGTAAAGACAGTCAGAAATGGTGATAGGAAAACAGTAGCACTCGAAGAAAACACTACCATTCAGGGTTGGATTTTACAAAACAGTTAACTGCCTTTTTAAGACATGGGAAGTAGGAAACAGAATGAAGTGAAATAAAATACAGTAGCAAAATCCTCTTAAAGTGCTAAGTGACTAGCAAAGGAATGTGATTCACAGAATAATTGCTTAACATGTAATCTAGAGGAATCTGTGTGAGGTTTCGCAAGCAAAGTAATCATTACACAGCAGAGAAGAACTGGGAGTTAGCATTCAGGTGGTTTGCTTCATCCCATATTTGAGCAGTAGAGCTAACAGATTTAAAAGAAAGAAAAACCGTTGGAGAAACATTGGCAGAAAGGTAGAAAGCTTGAGTTCTCACAGTTTCTATCAGTTTTCAAGAAAGTGTTTCAAGTGATTCCCAGTTGGCCACTCTATTACGAGAAATTGTTAATCATGGATTTCTGCTGAAAAAGCCACGAGTGAACAGACCGTACTTGCCAACTGACCCTTAACTGCCATCTGACCAAATCCATCCGTAGTCTTTGCAACAGAATATGGATGAAATCTTAGTCTTATTGAAGTCAATTGCAAAATTTTGATTGACCTCTATGGTGACAAGATTTCATCCTATGTTTTTCATGGACATAAGACTTATTTTTAATGCAATTTGTAATACATGTTAAAAACACAACATAAATTCTAGATGTCTTTGCCATACATTAAAAATACAGTCACATTTTAAAAAATACAATGTAATAGCAACTACCTCTGAACCCAAACCCATAAAATAACTGATGAGAGAGAGAGAGTCAAAATCAAATCAAGATCTCACCTCAGATACTAGCCATATAGTTCCCCTCTCAGTAAAAGTATAGGTAAATAGATGAATTTTGGAGCATTCTCTTAGGACAAAAATCTGGGCTGTTTCAGATCTTGCCAGGGGAATAGTTTCCAAAGTCAAGTAGTTATCATGCATAATGCCTTGCCAGTAGCTCCATATATTTTGTGGAAAAGTGGCTCTGGTGTTCACAATGGTGGCAGAGTAGACAGTGAGTTTAAGTAGCAGGTCCCAACCAATTTAGGGTTCACAGGGTGAAACCAACACCTTAAACTCAATCCCAAAGGCAATATGTTGAATTTGCCATATTGGATCAGACCCAAGGTCTGTCTAGTCCAGTGACCTCTCTCTGACCGTGGCCTGCACCATACACTGAAGGGAAAGTACAAGAAAACATGGAATGGAATACATGGATCACATGGAAAGCATCTTACTAACTGTCCTCCACTTACTGGGTGGCTCATTAAGCCCTGAATCATGAGGACTGAGATTCTCTATATACTATCCTATCTAATGTAGCAATGGTTATGCCCATTTTGTTTGAATCCAACTTAGCTCTTGGACTCATTGTTATCTTGTAGTAAAGAGTTTCATAGGTAATTATGCATTGTGTAAAAAATATTTCTTTTTAATCTGTTTTAAATTTGCTTTCTTTGTTTCATTTGTTGTTCCCTTGTTCTTGTGTTATTAAAAAAAAGTTCCCAACGGAATGCCTCTATTCTATTTATTTTATATACCTCTCTCCTGTTCCTTATTCATACATAAAACATTGTTACAAAGAGGAGGGAGAAAAATTGTTCTTAACCTCTGAGGATAGGACAAGAAGCAATGGGCTTAAATTGCAGCAAGGGCAATTTAGGTTGGACATTAGGAAAAACTTCCTAACTGTCAGAGTGGTTAAGCACTAGAATAAATTGCCTAGGGAGGTTGTGGAATCTCCATCATTGGGGATTTTTAAGAGCATGTTGGACAAATATCTGTCAGGGATGGTATAGATCAGTGCTTCTCAAAGTTGAGCCGCCGCTTGTTCAGGGAAAGCCCCTGGCGGGCCGGGCTGGTTTGTTTACCTGCCGGGTCCGCAGGTTCGGCCGATTGTGGCTCCAACTGGCCGCGGTTCGCCATCCCAGGCCAATGGGGGCTGCAGGAAGCGGCGCGGGCTGAGGGATGGGCTGGCCGCCCTTCCTGCAGCCCCCATTGGCCTGGAGCGGCGAACCGCGGCCAGTGGGAGCTGCGATCATCCGAACCTGCTGACGCGGCAGGTAAACAAACTGGCCTGGACTGCCAGGGGATTTCCCTGAACAAGTGCCGGCCCGACTTTGAGAAGCACTGGTCTAGATAATGCTTAGTTCTGCCTTGAGTGCAGGGGACTGGACTAGATGACCTCTCGAGGTCCCTTCCAGTTCTATGATTCTATGATATCTTCTGTAAACTACAGTCCCAATCTTTTCAATATCTCTTCACACAGCAGTTTTTCTATGCTTGTGATAATTTTCTTTGTCTATTTGTTTGGCTCCCTTCTGTTTCTGTTTTCTATGCAAAACAGAGCTAGCAGACCAGAAATGAACTTGGTGTTATAGATGTATGTGTACCATTGATTTATATAATGGCGTTAGAATATTTTCAGTGTTATTTTCTATTCCATTCTTCATACATTCTAAACTTGTTTGCTTTTATGATCACAGCTGTGTAGTGAGTAAATATTTTCATCAAGCTAACCATAATGATACCCTGATCTTTTTCCTCAGTGGTTAAGGTTAATTTAGAATCAAGGAGTATGTCATGAAAGATGGGCAAGATTCCAGAGGACTGGAAAAGGGCAAATATAGTGGCAATTTGTATAAAGGGAAATAAGGACAGCCCGAGGAATTACAAACTAGTCAGCTTAACTTCAGTATCCGGAAAGATAATGAAGCAAATAATTAAGAAATCACTTTGCAAATACCTAGAAGAAAATAAGGTGATAAGTAACAGTTAGCATGGATTTGTCAAGAACAAATCATGTCAAATCAACCTCATAGCTTTCTTTAACAGGATAACAAGTCTTGTGGATGGAGAGAAGCAATAGATGTGCTATATCTTGACTTTAGTATGACTTTTGATACTGTCTCACATGACCTTCTCATAAACAAACTAAGGAAATAGCTTCATCTAGATTGTATCACTGCTCTACAGCCAAAATGCTTCTGAAATAAATGTAGTCAGACTTTACTAATTCTGGGTCACTGAGAACAAAAATAATGCTTAAAATTGTTGATTGGCTCTAGTTTTCAAGATATGCTATTGGGTCAGTATATATGACCCTTGACTTGGGAATGGCGGAGGATAAGTGAGTTATAAAGGGAAGGGATCTCAATTTAAACCAGAAATGACTAAAATATATCTTTGACTGGATCTATGAATAAATCTATGACTGGGTTTGGACAGTACTTGCTTTTTAGGCAAAACAATGAATGATGCAATCTGAAGCTGGTATTGCGTCATACGTGATATGAATTGCATCATGTTATTCCCAGAAGTCATGGATGATGCAATCCTAACGAAGCTGACATCACTCTGCTGAACAAATTGCCCTATATCAGCTCTAGAAATCCTACAGTGTCGTGCTCTCTTATTTGTCAGTGTTTGATTTTGCAAAGGACACATTTCTGTTTAGCCAAAGTGAGCAGAGATGCCTCATACTTGTGTGAACAGTGCAGATAACTTCTGCTATGTTTGTGGTGAAGTGACTTTTGCATCACAAAAGCGCAGTATAACCACTATGGTTAAGAAAGCCTATCACCTTTATTTTGGCTGCAAAATTGGAGATCAGGACAAGAGGTGGGCCCCACACATATGCTGCAACACTTGTGCAACAAATCTTCGCCAGTGGTTGAACAGGAAAAGGAAATCTATGCCTTTTGCAGTGCCAATGATTTGGAGAGAGCCAACAGATCATACCAGCAATTGTTACTTCTGCATGGTGCCTCCAGTTGGGAAAGGTGTGTCAAAGAAGAAAAAGTGGACTGTGCATTATCCAAACATTCCATCAGCTATACGCCCAGTACCCCATGGAGAAGGACTGCCGGTTCCTGATGCACCAGATTCATTCTCACTTGCGTCAGACGAGGAAGAGGAAGAGGATGAAACTTCTGGTCCTGAACCATCAATGACACAGGACCCACATTTTCTCCCATCCTCCTCCTCTGAACGACACCTCATAACACAAGGTGAACTGAATGACCTTGTCAGGGATTTGGAACTACCCAAGAGTAAGGCAGAGCTGTTGGGCTCCAGACTACAGCAGTGGACTCTCCTGGCAGGTGATGTTAGGGTTTCCATGTTCCGTGACCGTCAAAAGGATCTTGTCCCATTCTTCTTTATGGAAGGTGATCTTGTAGCCTGCAACAACATCGATGGTGTGATGGTAGCCCTCAACATCGTTCACGATCCAGATGAGTGGAGACTGTTCATTGATTCATCGAAGACGAGTCTTAAAGCTGTTTTACTGCATAATGGCAATGTTTTGCCATCAATTCCAGTTGGTCATGCAGTCCATACGAAGGAAACCTATGACAACATGAAACAACTTCTGAGGTGCATAAATTATGACCAACATCAGTGGCAGCTTTGTGGCGATTTGAAGGTTGTTGCTCTCTTGCTTGGTCTGCAGACTGGATACACAAAGTACTGCTGTTTTCTCTGCGAATGGGATAGTCGTGCAAGAGATTCCCACTACATCAAGAAAGATTGGCCACTCCGACAGTCATTGGAGCCTGGGAGGAAAAGTGTTCAGCATCCACCACTTGTTGAATCAAGGAAGATTTTGTTACCACCCTTACACATCAAGCTGGGTCTGATGAAGAACTTCGTCAAGGCCATTGACAAAACACAAGCAGCTTTCAAGTACCTCTGTGGAAAATTTCCAAGGTTAAGTGAAGCTAAGCTAAAGGAAGGTGTCTTTGTTGGTCCTCAGATTCGTGAACTTCTTCGAGATGATGCATTTGACCATGCACTGCGTGGCAAGGAAAAGACGGCATGGAAAGCCTTCCAGTTAGTGGCAATAAATTTTCTCGGAAACAACAAGGCAGACAACTACAGGTTGTTGGTGGAAAACCTCCTCAAGGCATACAAAAGCCTTGGTTGCAACATGTCACTAAACATACATTTTTTTGCACTCTCATCTAGATTTTTTTCCACCGAACTACGGAGCAGTGAGCGACAAGCACGGCGAGCGATTTCACCAGGACATTGCAACAATGGAGAAACGCTGTCAGGGCAAATAGAGCCCATCAATGCTTCCAGACTATTGCTGGACAGTGACAAGAGATGCTCCATTTAATGAATACAAGAGACAAGCCAAGAAGCGCCGAGTAGACCCTGAATAGGACTAAACTATGTACATAATAGTTTTTTGCCTTTTGTTTCATAATAAATTTTATTTATATAACCCTTTTGCTGATTTTTAAAGTGTTACATAAACAGGACAGGTGAAATATCATGTAAAGCAACCATAAACACATGAAAAGACCTAGGTTTACAATTTATGATTAAAACTCTACTATCTATACAATATACATAGACATTGTCAAGGCTGCTTCCCCACTTTGAACTTTAGGGTACAAATGTGGGGGCCTGCATGAAAACTTCTACGCTTAACTACCAGCTTAGATCTGGTCCGCTGCCACCATCCCAAAGCTAATTCCCTTCCCTGGGTAGCCCTGAGAGACCTTCACCAATTCCCTGGTGAATACAGATCCAACCCCCTTGGATCTAAAAACAAGGAGAAATTAACCATCCCCCCTCCTTCCTTTCACCAACTCCTGGTGAATACAGATCCAACTCCCTTGGATCTAAAAACAAGGAGAAATCAATCAGGTTCTTTAAAAGAAGGCTTTTAATTAAAGAAAAAGGTAAAAATCATCTCTGTAAAATCAGGATGGAAAATAACTTTACAGGGTAATCAAACTTAAAGAGCTCAGAGGACCCCCCTCTAGTCTCAGGTTCAAAGTACAGCAAACAGAGATAAACACTCTAGTAAAAGGTACATTTACAAGTTTAGAAAACAAAGTAATACGAATACGCCTTGCCTGGCTGTTTACTTACAAGTTTGAAATATGAGAGACTTGTTTAGAAAGATGTGGAGAACCTGGATTGATGTCTGGTCCCTCTCAGTCCCAAGAGCGAAGAACCCCCTAAACAAAGAGCACAAACAAAAGCCTTCCCCCCCCCCCCCCCAAGATTTGAAAGTATCTTGTCCCCTTATTGGTCCTTTGGGTCAGGTGTCAGCCAGGTTACCCGAGCTTCTTAACCCTTTACAGGTAAAGGGATTTTGGAGTCTCTGGCCTGGAGGGATTTTATAATACTGTACACAGGAGAGCTGTTACCCTTCCCTTTATAGTTATGACAGACATAAAATGTAAAAACTTAAATATCTTAGAAACAGTAGCCAATCAGTTGTTTGAATTGTCATATTTGAATTCAGCACATCAAAATACATAATAAATAGCACATTTTATCTCTGAAGCAGACGACTTCTCAAAAATTGTAGACCAGTGTTATAAGGTGCGTTCATAACTGTTTGGTAAACCATTCCCAGAGAGTAGTTATCAGTGGTTCACAGTCAAGCTGGAAGGAGTCCCTCAGTTCTGGTTCTGTTCAATATCTTCATCATTGATTTAGATAATGGCATAGAGAGTACACTTATAAAGTTTGTGGGCAATACCAAGCTGGGAGGGGTTGCAAATTATTTGGAGGATATGATTAATATTCAAAATGACCTGGACAAACTGGAGAAATGGTCTGAAGTAAATAGGATAAAATTCAATAAGGAGAAATACAAAGTACTCCACTTAAGACGGAACAATCAGTTACACACATACAAAATGGGAAATGACTGCCTAGGAAGGAGTACTGCAGAAAGGGATCTGGGGGTCATAGTGGATCAAAAGCTAAATATGAGTCAGTGTAACACTCTTGCAAAAAAAAACCCCAAACATTATTTTGGGAGATATTAGCAAGAGTGTTGTAAGCAAGGCACAAGAAGTAATTTTTCTGCTCTACTCCATGCAGATTAGGTCTCAGCTGGAGTATTGTGTCCAGTTATTGGTGCTACATATCTGGAAAGATATAGACAAACTGGATCAAGTCCAGAGAGGGGAACAAAAATGATTAAAGGTCTAGAAAACATGACCTATGAGGAAGATTGAAGAAATTGGGTTTGTTTAGTCTGGAGAAGAGAACTGCAAGGGGACGTAACAGTTTTCAAATAATAAAAGGTTGTTAGAAGGAGGAGGGAGAAAAAATGTTCTCGTTAACCTCTGAAGACAGGACAAGAAGCAATGGGCTTAAATTAAAGCAAGGGAAGTTTAGGTTAGACATTAGGAAAAGTTTCCAAACTGTCAGGGTAGTTAAGCACTGGAATAAAATGCCTCGGGAGGTTGTGGAATCTCTGTCATTAGAGATTTTTAAGAGCAGGTTAGGGATGGTCGAGATAACACTTAGTCCGGCCATGAGTGCAGGAGACTGGAGTTGATGACCTCTCAAGGTCCCTTCCAGTCTTATGATTCCCTGGTTCTATGTCTGAGCGTGTAAGCAGGTTGTCTGAGTGGCGCCCCCTTGTGGCCTGTCAAGGTCTGATTCATTCTGCTGTGGATCCTAGGCATCATCCCTCATAGATTTGGGGTTGTGATGCTTTAGCCCTCCAGCTATGGCGCACTCAAGTCCTACCCCCTTTTTTGCGGGGTTAGTCTCCAAAACAAAAGGAAAACAGCAAACTTCAGAATCAGGATCATCCATGGGCTTTTCAGGAGAACCTTCATCTGCTCTGGGCTTGTCTCTGGGTAGCTAGTCACTTTCTGTCAGGACTCTTGGGCTTAGTCGATCCATCCACAAAATGGTTCACCCAAGAAGCAAGCTGCCTTCATCTCCGTCTTCCCTCATCAAGGAAGCAGCAAAACTCTGCCGTCCTTCCTGGTTAGCCCTGGAATGGATGAGGTTTCCCCCTTTCAGCTCCCTTCTCTGTGCATGACACTGCCTACAGGTATAGTGGGGTGATATCAACTGGGTCCACAGGCTCTCCTTAACACTGTCATTGCCAGTGGGGAGTCTGAGGCTCCTTTACCCCCTCATTGCCAGTGTGGGGCAGAGGGGCCACATCACAGAGCAGTACAGATTATTCTTTCCAGTGAGCATTGTCTTCCATTTGGCAACACTGACTTTCATCTACCATTGTGCTACTCTCTTGCCTCACTTTGTTAGGCCCCTCACTTTGTTAGGACTTCCTCAGTCTTTTATAGTCTTGAACAACCTCAAAAATGTATAAAATGTTACTACCTCACATTGTTCACTCCCTTTTCCAGATCACAAATAGATTAGAAAATAGCATTTTTAATATAACAGGAGTACTAGTGGCACCTTAGAGACTAACAAATTTATTAGAGCATAAGCTTTCGTGGGCTACAACCCACTTCTTCGGATGCATATAGAGTGAACCATATATTGAGGAGATATATATACACACACATACAGAGAGCATGAACAGGTGGGAGTTGTCTTACCAACTCTGAGAGGCCAATTAAGTAAGAGAAAAAAATCTTTTGAAGTGATAATCAAGATGGCTCAGTACAGACAGTTTGATAAGAAGCAAGTGTGAAAATACTTACAAGGGGAGATAGATTCAATGTTTGTAATGCCTCAGCCACTCCCAATCCCTATTTAGCCCTGAGTTGATTGTGTCTAGTTTGCATATCAATTCCAGCTCAGCAGTCTCTCGTTGGAGTCTGTTTTTGAAGTTTTTCTGTTTTAAGATAGCCACCCGCAGGTCTGTCAAAGAATGGCCAGATAGGTTAAAGTGTTCTCCCACTGGTTTTTGAGTATTATGATTCCTGATGTCAGATTTGTGTCCATTAATTCTTTTGCGTAGAGACTGTCCGGTTTGGCCAATGTACATGGCAGAGGGGCATTGCTGGCACATGATGGCATATATCACATTGGTAGATGTGCAGGTGAACGAGCCACCGATGGTATGGCTGATGTGATTAGGCCCTATGATGGTGTCACTTGAATAGATATGTGGACAGAGTTGGCATCGGGCTTTGTTACAAGGATAGGTTCCTGGGTCAGTGTTTTTGTTCAGTGATGTGTGGTTGCTGGTGAGTATTTGCTTTAGGTTGGGGGGTTGTCTGTAAGCGAGGACAGGTCTGTCTCCCAAGATCTGTGAGAGTAAAGGATCATCTTTCAGGATAGGTTGTAGATCTCTGATGATGCGCTGGAGAGGTTTTTAGTTGGGGGTTTTATCTCGAGATACTGACTTCCTGAGGAAACTAGAATCCATCGGTGATCTTCCAGAAAACACCATCCTGGCCACTATGGACGTAGAAGCCCTCTACACCAATATTCCACACACAGATGGACTACAAGCTATCAGGAACAGTATCCCCGATAATGTCACAGCTAACCTGGTGGCTGAACTCTGTGACTTTGTCCTCACCCACAACTATTTCACATTTGGGGACAATATATACCTTCAAGTCAGCGGCACTGCTATGGGTACCCGCATGGCCCCACAGTATGCCAACATTTTTATGGCTGACTTAGAACAACGCTTCCTTAGCTCTCGTCCCCTAACGCCCCTACTCTACTTGCGCTACATTGATGACATCTTCATCATCTGGACCCATGGAAAAGAAGCCCTTGAGGAATTCCACCATGATTTCAATAATTTCCATCCCACCATCAACCTCAGCCTAGATCAATCCACACAAGCGGTCCATTTCCTGGACACTACTGTGCTAATAAGCGATGGTCACATAAATACCACCCTGTACCGGAAACCTACTGACCGCTACACTTACCTACATGCCTCCAGCTTCCATCCAGGACACACCACACGATCCATTGTCTACAGCCAAGCTCTAAGATATAACCGCATTTGCTCCAATCCCTCAGATAGAGACAAGCACCTACAAGATCTCTATCAAGCATTCTTAAAACTACAATACCCACCTGCTGAAGTGAAAAAACAGATTGACAGAGCCAGACGAGTACCCAGAAGTCACCTCCTACAAGACAGGGCCAACAAAGAGAATAACAGAACACCACTAGCTGTCACCTTCAGCCCCCAACTAAAACCTCTCCAGCGCATCATCAGAGATCTACAACCTATCCTGAAAGATGATCCTTTACTCTCACAGATCTTGGGAGACAGACCTGTCCTCGCTTACAGACAACCCCCCAACCTAAAGCAAATACTCACCAGCAACCACACATCACTGAACAAAAACACTGACCCAGGAACCTATCCTTGTAACAAAGCCCGATGCCAACTCTGTCCACATATCTATTCAAGTGACACCATCATAGGGCCTAATCACATCAGCCATACCATCGGTGGCTCGTTCACCTGCACATCTACCAATGTGATATATGCCATCATGTGCCAGCAATGCCCCTCTGCCATGTACATTGGCCAAACCGGACAGTCTCTACGCAAAAGAATTAATGGACACAAATCTGACATCAGGAATCATAATACTCAAAAACCAGTGGGAGAACACTTTAACCTATCTGGCCATTCTTTGACAGACCTGCGGGTGGCTATCTTAAAACAGAAAAACTTCAAAAACAGACTCCAACGAGAGACTGCTGAGCTGGAATTGATATGCAAACTAGACACAATCAACTCAGGGCTAAATAGGGATTGGGAGTGGCTGAGGCATTACAAACATTGAATCTATCTCCCCTTGTAAGTATTTTCACACTTGCTTCTTATCAAACTGTCTGTACTGAGCCATCTTGATTATCACTTCAAAAGATTTTTTTCTCTTACTTAATTGGCCTCTCAGAGTTGGTAAGACAACTCCCACCTGTTCATGCTCTCTGTATGTGTGTGTATATATATCTCCTCAATATATGGTTCACTCTATATGCATCCGAAGAAGTGGGTTGTAGCCCACGAAAGCTTATGCTCTAATAAATTTGTTAGTCTCTAAGGTGCCACTAGTACTCCTGTTATTTTTGCGGATACAGACTAACACGGCTGCTACTCTGAAACCTGTCATTTTTAATATGGATCTTTTGGATATGTACACAGAGTAAAAGAAAGTACTTGCTTCAAAAAAGCTTACCACTAGCACTGAAGATAAGGTTTCTTATTTCATTATCTTTGGTGGCCAAAAACCAGCTGGCCTATTTAAATCTAACATATGTTCTGGGACTTTGCTGGACCATAGTCATCCAGAATATATAGTCCTCTCTCTACGCTGCAGGAAGTCCCAAAAGTCATGTGATTTCATGTCAGCCAGAGGCATTGAAAACTTAAGATGGATTTCAGCAAAGGAAGGAGATCTGGGTGTTTTGGGAAGGAGAAGGAGTTATCCTAACCTTAATGAACCTAATAAAAGGCTTATATTTAGTCCTCAGTTTTGGCGAGTTCTTATTTTTTCTGAACCAGTGTGCTTATCCATACATAATATATAGGTTAGAAAGATAGTTAAATTAAGGCAGATAAATTATGATGAGCCTTTAGAAAAGTAAGTGTTTATCATTTAAACCAATGAATTAAAGAGAGTCAAAAAGTTAAGTGTGTGGAACATTATATTATGGATGATGAATACATGAATAAAAAATGAAGGACAAGGCAGTTTGTTTCAGCAGAGTCTACATGTTGAGGTAATTCCATTAGCCATGGAAAAGATAGCTGGTATAGGTTTATAATGCAGAAGAGGTGCATAGTTTAAAGATCAATGTATTAAGAGTTAAATAACATTAATTAAAAACCTTTTCTGAACGAAAAGAACCGCTAATATGATTTTTGATTTAGAACATCTAAGGGTATTTGATCAGTATGCTTTTTCTCTTTTCTTGGGTCCAACAAAACCTAAGGTAAAGATAAATACTGCCAAAAAATAGAGAGAGGATGAATAAGAAGAATATAGCCAGATAGGAAAAAAAAAGACTTGAAACATTTTAATAGATGAAAGACAGTTCAGTGCAGATAAGTGCAGAATAATGATGACTTTGATGGGTCTTTATCACACAAGGCCATGTTAATCATAAATTATAAGCTCTAAAAAAGGAATTCTATAGTCAAGACAAGTCTGTCTGTATCATTAATGATTGATGAGCAGACGACACAAAAAACAACAAATCTCAATATGTAGAATAATAACAACTTTGATAAGTCTATTACACAAGCCTCCATCACTCAAAAAATATGTAGAAGTAAAAAGACAAAGATTTTTACAGAATTCCACCAGACATGCCTTTATGCAATTAAAATTTTGGGCTCCCATTGCAACATTTTCTTTTAAGTTACAGATTAAAACTGTTTCAAACTAAGGGGCTTGTCACCATATTAAAGAACATAATAATTTCTTTTAGTGTATGTTTATCTAAAAGAGAACTATTCCAACACTTTGTGCCCGAGAACCCCTTTCAAAGGACATAAAGGACCATTGGAAAAAACTACCATATAAGAACTTTATTTATATGAAGAAAATTTCACTTTCCATGGTGTGTTTTTCCGCTGAGTCGGCTGTTTGTGAGAGTGTCACTCTGAGAGTCCAGCCATGGTTCGACAATAGTTCTTTCCTTTTTGTGCAGGTCTGTGTATTTAACTATAGCATGTGAGGAGTTCATGTAGGGGCAAATCCTCTGCCCAACACCAGACTGGACTGGATGCAGAGAAGGAGACCAACGGGGAAAGTGGGCAAGGAATCCTGCCGCCACCACTGAGGCTGTAGGGTAACATTAGAATGGGCCCATGGGTTTATGCCCTCCTAATAAGTAGACTGGCCAATGGTCCTAGTGCTCCTCCTCCATTGTTTAGGTCAGAAGGAGAACACGAGGATCACATAGATGAAGATTCTCCAACTCCATACTTTCTGCATGCCCCGTGCCACTCTAACCTTTCCCTGCATGTGCCCCCACAATGAGCTATGCGCTGTGCCATGTCTGTAGTGCTCACCCTCTGAATGGCCTCACCAAATCCTGCTGCCACTTATGCAATGGAAATACACTGGTTACATTGAAAGAGGGCCCTCCACACTCACAGGGGGTGGGGAACAAACTATGCCCCATAATAGACATGTTGCATTAATTCAACTGGAAACCAATGTCTAGTTCATGTACTGTTACATGTGTAATCTTTCCTCTCCTATGAGACATTAGTGACAGGATTGCAGTGGACACTAACCCCTTCTAGATGTCATGTGTGTGTTGTACCATAGATAGAGCTGGCAACATTTCCCCCTCATAATTGGTTTTTGACATAAAATTGGGTTTTCGACCAAACACATTATTTCAGGGATAGTGTCGGCATTTTTTCACAAAAAGCAACTTTTCACTGAAGAAATAGAAACCGGAAAACTAAACTTTTCAGGCAAAACCCCCAAATATTCAATTTTGGGTCATTTTTTCTTTTGTTTTTTTAATTAAAACATTTTTGTTTTGTTGAAATTTTCTTGGGGTGGAGGGAAATAACATTTCCTGATCAGTTCTAACTACGAGTTTGAAGACTTCAGGCAGCAGACCCATGGGCAGTAGAACCTGGGGGTTCCCAATAACCATTCCGCCTATTACCCCCAACCACCGCACTCCACTCAGGGCCCCCAGATCCTTTGCCTTTTCTCTGAGTGGAAATAGAACCTTTTCCTCCTGCTGACCTATCACCAACCAGAACAGAAGCCAGAATCAGTCCTCACTAGATTCATCACACTGCCCTGTGCTGGACTATGAGTATTCAGCAGCTTGATCACACATTGTGCATTAGTGATAGCTGAACTTCTTTCATGTGATTCAAACCTATTCAAACATCATGTATTTAAAACTTTGTAGCCCTTGTTTTTAAATGTATTACAGATATTTTTGGATGACTGAAGTTAAAAGAGACTATGGTATTAAGAGCTAGGATACCATACAAGTCAAGCCTTGCCTGTTCTACCCCACATAGCAATTGACGATAGCACTGACACTAGCAACAATTGGCTATGTGGCAGGTGCACGTTTGTTTTTATAGTTTATGATGACCTTTTAGACATTTATTTTTTAGAACAACTCTGTACTGATTTGAAGCAGTATGCATCAGAAAAACACAGAAATTGCAAAATGTACACATATCAACTTGCCAAACTAAAGGGGGAGTGAAAATTATCATGTTGTTGATGTCTTTTACTGCACAAAAGATGCTAGATATGGAAATCCACAATGCTGAAAAGAGGGAAGGGAGTAGCTTATGTGCTCCATTGTCTAATACTGTTTTTAGTTCATGCTAAATAAATGTTCAGAAAAAGAACAGGGCCATATTCTCAGCTGGTGTAAAGTAGTGCAGCTCAATTGACTTAAATACAGTGCTTAACACTAGCCGAGGATCTCGCTCATTGGATTTTTCCTCTTTTTTAGGAAATCTTTCATCTCTGACCTACCTAGGATTCACTCCATATCACAGGTCAGACAGTACTCTCCTAGTCAAGCTATGTGGGTTCACGTTCTTAGGAATTGTGTTGATCAAGGATGTTGGGATTCTCTTTTCTAGGTAAGAATATAGGTCACTCACTAGTCATCTTCTGCTGCTAACCCTATGCTGTGCAAAAATCAACTTTATTTTGTTAGGTGTTTTTTCTATGATGATTTTTTTTTATAATGATAATGAGGTGGTTTTTCCAGTTGCTGACTTTTATCATCTTTTTGCGGTAGTCAGTGTTTTCAATATTTCTGTCTACCATTTAGCAAGTGGCCTACAATATTGTTGACTTAGAAGGTGAAGTGATCAAACATTCTAGTGATTATCAGTGCTATAGATTTCAGCATTTAAATTTCTCATAGGCAATTTCCTGTGGGTAAGCAGATAGCTCCTCTGAGTTTACTGATTGTACCTTCTTAGTGTGGACCTCTCAGTGCTTGGTTTCAGTGCTGTGGATCATAGTGTAAATAGTTGGTCATATGGACCAAAAAAAAGGTCTTGCTCAGTTCCATGTTCTATTTCAGTAACACATTTTTGGTTGTATGGTTCTGATGAATTTCCCAGTGTCCTATACAGTTGCATGTTTTCATATTGGTTTCATAAATTTTCAACTATGTTCTGCTTCTTACTTGATTAGAGTTTTGTAGCTGCACTTCCTCCCTGCTCAGGATCCATGCACCTTTCACATTTATACATGGCACTTGCTAGATATTTTTATGGAACTCAGTGTACCTGATGGTGTATTTGGCAATGTATGTGCTTTCAGTTAAACCCTGTTACAAATAAATACATGTTGGTACTCATTATAAAATGCCATTTTTTGCAACACAGCAGAAACTCTCACAAGGAAATAAACACTTTTCTTCAAATAACTGAGTTCATATGAGTCAATGTTCACAATGGAAGGCACCATTCAGTACTGATGAGTAAACATATAATTGATAAGTGGTTTAAAAGTGCATTTTAGTTTTATAGACATGGACAATGCTGTGAAGTGGTTTTGGTTCCACCAAAACAAAACCATAGTGGATGATATTTGGGTTCCATTTTATTTGACTCCCAAGAAAGAGCAATTTGAGGTAAGCAGAATGGACCCAGTACACTAGCAGGCTTTTGCAAACCTATGGTTTCTAAGTGCTTTACAAGACTTCTACACATGTTGTGATGTAAGCTCTCTGCTATCTTTTACCTACATCAGATCTGAACCTTAATAAAAATGCTCCACTGTTACTATGGAAATTTTCACCTTTTTCATTCTCTTTTTCTCTCATCATTATGTTATTTCTTATCTTTCCTACCCTATTCCCTTGGTCTTTTTTTGTCTTTCTGCTTCAATTATGTCATGAATGTAGGCACTAAAAAGATCCAGCATTAAAGATCATGATGTGTTTGAAGAACTGTTTGGGGTCTGTTGGCTCATTAATACACATTTCTAAAAGACCTTAAAACAGAGGTTTACATGTTAGGCCATAGTAGCTCTATTGGTTCCATTAAAATGTATTATGTGCAACTTTGGTCATTTCTTTAAAAAATGAATATCAAAAGAGTTTTTAAAAATGTACTATGGCAACTCCTACATACTGCCAGGAACATTTAAAATGTATTTTTTATTAGGAAAAAAGTTAGTGATATAGTGCTCACGAGAGGTGTTGGGATAGACACCCTGAAGATGGAATACTCTATCCACAGAACAAGAGCAGCAAGGTTAGAAGCAGTAGCGTTTGCTCCACTACTAATATGGAGGGAGCATTTCTTGATGTGAGAAAGTAGTTTAGTTACCACTTCTCTGCTGCTGCTATTTCAAGTGAAGTTCAGAGGTCACCAAACAGCCATGAGATTCTAATGATTTTCAGTCACTACCAAACCTGAGCCAGATTTGAACTAGTAACCTGTATGTGAAAGGTGATCTTATTACCAGTTCCCTGACACGTCAAGTGTAACATATCTGTTATTCTTTGGATCTAATATGCTACAAAATCAAAGGATATGACAACATAAAAACTAACATTTTAAAGATCTGCCGGTATGAAAATATAAGCTGGCGGTGCAGTTCTGCTCTCAGAAGTGACTTGAAAAAAACTTGTATTGTGAGGTTGCTTGCCTATTGTATCAAGAATTTTTAAATTTCTTTTCTTTATTTTGAGGAAAGGAGGAGATTTAGAAAAGGAGAATAAGATATAAAGAGCAAAATCATATGATGCTGTGGTCCTCTTACCTGCATTGCCTGGTATGATCTACTGTCTGATAAATCACCTAGCAAAAGTTTTTTTTTTTTTTTAATCTCTGGATTTATCCCTGTCCATTACTCAAACCAGCCAACTCTAAAGTTTGGGTAGGAACCCTACTGCCAATTTCTAGAAAGTAAGAATTCAAATGATTTCATATTTTCCACACTGACTGCACCACAGAGTATTATCATAATAAACGTACCTCCTGAGCTTATCCTGATTACTTGAATCTTGCCTCCTCAAGGGAAAATTACTTCAGAGAATTAACCATTTGCTCATTTTCCTTTTTAAAAGACTTCAGCAACTTGACGCAGCAAACTCTTACTGAAGTTCTTTGACACAAACAATAATGATAGAAAATAAACATGAGCCCCTGTAGAAGAGTATGTAAACATGGCTTAAACACGGGCATTACTCACTTCCACTCTTTAATCATAGCTGCAAGGTCTTTTTTCATCAAATGTGGATATACCGAGTATGCTTTTTTGACTGCACACTTGATTTTGCATGTAATGTTACACTTCTTAAATATTTTGCAGGCTTCCCTCCAAGAGCTCATTTGTAACAGTTTAACACAAAAACAAGATTTAAAAAACAGGGCTCACACATCTAATTGAAACTTTATATTATTTTGAGACTGTCTCAAGACCCCATAATTGAGCCCTTTGCAGTTAGACAGACAAATAGAAGACCTGTGAGACTGTGAAATCCATAATAGTTTACTAATGGAAATCAGCCTGGAAACCTCTTCATTGAATATTGTAATTTGATTGCCATCATATTCTGATTGGACCCTTGTTTTGCATTCTAAAGAACACACATTATTTGAAATGCAAAACAGGGAGTTATCAGGGGTATTTCACTAGAACCGACAAGATTAAAATGAAAAATGTCTAATGTTCTGTTTTATAAAAATATTCAAAAATGAAAGTGCAATACAGACACATTTGAATTAATTAGGAAGAGCTTATAGTAATTGGACATTAATTAATTAATTAATGCTAAATTACAAGAAATTCCTGTGATAGCATGTATTACATTCTCCTCCACAGTACTAAATGGATTCATTAAGAATATCGTTTTGACAGTGCAAAATAGCTACCAATGACTTTTTTATTCGTATTGACCTTGAGTATCCTTTTATGACGAAGTAGAGCTATTGCAAGATAAGCAGCATGAATCTCCAATCACTGGATGTGTATTTCAGTGCTTTGAATTTCATCAGCTTACTTGTTGTTTAAGGAATCTAAAAGAATGATCTCATCTTCTGGCCTGCTAGAACTATTACCTAACTGTGGTGAACTTCCTTGTAGAAAAGAGCTTCCCATCAGTCTGCAGATCAGGATAGATTCCGGTTGCAGTAGAAGCTTGGAGTAATCAACTGTAGTATTTGAAAAATTGTTCTCGTATCTGATCTCCACTAATGAATTACTTTCTGCCATTAACAGGTGACATACAAGAACTGTTCATGGTTAATTTTTTGATTTTTATGCAGAAAAAGCTAAGAGTTAAATTATCTCCTGGTATAAATGGGTAAAACTCACCTGAAGTCAATGAAGCTGTTTTATGGTGGAGTTTAAGCAATTTACAACAGCAGAAATTTGATTTTAAGATCCTAATTCTTATAGATTTTCTACAGTTCCATTAAGAATGCCAGAAGTCTTACTCTGGCTAGTATTCTTTTTCAGGTAAATAATTGTAAATGAGGAAAAAACTACCCCTCCATTTCCAGTAAAGATTTTGGATTCAATTCTGATGTGAGCATGATCAATCTTTTAAAAGATTCAATATCTTTAAATAGTCAAGTATTCTCCTTTGTTGAAAACCTTTCCATCTCACTAATCACATTTTAGTTCTTTACATCATGCGTTCTGAATAGGAACCTGGATAATGCTTCTCAACTATGATGCGTGAACAATATATGTAAAGTATCCCCCACAGGAATTTCCTGGTTTATTTATTTGGGTACCAGACATTTGGACTTATATATATATATATATATTATCAGGTGGGATGAATTCTTGTTTGCTTCCATGTAGCATGGCAAGTGTTTTAGGAGGGCTTATTTATGAAGGAATAATAAAAGTGTGGGGGATTTAATTTCATCTGAAATTAAAACAAATCAAACTTTTCTCTGTTTCTCTCTGCTGCAATTTTTGCTACACTCTAGAGTATTTTGAAGGTAGTAAAATATACCCAAGCATTGCATCAATACCCAGGTGTTTCTAACCTGTAATCAATGGGAAAAAACAAGAAGTTTATGATCAGGAGAACTGGACAACTACGGTGATGTTAGCTGTGAATATGAATAGTTACCTATCTGAATCATGCACAATCTCTACATCCATGCAATTGTATTTAGCTCTATTTTGATTCTATTATTCTGGAAAGAAAACCTCTGTTGACAAGGTACTGTAATTCACTGAACAGGTCCATGACCTTTTCATCTTTCCACTATCGTTCAGTTGCAGCCCTTCTCAAAAATGATAAAAACAAAACAGCAATAGTTGTAAAAAGTTCCAGGTCCATTTATGTTATGTCAGGTCTTGACAAGCTTGCTTTCAGCTCATTCCACATCAGAAAGCTTACGTGAGGTAGAAGCCAGTTCTTGAGAATAGGTGCACTAAATGAGACTTCAGATTATGAACCGAGAGGCTAAAATATCTTGGACTTTCTTTTATAAACAAGTGTTAATTACAGCATTAATTTCTATTGTTAAGATAATGATAAATGCAGGCGACAATTACACTCATAGTTCCTAGTGTAACAAGTAGCCTAGGAATACAATGGAAGGCTTTTAACTAGAATTAGAGCTATAGCATATTGCCAGGGTTGAGAACTCTAAGCAAAAAGCCCTTGAACATAGGTGCTGGAATTAGGGGTGCTTGGAGTGGTTTCCATCATATACTGGGTTTACAGTTCGGTTCAATGGCGCTCAGCATCCCCACTATACAAATTGTTCCATCACCCCTGTCCTCGAAGCTCCTGAGCTTTATTTGCCATTAAATCTTTAGACTCATTCTACATTACAAGCTTGAATGTGCCCATTAGGCTCAAACTGAAGAATAACCTGTGATTAAAAAAAGGTACAAAGGAGTGTGAAAGAGCTGCCAGGGAACTGAACCTTCACCTAGCACTGGAAGCAAAGTGGCGGCTGATACATAGCAGAGCATTCAGAAGACAGATACTGTGTTATGACTTTTTTTTTCTGATTGTGATGGATGTTTTCATTGATCAGCATTCTGTGAGACAAACCTGGATAAGCAGGCTGTGTTAGAACTATTAAGAAAGGAAAGGCTAAAAGGTATCACCTAGACAGTGCTACCCAAGATCTTTTTTTCTCCTCTATAAATCTATGCCAGTGAATGAATTAGTTTTTTTTTTTTTTTTTAAGCAATCTAGGAGGTAATGTGCTCCACAGGGGTGTGATTTCTAAAGCACATTGATGTTGCACATTAATTGGTCTGCGTAGACCCTGCTGGGGCACACTAAAGATTCTCTAGCATTCTTTAACATAGTACTGTTTCAAACAGCACACCATTAAAGTGCACCCAGTTTAAGAGTCCATAGTATGGTATATTTGACAATACCAATGACAGTTGGGTAGCATAGGTGTGACATTTCCAAACACCCGTAAGTGACTTAGATGGATAAGTCCCATTGGCTTTCCAGAGGAGTGAGCTATTTAAGTTAGGGTGGTCTAGCCGTTCGCGGCCTGGCTTAGAATATGGAAGGCTAGGGTTCAATTCCCCTGGTTACCTACCCCATGGGTAGGTAACTTACCTGCTCTATGCCTTAGTTCTCTGAAATGGGGGATAATAATGCTCACCTATCCCTGTTTTATGAGGATAAATACATTAAATATTAAGGCATGCTCTAAGATCTACTGATGAAAAGCTCTACATAAGAAATAGGACTAGATTCACAAAGGGATTTAGATGCCTAACTGTCTCTTTAGGCTCTAAAGTCCACAATTTTTGTGCCACTGACATTCACAAAACCACCACTTAACTGTCACCTAACTCTGTAGGTGCCTAAACTCCTGTCGACACCAAAGTTTCCATCCATAGGCATGCACAAAGCTGTCAATTTCCTGACACCACAGCTAATGCGCTGCTCAGAGCCCTACCCCATGCTAAGTCCCAGCAGGATTCTCAAAGTAGGTGTTCCCCTGCCTATCTTACCTGCAGGCCCCAGCCTGGAAGGTGTGCCCAGCAAAGACATAAAGGAAGTATTTTTAATATTGTGTCCAGAATGAGTGATGGATGAACCTCAAAGTTTCTAATGTTTGAGATCAGCCTAGATAAGCACTTAAACTTGGGGCTATTTATCCAGGATTCTGGGATCCATAAAAGTGGATTGGGAGGTCTCATGTGAAGAGGCTTTCTTGAGTAACTTCCTTACTTCCCGTCAGACCAGGAATATCTTGAGCGTAGCCTGTCTTACTCGTATTATTTTAGTGCTTTGACAGCTACTGCCATCAGAAAGGGCAACCATGAAAAGTGAAAATTCATGAGCAAAAAAAAACATTTTGCCCCTCTTAATAGCCACAAAAATTCAACTGTGGTATTGTTCAGATTTTGGATGACAATTTAAATTGGTTTTATCCAAACAGATTCACTCATCCCTTTCTAGAACAAATCTAATGACTCAAGACAAATATAATGAAAAATGGGACACTGCAAACAATGAATTGGACACAGTGACTATTATGTGTCTTTCTCCTGCAATTTATAAACTCAGTCTAAGTTAGAAGGGCACCCTCCCATCATTACTGTGGTCAATCCTCTGTGTGTTGACTTATTCCTGGATGTTTCTGCATTATATGGGACTGCCTACCTAGTAATGAAGTGCCCATCAATTACACTTTCATGTTAAATTATTTTTATATCCCAAACAGAAATCATGGCAATTTCTCACAAGTGCGTGCTATATTGGAATTTGTCATTAAGCTCATGTGTTCAGGAATGTTTTTTATATGTAGGGCTGTTCAAACTATTCAATACAGATAATATTTGTTACATATTTATTACCTTTTGGGGGTTAGTAAATTGTACAGGAACCAAACCAGATTCTCTTCAAATGTATTTGTTGTTCAGAAGTATTTGCTAAATAGTTATGATAAAAAATTTTCAGATAATGTATTGTTCCCAAATAATTCACTTCTGCTATTTGCTGTTCATTATTCATGGCGTGTAGTTGCCCGGGGTATTATTTTTCTGCTCTGATTGGATGACTGCAGCTTTTTTTTTAAAAAAAAAAATCTAAACTGAGGAGGGAATAATAAATATAACACTCTGATAAGAATTCTTGTATGAGTAATAATTGGTGCTAAAATATGATTTTTATGGTATTCACAAACCGTGTCATATATACCCAATTATTGTCGGAGTACTCACAAATAAGGCCCCCATAATCATAGTGAGTCAAATTCAGTACTTCAATTTTCAAAAATATTCTTGAATCATTGTTTTTACTATTAAACCAGCTCTGGTTAAGAGGTACAGTATGAGCAATATATAATCAGTATAATAAATGTATGCAGAGTGTGAGATACTAATGATCACTGCTGGCACAAAGGAAAATCTTTCAGAAGAGATGACATTTTCAGTGCTATATTTATTGCTTATCTAAACCAATCACAGCCTTACTCCCATGCTCCAGGGAAAGATCTTTACTTATGACTTGGCACAGTGTGAACTTAACAGATGGACATAAGTATCAGTAGCCAAAAGCCAGTACTCAATGTACATCTAGGGTGTTTGTTGATGACAAGATTCCTAGACAGGAATTTCCAAACAGCTGTCAATCCTAAATCTATAAGCCTATGTTTAAAATGATGTGTCATTGCTAATCCTGCTCTGAGAGACTTCCACTTACAAAAACAATAACTTCGCAGGCTGTGTAAGGAAAGGCTGTGTTTCTGTCTCTTTGAATGTTGTGGTGCATGCCGAGTATATGGTGCAGAAAATATTGGCTCTACAGACAATGCATACTGGCTGTTATTTACTTCTCCCCATTGTGAATATAAAGAATTCCACAATATTTATTATAAACAACACTGAAAATTAAGGTTGACACACATTTTGAAACCAGACCAAGCAGGGTGGTGGTATTTCACCACCAATGCATGTATTTGTGCAGCAGATAAAGACAATTTTAAATCTCATTGCCCATTGGGACCATTAAACTCCTTTGAACTATTGTACCCAGAGATATAGGACATGCAATGTGCATCTAACATTCTGATCTTCTTTAAGGTTCTGTTGAAAGCAGAGGCTGCTCAAAACAACCTGCTACTCTAGACAAAACCTTGGTGTGCTGCCCTCCTCCTACTCCCTAGAGTAGGGTTCTCAACCCGTGGGAAGGGGTAAATCAGATTTCTTGGAAGCAAGCACCAGATTGCAGTGCCACTCACTCCCTCTATCATAACTGGGGAATGGCCAAGACAAATTTGACTGAGTGGCATTGCAACCTGGTGCACAGGATTGCACTGCCACTCAGGTTTGATGAGGCCACCCCTGCCATTCTAGGTAGCTGCCTAGTTTGTCTACAGCTAGCGGGGCCCTTGTTTGAAAATACAACTGCTTCTAAAATTTTTGTCTTGACAGCTGGGGGATCAACATGTCGAGCTGATTGAGTCTATCACTGCAGAGCAGAAATTTCTGTGTATTATCTGCATGCCCCTAGTTGATATTTGAACTGTGACCTTATCATCCAGTAGAACACCACTATCACTAGTACTAAAAGAAACCTTTCTCTCTCTCTCTCATTTGCACAACTGCTAAGCTCTGTTGTTTTGCTTGGTGGTTATATTTATGTATGTGAGGGTAATACATAGTTTCTATAGTGGAAAGCTTGTAATCAAATGATCATAGAAGAGAACTGGGGCTCCAGAATCCTGGATTCTGTTCCTACTTCTGACACTGATTTTCTCTGTCATTTAATCTCTCTATGACCCAATTTTCTCATTCATAAAATGACAATAATATTTATTGATCTTACACAGGGATTGTGAGGCTTAAATGAGATTTGTAAAGTGCTTCAAAATCTTCAAATGAAAGGTGTTATATTAGTACAAAATATTTAACAAGAATGAAAGCTGTGCTCATATTCTCATAGAAGATGTTATTACATTTTTCATCCATACTGTGGCAGTATCAGGTAACCAAAGACCTCCCTTACTCACACTGGAGGAATGCTTGTCAAAATTAAATTTTAAATGTAGAAAACCGTACAATTTACTAAAATTTCAGGATGACAGTGTTTTTCTTAAGATTTCAGACAAGTGTTTAGAAAGTACAGTTGTTTGTAAGGCTCAATGTATATTTTATGACTTGAATTTTTATTAATAATGGTAAAAACAAAAGTGCCCGTAAAACAGATATTTGAAGGGAAAAAGGTAGTCCCCCCCTCAAATGCCCTGTAGATTTTGTCAGTTACAGAAATTGCTAAGACAGCTTTGAGTAACTATGGCTCTTTTATTATTCCTTTAACTTTCCCCAAAAAATATTCCATGTGAAATACGCATCTTTGTACAGTTCTACTTTTGATGTGAATGAAAGAAAAGCCCATATCAGAGCCAGAGGGTGAAATCCTGGCCCCACTGAAGTCGATGGGCAAAACTTCCATTGACTTCATGAGCCAGGATTTCTCTCACACACAAATATATGTTTCAGAGTAGGATGAGAAACTAGGTAATTGTCAGCACTATTGGCATTTGGGTAGATGCCATGTTAAAGAATGACTGAAAGAGCTACTGGAATAGCACACTGGGATTACAGGCACAGAGGCCAGCCTAGTATCATTTGAGGTCAAAGGGAAGTCAAAACCCCTGCAGCTGGAAATTGTGCAAGGCTCTAATAACAGTATCAGGTGCAGTTAAAATTGGGGAGGGGTTACTTGAGGGAATCCTCAAAATTCCTGCTTGAGTACTGAAAACACAAGTCTGATAAAACTAGGTGTAGAACAAATGGATGTGCACGTAGTAAGTGATATTTTAAATACAGTTTTAAAAATGAAATATCTCATCTTTAAAAATCCCATTAGGATAAATAATATCTTGTCTCACTGGGGATCATTTTGGGCACATTATATTGAAAACTACTTATTTTTCACTCACTTAAAGGTGTCTATTTTATGCTGTGTGATGGAGAGCAGTTTCCTGTTCCAGCAGTCTCTTGAGCATGCAAGAAATAGAACATCCTGTTCCATCTTGCATTTTGGCAAGTTGTTTAACTGTTCTTGCTGATTCACATTTTTAAGCCTTGACAGTGACTTGCTCCGAACATAGCATAATGTCATAACTCTGTTTGGCAAGGCAGTTTAAACAGTGCAATGCAGTCTCTATGTGCATGTAGTCATTCATCCCTCTTTAATAAGCATGCAGATAAATCTATTCTATAAAACACAGTAGGCTAGGGGAAAAACAGCCCATTAATCTCTCCAGCAACTTTGTATTAGAGAGAACAAAATTTCATTACAAACAAACTGCCAAACTGGGGCATGGTTCCTAGTACTTTTTAGGTTTAGTGGAAGAGATGTCTTCTAGAAAACTGCCCTTTTACTCTCTGCAGGTCATGCATGCTGCTCACATACACAATTGCAAAATAGTTCTCCTGTAGAAAAATATTCAACAAGGGAACAATCTGTTCTGAGCTTATACTTCACCCGTCTTTCTCTGTTGACAACTTTTTCCATATTCACCTTGATCATTAAAGGACAGAAAAATAATTAATACTCTGTGTGTGTGTGTGTGTGTACATTATATATATATATAAAAAATGAGGACATTATATATAATCAACCCATTATATATATATAATATATATATAATGGGTTGATTATATATAATGTCCTCATTTTTTACCTTTTAAATATGTTTGCACTGATGCAGCCAGGAGACCAAGGGATCCAAATTTGGACACTTCCTCTCCCCTTCCCCAATCACTGGTATCATTAGTTGCACAGGCGCCGACCCCGTGGGTGCTCCGGGGCTGGAGCACCCATGGGGAAAAAATGGTAGGCGCTGAGCACCCATCGGCAGCTCCCCCTACCAGCTCTCCTTCCCCCACCCCCTAGTGTTTGCTGCCTGACCAGCGCCTCTCCCTCCCTCCCCATGCCTCCTGCCCACCACGATCAGCTGTTTCATGGCGTGCAGGAGTCTTTGAGAGGGAGGGGGAGGAGAGAGAGGGCATGGTGCGCTGGGGGGAAGGGTCAGAATGGGGTGGGAAGAGGAGGGGCAGGCCCTTGGAGGAAGGGGTGACGTGTGGGTGGGGCCTGGGACATTGGAAAGTTGGCACTTGTGATTAGTTGAACAGATCGGCTTCCACTGATCAACAATATGTTGAGTTAAGTGGCTGATCTAGTATTCATTTTCAGCCAGCAGCATTCTGAATGTGCTTTGGCATTTTTCAGTGGAAGTGGGGCGTGGGGCAGGGGTGTGTGTACTGAGCCTAGTGGCCTGCTAGGCATGGCTGAGAGCTTCTTAATGAGGCTTTGATCACTAACCCTTTTATGATCTGTTAACCAGGGGGCAGGGCTACTCAGTGAGAACAGGGGGTTAAAGGGCCATCTCTTAAGTGACCAGAGGAACTAATGAACAGCAGCAGCAAACAGGGGAGACCAAGTACAGGCTCTTGAGGACAAAGTGGCTGAAGTGGAGGACCTAAGGGAGACAGAGCGGCACATAGACAAGACTTTCCAGGACATAGTAGAGCAACTCTCTCCCCCCCCACCCACCCCGAGTCTGCTTCTGTGTCACTGCTGATGCACTATGTGCGGTTGAGGAGGATGAAATCTCAGGGAAGAAGAACATAAAACTGGAGCGGAGGGAAACAATCCTATAGTTGGGACTCGCCTTCCAGATGATGTCATGGTATCCTCTCGTATTGTGGATACCCCTCCAGAGACCCCTGTGATTAGGAAGAGACAGATAATAGTTTATGGGGAATTTGATTATTAGAAATATAGATAGCTGGGTTTGTGATGACTGGGAGTACCGCATGGTGAACTGCCCGTTAGGTGCGAATGTTGCAAACTTCTTGATACATCTACACAGACTTAGGGGCAGCGCTGGTGGTCGTGATATATGCAGGTACAAGTGACTTACGGAAAGGTAGGAAAGAGGTCCTGGAGGCCAAATTTAGACTGCTAGATAAGAGATTAAAGTCCAGGATCTCTATGGTAACATTCTCTGAAATGTTTCTAGTTCCACATGAAGGGCCAGCTAGATGGGCAGAACTGTAAGGTCTCAACACATGGATAAGACAATGGTGTTTAAGGTTTTAGAAACTGGGAAATCTTTTGGGAAGGGAGCAGCTTTTAGAGGAAGGATGGATTCCACCTAAACCAAAATGGAACCAGATGGCTGTCATGTAAAATTCAAAAGATCATAGCAGAGTTTTAAAACTAAGGGCTGGGGGAAAGTGCATAGGTGCAGAAGAGTACACTGTTCAGACAGAGACCTCCCATAGGGGAGGATCTAATAATGGGGATTCTCTATATCCTAGTAAAGAGGAGAGGATAGAAGTTGATAAAGTACAGTTAGGAACTGGAAAGAAACTGTCAAATGAAAGAGTTCCATTCAATTATATTACGTGAAGGCAGACAAATAAATATTGACAAATTTTATAAATGCTTGTATACAAATGCTAGAAGTCTAAATACTAAGGGGCCGGATTAACTTTTTGTGGGCCCGGCACCAAACATATTTGTGGGCCCCCCTGGAGAATGAAGAGGCCGGGGGCAAGAGCACAGCGGGCAGGGTGGATTTGATTTAAAACACTAGTTAGGACGACTCGATTTAATCATGGGTTTCTACATAAAAGTCTATTCTTGTTGGTTGTTATAACCTTAAAACATATTCTTCACAACTCAGAGATTTAGGTTTCATTTTTAGAAGGTACACACTATACATTTTTAAACTGATTTATTTTGAAAACTTTTCAGATGAGTTTTACAGCTATATGAGAAAATGAATGAATGTTTGGTTATTTCATTTACGAAAGATAATTGAAGCAGATATTTATGAAGTCATTGGGAGGTGAACTATCTCCAATTCAAGAGGTTAATCATTAATATTTGGAGGATTTTCTTGCCAGGCTGTATTAGGAGGAGAACATCACCAGACAGACATTTAAATTGTTTTATTTAACTAAAACAATAACATTAAGTATTCTGGATTTTTTTCTTCAACAGCAAACATAATATTTTAACAAAAAAAATATGTCCCTCACTTTTCACATTTATCTCCAGACTTCTCCTTGTCCAGATCTATTCTGCCCCCAACAATCTTCTATTCATTGAACTTTTTGAAACTTTTCACTTTTAAAGAGAGGTAAGGGGTTGACCCTGTGTACACAAATTTGCAGAGGGACAATAGAGTTGAGGTCTGTTATTTCTCACCTCTATACATTATTTATTTTAAAACATTTTTTTTTAACAAGCATGTTACCTCTAGAGACACAAATCCACTGTTTGAGAACTGCAAAACTAAGCATCTCTGATGGTATCTTCTAGACTGAGCACTGAGTCCCATTGGATAGATAGAAAAATTAACCTAAATAATCTATACAGAAGTCTGTGGAACCCCATAAGATTGGGTCCCTAAGCCTGTAAAACTGATGAATGACATTGTTTTTAATTGTTCACTTTATTTATGTAACTTCATAAGTAAAATTTTATGATTGAAACAACATTCATTCATAAAACTGGTTACCCCAATAACTGGCTATTGAAAATTAAGATGCTTGTTAAGAGCCATAGCTGTTCAGCCAGTTGCCCTTGTAAATTTCACTGTCAATCCAATTCCTGCTTAAATCACTGAGATTTGCACTGTTTCAGTATTGTAACTTCTGTTCATTGTTTGCCATTCATTACACTTGCCTGCACTGTAACTTCTGTTCACTGTTTGCCATTCACGACACTTGTCTACTTCTGTTCACTGTTTGCCATATTGTAATTCAAACTCCATTTTACAACGCTTACTCCATTTTGTAAAAGCTTGCTGCAACCTTTATTTTTGCAAAACCCTGCTGTAATCTTATTAGTTTAGTTTAGATGTGTGAATGAGGTATGTATGGATGATGGAATCAACCTCCAGCACCAGCCTGTCCTGATGAAATAGAATTCAAACACCAACAGCTGAAGATGCAGACAACAGCCCTAACAAAGTAAGAAGAGTCCACCCTAAAAAGAAAAGAACAAAGGTACAATAGAAGGAAGATCAAAGCCAGGTCCGAGGCTGAAAGTCACGTCTGCAATTGATGGGTGATCAATCACACCGAACCCAGAGGCAGCATGACACAGCAAGACCTGTAAACTCTGGATTCAAACTAAAGCCTACAAAAAGGATGGGTGAGATGGAAGACTTGGAAGGGTAATGTTCTGCTGCCAACATGGGAGGGCAGACCCAGCCCTTTCTTGTGCCCGGCTTTCCTGGCCAGTTAGCCGCCACAAGCTACGATCCCAAGCTGCGAAATCAAGCCACGAACTCAAGCTATGTTCAGGACTGGTAACTATACAGCAGCTGCAGAACATCTGGTGTGTGTGTGTGTGTGTGTGTGTGTGTGTGTGTGTAAGTATTAAGGTATTAGCTAGTGGTTATAGATCAAATTGTTATCATAATAAATGTGGCATCTTTGCCTTGTCCCTTGAAACGATCCTGTGTAGTTTTGTCTGCATAACAAGCCATGAACTATTAGAACTCATTTACAAAACTTTTCTTAAACATTACATGAATATATTGTCTCATACTATAGAATCAGAATTTATAATCCCTATTCCATGATATAATGTATCTTAATTAAAACTATCTTTAGATTGGATTTTTGAGGGGGAAAACTATTTAAATTAAAAAAATCTGATTTTTTTTTAAAGTCATTGATTTTTATCCACCCTGACAGCTGGGCATGGTGTGTGGGGGGGAAGGATTGGTCCCCAGCTGGAGCGAGGGAGGGGCCAGGGGCAAGTTGAGCACAGTGGGGCATGGGGGGAGGATTAGTCCCTGCTGACTGGAGCAAGGCAGGGGCTGGGGGCAAAAACACAGTGGGGTGGGAGCTAGGGTTGGTTGTTGGAGCAAGGGAGGGGCCAGGGGTAAACTGCAAGTGCAGCAGGGCTGGGGAGGGGATAAACAGGATCCCCCCCCACCCCTGCCCACATAGAGCGGGTACCTACCTTCTCCCTGGTTCTAGCCCATTCTCTTCACCTCTCTCTGCACCAAGCTGAGGGTGGGGGTGCAGGGTCTGAGAGGGAGTTAGGGTGCAGAAGCAGGCTCGGGGTTGGGGTGCGGGATCTGGCCAGGAGCTAGAATGAGGGAGGGGCCTTAGGGTTGGGGTGTGGAGCGCTTACCTGGGGTAGCTCCCATTCGGTGCGAGGGGTGCAGGTGGGTATGTGGGGGGGAGAGGATGCAGGAGCTCCCATTTGGTGCTGGGGGTGGGCATGTGGGGTGGTGCAGGAGTCAGGGCATGGGGTGTGTGGGGCTGGGTATGTGTGGAGGTGCAGAAGTCAGGGCTGAGGTCGTGGGGGGTGCAGGGGTCAGGGCTGGGGAGGTGGGCTGGGTTTGTGGGGGTGCTCCCAGCCCCCTGCCCTGCGCGGTTCACAGCAGAGGGCTGAAGGGGGTATGCTCCGATTCCACCCCCTTTCCCAAGGCCCTGCCTCTTCTCCACTTCCTCCTCTCTCTCCTGAAAGTTATTAAATGTTCAACGCCAAGGAACAGATGGGGTAGAGGACTGAATTTTCCATGGCCTCCCTCACAAAATATATCACCACTTTGCCTTTAGTAATTATCCTTTTGAGGGGAAAACCGGGCACTTCTCTCTTTTTGCAAAGTCCTGTGACCTCTTTCAGCTAAAGAAAACTTGTTAGCGCTGGTGATGCACCGTTATAGCGGTGGGGGATGAGTAAAGGTGGGGGTGCAGCATTAAGGCCCCCCTGACCACCAATGCTGGCACACTTGACAGGACAGCAGCTGCTGTTGGAAGGGGCATTTCCCTCACTAGTGTCAAGCCGCCCGATGCTCCCAGGACTTGGAGGGACAGTGTGGCTGCTACTCTAGCCCAGGCTGGAGCTGGGAGGAAGGACACGGGTGCTGCGTGCTGTGCAAGGTCCCTCGCCCCCGTTAGGAGTTGGAGCAAGGAGGGGGCACCAGGGGCAAGGAGTGGGGAAGTGGGAGGGCGGAGCTGAGGGGGAAAGGGGGCCCTGGGCCAGGCAGGGGGCGCAGCGGGAGGAGGACGGGGAGGAAGATCTAGGAAAAGGGGGCAGCCTGTAAAAAAATTGTTTCCTTCCAGAGAAGCAGACTCACCTTGCCCGGGGTCCAGGCGACGGCAGCTGCTGCTCCCTCCCCGGCAAAAAGCTGATCAGGAGCAGGGAGAGAGAGTGAGTGGAGGAGGGGCGAGTACACTACACGCTGGGGGAAGAGGCGGAGGTGGGGGAGCTTTGCTGCCGGCTGCCGTGCAACAGCAGGACAGAGTCCCGGGCACAGCAGCACCAAGCTTTGCGGAGAAGAGAGGCCGTGCTGGGGCCCCTTTGGAGCATGGGCCCGGTGCTATGGCGCCAGTGGCGCCATGGTAAATCCACTACTGACTAAGATGGGTGAAGTCCAGTGCCTGGTATTAAATGAGGATATTGATTTAATAGGCATCACAAAAAATTGGTGGAATGATGATAATCAATGAGAGATGGTAATACCAAGATACAAAATATATAGGAATGACAGAGTAGGTTGTGCTGGTGGGGGAGTGGTAAGAGTAAGAGGACAAAAAATGCCACCATGGCTAAACAGCAAAGTAAATGAGGCAGGTAGAGGCAAAAAGGCATCCTTTAAAAATTGGAGGTCAAATACTACTGAGGAAAATAGAAAGGAGCATAAACTCTGGCAAGTCGAGTGTAAAAGTATAATAAGACAGGCCAAAAAAGAATTTGAAGACACAGACTAACGGCAAAAAAATGTGTAAGTACATCAGAAGCAGGAAGCCCGCCAAACAATTAGTGGGGCCACTTGATGAGAGAGGTGCTATAGGAGCATTCAAGGAAGACAAGGCTATTGGAGAGAAGCTAAATGGATTCTTTGCATTGGTCTTCACTGCAGATGATGTGAGGGAGAATCCCACACCTAAGCCATTCTTTTTACGTGACAAATCTGAGGAACTGTCCCAGATTGAGGTGTCAATAGAGATTTGGAACAAATTGATTTATTAAATAGTAATAAATTGCCACGACCAAATGGTATTTGCCCAAGAATTCTGAAGGAACTCAAATGTAAAATTAGAGAACTACTTACTGTGGCATATAACCTATCGCTTAAATCAGCTTCTGCACCAGACAAATTGGTTGAAACTATAATGAAGAACAGAATTATCAGACAGATAGATGAACACAATTTGTTGGGGAAGAGTCAACATAGCTTTTGTAAAGGGAAAACATGTCTCACCAATCTATTATAATTCTTTGGGGGGGGGTCAACAAACATGGACAAGGGTGATCCAGTGCATATGGTGTACTTGAACTTTCAGAAAGTCTTTGACAAAGTCCTTCACCAAAGGCTCTTAAGCAAACTAAGCAGGCATGTAATAAGAAAGGTCCTCACATGGCTCAGTAATTAGTTAAAAGACAGAAAACAAAGGGTAGGAATAAATGGCTGGTTTTCAGACTGGAGAGAGGTAAATAGCAGGATCCCCTAGAGATGTGTACTGGGACCAGTGCTCTTCAATGTATTAATAAATGATCTGGAAAAATTGGGTAAACAGTGAGGTGGCAAAGTTTGCAGACAATACAAAATTACTCAAACTAGTTAAGTCCGAAGTTGACTGAGAAGAGTCACAAGGGATCTCACAAAACTGAGTGTTTGGGAAACAAAATGGCAGATGAAATTCAATGTTGATAACTGCAAAGTAATGTTTATTGAAAAACATAATTCCAGTTATACATACAAAATGATGGCATCTAAATGAGCTGTTACCACTCAAGAAAGAGATCTTGGAATGAAAACATTCACTCAATGTGCAATGGCAGTGAAAAATGCTAACAATGTTAGGAACCATTAGGGAAGGGATTGATACTAAGACAGTAAATATTATAATGCCGCTATATAAATCCAGGGCACACCCACACCTTGAACACTGCATGAAGTTCTGGTCACCCCATCTCAAAAAAGATATATTAGAAATGTAAAAGGCACAGAGAAGGCCAACAAAAATTATTAGGGGTATGGAGCAGCTTCCATATGAGGAGAGATTAAAAAGACTGGGATTATTCAGTTTGGAAAAGAGACACCTTCGGTGGGATACGATAGAGGTCTATAAAATCATGAATGGTGTAGAGAAAGTGAATAAGGAAGTGTTATTTGCCCCTTCACATAACACAAGAACCAGGTGTCACTCAAAGAAATTAATAGGCAGCAGGTTTAAAACAAACAAAAGGAAGTACTCCTTCATGCAATGCACACTCAACCTGTGGAACTCATTGCCAGGGAATGTTGTGAAGGTCAAAAGTATGACTGGGTTCAAAAAAGAATTAGATAAATTCATAGAGGATAGGTCCATCAATGATTATTTAGCCAAGATGGTCAGGGATGGACTCACATGCTCTTGCATCTGAAGAAGTGAGGTTCTTACCCACGAAAGCTTATGCTCCCAATACTTCTGTTAGTCTTAAAGGTGCCACAGGACCCTCTGTTGCTTTTTACAGATTCAGACTAACACGGCTACCCCTCTGATACTTCACATGCTCTGTGTGTCATAAGAACATAAGAAATAAATTAGAAGCACCTCACTTTTAGCATACACTAGGATTTGGGAACATTTCAGAATTTGGGGGCATTCCGGTTGCTGTCTACTGACATCTTGGATCATGTAGATTCAGGAGAGAGAGTAAAATTTTACCCTCCCTCTAATTCTCCTTCCCAAACGCTGATTTGGAATCTGCTGTCTGTGGGAAATTTTCTTCCTCTTTTCTCAATTCTCCTTAACTTAATTATTTCCCTCCCATCCCTAGCTCCTTGCATGGAAACAGACTCCTTAGCATATAGAACTATTTCCTACTGTGAATAAGGAAGTCTTAGCTGCCTTCATATCTGCACCTTCCCTTGGACCACACAGAGCATGCTCCACAGGTCACTAAGGGCTAGATCCTCCAAATGCTTCCTATTGAATAGACAGCTTATCAGAAGAGAGACAATGGGATTATTGAAGGAGAAGCTGTGGTTGTGTAAGAATGTGGCTTCAGAATTTAGGGGGTCACTTGCCACAGTGGAAGGAAAGATTCTGGATTGCAAGCTGCAGCCAACATCAAGTTCTAGAGTTATGTAACGTTTAAATAAAATAATTTAAATGGTAAAATACGAGCTCCCTTGACTTAATACAAACAACAACACAAGCACTAAGCTTGGTAGGAAATGTTTGCAACATCAGGCCCCGATACTGATTGAGAACCTAGAGAATAGAGCTAGTTAGAGAACTGAGACTCAGTTCTTTTACTATCATCATAAATAAAAGTGCAAGTTGGTGTTGCTGTGATTCATAGGGTCAGATTTGTTTTGAGAATTTTCTGACAGCTACTGGGACCATGTGAAAATGTGCATGGATCTTGAAAGCTTCATAAAGTTTAAACACAAGTGTGTGTCTGAATATTTGTACAGTATTGGAAATACATTTACTGTCCACTATTCTCCTCTCTAAGGCTATATCTCCATTTGGAGCTGGGTGTGTGATTCTCAGCACAAGTACACATTCACACTAGCTCTCATTGTCCTAGCACACTAAAAATAGCAACGTGGCTGCAATGGCACAGACAGCAGTGAACTGTGGCATGGGCCAGCCACCCCGAGCATGTACTTAAGGGGTCAGGATGGGTTTGTACTCAGGGTGGCTAGCCTGTACCACCACTCACTGCTGCCCATTTTACTGTGGCTGCACTACTACTTTTAGAGCACTAGCTCAGTCAGGGCTAGCACTAATATGCCTACTTAAGCTGGGAATCACACTCCAGCTCTAAGTATAGACTTCGCCTAAGATGGTTCCTTCATCCAGTCAAAGTATATAAACAATATCATGTAATTCAGTTGACCAACCACACAACATGAACAGTGAATGTCAAACAATTTATGAATAACCCACTAGGAAAGCTTTTCATCTGAACTATTCAGTGACTACTTCTGAAGGACAAATGCATTCCAAGGAAATGCAGTTCACAAACCATTGGCTAACTGAAAAGGAGCTTTATTTGCAATTAATATGTGATGGGTAGAAAAAACCCACACTGAAAGTTAAGAGTGCAGGAAAAACTCTGGGCCTTGGAAACCCTGCCTCATCAGGCCAGCGGGTCATGCTCCAGTTGGAGGAGGGACTTAAAAGGGAGTCTCTTCAGCACTGCAGAGTGGCAGGTGGAGAGAGGCACCTGCTGCTGCAGAGGGACTACACCAGGAAGGCATTTCCAGGGGACGTCTGCTACACACAGCTGAGACTCCCTACCTTGTTAAGTCCTGTGGACCAGCTTGCCAGGGACAACTGCCAGCCATGGTGTGCCCCAAGGGGAAGGGCAGAGCAGTAGAAAGAGCCCAGGAGAGCGTATTTGCTGGACAGCACGTAGCAGACTCCTGCATTACGGTGCATAAGAGGCCACTCAAGAGGGTCCCTGGGTCAGAAACCTATGGAGTAGGAGGGCCTGGTATCCCTTACCCCATAACTGATAGATTGGGCTGCCACAACAGACTGCAGCCACTAGGCGGGGAGGTTCACCCTCCCTCACATGTTATTTGTTAGACAATTAAATGTGGAAATGGTGGACAGAGCATAAAGAGATGAATGAAAGCCGCAGCAGTGGCACCAGAAATTACCAACAAAATAGTGTTCAAATATTAATAAAATTGCAGCTAACCTTGTTTATTTAAAAATTATCCTTAACTTTTAAACCAGGCACATGCAATTTTTAATATGGAATCTAATAGAATTAAATTTATTCCATGGTGATAATTCTGGATTAATGTTTCTATTTTTGCAGTGCTTAAATACTTCTAAATTCGAGTTCACTGAAGCTTTGCAGATGATTTACAATGGAAAATTAAGACAACTGACTAAACTGTCATTCTGGATTAATTAAACCCTAATATAAAGAAAATTAATTTAGTGAATATCTGCAGTTCTCCGTTTGCTTGGAACTAAACACAAAACAAAAAATCTTCTTGAACATGAAGCTATTTTTTCTCTTAAGTGTTGCTCTCTAATCCTGTTTAGTGGCATTAGAATCCCATTAATTCCAGTGGAGTTACGAAAATCTGCAGCTGTGTAGGCAGCTGCAGTAAATATAGCAGTCAAGTCACATTTTGACATGGACATGGAGCAGGCCTCCATAAATCTTCAGAGGTTTCAGCTAATGAGATTAAATGTTTCATTTTAAAAAGAATTTGCTATCTTTCTACTGATTTTACATATGTTACAAAAATACTTGGGTTTAATGTGAGAAAAGAGTGTTATTAATATAAAAAATAAAAGTAAATATGTGTACTAAAAAGGAAAAAGAGTGTGGCCTTGACACTCCTCCATGTGGAGATAAGCTGCACAAGGCTTATGGAAGTGCCACACGGGTACTCATATTTTCCCCCAGAATTATTCTCTGGGCAAGTAGGGAGGCCTTCCTCCCTCCACAGTGCTTGGCAGGTCCTAGAAGATTCAAGAGCAGACAAGGAGGCAGCCTAAAAGCATTGAAGGGAACAAAAAATATCTAATCAGCAACACAATCAACAACTACTATCAACCAATACAATTAATAACATACAGAAAATGGAGGTGGAGGGTCAGGCTTGCAGCCAGAGAGGGCCTTGCTTGAGCCAAAACAGGGCCACGGATGGCCTCTTCCAGTATTTTTGCACTTGTCTGCCTGCAGCTGCAGCTGCTCTCCTAAATATGTTCAATTGCCAGCTCTCCAGACTTTAGGGATGGCAGAGAAGACTGGTGATGAGGACAAGAGAGCCTAGTGCTAGGAAGGGGAGGCAGAGTTGGATCTGTAGAGTACTTGAGAAGGGGACATTGTGTCCTCTGAGGAGCAGGTATATTGCCTTTTGGGTGTGGCATCCTCAATGTACCACATTACCCACAGTTGTACATGCCGGACAGAGCTAGGACATTTCAGGGCCCAGCACAAGCAGCTTGGCTTAATTGATATCTGCCCAGAGTAAGGGGACCACTAAGCCTGGAAGACCTCCCCCACACTCCCAGGCATCAATCACTAAGGGTGCAGGACTGAATCATAAAGGGACCCGTACCCTGAAGAAATCCAGTCCTTTCCTCCCAAACCCAGGTTTGGAGGGTAGCAGGACAAAAGCAGGGAGGCAGCATGTCAACAAAAGAAAGCTGGAGGGATACTGGGGAAGGGGCAAAGGGAGAGGAGAAAAACAGAGAAGGGGGCTGCACTTCCTGTAAGGGAAGCAAGTATATTGTTGATAGTTATTGCCCATAATGCTCTATGATTAGCTGTATCTGCACATTTAAATGGGAAGCAACATGTATGTAGGGGAGAGAGCAGGAGGAGGTTGTTAGTCCATTGGCACAACTGTGGTCCCACAGACCATATCTATTGTATTTATATGTGTTCCATCACTGTAGCACCTCCCAGTGTAGCATTTATCCTCATCATACCCCTGTGAGATAGGGAAGTGCTATTATCCCCATTGTACAGATGGAGCACTGAGGTATATAGAGACTAAGTGACGTGCCCAGGGCCACATAGGATGTTTGTGGCAGAACATGAATGGAATGTGGGTCTCTTACAGACCAGGCGAGTGCTCTAACTACTGGCCCAGTCTACCTCCCTAAAGAAGTGATTGCCATTATATGCAAGTTTCAGTTTTTATGCAGTGAGCTGGGAATCTCTCATGTATTCTATTTACTCTTAATTGTAGAAGGGGTTGCAATGAAAAATCAGACCAAGATTATATTTAATACACTTTACGGAGCATGTAGAAATGGAAAAAAATATAAAACGTGTTTTGCTTCTGCTAAGAACCCCCTTAGGAATGCTGGGGTAGGAATTTTCAGCCTAATTGGGCATTCCAGTACAGAATCCAGAGGCTTGGGTTACATCACCATGCTGCACAAGTTCTGGCTCTGAGTATTTACTGATTTGAAATAACAGTAGATATCAAATTAACCAAAAGCTTTACAGAGTTGTAAAACAATGACTTTGCCAAACACATACAATAAAGTCACAGTAATTGCATATTCCTCCATGCAACTAGATGATTAAAAGGGAAACATTTGTTCACACTTCATTTACATTTATTAAAGTGCTAGTGCAGTTACTCATCTAAGGAATGGGCCTATTCAGGATAAATAAGTTAAATGTGGAGAAATTAATTACTTCTACTAATTATGTTTATTCTTGTAAATTAATAAACTTCAAGCAAATGTGCACAAAAAGTTGTATATTTATTTGCCTCTATAATTATGTATGGATTAATAACTCATGATGTTGAGGTTCCAGGGCAAATTCAAATATATTTATTGAAAATACAGAAAAAATAAACTATTGAATGAGATGTGGCATATTTGTTGATTCCTACCAGACCAGGAAGTGTTTTAGATAAAGGCCAATTATACATTCAGAATGTCCGGATTGTATATTGGATGATAATAAAATAGAATGTGTCTTCAGAACATCTGGTCAGAGTTGCCTATTGGTAGGGAAGCTTGCACTGCCTGTTGGTGGGAGTGTGCCTGTGTAAAGCACTGCAATCTCCCTGGCTGTTAATCTGATATCTTTCATAAACCTTACCAAAATTAAACAAAGTTACACACCATTAAAATATCAATAGATATACTCAAACAAGCACATTATAAAATGATTGGATCAGATTTTCAAAAGCGCTCATCACCCACAATTGTGTATATATTTTCAAATGAAATCAGCTTCTATTTAGGCATCTAAATGGACCAGTGGTGGGGCTGAGCACTTTTGAAAATATGGCCACACCCCTAAGATGCCAAAATGGAAGCTGAGCTCTTGAAAACATGGCCATTTATTTAGGTGCCTAAATAGGAGTTTTTGAGTGCTGGGTGTTTTTGAAAATATAGATCATTGTGCTGCTTAGGACACAAAGAATATATTTTTTTCTAAACCAAGACTGCAATTAAATATTGCTACCTCACACTGTAGTTAACCAGCTATATAAAGAAATGAATATAATTTAGAATCTAATGCTTATTTGTATCTATTCTGATATATTTTCAAATGATTTCTATTTTCAGATTCACAATTAATCCACTATAAGGACTATTTTTTGTAAAACACAGTTGGCCAGATTCTTCGGTCATTAATTGAATAAAACTGCCATTGAAGTCAAAGAGAGCTTTGTGCGAGTAAAGATTGCAGATTTTGAGCTAACGCAGATGTTTATAGGAATAATTTATATAGAAGTGGGTTGGAGCTGATGGCTAAGGGGAATGGTAATAGTATATGAAGCCTTTCATAGCAAAGGCATCTGTCTGAATCTAGCTCTGGTGGTTAATTACCATCTGGGGGAACTTCTGCGTATTTCACTGACACTAGTAATACTATAATTTCCCTGGACTATTCCCATGAGTACGGTGAGCAGGAGAGCCTAGATGAGATGGGTAGACTGTCCTAGTAAGTTTCTAGTGCACAAACCATCATTACACATGGCACTGCTTATACGGATGTTTAAAGTCTCAGCAGGGATGGGGAAACATGGAACAAATATGAAGACCTCAGAGGTGATCTGTTCAAAACAGGCTTGAAGCACATTGACAAGGATAAGTTGAGGACTTTTTCACTGTCCATGGCTATCAACCCAGTACCTTTCAGGAGCACAGAAATCATTCAGGGCTCAATAGTGCCCTTTAAGGACAATCCTGTATGGGGTAGATGTGAAGACATATTGTTCCCAGAGGAACACTAAAAGGCACTCTACCTTACTCTCTTTGAGGTGCTATGCAACTTCTGGGAAGTAGAGAGTGAGCAGACCCTGTACTCCCTGGAGTGTAGGGCGCCTGGGTCCAGGTGCAGACAATGCAAAGTGAGGGGGAGGAGGTATATTACTTCCCCTTATACCCACCACATGCCTGCATAAGGTCCATGAACAATCTGGCTGTCAAATATTAACAAAATAATGGCCTAATTCTGAACATACATTTGCATATAACCTTATTCACGTGAGTCAAATAATTCATATGCCTGGTGCTTGAGAGATCAAGCCCTAAATAATCACACAATTCTATAACAGACAACAGAACCTCGGAATTGTTATCAAGCTCAATAAATTCCTTTATAACATTTCTCCCTTCCTTATTATTTGGTATTTATATAGCTCTAGTCATGGCAAAGTACATTGCTTTGACATGAGATCTGTATATTTAGGGTAGGAGTGTGGCTTTAAGTCACTGGATACATTGCATGCATGGGCAAGGTGATTTCTGCACCAGCTGCTACTGTTATAAGCATATTGCTCTTGCCTTGCCACTTTTGACAGTGCAATCTTACGTTTACTTGCAGTATACTGTTCAGCCACTAGATCTTTCTGTCTGCTATATGGAGTTCCAGATGAGGGTGGTCTCTGGTAAGCAAGGGAGACAAAAACTGAAGCTCAAGTTGTGTGGAAGCCTGTTCATCTAGAGTTTTATTGTTTTGTTTAATAAATGTACCCAGTTTAAGGAAGGCTGTGATTCAGTATATCATTATAGGCAGCACAAGAACTTGGAACTTTGCCTGACACCTGTGTAAGAATGTAATGGTTGGGGGAAGGTACACAAGGAACTTTTCACCTTGTACTCCCATTGTACACACACACATGCAAAGTTAGGCAAACTAGCCCTTAATATTTTGAAGACATTACTGACTCTCAGAATTCTTTACAAGTATTTCTACCAGTATATGACTTTGTTACAGGAAAATGACATCTTACTAAATCTTCACACAGTGCTTGCATATTACTTAAAAGAGAGCTCTGAGAATTCAAAACACAGTGTTTTCAATCTTTAGTTTCAGTTCTATAATGCACTTGACAAATTACCATAGGACTGAATCTGTTTTGGAGTTATAGAGTTTAGCTTTCAGTATTGTTAACGCATAAAAAGCAAAATGTAGCAGGCAGCACAAAAGCTGAGGTAATTAGTGGTGGTGGTGGGGATGATGAAATATAATTGGTACTACGTTCCTAAAGTGTCTGCCTTCGGAAAGGTAGGTTTGTAATTTGTCTTTTTAGGCTTGGATCAAGTAACCCATCTAGAAAGTATGACAATATTGTTTTCACAAAGGAAAGGTATGACTCACTGTCACTTCTTAATGCTAAGTTATCCACCTACTATTTCCCCCTGCTTTAGGTGTTTTATGTGCATAATTCCACTTGACATGATTGAAGGCCTCCTCTGCATCAAGGGATAGAAACATTTACCAGATATACCTTTCCATAGACTGTGACACTTCCCAGGGATACCGAGAATTGTGAGACACCTAGCCCTAAGCAGGAGGAAGTCTTGTCTAAGCCTGCCAGGGGTCAGCTCCCTGACTCCACCAGCCACAGGCAACACCAGTATTCACCTCTGAGCCTACTATGGCTCTGCAGTCCTTCAGCAGATTAGCTATAGGCACACTTCAACCCTGAAGTCCTCCGAGCATCCCCTGGAGTGCTCAGCCCCTGTTCCACAGTATTTACAGATATGCTATTCCTAAAGAATACACCTCAGTTTACCAGTTTCACCTCAGGATTACTGCTTCTCTCACAGCACTTAGATTCAATGTTTGTAATGGCTCAGCCATTCCCAGTCCTTATTCAATCCTGAGTTGATTGTGTCTAGTTTGCATATCAATTCCAGCTCAGCAGTCTCTCGTGTTTTCCCTATAAATGAATCTATCTCCCCTTGTAAGTATTCTCACACTTCTTATCAAACTGTCTGTACTGAGCTATCTTGATTATCACTTCAAAAGTTTTTTTTTTTTGCTCTTACTTAATTGGCCTCTCAGAGTTGGTAAGACAACTCCCACCTGTTCATGCTCTCTGTATGTGTGTATATATATCTCCTCAATATATGTTTCATTCTATATGCATCCGAAGAAGTGGGCTGTAGCCCACGAAAGCTTATGCTCTAATAAATTTGTTAGTCTCTAAGGTGCCACAAGTACTCCTGTTCTTTTTGTGGATACAGACTAACACGGCTGCTACTCTGAAACCAGGCATATGTTTATTCAACAAAGAACAGAGATTCAAGACATAGCAAGGAGTAAGAAATATTGGAAACAACTGGTTATGATAAATGATAAAATAAAATCATAACATGCTTTCTAGAGCCTAGACTTAACTAAACAAGACACTTTACTGATCTAATGAAGTTTAGCTCACCCAAAGTCTTTCTTCCAGTGATTAAGAATCCATTCATAAGACAAGCATACTGACATCTTCTTCCTTAGGTGAAGGATACCAGGTGTCTTTCTGATTTCTCCTGATATACCAGACTAATCCTCCATCTCTTAGACATAGATGGGACACCCCCCTGCTGTGTGCTCCTTCCTATAGATTTTGTGATTTCTTGTTGACTTCCAATCTTGATTAGCTGGTGGCTCCGTATGCAAATAGACTTACATTGTAAGACACACAATGCACAATGGTGAGAGGGAGAGATAAGCATCCCCTACCACCTTCCTGAACAGAAACTGTTTATCACCTTCAGGTAACCTGTCTAAACTTGTATACCTTAAGAACATAGTTGTCAGTATAGACACACAACTCCTTAAATATCATACGTACATACATCTTGCAATGATTAAGATGACCAGTGCATTACTGGCTGTTGGTAGAGATCTCACATGCTGCTGTTTTGTAGACATCAGACCCAGGGGATCCCTATGCACCACTTATGCTCTCTGCCAGCTGGCACCAAGGGGTCTCTGGATCACACAGGAAAAAGTGATTTGCTACTACAACTCTCAGTATGCTATCCACTAAGCAGTGTGGCCTTGACTTAACCTTGTTTGGTCTCTATTAATGAATTCTGGCAGCAGAGAGTCCAACCTATTAGTACCTTGGCAAATATCTTGACATCAATGTTTAAAAGGTAAATCCATCTAGAAGAGTCACAATCAATTTGATCTTTGTCAGGTTTCAAAATCAATTAAGTATACACCTCTCCCATTGATTTTAGAATCCAATATGATTTTAGGAAACTGTTAAATAAATTGGCAAACTTGGGAGCCAAATATTCTACTAAACTATAACATAGTCTTATGAGAAACAATCAAGGTCTGGCAACTTGGTGACAGGCACCCATGTTATCACATTATAAGCCTCTTCTGTATCAGTTTATTTATCTAGGATTTCGTCTAAGTCCTAAAAATCAAGCCAGGTAAATTTGCACCTGTGATATATGTATTTTAAAAAATCTGGTCTCCATTTATTTGGTTTTCATGTATAGAGGAATAAAATGTTTACACACCTCACAACTTCCTTTTGTAGTCTTCAGTAGCCAAGACCTAAGGTATCATAAGGACTATTTCTGTCTGACCAGGATCATTGTGACCACCAGTTACAATGGAATGAATAACAATGAGAGATTTTTCAGAGAGTAGGCTACAACTATCAAACACCCTACTCCAAGAGATTAGAATGATTATAAATATTACCCAACTTTCAGGACACAATGCTGGGATCATCTTTTCCTGCATATCCTTCCCACAAGAACATCTTTGTCTCAGAAAAAGAAACATAGGAGTGTAAAATAAGAAAAAATACGCTGGAGGATAGGGATAGGAGAAGGTCCTCTGAGTACAAGTTCAGAGCCCGGAGAAAGGGTGACAAAGGCATACTACAAATATTTTGTCAGCTTTGTGAATTTTTTTTGAGTAAACAACTTAGTTACCTCTGTGTAAACAGCAACAACATAAATCTCACAAGAGCAAGGCACTTGGAGAGATTTCCAGGCTGCTTTTCCAAAATTAGTCCAAACTTAAAATCTGCTGAGGTTCAAGCATCTCTAACTTTGGCTATCTAACTTGAGATGCCAATTATCTGATCTGCAGAGCAGATGAGCACATAGAGCTGTCATTAATGTCAGGGTGAGCCACAGGAAGAAACCATATTTGAAAATCTTAGATTCGTAGATTTTTAAGGCCAAAAGGGACCATTAGACCATCTAGATGGACTTCCTGAACATCTTAGGCCCTTACATTTCACCCAGTTAACCCTATATTTAGCCTAATTAGTTGTGTTTGACTAAAGTGCATTTTCAAAAAAGGCATTCAAATTTTCTTTGGTTGTTTGTTCAAGTGAGCAGTCACTCTCTCACTGTTAAAAATTTGAGCCTTACTTCTCAGTTGAATTTGTCTGGCTTCAGCTTCCAAATATTTGTTCTTATTATGCCTTTCTCCAGTAGATGGAAGAGTCCTGAAGAACTCAGTATTTTCTCCTAGTGAATATACACAAACACTGTAATCAAGTAATCTCTCTGTCTTCTTTTTGATAATTTAACTGATTGAGCTCTTTAAGTCTGTCACTGTAAGGCATTTTCTCCAGCCCTCAAATCATTTTTGTGGCTCTTCTCTGCATCATCTTTAATTTTTCAACATCCTTTTAAAAATATCGACACTAGAACTGTACTCAGTATTCTAGTATCGATTTCACCAATGCCTGTACACAGAGGTAAAATCACTTTCCTACTCCCCTGTTTATACATCCAAGGATCTCATTTGCTCCTTTTGTCACTGTATCATATTCTATCCACTATGACTCTTAAAATCCTTTTCAGAGTTACTGCTTTCCAAGGTATAGTCTTGCATTCTCAGGGTATGGCCTGCATTCCTTGTCCTAGATGTACGACCTTACATTTGGCTGCATTAAAACACATTTTGTTTGAATGCACTCAGCTTATCAAATGATCTAAATTGCTCTGTGAGACTGCCCCATCCACATCATTGTTTACTATCCACCAATCTGTGTCATTTGCAAATTTTAATCAGCAGTGATTTTATATTTCCTTTGAGATTGTTGATACAGATGTTGAATAGAGGCGGGGCGGTGCCAATTCCTGTGGAATCTGACTAGATACATACTCATGTGATGATGATGCCCCATTGACAACTACTTTTTGAGCTGTCAGCCAGTTCTTAATCAATTTCATGTGTTTTATTGATCTTTAACAGACTATTTTTTTAAATTAGAATGTTGTGTGGTACTAAGCCAAATGCCATACAAAAGTATAATTATACAACATCTACACAGTTGTTTTCATCAAACAAACTCGTAATTTCATCAAAAAATGAGATTAGGTTTGTTTGACAGAATCGGTTTTCCGTAAATCCATGTTGACTGACATTAATTATATTCCCAACCGTTAATTATTAATTGAACCCTGTACAAACTTTTCCACTATTTTGCATGGGATTGTTGTCAGGCTAACAAGCCTATAAATTTCCATGGTATTCCAAGATTATTTAAAATAATATCAACAGGCGAGAGATCTCCTCAGATGAATTTTTAGAACTCTTGGGTGCAAGTTATCCAGACCTGCTGATTTAAAAATATTTATCCCTAGAAGATGCTGTTTAACCGCCTTCTTAATTACTAATGGCCTGGAAAGTACTTCATCATCCTCATGTGATACAAGTACATCATTCTGCTTTTTTCAAAATATGGAAGAGATATTTATTGAGCATTACTGCCTTTTTTGCATCATTATTAACAATTTTACCATATCCAACTAGTGATGGGCCTATACCATTGTTAGGTTTTCTTTTGTTCCTAATTTTTGTAAAGGGACTGCTCAGTACACAAGAAACACATCTACTTTTAGGACTGCAGGCTGGGGACATGCTGCTTTATTTAATTACATAGAAACAAAGTGTGGGGAAATACACACTAACTAAAGAGGAAGTAAGGGATGGGCGGAGCATGGCTCGAACCAATAATACTCTGAGTAACCCATGTAACACTTTGATGACCACTTTATTGCACCTATATTCTTTAAAAACTCCTTTGTATTGTCCTTTGCCTTGCCAGCCTTGCCATGGATTTATTTATTTTTGCTGTCTTTAGCTTCCCTTATCAATTTTCTATACATCATACCTTAGCGCTGTAAAGTTGGGTATTCAAACATGACGCAAGCAAAACTGGAAGACCTTTTTGAGCCCTAATTAATTCACCAAACTCTTGCTTTATCTCAACTGTTGTCTTCTTAATTCCAAGACTTTAATGGTGTTACACCTCAAAAGTATCTTATACTTCCACTGGCCCTGGTCAGCAGAATGAAAATCCAAAACCCAGTCTCAAAAACCAGTCTCCCATAGAATAATAACTGTACTTATTTGCATATTACCCTACATGAAAACTACATTTTTTTAAAAAAACTTTGAATTCCAAAGACTGCCATGTGGATAAAATTTAGACCGTTCTCAAATTCTGCTCACTGATTTCATGCACCTAAAAATAATTGTACTATTTATCATCGTAAAGGGGAATTGTTCACCAGTACATACACTGTGAAGGAACTACTGCTAATTCCTATTGATAGTGTTGTTTCATGTCTGCATGTATCAGATAAAAGGGTCTCGTGCACACAAATAAAATATGTAAGTAATAATTTTGTAAGTAAATCTGTTAGTCATTATTCAGATCTTGTGATGGTCAGCTTAGATTTAAAAAGTTCTTTTAAATGCTAGGGAATAATAATGATTCAACTGGTCTTTGGATCTGTGTCCTTTATGGCCGGATAAATTTCACACAAAATTAGCCTATATTTGACTGGTCCGATGTTTTTAAATTTTTGATTGACAGTTATTGACTGCTTCTTCTAGAGCAGTTACTGCAGTGACTCAGCTATCACTGGACATTAAATGAAGTGCAAGTTCTGTGGTCTCCAAATGAATATCCTTAGAAAAGATATTTACTTGTTTAAAACACCCCGGCTAGATTCTTCTGAAATAAGTACAGCCATAGAAATGTCATTTTTTAGGGTCCAGTTCATTCATTTTATCTGTTTGAGAAATGCTTTCACAAGATGTGCAATCCCCATGGGGATTACAACACAACTTTCTTGGAATAAAAAGAAGCTATGTAACTTTCTAACTGGCTTATTTTGGCTTGGGCTTTTTGAGGCAGATGTTACAAATGACATGACTTGTCTATTCTGGGCCTCAGTGTGGAAATTATTCACCACAACAGACGTGGTCCTTTCAGTTTTACTGCCAGTTATGATCTGGTGAGTAATACACCACACTGCCCTGATTAGTTGTTGTCTTCACTCCCACCTCATCATCACTGGGACTGGAGCAGAACAATCAGGATATTCTTCTTGATAGATTCAGTTTTGAGAGACAGCTCTCTTATTTCATTGTTGGTTTGGTTTTGTTAAATTCATCCAACTATTAGCTGTATGATATTTTAAAAAAAAGCAGCTCACTCCCATTCTTCAGGAGCACTTCATTTCCCACATAGCTTCCATATTCACTTTCCTGACTGAGGGTTGAAGGCACCCAGGGGACAGATTCAGGGTTACTGCTGGAGCTATTAACACACAGAATTTATTGCTGCATAACAGAAGATGTTGCTTCACCTCCTGTGTACATTGCATAATCTCTTTTATTTGTATGCAAAGTCTGCTTTTAGGCTCTTCCTCTTGTCTTCATGTATGGCCCACGGACGAAGAGCCTTTTGGTCATGTGTCCATTAACTACTAAATTTAAGTTCACTGAACCCTGTATAGTGAATGTGATAATAATACTTTGCATGTCTACAGTACAGACTTCCAAAGCGCTTTCCAGTCATTAATGAATTTAGCCTTGCAAACAGACCTGTGAAGGGGAGAGGCATTATTATCCCCATCTTACAGATGGAAAAGAGAGTCATGAGCAATTTGCCCAGGCTCTCACAGCAAATGTGTGATAAAGGCAGGTGTAGAACAACTGGGTAAAATCCTAGCTCCATTTAAATCAGTGAGGATTTTGCTATTAAATTAAAAGGGGGCCAGGATTTCACCCCAGGTCTCCTGACTCCCAGCACAATGACTTAAGCACAAGATCATTCAGTAAATGAATGTCCCAGTAAATTCCTTTAGAAGATTATATATTTTTTTAATATCCAAGCTATCTACTTTGAAATGCTGATGCACAATACCAGGATATGATGCATGTGTTGTGATGCTGTATTGTTGTTTTGAAACATTATGAAGACTCATGTATGTGCCATGATGGCATTGTGCCCATTACATTATAGTTAAACAGATGAAAATCTGTAGTCTGTGGTAGCTTCTTTGCAATCATAGCTACCATGTAGGTCCCAGTCCGGAAGACATTTACACAAGTAGTCCAGTTTAACGTGTATTTGTACACAGTATAATAAACTGTACCATAATCCATAGCAAAATACACTCTCCATACAAAATAACTATTTTTAATCATATGTATAGCTCCCCCTTTACATTTCTGCCCCCAAACTACCAAAGGATACGAAATCACATTAAAAACAATTCTTCCACCATTACTCATGTTGATAGTACCTTAATTCTCAAGGGATCCCATTGATACTTAACATGAATAAGCAGGTCAGAATTGGGCCCACAGAGCTTGATTCTGTTCCCATTGAAGTCAATGGCAAAATGTCCATTGAGTTCTGTGGTGCAGGATCCGGGCTCATAATGAAGAATTATCTTGCCAAAAATATTACTTTTAAAATCACAGGTGTTATGTTATGCTGTGTTACGAGAAAGGGAGAAGAAAGAAAAATGTTAAAAAATTACTTTAATAGCATTCAACTTAAAGATGGCAAGACAACGCTACACAAAAAGAATCCCCTGTGAGCTACAATTTTTGTGCCAATTTTCCGACTAAAACTGAATTGTTATAAATGTCCAAGACGATGAGTTTTATAATGGAAAAGCTCACAGGCCCTAGCTACTGTACCAAGCTCCAGATTTGAAGGTCAGGGTTCCTCTGTATCTTTCTTGGTTCACTTAACTGCATCATCTAAACCTGATAAAAATGACCTTGTTCTGGAAACTCTCATCTTTGAATTTTCAGGATGTGCTAGGAAACAATAGTAAAGAGAATGGACTCTGCTAGTATCCATCAAAACCATTCATTCTAGTGAGTCTCATTCAATTTAAAAAATATCCAGATTCTATACGCCAGTTGTTCTACCTCCCCTTTCAAGGATGAGGAAGGCACAAAAGAATCAATGTTTTATTGAATTGGGTAGAACAGACTATATTTTCTAATTTCAAACCAGCTATTCCATTAGGTGACTGGACACATCATGTTAGTAGGTTTCAAATTATATAAAATATAAAACAAGCCTTTTATCAAGGTCTGGCTCTTTGAATATTGGAGCTGCAATTTGCTTTATTTTAACTACAGAGAAAGCTGCAGTGTTTGCCAACTTGCTATGTGTTTGTTTCCTTTCTGATTTGATAAACACTTATTAAGAATAAAAATTAGCTCTGCAACCCCAACTATTTATAAAACTGATGGGAGCAAAGCTAAACAAATAGATGACTTATTTTCCCTAGCAACACACACTCATGTACAGAAATAAATGTCACAGTGGTTTAAAAAAAAGAATGGCTCATGTTTAGGTTTAGTTATCAAAATCCACAGCATATAGGCTGACAGCTTTTGAAATACATAAACTGTTTCTGTCCTTTTTGTTTCCATGGCAACTGAGTGCTCAAAGCTTTAGTTTTGCATATGAGAAAGAAAAAAAGTCAGAGTAGGATCTGGAATTGTCTGGAACAAAAGAAGAATGTGAAGAGTGGAAAAATAAGCATCTACACTGCAAAAAGACTAGCACTAAGCCTCCCTCTTTTGCTTTGATCTTATTGATTGCTTTTATGGTTTGGTGGTTGCTTTGGCATGGACATTTATATAATCAAAGGTTAGACCCTTTCATTCTGCAATGCCTTAGGAGAGTAAAAACCTGAGACATTTATTTATATCATCGTTCTGTTCACCTTGAAATGGCATTTCATTTTAAGCAGAAACTTGTTGTATACTCTATTATTTTCTGTATTATAGAGTGCCACCATTAATGAGTGTTGCCAGAAAGACTCTGTCACTGTTTCCAGTTGTTGTGTTTTTTGGTGTTTTTTTTTTAATCCCTGTTTTAAAAGGGACTTATAACAGCTCAAAAATTGTTTGGCGTGCGCGCGCACACACACACACACACCCTTACACCTTTTCAAGGTGTAAGGCATTTGAGGGGAGCAGGGTTAAAACAGAAGCTACATTGCACTGGAGTCCTAGAAGCATAGTAAAGGACCAACATGTTGGCCGGGGAGCTGTGACACACTTCAAAAGGGCACAGGGTGCACTACATGTGCAATGGCCTAGCTCTTTTTGCTGACACAGAAGGCAGCACTGCCACAGCCCCTTTGGAGAATCTAGATTTTAGCTCTACTAGAAACAAACAGTCCCAGGCCTCAGGACACACAAGGGTCTGAATAGTGATTAGTCCCTATGCAGGCATGCAGGAGACTAGAGTTCTTTGTACCTCTTAGTTGTGCATCCATGCAGAACCAGCAATAGCCTCAGTTTCCTATTTGTTAAATAGACATTAATAATATTTGCCTTACAGGGGCAACATGAGGCTTTAGGCCAGATCCTTAGCAGGTGTAAATCAGCATAGCTCCCTTGTTTTCAATAGAACCATGCTGATTTACTCTATGTGAGAATCACACCCTTTGTAAGATGCTTTAAAATCCTTAGATGAAAGGCATTATACACATGTGCAAAGCAGATTCTTGAGTTTCAGGTGCTTATTTGTTTTCATACATTTGCCAAAAATGTAGCCTCTCTAGTAGGAACCAAATCTGGATTTGTAGCCTGCAGTATTGTGAAAAAAACATGTATTAAAAACAAAGTTTAAAATGAACAACTAGTAAGTAACTTTCCCTAAGATAGTTTTTACAAGGAACTTTATTGGGTCATCTCCTTATTACATATTGACTAGATTGACCAGAACAGTTCAGAGAGAGCCATTCCAGGTGTGCTGGATAAATGATAGGCCATTTTAAAAAAGCATATGACTGAACATGTAGGTTGGAATGGCTCCTCTGGGGCTGTTTTGGTGGATAAATACATAAAATGTTTTAAAGTAGTTGAAATATTTATTGACTCAACAGATCACAAAGGCATCTTACTGGGTATATAATATGTGTAGGGCCCTACCAAATTCACGGCCATGAAAAACGTGTCTCGGACAGTGAAGTCTGGTCTTTTGTGTGCATTTACTCTACACTATACAAATTTCACGGGGTAGACCAGCATTTCTCAAATTGGGGGTCCTGACCCAAAAGGAGTTGCAGGGGGATCACAAGGTTGTTTTAGGGGGCTCATGCTATTGCCACCCTTACTGAGCTGGGCAGCCGGAGAGCAGCAGCAGTTGGCTGTGCATCCAGCTCTGAAGGCAGCGCCCCAGCACCAGCAGCACAGAAGTAAGGGTGGCAACACCATACCATGCCATCCTTACTTCTGCGCTGCTGCCTGCAGATCTGAGCAGCCAGAGAGTGGCAGCTGCTTGACTGAGGGCCCAGCTTTGGAGGCAGCAGTGCAGAAGTCAGGGTGGCAATACTATACCATGTTATCCTTACTTCTTCACTGCTGCTGGCAGCAGTTCTGCCTTTTAGAGCTGCGCTCCTGGCCAGCAGCTGCCACTCTCCAGCTGCCCAGTCCTGAAGGTAGAGCTGCCACCACCAGCAGCGCAAAAGTAAGGGTAGCAGTACTGCAACCCCCCTTACAATAACCTTGCGACTTCCCACAACTTCTTTTTGGGTCAGGCCCCCTACAATTACAACACTGTGAAATTTCAGATTTAAATAGCTGAAATCATGAAATTTACAATTTTTAAAATCCTATGACCACGAAATTGACCGAAATGGACCATGAATTTGTGAAAGGAAAGGGCCTTTTCTAAACCCTTCCTTCCCTGGTAAACCACTGGAGCGTTGAATGAGCACTTCATGTTTTTGAGATACATAATAGGCATTTATAGATACATCTGAGTGATCAATTTAATTCTTCAAACCAGTTTATTTGGGATCAGTAGATCTGTGTTTTGGTCTAGCTCCTTATGAAGACTGTCACCACATTGTAGTATAAGCCACATTTTTAGCTGCCCTATAGTTCTGGCTAAGAAAAATTATTTTGATTGAAAATTCCAGATTTACTTAGACTTTTTTCTTAATTTTTTTGTAAACAAAAATTCTCCTTTACCTTCTAACTGATTATGATTAATAGATCATCACCTAGGCACTTTTGAAAATACCACTAAGCGTCTATCTGCATTCTTAGGTACCTAAATATCTTTACAAATTTAGCCCGTAGGAGCCTAAATCCCATTAACTTCCATTGAGAATTAGGTTTCTAAGTCCCCTCTGAAAATGGGACTTGGGCCCCTTCAGAAGTTTTGAAAATTTTGCTATAAAAGTAATTGTAACCAAATCCAAATGTTGTCAAATGAACACTATCAGAGAAGCATGGTGCACTCTAAATAACATAATGAATAAATACATTTGTATAAAGCAGATGTATGGCATATTGTCAAAGTTAGGTAGTGACTGAGTATGATTTAAAAGTCTCATCTTCTTTCCATCTCATATTGTGGAAGTCTAGCAGAAATATGTTTTGGCAAACTAGCACAAATGTGGACTTTTCTTCCTGTTCAGGAGCATGGAGCTGGGATTCTGTGGAGATAGTACTGACCTCAGGAAACAGTTAATGGATTTTACATGACTGAAGCCTCTTCAAATATCTTTCTGCTATTCTTACATGATGATCCCTTCTCTGCTGTCTCATTATTTACTAAATGTTTGTGCCATGCTTTGAAGATGTAATTGCTAAGTAAGTGCTAAGCATAGTAACAAATCTGTGACCACTTAGGACCTACATGGTTATCATACCATGGCCATTTGATACTTCATGACAACAGCTGGGATAAAACCAACATACTATTGCTCCCAAAACAAAGGCCCTAACAATATTGCTAACGGGAATTTCTAGGGCTGTTAACAATACAGAGCCTTTGACATACAAGTACGTTGTTCCTATTCTGCCCAATGGACAGTTCATTGCATTACATCATGATATATTATTAGGCTGTTTTATTTATGTATGTATTATGTTCCTCTCTTTTGCTTGAGGACAGATAAGACTTTCAGCTTAAGTACTGTTTATGGGAATCTAACTTTGCATATCTCAGGAGGACAGTATGTAGAAATCTCTTGTCAGCAAAGCTACTTCTTGAAATTATCTGGTGGATTTATGGCTGAGCAGGACCATAGTCAAATTTAGTTTTAGCTGTCTTTCTAAAAGTGATGCTGGCAATATTGTCATACATTATTTTAATGTGGTAATATGCTAAATTCGAATCTCTAGGCAACAACATATTATACGAGAGGGGGCGGGTGGGTATAACACATTTTATCCACTGGCTTTTGAATGATCTCTCAAGATAAACCTCTCCTCTAACTTAAAAGATCACTGAATGCAAAGATGGCTATTTGGGTTTGTTTTTTTCATCATAAAGAGCAATAGAAGCACAACCAGGGTCCATTTCAGATGGGAAAAGAAAAGCAGATCAACTTCCTTCTTCTCTAAGACTCAAGTCCTCTCACCTGCACTAAGCCTGAAAAGCTAGATGGGATAGAGAGGTCTGCAGACACTGAGAGAGGGATCCTCCTACCCCAGCTGTGGAGTTACATATGGATCACTGGTAGAGGTTGCTGTTCCAGTTATAGAGGAGCAGACAGCAACTCCCCACAATTCCTGTTCATTCAACTCAACACTCTTGTTCCTACAGAACCAGGAGAGACATGCATTGGGAAAGAAGAACCAGGGAGCCTGTCATGCCCATTAGAATAGTACCCTCATGTATTATTCACCAGCCTGTCCAAAGGGAGGTGCAAAGAGAATGGGGGAGCTGTGGGAAAATGAAATCCCAGAAGTTTGGTTCCACTGCCCAGTAGTTGAATGGATACTGTAAACAAGAAATAGCTTCTTTCCAAAGGCTGGCTGGAGTCTGCTATGGGCAGAGAATAACATTTTTCTGGGGGAGGGGTTCCTATGGCATTCTGCAATAGAGTGAGGCGTGCTAGGTTTTTCCATGTGCAGGAAAGCAGGTTGTGGAATGTGGGAACCTGGTGGAGTCTGACCTAGGGAGGGAGTAGGAGACCTGGTAGGGTCTGGAGGAAAGTCAGACCATGTGGAGGAGACAGCAAAAGTCATAGGGGGAAGTCCTGGAGGACTCTGCCATGGGAAATGTGAGCTAGACAATAGGAGTGGGGGTGAAGTGGATGGAGTGCTTCTGTGGAAATGTGGGTTAGAGAGGAAAAGGATTCACACCAAAGTTGAAAAGAGAAGGAGAGGCTCTATTGGAAGAGAGTGTGGACAGGAGACCCATCTATGCGTGGACTTGCTGTGTTTGTTTCAGGTTCAGTTTTCATTCTGAAACACATGCACGTGTACTCATCCAAACAAATGGGAATCATGACATTTTCCACTAAGTGTTCAGAAATCAGAAGTTAGATCCCCAAATATCCACTCTGTGTGTGCAGGGGGGGGCATTCATTTGTTCAAATAGCCAGGTTTTAAATGGGGGGTCTGTCTTGTGGTTTTTGACCTCTTCATATTGACAGCAGTGACCAACAGATGCACCAATCACTGCTCAGCCACAAATTCTTCCTTTTTTTTCTACTACTGAGAGGCAAACAGAGGATAGACATTGTCCTCTCTTCTTTGTTTTATACTAGAGTATGAAGGAGGATTATTTATTGTATACAAGGTCATGCAGAATATCAATATATAATACTGTGGATAAAAACATAGCACTCTGAATCCAAGCATTCACTGACCTTTGGAGGAGCTTCAAACCTGAGCCTGAAACCAGATCCCTGTATCACAAAAGTCCACTATCTTTATAGTAGACCAAATTAAAACTTCAGGTTGGAACAGCTCCCAGACTTCGGGGTGTTCAAAATCTGGAACAGGATCTCAATTTTCTGCCCAATTTTAGTGATTACCATTTTTAAATTATGCAGTAATTCAAGAACTTGTCACCATACTGCACTGAATCCCACATTTCAACTTGAGAGGTACGAGACTAAACACACCTGGATATGCAGTTATTATAATCTCTGCAATGTCAAAAATTCATTCAATTGCAATGATTAGGTCTTCAGTTTTCAACCAGCATTTATTTTTGTTATAATTAGAATCAGGCTAGCACTCTTTTTGCTCATTTGGCTTTCTATGTTATAAATATTTTATCTTATCAATAAACATGAATTTCCATGATCCTAAGATATTTAGATTCTTAATCAGGTAGGATGTCTAAATTGGTTAATCAGAGAGTTCTTAGAAGTTTTGAAGAAAAATTACGCTCGATGTCCTTCTGCAATATTTGAGCTGAAGGAACTTAAAATTCTCAGCTACTTACAATATATGTTAATCAAACTGATGTCATTAAATTGGGCACGGACTTCTTCAGTATCCTTAACCACTCTGCATTCAAGCTGTCTCTACATGCATGTTTGACACTAGTGTTTAAATATTAATGCAAAGCAAAAAATAGAGCAGGCACCTGGAAATAAAAAGTAAGAAATAGCAAATGTCATTTTAACACAAATTTTAGGAAAGTTAAGGAGAGAACAAAGAAATATAAACTAAAGCCTGTCTAGTTCTTAGTAGTTTATGACCTCTGATCCAATAGACCTTGCCCCCATGAACATCAGTGGATACTGTGCAGACATGACGAACATAGGATTGCTCATTAAGGGCCTGATCTTGCATCATGGAAGTCAATGAGAATTTTGCCATTAAGTTGCATGGCTCAGGATCAGGCTCAAAGACACATGGGAATGCATAGTTATGGCTGGGTAAGTGCCATTGTGATATAAAGATTCAGTGGCCAGACCCTTAACTGGGTGCAAATCAGCATAGTTCTATTGAAGTCAATCTGATTAATCTAACCCTAGAATTAGAGTCTCTCCTAAAAATACTATTCTCCCCCAACCCCTGCCACACACGCTTCTAAATGACCACACAGTGCTTACATAGCAAGGCAATGAAAATCGAAAACACATTGTGCAGGCAGTACATGTCAGAAAGGTGGATACTGCATAAATGCTGATCAGTTCCATTATGTGCTATATAGGCAGAAGTTTTAAAAAAGATGGAGTTTTTAATTGTTTATTAGACCTGACTAGCTCTGACACAGGTGGATTTTCAAATGCTTTTTCATTTTCAATGACGAGGGGGGAAAGGAGCGAATGTGAGACTGGATATATAACTGGGGCCTATCCTTGTACAAGATAGAGAAATTATATTTGTTGAGAGACTGCACTGTTCAGATTCACAGAGAGAGTATGCCCTCAATTTCACTGCACTATACTAGTGTTCATTCAACTGATGAAGTTCTCAACTCAAAGGGCAGCATACACTTTGTTCTAAGTTTCTACTGGAATGGAAAAGCTGACAGGGGAAAACTTGCACAAAGGATATTGTGCTGTTAAAGTTTGTTCAAAGCGACACTTGTCAGATCTCTTTGAAATGAAATTGAAAAGGAAAAACCAATTTTCTTTGAGGACAAAGTTCATCTCATTTGGCGTGCTGCACCTGTCTAATTTTCTTCTCTGTAAAAGAAATCTTGACTAGGAATATTTGAAAACATAGTTTATATGAGTGCAGGTATAAATCATAATGGTTAATTGAGGGTGGTATAACATTTGTGGACAATAAATATAAATAAATTGCATCTTGAATGAAGCTGTGATGCATACCCCGTTTGATGAAAATTATTGGACTTTGTTCTGTCACCCTAAATATCGCTTAAGGGCTACTACTTAAACTGTTATGAAAAATATTATTTTTAATGTTTTCTCTACTTGCCTTATTGATAATGACTTAAATTTCAGAAGCACCTAAGTGATTTAGGCTCTTAAGTGCCATCGGCACCTTTAAAAATGGGACTAGGCTCTTAAGTTCTATTGATAATCAAGCCTGAGTCACATAGGTACTTTTCCAATATATATTTATATGGACTTGAATGATATAGAAAATAAAATGCAGAATATCAGGTTGGACACCTCCAATTATTTTAAACAAACTTTAAATAAGTGGCATCCCTAATCTTTGGTGATTTGGAGAACAGCTGACTGACATTTTAGAGGTTTTATGTTTTATTTTGCATGTGAGTGTTTTTGATCAGCTCTGGTGCAAAATGTACTTATTAGAGATCTGTGGTATTGCTGTTTGAAATATTTTTTGTTTATAGAGGACTTTAGCTTACAGTACCATCAATCTAGCACTCTTCATCACCACTGATGAATATATAATCCAAAAATATTGTTCCCAAGGACATTTTGACCCTACTTTTAAATTTATCCATATGAAAGTCATGGTGCTTAAGAAAGTGGAAAAATGAGGAAAAATTGAGAAGTTATCTATGTACACTTAATCACTATTCTACTTGTATGGCCCACATTTTACTATACTGTCTGAGTGCCTTAAAATCTTTAATGTATTTATCCTCACAACACCACGTGAGTTAGGGGTTTCCCCATTGTGCAATGGGGAACTGAGGCACAGAGAAATTAAGTAGCTTGTCCAAAGTCACCGAGGAAGTCTATGGCAGAGCAAGGAATTGAATCCATCTCCTGAGTCCTATGTTATCATCACTCTAGCCACTGGACCATTCTTTTTCTGTGCATGTAAAAGAATCTCACCACACTTTAACCAAGGCAGCATTGTCTGGCTTGCCAGGAGAGGATACTGATTCATTCTCCCAGGTAACCAGACCGGAAGGGATGGAGAATATATGTGGTAACCCAAGTGGGAAAAGCACTTTCTCTCACCCAGACCAAGCGGAGCAACACCCACCCTCCCACCCATGGAAGTGGTGAAATACCAGGTCTATCATGATCTGCTGTGGGCACTGCACTAGTCGTTCCTTTCTTGGGAGGATGGGAAGGAATTTTCCCCTCACTGCCAGATTGGCCAAGAGAAAGTGAGGTTTTTTTCACCTTCCTTACAGTGCATTCGGGGAAGGGGGGGTGTAGTTGGAGCGAGCACGGAACAGGATTTCTGTAATGATGTCGCAACTCATTATGTAAGCATGGGGCCAATGTCAAGTGCAGGTACTCCACAGGAAAGGGATACAGTGATCAGAAAAATGGATTGGTAAAGGCTTTATAGGACATATTTGTTAAAGGAATAGAAATGGTGGGGAGGGAATTCGGGGCTCCCACCACTGGCATGGCAAGGAGTCAACCTCCCTGCTTTATAGCCCACCTTAACCCTCACTTGAGGCAGGAGATGGTAAGGTCTCAGCAGCGGGTAGGCTAGGGACAAAGATGGAAAAAGGGGGGTGGCTGACAGAAGGTCCACCCCTCTGGGCAGATACTGAAATGATCTTGGATTTACCTGCACTGTACACTTATCTGCCAGGTATCCCCATATCGTTGTTAATAACGTATGATCTAATTAAACCATGTCCAGTGTCTCCTGTCCTTATTTTGTTATAGCAGGACAAAGACTATCAGGACAAAATTTCCCTGTACATTTATTCTTTGCCGCTCAGAAAATAAATTGAATGGTCATGAGTACTGATAAAGCAGATTAAAGAATTAATGTAGATATGTGAAGCTTCTGTAAAGAATCTTGGATATTTTTGTTAACAGTATGTTACACACATACACACACACGTGTGTGTGTGTAACAGTATCCCATCAATGAACAGAATCATACAATTGTCCATCTCTAACAGCTGAACTGGCTTGGAAAACTAGTTATATCCAAATGCAATGCTGTTCAGAAGCATGTGGAAGCAACATTTGCATGCCATCAACCTTTCCGAACAGCTGCATTTTTTTTCAAGCTGGAAAGAGTACGCCTGGAAACAGTTGCCTGAGAAATACTTTCTGAAAATGATAATATCTGGCACTATCAGGAGTAAAAAATCTTTCCTTTCAGGGGTGATAAGACATCCTGGAAGGACATCAAAGAGAGAGAGCATGTGTGGGTTCAGAAAACTCTGCAGTGTTTGTGGGATGCTCACATGGAAGAAGAATTTACTGAGTCATTCATCTCGACTACCACCACACTTATTTTTATTACGTGAGTTTTATTTTTGTAACCTAGGTTGTGAGGTAAGCTAATGCCAGTTTTGTGTTCTCCTTTCCTACCAGAAAACTAACTGACTAGACAACAGGGTTTACTGCCACAAACAGAACGTAGTGTTAGACTCAACCTATTTTCAGTGGGTAAAGCTGTGGTTAGTTCATATCATGGTTTGCATTGCTGTAAAATGTCAACAAACTGGCATAACAACAAATAGGTTAAGCTTCTATTTAATTTGCAGATTGGCAAACAGACAAGGCTCACTGGTATTTCAATTACTAGTGAACCAATGGCCTCTTCTGGATAGAAAAGAAGCAGAAATGTGTTCGTTCTTGGAAAACTAGAAGGTATTATAACATTTACTCTGAATTATTTGATATTTGACAGGATTTATGATAGAAATTGGGTTGGAAAATATCACTGTACCATGTTTTTGTCACTACAACTTCTGTGATCTTGCAGACAGATGTAAGACTGGAAAACAAAATGAAGCAATTTAAGTAACAGGACAATTTTCTGCCTGTTAGAAAGAGACAAGTTGTATTTTGAGAAAGGAGGCTATATGATGTCATATGTGCCTTTATATGGTGGGAAGTGAAAAAGATGTATTTTTTTCATGAAGTACTTGGAGTAGTTATACTGCAACTGAGAGACATTGACTAAAACTATCTGTGCCAAGAATTGTTGTGAACCCCCGAGAGTAAGGCAAAATGAAAACAAAAGTCTTATTACTGATTGTTTCTATTTAATATAGTGCCTATATAGTGAATTCAATCAGAAGATCTCTAAGCCTGTTATACACATTAAGGGACAGTTTGCAAGATGAAGCCTATGCTTGTGTAGCTGCAATAGCAGTCCATGGCTTTCCGGTTCTGAGGACGGCTGGGGCTACTTGTTCCTGGCTCCACCCCCAAGGGAGCAGGATGCTGAAAAGGCACCCCCCTTCTGCGCCCTCCTGCAGAATGGTACTAGGTGTATGCTCCATTCTAATGGATGGCATATATTGCTCATACCCCTGTAAGGAGAAGCCCAAGGAGCAATTGTGCCTTCTTGAAGCACAGTCTCTCTCTGGTGTTCTTCTACGGCAGGGATGTGAAAGCCATAACCTAGCTCTATGTACCTGAGCTTCACAACATCCCGGTGAGGAAGGGAATTATCATGTGTCTTTCACAGAAAGGTGAAGTGACTATCCCAAAGTCACAGTGAATAAGTAGCTGGGCTAGATATTGAACTCCAAAGTTCTGAGAACCTCCTCTAACCTGCAAACAACCCTCGCTACCTATCTAAAAATAAATCTTCTTTAAGTTCCATGTTTAAAAAGAAAATAAGTTCATTAATGGTTTAGATAAAACCATATCCAGTGAGGTATGGTTACATTGTTATGCCTTCACTCTATATATGGTTTTACATGACAGACATTGTGGTGGGTAAGTTGCTCCATTAATGGTTAATGTTTAAGCATATGAATTTGTTGATCAGTGGGTCAGCTTGTCTTTAGTCTTATTGTCAGACAACAAAGAAACACACGGTTTTGTGATGTGATGGCCCTGAAGTTGGTATTCCTGAGGAGGAAGAAGGCGAATGGCCTAGGGAAGGCAAAGGCAGAATTTGAGCTGTCCTGTGGCATTTCAACATGTCACACACAGTGCTGATTTGACAATAGATTGAAAGAGTGCAGCTGTGTAGGAATTTGTAGGTGATTATGTCGACAAGTCTCAAGAAAGTGTGGGGGAAAAGTGGAGAACACACAAAGCATGAATATACTCTAAATAAGAAAGTGGACATTTAGATGTTGAGCTTCTACAATGTACATAAGGAATAGGTCTACTTCCTTTTTTTTTAATTGACAATTTTCAGACTTCATAAAGCAGCCATTTACAAATAAGGTTTTATAATCATTCACAGTACTGTCACTAAAGGGCATGTGTTAAGTTTTTATGATGGTTTAGCATATTAATATTTTACAATCAGAGTTTAACATACTTTTATCTTTTTTATACAAGATTAATATCCTGCTTCAATTCATTTTATTACATGCTATTTCAATTTTCACTAAGCTGCTCTCCCTGCTTTAAAATTTGAGCTCTCTTCTGTACTATTTTTCTTACTTGTAAGGTTTAATTCATTTTTCCATTCTGAAATTTTCCATTCAAGCTTGCTGATCAGCCATTCTGGATGACAAGCAACCTGAGGAATTAGGAGCATTAGTTAACTAGTTTACTGAGCTGTAACACTGAATTGTTTCTGAGGATTCATGGAGAACTAGGAAAGTACCAGAAGACTGAAAAAAATAAAAAAGCAACGAAACCATTAATTAAAAAAAAAAAAAAAAAAAAAAGAGTGATCCTAGCAATTATGGTCCCTGTAGTCTGTTTTTTTTTATCCCTAGTAAAATAATGGAACAAATATTAAGAGACAGAGTGCCTTATTCAAAGACCATGGGGATATTTTCATGGAGTTCATTGGGCTTTAGATCTGACACTAAATGACTAAACCTCCATGGGGTGATAGAATCATAAGATAACCAACACGAGCTTATAAAGAACAAATCTTGCCAGACACACGTACTTTTCTAAATGAAATTACAAAATTAGTGGATGAAGATGAAGCAGATGTAATTATATTTAGATAGTAGTAAAGCATTTGACACTGTCTAACTACAACTTTTTTGAAAACTTAATTCAAATTGGCTTGGGTCACTGTCACAGTGATTGAAAAAAGAAGACTGCAAAAGAAAGCAATATATAAAGTTATGGGGAATATTCTAGAAAGGGTATTGTAGGGACTAAAGCTAGGTCCAGTCTTTCTTAATGTCTATATTAACAATTCAGAAGAGGTAGTGAGCATCATGTTAATTAAATTTCAATGTGATGGTAAATTAGAAGGAACCTAAAACCCAACTCAAGACAGAGGAAGTAATACAAAGGAAGAAAATAACAAAAAATATGTAGTTTGGCAAAATGCAAGCTAATACATGTAGAGTAAACAATCCTGTATGTACATACACACACACACACACACACACACACACACACACACACACACACACACACACACACACACACACACAGTGGGAGGGATAAACCTTGGAAGAAGTAAAGATGAAAGAGACCTACTATAGTGGTGGTGGGAGACAACAAATTAGATATGAGTTTACAATACAATATTGCAGCAAAAAGGCTGATTCATTCAAGGTGCTTGCACATCAGCATCAGTTCATGGAACAGAGCTAGTACCTCTCTATAGAACACATCCTGCTCTGGAAGCTCCCATGCAATTCAGTGGCAAATTTCCCATTGACCATAATGGTGCAGGCCAGCATCCTATTTGGCTCTTATGCACAAGGACTAAGTACATCTAGCTAGGTTAAGAGGCAATGCGCTGTGATCGGAGTGTGATAAGCTGAACTTTGGCTTTCTCTCACTGCCCATTCTGCTTCCTGGCCAGAACATGTATGCTGACAGGGTTTGATGAGTGTCTGAGCCTAATAAGTCATTCCTGAGCCTGAGTCTGATGAATCAACCCTGAGCTTGAGTGTCCTGGTTGTTCTGAGTCTGATGACTCAGCCAATCCACAAGCAAGGTCTAGCCGCATGACCCAAAGACAGGTATATAGGCTCCTAGTGAAAGCAGCCACTCCAGTCTACTCAAGGTAACTACCTTATTGGAGACACTCCCTGCTACCTGGTAGTTCTGAGAGACTCCTCCTGCCCCGATCCAGCCACAGTTAATTGCCTCGCTGTCCTGACACAGGGAGAGTGTAATTTGTTCCTGGTAAAGACCAGCAGCCAATTATTTCCCTTCTCCCAGAACAAGAAGGCAGCAAAGGAGGGATGGTGATTCAGCTATGTCTCTGTGTCACAGTGCCCCTGGGGATGGTGCTGCTTATCCAGGGTTGTGCCCAAAGTCTCAGGTTAGCCTTTAACTGACACTTGAACAACCAAAATTAAAAAAACCTCTTGGTTCATTTTTATTCCTATTATTAGTACGGTGCTTACCTCTTTTCCTAGCAGGCCATAGATGAAAACAATTCTGAGGAATGAAGTGGACTTTTCCATTTACTGCTTACTCAGACTCAGAATCCAGGCAGGTTTACAAATAATTTAAAATTGCTGAAGAAGGGGGGAAATAAAATCTGATATTGTTACTTTGAGTTCTTTCAGTTAAGACATACTAGCAGGATGGAGAGTGTGATCTGAGGTTAGATTACAGCAGGAAATTGGGTTCTCTTCCCATTATGGCCACTGACTTGCATTGTGATCTTGGACAAGTCTTTCAGAGCTTGATCCTGCTGCATTCCAGTTAATGAGAATTTTGATATTGACTTCAGTGGGAGCTGGATTAGACCCTTAACCTTTCTGTACCCCAATTAACGTCTCTGTAAAATTGTGGTCACAACATTAGCCACCTCACAGTGCTAGTGAAAGGGTTAATTAATTTTTACGGCATGCTTAGAAGTTTCTGGATGATAGGTGCTATATAAATACCAAGTGTTATTTGGGTTAACGACTATTATTCTGTATGCCATAGTTGTTTGTTTTGTAATAATGCAGAAAAGGCAGAAGTGTTCAATAAATATCTCTGTTCTGTATTTGGAAAGAAGCAGAATGATGTGTTTGTATCACATGAGGATAATGAAGTACTTTCCAGTCCATGGGTAATCAAGGAGGATGTTTAATAACAATCAACTAGGGATAAATGTTTTTACATCAGCAGGCCTGGATAACTTGCGCACAAGCATCCTAAAAGAGCTGGCTGAGGAGTTGATTGTTCACTGATGTTACTGTGTAATAAATCTGGAATACCATGGAAATTCAAGAAGACTAAAGGAGTTCTAACATTATGCCAATATTCAAAAAGGGCAAGGCGAATGACCTGACATCAATCCCAAGGAAAATAATTGAAGAGATGATACAGCATTCAAGTGATAAAAAATTAAATGATAGGAATATAATTAATACCAGGCAACATGGTTTTATGGAAAATGTATCTTGTCAAGCAAACTTGATTTAATTCTTTGAGGAGATTACAAATTTGGTTGATAAAGGTAACTATGTAGATGCAATGCACTTAGACTTTTGTAAAGCATTTGTTCCTTGAGGTTCTGATTAAAAATAACACTATACAATATCAATAAAGCACACATTAAATAAATTAAGAACTGGCTAACTGCCACATCTCAAACAATAGTTATCAATGGTTAATCATATCAAATGGTGGTGTTTTTAGTGGGGTTCCAAAGGGATAGGTACTAGAGCTGATGCTATTCAACATTTTCATCAATGATCTGGAAGTAAATATAAAATCGCTGTTGATAAAATTTGCAGATGACACGAAGACTGGCAAAATAGTAAACAATGATGAGGAGAGGGCAGTTATATAGAGCAATCTAGATTGCTTGGTAAACTGGGTATATTCAAACAAAATGCCTGTTAATACAGACAAATGTAAAATTATACATTAAGAATGAAGAATGCAGTTCATACCTACAGAATGGGATGACTGAAAAAAATTTAGGTCTCATAGTGGTCAAACTCAGTAACAACTCCCGATGCAGTTCTGTGGCAAAAACACCCAATTCAATCCTTTGATGTATAGACCGGAATAGGCATGCTATTCATGAGGCCAAAATTGGAATACTATGTACAATTCAGGTGTCCACATGTTTTAAAGAATATTAAAAATTGGAATGGGTTCAGAAAAGAGACAACAGATATTTGAGTGCTGGAGAAAACACATTATGGTGAGAGACTTACAGAGTTCAATTTATTTTGATTATCAAAAAGGAGATGGAGAGGTAATTTCATTATAATATTTACCTTTATGGGGATAAAATACTGCATACTAAATGGCTCTTTAATCTAAAGGAAAAAGGCATAATAAGAACAAACAGCTGAAAGCTGAAGCCAGACAAATTCAAATGGGAAACAAGGCACAAATTTTTAACAGTGAGAGTGATTAACCATAGAACAAACTACCACAGTAAGTGGTGGATTCGTCATCTTCTGATGTGTTCATAACAAGACTGGATGCCTTTCTGGAAGGCTTTAGTCAAACACAAGTTATGCTGTAGTCAAAAAAATTATTGGGGTCAATATAGGATTAACTGGGTGAAATTTAAGGGCCTATGACATACAGGAGGTCATATTAGATGATTTACTGGTCCCTCTGGCCTTAAACTCTATGAAAGTTGCAGTGCTGGTAATGGAAAATTAGACCATAAGAGAATTCTTTTGCGATGCTGCTGCTGAAGTTTTAATTTTGAACAGAGGTTGGTGTGACTGACGTTAGCCTACGTTTTTATTTGGGACATGACAAAAGGTCATTATTGTTCCTGAAAAAACAATCTCCCTTAAAAGGAAAAGTTGCTGTAGACCCATTTTGTCCCAAAATAAACATTAAACAGCTTACTGAATAAGATGGAGGGCTAGAGTAGTAACTGATATTATGAAGGCTGAGAGGAAAAACTGTGGGGGATTTAAATCTTGGCAATGCAGATAAAGTATCATTCAAGTGCCAGTTCAATTACTATTAGAATTCATCTGCGACTCTCCACTATGCGTCATATTTAATTATTCCAATGTATGGAAGAAGTGTGAAAGATTATGTACAATTCCATTCAATACCTAAATTCATTTTGTTTTCTCTGCTGGACACATTGATTCCACTGTCTTCTCTGCTGTCTTCGTGTATAAATTCCTAAAACTAACTGAAGTGCACCAACAGCTCTGGATATTTATTAGTATTAAGTTTTTCCTCTAGAAACGGAACAGTATGTTCTATAGTTTGTGGTTGCTATGCCACACTTTTAAAATATAGCTACTCAACTGACTAAAGAAGCTCAGAGTTCTGGGTCTTTGTTTTGTCGGAAAATCTATGTTGGCACTGTGTCTACTAGAGACAGCAAATGATCTCATGCTGTTTTTGCCCTTATGGAACTCTGTTTATTTCACTAGGAGTACATGATTATAACCCTTCTGCCATGTATTGTCAGCAGCAACAAGGGCGAGGTTAAAATAGCGAGGAGTCCCTCTAAAAACTAACTTACACCACCGGCTAGAGCTCCTGGGCAGAATTTCTGGGGTCACTAAATACCTTTTCTGAGTGCCCTTTCTGAGGCAATACTTCTCTACTAGCAAGAAATGAGTCTGTGTATGAAACAAGAAAAACTTTATTAAGGGGAAAGGGAACACAGCATCGGTTTGGGAAAACACAGCAATAATCTGTGAACCTAAGAACACCTCTAGGGGAACTGGCAAAAGTTCGCTGTTCTAAAACAGAAATTTCTATCAGGCCTGACAAACTCACTATACCCAGCACACTACTTTCATAATATTTATCTATAAAGAATGTCATGTGAAATCTTAAATGAAAGCCAGGATCACACTGGTTATTAATATCCTTGTGAAATGTAATGCTATGTAAGAAAGTATGTATATATACTAGAAAATATGTTTAAAGTCTGAATCGCAGCAGGGTTGACAAACAGGTTTTGGCTAGACAAGAGGAGTATGTCTACCTTAGTTAATGTGTACATTAGACATTGTAAGCCAACACAATGGAAGACCCATTTGCATATGAAGTCAACATGAGGATGTGAAGGCAACATAGAGTCAGTACATCAGGGAATCAAGCTTGGGGGGATCATCCTGACTCTAAAGACAAAGCAATGAACTTTGAGGGAGATAACGAGAAGAAAAAAAGGACTTCTCTTTATCCTTCACTGAAGAACCAAAAAGGACAGTGCTTTTTGCATTCATGAAAGAGGGATCCCAGCTAAGTTGGCTGGAGATGCTGGGAGATTTCTTTACATGAGATAAACTACTTAGACAAGGGTTTAGCCTGTTAAAGTTAAGTTTAGATTCGAGGAAGCATAGTATACCTTGTGTTTATATAAAACAATTTTTGTTTCCATTAATTTTCCTTAGTCACTCTCTCTTAAGTCTTAGCCTTTGATAATAAACTTACAATTGTTTTCACTATAAATATATCTCAGTGCTGTGATGTTATAGACCAGTTGATTTTCAGTTGAATCAAACAAGCTAGTATGTACACGGTCCCCTTGCGGATAGCAAACCTGGTAATTTTTGTCCATGTCCGGTGACTTCTGAAAATTCGTGGATTGGTGTGTGCCTATTACTAATCCACACAGGGAGAGTGAGGTCTGCAGAGGCCTGGAAAGCAGTGCTTATGTTGCTAGATACTGTTGGTTTCAAGGAGCTGAAATACAGCAGACACAGACAAGACTGTTTCACACTAAGGGCAGGTAGTGGTGATGTGCCTCACAATCCTGTGAGCTCCTGGGGAGAGTCACACAATCTTCCTCTAGAGTTTCAGGCCACAGGGCTTATAGTAGCATACCTGAGATGAGAACCAAGCTCCAAAAGGGGTTGACATTTTCCACACTGTGCAACTCAGTGGTTTCACACACATTATTTGCTTGTTTCTTATTGTGTACCAAACTAGCTACAACAACTGTGAGTGAAATAGTGTCTTTACAGGAAATGGCCCTTCCTGCAGAAAGAGAAGGGTTCAGGAAGTAGCTGTACATCCAGCATTTGAGACATTCTCCTGCCACAGGGCATAGTGTCTCACAGTAAAACATTAAAACTTCAAGGTGGGAACATGTTCTGCACTCACTGGGCAAAATATGTGCCCCTAACTAGAGACTAGCTAGTGCTTACTGGTGAAGGCAGCATATGCACTCTCTGATTGCGGCACTGCACACATCTCTTTGTGGACCATGGCCTCTTTAGGACACGATGCATACGAAAGAATGCAAGCTGAGTGTACCACTGCATGGCACACTCTTCTTTGCTAAGGAAGTATCCTGACTATCTGTTGGGGCAGGTACCATAGTAGGCTCCTTACTCTATCTTCCAAACCAATGCCCTAGATCTAAACAGCACCAAAATTTGTAGGGGAGTTGAAATCCTAAAGCCAGATTTAGTGTCTGATAACTAGAGCTTTAGATCTGCATCTGGGGACCATTTGTAACATTTCATTGTTAAAATTATATGTTACTGTTTTATTTTTAAATTAAGGAGTTGTTTTTACACTGCTGTTTTAAAGACCTTAGGAAATCCCACTCCCCACCATGTTATGACAACTAAAATTCAAGTTTAAGAGAGTAAATGAAAAAGGATTATGGATTCAGTGGGGAACATTAAACAAATAACCATCAAAACCAGAATTGCTAATACAATACATTTTCCTGGTACCATGTTATGCAATCGATTATCATAAAACAGATGAAACCCCCCATATAAATAAAAACTGAGATGTTCAATTTCCCACAAGAGTAAAAAGCAATAATTGCACCATATAATTATCCACTAAAAAAAAAGTTTAGAAAAATTGATTTGTGTAAAGCAAACTAACAAAGAACGTCTCCTAATGACGGATAAAGAATGAAACTTTTTAAAATCCTTGTCTGTGCATCAAGGCTATACTTAGGAGTTTTTCCCATTATTATACGTATTAATCATATGCATTGAGGAAGTTGGCAAGAGCTATCAAAAACCAACTAGTGTAACTCGAATGCCAGCTTCGCAAAATAATCAGGGTCTGGTGGGATGTATAATAAAATATGCCAGACTGGGTCATTATAATGTAGTTTTGAAAGAATTATACATATTCATTCTGCTCATTTAGCACCTGAATGACAACAAGCAGGTGAGAACATCGGAATGATACATCAAGCAAGACAGTTGCCATTATGAACAAAACATAAAAGAGTGTGACAGAGTAGAAAAATGGTAAGAATGTTCTGTTCATACCTTGCAGGCATTGTTATTCTTTGATAGTGAAATGAAGCTTGCTGGGGAGAGGGGTATGTCTTATTGTCATCACAGCTAACACTTCTGTGACAAATTACATGAAGTACATATTTTTCAATAAAATTCACCACAATTTTTAAAAGTATTGCAAGGGTAGGAAAACTGCCAATCTCTTCTTGACTCCTTTGTTATATGCCAAGGATCTTTTCTGGGAAATGGAGGGTTTGATTAATCACTAATGAACTCCAAAACACTGCTTTTTGTTGTATTAATGAAAGACCAAATTATACCATGACATTACTGAATGACACCAAAAAAAAAAAAAAAAAAAAATCAACCCCCATACCTAATTCTAGAATATATTATTGGATTCCAAAGGGCTGCTTTATGTCTAGAAAATAAACAGCTCAAAGGTACTTTATGAACACCACCTTTTTTTCTTCCTCTACAGTGTTTCAGAATGTTATTGACAAGATGCTGTCTGCTATCTTTCAAGCCACAGTCACTCACTGACAGATCATATCCAACCAGACCCCACAGCAGAGATGCCTTTTTGGAATTAAGACTTATTGTTTTTTAACTAGAATAAATACTGAAAAATCATAGAGCAAAATGAAGAATTGCCAAATGTTCGAGAAAGGACAGGCTCTATTTGACATATCTAGTTGGGGGCAAGTTGAAATCAATGCGATTTCTGGAGGAAGAGAGTATTCAGCCTGGTCCATTGTTGGCTTGGCTTATAGGAGAATGCTTGTGTTTGAGATCATTCACATTTCTTTGTGGAAAATTCAGCAACACAAAATGATGGTGGATTGCCCTAGCAATATAACAACAGGTGCATTGTACTTCAAAAGGAAAAACTCAAGTTATTGTATTAGAGAGTTTCTTTTAAACCCAAGAACATCAAATGAATTCATGTATATGGTGGACTTGCAATATTAAGGGGACAAATTCTGGACTTACAGTTTAACCTGAGTAAATGGGATGTACATTGAGGAGAGGTGTGGTCAGTGGATACGGAATCCTCCCTCCATGGCACTGAACAGCTGTAGAACCATATAAGGTTTATAGTGCATAAACCTGCAATAGACTCTGTGGTTGCTCTGATTCCCCTTTTCCTCTTTATACACAAAGGTTTGGCTGCTAGATCTGCAAAACCACAGTCACTGAAACACAGAATTCACCACCTCTCCCCCAGTACACCCCATCATATCCTCAAATTCACAAGCCCCTCTACATTCAAGTGAAGAGAACTCTTTCTACTATGCATACATGGATATGGGATTTTCTAAGTATGTCCCCATTCGATGCAGGGTAACAATAATGATTTCACTGCTGTCAAGGCCTTCCACTCCACGGGATGAGGAGCCAGAATAGAATACCTAATATAAATTCTTCCACCTGGGGACAGATAAAAGTAGTTTAGTTAAAATTCCTACAGTGACAACAGCTGTAGAATCTCAACAAAGGATACAGCAAGAACTGGCGAAAACCAGAGGGAATTATATACAATAAATAATGTATTGTACATTGGAGCTTTGGGGGGCAACAATTCACTAACAGATCCCTACTCATTTGTGTGCTTCTTTTCTCTACATTTTTGGTAGATTGTTTGGGGCCATAGTTGGGCCCAAAAAAACTGGTTGATGCAGGAAGGACTTCAAAGGGTGAAATATGGGGAAAAAGAAATTGTCCGGCTAGCTAGTTAAGGGCTGGGGTGTTTGAATGACATATACTCATTTCCCTCCCTTGATAACTCTCAATCAGTGATGAGAGAGAGCATGCATACAATGAGATCTTAAGGAGAAAAAGAGAAAATTAAACAGACTAGACCGCAAGGGCTGTAAGTCTGAGATTTATGTTTTATTTTTATGTGTTAGCATTTATTCTTTTCTTGCTACAAGATGCTCAGCAAACTGATCTATTGCATTCTAATTCATTTCTCTTAGAAATCATTCTTTTCTTGTGAATTTATTTTTAAAGCTGTAATAGAACTTTTAAAACTTTTTAGAAATGTTCTAAATTAATGTAAGCTCTGAGACTTGTTTTGGTTCTCCATCCCTATTACAGAGTCATGACTTTATACTGGATTTAGTTACAGCTAAGAGTGATTATAGAAAACGTGGTGTTATCTGCTTGGTACAAGGACATATGAGACAATTTCCATGGACTCAAAATAAAATAAAAAAAAGACTTTACCAGTGTTGAAACCATGGAACTAAATTTTTGAGCAACATGTCAGTGACACATCCATTAAAGTTCAGATTTATCATCTCCAGACTTAGGCCTGGAAACCAGGCACAGTATAGAGACAACATTTTTTCAGGACTTAATATAAAAATGCGTGAGTGCATTGTTTAAATTTGTTATTCAGCAAAGAATGTTAATCTGTAAATCTTTGCTCTGTAAATTATCTTTTCCTTTTGATAATTCCTCCTCACCTGATACCTTCCACAGTTTAATAAACTAATTTGTAGATGCTTGATAATTATTTGTTTGATGATAGTATTGTCTTCTCTGCTGCTAGTATCATCATCCTTTCTAGAGGTTACTTGATTGTTTCAACTGAAAATTTCTAGAAAAACATTAATATGAAAGTTTTGCTCCTTCACTCTATCTGTCTCATCTTCCCATGTTTATAGCATTTTTGTTTGTATTTTCTTCAGTTTACACTTCCTCACTATATGGTAGAGGCTAGAACTGTACACACTATTCCTAGTGCAGTTGGACCAATGCTAAGTGGTGAAACATAATTACCTTCTCCATTCTACATTCAAGACCCATGCATGACATATATGCTGGAAGAACAGTGACTTACTTTGAAATGGGATTTCACTTTGAGCTCCTCTTGTGTTTGTCCTTTCATTATCACTTATAGTATTTCTCAGATTCACAAGTTTCCAGACAGTTTGTATTCATACTGTTTATTTCCTTTTTCTGTGTGTATAAGTTTGCAATTTCCAGTACTGAATCTCACCTCAGTAAATCTGAGCTCAGATACTCACTTTTCTAGTCTCTCTCCAGATAAGGCTGTAGCTATGTTCTACCCTTTCAATTTTGTCATCACTAGCAAATGATTGCAAGTAAATTTACACCTTACAATAATTAGTGATTAATAATTGACAGGATAGTTACAGTTGTTTGGACTTTGGAATAACAAAAGAAACTATTTTGATAAACAAAGGCCAAGTATCTTGAATATTATTGAGACTAGAAAACTATATTTCCTGTTGGTATATAACTTTATACTGAACTGTAGAAGCACTTTCTTAAACATCAATTAATTGAAATCTGATGGCAGTCAGTCTTTAGGTGAAAGTGGCAATTAAAAGAGCTACAAACAGCAGATGGGTAGAAGAGTTTGAATTGTTTGACCATGCTAGAGGATGTGTCAAGAATTTTGGCAAGCATATTGAATTTGTGAGTGGATAATGAAAGCACTGGGCAAGGGAAAAATGCTACTGAATACCATGAGATAAAACAACCTAATCAGCTGGCTGTGTGTCTGGGGTAAAAGAAAAAAGCAGTCCTGAAAGTAATTGCAGAGAATCCAGAGATGCATAAAGGAACAAGCTAACATGTAGGAATATTGCTGGTGGATGGTATTCCAAGACACAGACAGATATGAAAATAAAACCTATTTGGATCTAGAAGATAAACTGTTTATTTAAAAACAATGATGGTAGTTGTCATTTAAGTATAGGCTGAGACTAGCACACTGCACCCCATTTAATTTCATGTAGCTTGAGTTATATAAAGACAAAATATTTTATATGCAGTGTTGTTGTAGCTGTGTCAGTCCCAGGATATTAGAGAGATGAGATGGGGGAGGTAATATCTTTTATTGGACCAACTTATATAAGTGAGAGAGACAAGCTTTTGAGCTTACACAGAGCTCTTCTTCAACTCTGGGAAACGAGAGGCGTGAGGGCACAGCACCTCTAAAAATTAGGTCTAAATGTCCCAAAGCTGGGCCTTAAAATCAGAGATTACTTTTGAAAGTTTGGCCATATCTGCATTATCCAGTATGAACATAAGAATCACATACACCTTCAATTTTGCAATAAGACTGCGTTTGTTTACATATTTCAGTTATCCATTCATTATACTTACCAGTCACTGGTATTGCTAGTAATTTTAGCATATTTTATTCATTCTTCTGACTTTCCTTTTTCCCTGTGCTGTCAAGCAATCTCCAATGTGTATAAAATATTTTGTCTTTTTATATCAACTGTTTAATTTGTTACATTAGTATTAGTTGATCTCATCATTTTCCTTCTTTTGACATTGATTTTTCTTTTTTATTTATTCTGTCTTTAACTGTAGATATGAATAGAATGATTCCTAACGTACCACACTCTAACATGTGGAATAAACAAATGTTAATTAGGATATTCATTTAGATGACTCTTTTATCAGTCCTACAGTATGAATAATAATGAATTAATCACAAATATTACAATTCTAAAACAACATGACAATTGCTATGTCAATAGAAGTCTCAGTTTCTTAGTTTTACATCTAGCTGGAATTGAAAATTGTATTATACTGTACTTGTGTTTTTATGTTTGCTATCGCTATTTGTTTTGTTTGGTTCATTCAGTTTGTACACCAAACTGAATATTTAAAATGAAATTTTATTATTTTGAAACGGAGGCAACATATCCTAGTGGTTATTTCAGGGGCCTAGAAGTCAGGAGTTGCAGAATCTGTTTCCATCTCTGACCTGCCTCCTCACTTCCAACATTTTATGGCACGGTTGGATAAGACGAAGGATTGATCCATCTTAACACAAAGACTGTGCAAATCAGGTGTACAACCGCCTGTTGTGATTCACTAGGTAAAAGGTAGTCTCCACCAGACGCCTTTGTAATGTCTTTATCATGAAAATATGCAAAGTTGGAACTGAAAGCACTACACACCCCTCCTTATTCCATCAGATTGACCTCTGGTTCCGAAGCCCCATTTGGGAGATTACAGGACTAATCACTTTATAACTAATACTCCCTAAATCCTTCCTCCTAGAGACTCTTTACTGCTAGGTATCACCGAAGGAAGAAGAATCATATGGGAAGCTTTTGAAGACAAAACCATGGCTAGTTACCACAGTAACTGTGGTTCTCCATGATGATTGTTCATATGGGATCCACCTTTCATAATTCTTCAGAGACTCAGAATTTCTGAATTAGAAATTTTTTACCCTTGAAATAAGAACAATGGAGCAGGGAGGGCAAGTGACTCCAATGGACTCTGCTTGTTAGCTTTTGAGCTCATATGCTGGGGGATGCTTCTCCCAAGAGTGGATCCTTCTGTCTATCTTAGTCTCTTATATGATCCTCATTACTGTAATATCTGAGCACCTCACAATCTTTATGGTATTTAACCTCAACACCCCTGTGAGGTAGGGAAGTGATATTATCTGCATTTTAAGGTGGCTTACTCAGAGTCAGAGAGGCTAAGTGACTTGCCCAGAAAATCTGGTGGAGCAGAGACTCAAACCTAGGACTCCCAAGTCCTAGACTAGGATCCTACTCACTAGATCATCCTGTCTCTTTATTAGTCTTCTAGATAATCATCTGGAATTGCCACAGTTACTATAGTAAATAACCAGTTTTTATTTTGAAAAGGTGAATAAAGTAAAAGGTTAATTATAGGGAAATATTTGTCATATTACTGATACAAATGAGTGCTTACTTTTTGGTAAAGCTGCCTTTCTGATGGTGACTACTGCATGCAAACTCAAAACAGAAGAGAGAGGAATTCAGAAGCCTAAGTAGTGAAATTAAAAACTGTTTCACATCCTGTCACTTTGTTGTTTGTCACTCTCCCCACTCATTGGCACATTCATCTCTTCTAGAATGGATGGAGATGCTCCGGTACTTACTTGATAGTTACTCAAGAATGTACAGGATCTTCTGGGCTGAAGATTATTTAAAAAAAAATCCACCCATTTGCTTCATAAGGGTTTTTCTTAAATTGTATTGTTAAGGAGGGGGCAGGGAGTGTCCAGGTTTTTCTAGAAAATCCAATTTCAATGGCATTTTCTCTCTGGAGACAGAAAAACTCCCACTTACTCAAACAAAACTCCCACTGAGGTCCTGAACTGAGATAAGAATTCAAGCAGATGAGTAAGGAACTCTTATCACATTGGTGCTGCTTTCTGGTGCCCCCAAATAATTGCCAAACTCAACTTGGAATTTTGGATGCCTTCTCCTTTTCTGGTCAACATTCTCTGAGATCCTTATGGTGTGATCCCTGTTGTCACCTGTGGAGAAATTGTAATATTGTAGATGAGATCCATGATGTGGCTTTGAGATCAGAAGTTTGCCACATGTGAGTGGCTGTCTGGGAGCTAAAGCAGCAGATAGCATCAGTAAGTTGTTATGTTTTCAAGTTGAATGAAATTCATTTTTAGTTACTTTGTTGAGAAACAGTTCATGCCTTCCCATCCAAATACCACATTCTATAATATAAAATGTAGCTAAGTGACTTCAATATTACTTTACCTTTCATTACTGATCTTATTTTTGTCTTTAGGCCATGACAGGGCTTATGTCATTCTTAACTAAGCAAATAAGCAACAACATATGTTGAAATGTAAAATAAAATATGAACATGTGAATCACCTATCAGATGAATCATTGCCATAAAACAAATAATTTACATTTAAATAACTTATCTCCCTTTCATCTAATTTTTAAAACTTATCTTTATTCTTTCTCAACTAATTCACAAACTTATGGACTAGTTTGATCATATTTGTGCAATAAAATTGAAAATTTAAGATATGGCAGGTAATCAATTTTAGTCACCTCATCTGTGTTTCCAATCTCATTACAGATTGCAATTTTCAGTGCAGATTACATGATGACCCATCAGTGGCTTTGTTGTTTCTGAATTACCGATTCCTCGCCTACTGCCAGATAAGAACAAAGCCTATGCATCAGCCTGACAGCTTGCAAACAGAAAATGGGCTTGTAGGATTGGATTTAAATCCCAGGTGTAGGGGATAATTACCACATCAGTCATGCAGTAACTGAAAAATGGTATTTCAACAAGAAAAATTACATTCCTTTTATAGTGCCAACAGAAATCATTATTTGAGGCTTCATACTGATTCAGTGTATCATTACATGTGCACTGTACTCATTAAATGTAATGTTTGTTGCAACATAAAAAAGTTATTATTTCAGATACTTTTTGTGAAGCAGGTAGCTTAAATTCAAGGTTTGTGAAACCCTGACAATGTAAAGGTCATTCTGGCTATAATATATATCACAATTGGAACAACACTGGAAAACTAAGCATTCAAAACATCTTCTATTGTGGATGATACAGAAAAGGAGATATGGAAAGTAGTAGTGCATAAATCCTACTTTTGAGACTCTCCATGGATTAGATCCTTTGAAGCAGGCTTTTGATTCATTAAAACAAATAAAATGCTAATAAGATGCTATCAACATCTGTGTAGGGCTGTGCATTTTATGCACTTCGAATATGCAGTACAGCACATTATCAACAAATTCTTTCATAGTTTAAGGATCAAAAAAGGAGAACCTCCTCCCCCTCAGACTCTAGACCTTTGGTTACCCACTATTTAAATACAGATATATTTTATCTTGTAATTTTTACTTTGGATGGTTACATACAAGGTTTGCATTGTTATCAAATAGAGAACAATAAAACAAAAGGCACATTCAACAGAGAAACCTTAAGGCACAGAGAATTATAAGCTGGCTACCTGAGAAATAGCTATATTGTGTTAATACATAGTGTTGTTTATAGTCATCAAGGCTCTCATCCTGAAAATCCTCACTCAGCAAGTAGACCCATTGATTCTACTGCTCACACAACTAAAGCTTTGCAGAGTTGGACCATAGACCTTCCCATTAAGGGTAATCAGAATAATAAAAAAGAAGAACATGAAGTTATTTTGTTGCATCACTTGGCATACCTGTGTGAGAGGGGCCATAATGCATTGTATTTGTGTTACTGCCTAACCTGCAATGTATTTCCATTGCTTATACATCCTATACTTTGCAACAAACCTCCTTTCTAATGCAGTGGTGGGTGGGCAACATCGTGTGACTTCAGTGCGAAGCCTAGCAGCTAACAGCAAATCTCAGAAGTAGATCAACCATTTATAATTTTCTAATGAAGTATATAATGCAGAAATACATCTGTTTATCATTATTATATTTCACGTGCAGGCCATAATTGCTCAGCACTGCACAGTATGCAAAAGAAATCATGAGTCTTTGCTGCAAAGATCTTAAAGTCCAATTAAACTAGGGGCCACATTCACTGCTTACAGATCCTGACTTCTTTTCCCCAGCCCTGGCCTGGTCCTAGTCTTGGTAAATGTCAGAGCAGCCTGGGTGCTGCTTTGAATTTGTACCAGCTGGCAATGGTTCTTTAGGACTATCTGCCACTTCTCCTCTCCATCATGACCCCCAGGTGGTGTGGACCTGAGGAGGATGGCGAAAGGATAGATTACACCAGTTTTTTACCCATCGGGGATTCACACACCCTAGTGGTACATCCAAGAGGATAATTAGGACCAGACCACAAAAGGAGTCAGTCCAGGAAACGTGCCCCATATCTGTTCATTATAGGTTTGATGCTACCCCTATTAAAGTTCGTTGGAGTTTTTGCCATACGCTTCCATAGGAACAGAATAATGAGGTGAAATACTATGCTATATTTCACATCATTTGCAGCTTATCTTTGTTGCTTGAATTTGCACCGTTTATTGTAGAACAGTACAAGGCTGCAGTCAGAGTAAACTAATTAAGCATATAGTAATAGAGTTACAAGGAGTCGCAAGAGAACTGGAAATGATTTTGTAGTGATATTGGGAAGAAAAATGCAGGTCTGCAGGTGAATCAGGTGGCAATATTACAAACTGTATTAATATGCGGACAGGCAAAGTGAATGAAACAGAAATTAATATTTTGTTCTGCTGTGGAAACACCAACTCCTGTAATGCTGTGAAAAATGGAATTTAGCTGCATGAGTGCTATCAGTGCCTTGCATGTAATGGATAAATTGTGGGGTTGACACATAACTGAATAGGGGATTATAAATTGTGCTCCAAACTCACAGCATTCTGAAGATCATGGTTTTATAACCTGTATTTTTTTATTTTTTATTTTTTTGCCTTCTTCACAAAACTGTCCATGCCTAGTTGTCTACACAAAACAAAAGGTGCCTGGGTCTTTTGTTTCACTTCTAAACTTGCATAATCTGTTACTAAAAAAAAAAAAAAAGGGTGCTGCTCTTAGGCAGTGCAACTTCCAATTTCTAAAAAACACTTTTCTGTATGAAGTAATGTCCCTGTAGTGCTGGAGAATTTGGACTATAGCACTGGAAATGATAGGATTTAAATGTATCTAATAAATATTCAATGAGATAAACAGTACAACTGCACTGGAAAAATTCATACTGTATTTTTCATTCCTGTTCACAATTAATATTCAGTTCTTGCTTTGATTCTTTTGTTTCTATCCTTAGGGCCAAAATTATCAAACACAGGCAGCTAACTTGAACCCACAAAATATAAACATAGTGAACAGGTAAATGGGCATGCAAAACACCAATTTACACTTGCAAAACAGGTAATTTCATGCACTAGCAGTAGTCTGCACATGCAATTACTCATCTGGTTCATGCATATGCATGTTTTTGAGAACAATTATCTGTTTGCATATGAGCATATATTTCACAGGCTCAGTTTAGGCACTGATTTTTAGTTCTTATAATTTGTGTGCATGTATAAACACCGCTGAATTCATTTCAGATGGATTACAGGTGTATGATCCTGTCACAGTAGGAGGCTGCAGTGGATTAACCTTATAAGTTCACTTGGAAAGTCAGCTTCTACAAACACACATCTCCCAAAAATCTCCTCTCCTTCCCTTTACCACCTAGGTATCTTCAGTACATCACCTGTCACTATGCCAGTTCCCCTGGCCCACCTGTTCTTCACACACCCCTCACTGATGGATCTCTTCAATGGGAGAAAGGCCCCCCTCTCACACTTGGCTGGGTACCAGTTAAACCCTCTGAGGTTCTCTCAGGGTCTTTAGAAGGTGCCAAGTGGTCACACTCATCTCAGCAAGCTCTGTAGGGAGTTCCACTGGTTGACTGTGCCTTATGTGAAGAAATACTTCCTTTTGTTTGTTTTAAACCTGCTGCCTATTAATTTCATTTGGTGTCCCCTAGTTCTTGTGTTATGAGAAGGAGTAAATAACACTTCCTTATTTACTTTCTCCACACCAGTCATGATTTTATAGACCTATATCATATCCCCCCTTAGTCGTCTCTTTTCCAAGCCGAAAAGTCCCAGTTGTATTAACCTCTCCTCATATGGAAGCCGTTCCATACCCCTAATCATTTTTGTTGCCCTTTTCTGAACATTTTCCAATCTTTTTTGAGATGGGACGACCACATCTGCACACAGTATTCAAGATGTGGGCATACCATGGATTTATTTAGAGGCAACATGATACTTTCTGTCTTATCTATCCCTTTCTTAATGATTCCCAACATTCGGTTTGCTTTTTTGACTGTCGCTGCACATTGAGTTGGATCTTTTCAGAGAACTATCCATGGCAGGTCTCTCATAGTACCTGATGGTCCTTTCCAAGGGATAGCTAGTGAAGTTTAAGCAATTCCCTAGCAACTGCATGCTAGGTTATTGAATGGTCTGTTGGGAACCCATGAAGGATTCCCCCGGTACCATGTACAAAGATTAAAGGGACACTACTAGCTCTATGTCAGTTACAAAGCCACTCTAGGAGTGAGGATGTGAATGCCTCCCAGCTCCTGGAGCTCTGCTGGGAGGATCACTGCTTCCTGAACCCCTAAAGAACCTTGGAGGATTGAGGGAGGCAAGGGTCTTAGTTTGTGACCTTCTAAAAAGCCTGCTGGTGTGGGGAGCAGCCACCTGGCAACTCCTTGAAGTCCCCACTGAGACACTGAGGGGCAACTGGGTCTCAGGGTGTGTAATGCAGGTGATCTGTGACCACTGTGTTATCTTATCCTACGTGTGGTCCAGTTACTATAAGAACACTAATACTATCCCCAGTAAGCAGGGTGTCATTTTAGTTAAGTAGTAGTGCTTATGGAGGCACCCTATGTATGCGCACCATGTAATCTCAGCTCCACTGTGCACATATATAGGAGTGCCTGCATACATGCAGCTTAGTACTTGTATGTGCTATCTACAGCATGTGTATTCATTGCTGGCATGAGCTGTTTGAATATGTCTGCTTTTTAGCTGTAGGGATAGTCACCAAAGTGTGGCTGGATTTTTTTTAATTTTAGAGTTGGGAAAGCATGGGGTGATTCCCTCCCTCTCCCCATTCTCTCAGCTCCAAAACAACTGAAAGAATTTTACTCAAAGTTTCCAGTACAAAACAATTACCTTCAGGCAGGTACCAAGCCTGGAAGATTTCAGCTTGAGAGATAACTGCTTCATTCAAGTTAAACTGCTTTGAACAAAGTTAATCGAATAGTGCAAATAAATTATTCATCAATTCACAGAGGGAAGAAAAGCCAAATAACCTATTTGCAAATTTTATTCAACCAGCTCTAGTTATGAGCATGTGAAAACAGGCTGTTATAGTTTAAACTGTTTTGTACCATTAACTGTAGCAGTCACTGCCAGCACCCATTGTAAATCAATCGGACTTAGGTAACTCTCTCTCTACTGCCTTTAAAAATCTCATTCCAGCTCTTTAAGTATATTATAGTTAAAATGGCTTGTGTTAAACTGGGAGGTAAAGGGAAGCCATTTGGAATTTATATTAACAATATCGAGCTTCATCCAAAGCACGTTGATCTCAACGGTCAATAGCAAATTGGTGTGGGACTGGCAAATGGTAGTTACTGTAGAATGCTGTACATCTGCAGCAGCCATGCTGTGGTAGGTGGAGACTATTTTCTTTTCAATATAAATGCCCATGCTCTGAGATTGTTACATCTACCAATTTGATTCACTTTCAAAACATGTCAACAGAGTGCAGTGGTGCTTACAATGAGTTAAAGGTAACTCCTCTCCCCTCTCCACTGACACAGATGCTCAGGCAAAGGGCTACACACTATCCACTGGGTGACAGAAGGCAAAATGCCTCTGGGAAGGTTGAGGAGTTTTCACTTACTCCTGCTTTTAGTTTATTTTAACTTGTTTTGATTTCTTGTTACAAATTGTAACCATTGAAGAAAACCCTTGCTGACAACATCTGTACTTTTCTTTCTGCTGAGTCAGTCCAACAGCTTATAGTACATGAATTCCCAAATGTATTTGTTGTTGGTCAATGAACAATGAGATTATTTATAATGGCACTAGTGGGGCTTTGCTTCCTGAAGGAAAAATATGTGCATCATCCAACTACTGCAAAAAATCGACTTAAAGGATCTAAAGCATTAGTAAGCCCATGTTTTGAAATAAGTATTGTTAAATAATACTGTATTTTATTTTATTTTTTTGCTTTTTTCAGAGAACATTTCCCCCCTTCATTTCAAACTCAATTATATTCACCTTCTGAAATTCAGATTTGTCAAAACCAGGCATACTAATTAAGAACACAGGTTAAGTGCCAACACAATTTACTATTGTAATACTCAGCTAGTTATATTCAGTCTTGCACCACCACAACAGAAACTATATGATCATTGGTCTCGATACATTTAGAGGTACTGGGGATGTTCTAGGACTCTTTCCGAGCTCTGGATACATCAGAAAATGACAATGCCTTCCTACTATACAGACAGGAAGAATCTTGTTATTAAGAATAATTCTTAATAATTTTTCAGTACATTTACTCTCCTATTGTGTTTGTCCAGGAAAAATTGTGAAATTCTCAGATTTAACTCATATTCCCCCAATATATTTAGTGAATAATTCTTGGTCTGTTGGTCACTCGTGAGCAACTGTAAGTAAGTCAAAATTTGAAATTCATGCTCTTTAGGTCTGATCCAAGTCCAACTGAAATCAGTGGAAAGAATCCCATTGACTTTAATGGGCTAAGGATTGGATAATTGGCTAGTGTGGTATTGGAAACTGTACCATTAAGTGCTTTAGCCTCCCAGAGAAGAAGTCTGGGGGATGGACACTGGGGTAGTTTACCGTCTGTTAAGTAGACACAGTTGGAGAACTGCATCACTGAATAAAGAGGATCTCTTTCAAGCATCTTGGACCCAGAGTGATTAGTGAACACCACAGTTAGCTATATCTTCCGTTACCATTTCAGTTCCGTGAATAGATGTCTTGTATAAGTTATCAACTGTTCAAATTTTGCATTGCATATTTGAGTACAAAAGGAAGTTTGATCTGAAAATTCACTTTTTGCAAGTATTCATACTAGTACAGAATGTTTGCAGAAAGCAAATACAAAATGGATATGAACAAAATCAAAGTGGATGTGTTAAAATATAACTGAATATTCATTGAAAATATTTTGAGGTATTCGTTCAGTTTTATTTACTGCACACGTCACTACCCATTTCAAAGGACATGTCTATACCCTGTTTCATGGTATTATCAGATAAAATACAACATTTCACAACCTTCTTAACATTACAGGCCACAGAAACAGAAAAGTAGTGTGAAACTATACTGTTCATTTCATTTTGTAAAATACATGCTCTAATTCAAGCATAATTGGCTCAATAATGTTTACTTATATAGTAGAGAAGAATAATTCCCTTCACTGCAGTAATTACTGGTTGAAATTCTGTGATCTATATTATGCAGGAGGCCAGACTGAATTATCTTACTGGTCCTTTCAGGCTTTAAAATCTGAAAGTTCTCTCTGAAAAATAATTTGCATCAGTTGGATAGCAGTCCAAGTAGTCTCTTGCATTGTGCACTGCTGGTGCCTCTAGCGTCTATTCAAAATTTAGCATTTTTTAAAGAAAACTAAAAACCCCGTTGGGGTTAGGAGATGGCTTTACATTTACCACATCTAAACACAATGCTCTCTTCTCCTTCTGCTTAAATGACAATCATCAGATGCCAAGTTATGGAAGAGTGACATCTGGCTCCTTGGCAAACACCTCAGGCAACTGTGTTAATGACTTCGGAGATGGCTCTGGATCTGTAATAGTACAATCCAGACAACAAAGTTAACGCTATCTGTTTACTCTCAGACATCTTTTTCCTTTTGTCCTTTAACTCACATTGGTTTACTTGATTACCACTCATAAGTCTGACTTACAAGCCTTTCTATGTATTTCCATCCGCTACAATATGCTTTTTGCAAAAAGTGATGGCCATACTTTACAGCCAGTTATATTCTGCATGCAACTGAAAAGAGAACGTCTTGTCATTTGAAAGTGTATTTTTAGTGCTTGATAAAATTGCATTTTGTAGATGATCACATTTAGTGCTCTTTGCGACTAGACAGTATAAAGGAAATATAGCCTTGTTGAACATATAGGCTTTGAATTTGAAAACTATACCTAATGCTTCATTAGCTATAAAACGGAATTGTAAAAAGTGGCAATTGCAATAATAATAGTTATGTCTCTCGGAGGACAAAAAAATGTTGCTATACTGTTAAAACAAAATTTTAATCTGAAATTGCATCTGATGTTTTGATATGACGGCATTGTTTTCTAATGCTGAGCTTTCTTACCTACCAATGAGCAGTTGACCTATTAAATATATAGGCAACAAAAATACCTAGATGCAGATTCTTTGTGCCAATCTAGTGGTGCAAAAGGAGGGAAACCTTTTGCAAGTCATCTGATGAGGATTCCCCAGTGTGGAGGCATCCGTAGCATGTGTACAGCCAGCAAAGCCGACACTGCCACAACTGTCAGCTCAGGAACATCTTGGGAGTTGCTGCAGTATGGTGTAACTAAGCTATTCCCAGTTGGTATATGGCATATGTTCCGCTAGGGGAATGTAGCTAACTAGTTCAAATTAGAGTAGCCCCTAGGCTGCTGTAACCCACACAGGTTATCAGGTAACCAGTTGTGACCCCACATTCTGCTGCACACAGTAGAAGCTGGCTGCAGCAGAGAATATGGCCCCTAGGCACTGAGATATATAGTGGTGGACAGTATAAAAACACAGGACTAGATCAGCAGGTCCAGCTAGGCTGCATTTATCCAAGAACTAAAGGTGGATGAGAGGTAGTTGTAAGCCATCTGCCACTCCCATGATCCTAGTATCACCTGCAGCTTGGAGACTGGTACCCCGTAGGGTCATTCCACTGGCTGGGAGTGTAAAGTGCTCCAGCCATGCCCCTTCCCAAACCTGACATGCCCTATGCTGTGGTGACTAGGAATGTGTATGGTAGGAAGGATTATGCAGGCTTTTTGCAGGCTATACCAGGGAAATCCCCTACTGCCCCATTAGGCCAGTGTAACGGCTGCTTTATACTGCCTAAGCAAAGTAGCCAGAAGGGGGTCTGAGGATCTGGCCCTTAAACAGATTTCTGTAAAACTGCTATGCACCCTCAAACCTGCTTTTCTACATAATGAAAAATCAATGTTATGTACGTCCATACAGAGATATTTAAAATTTCTTATGCTTTGCTTCAGTTACTTTAGATATCTATCTATCCTTTTGCTTGCCTAGTAGCTATTCGGGTATTCGTTTACTTTATAAAAAACACATTCTTTGCTATTCTAACTTATACATGAATATTCTGGCCACACTGTAGAACCAAAGCATTCATTATGTTTAATGGGGAACTAATGAAAAAATATTTATTTTGCCTAGATTTTTATTTATTTATTTTTATTTAGATATGTTGTTATGAAATATGTATAATCAATTCAAATGCCAAGGTAAATTACAGTAGTGGGTTTACAAAATGTCAATTTTTAAATTAAAAGGGGCTCAGTGTAAAATTCTAGGTGCAGCTCCTTAATAATGACATTACACATTGTATTTCATTGAAATACTACCTAAAGTTGCTGGTACTGAAATATATATATATATAGCTGGTACAGGAAAGCTATATATATATATATAGCTGGTACAGGAAAAAAAATATATCTCATCAGTGTTTCCCTATTTAAGTGGCTAAAGTTGCAAGAACCAATTATGGACTTTTGCTACACTGGCTGCTTCACCAAGACACAATAATAAGAACAATATAGATATTACTGCCAAGGTGAAATGTCTTTCAGCTATGAATTATTCTCGTTAGGAATAACAAAATCTTTTTTTTTAAGAAGTTGTCAGTCTCTCACTGAACTCTCTTGTGCCTTCTTTAATGCAAAACTTCAAGCCCTATAAGAAAATCATGCTGCCAGTAAGGGTGTGAACAGATGTTTTATCTCCACATTGTGTGCATAAATGCAAGTACTCTGATGTAAATTGATCAAACTGTAGAAACAAATCATTTAAGATTTGTGCAGTGATTAATAACAGAAGCCAGTAATCAAATCTCCCTGCCACCAGCACATCTGTTACAGAGAGTTTCTAGTTTGCCCTATTATGCAAATATGTAATAAAACAAATACATTACTTGATTTAGCAGCTGCTTGAAAAATATTTTTAGGGTTTTTTTAATGTATTGTTTTTACGATTGATAGCTGCTAATGTGGTCTAATTCAATTACGTTTATGAAAAGGGTCACAAAATTGGAAGAATCATTTGTGTGCCTTGTTCTGTGACTAGTGCAGAATTTTAAAACTTTCAGCACTGCTCAGTTGCATATAGCTTCAAGATCGGTGAAGATGAAAGAGAGTCCAAGATGTTTTGGAACACACAGTGACAATAAAATAGTAGGAGAGAGAGCTTTGCTAGAGCCCAGTGTTTCAAACACTTCACACAGGTATAGTGGTCTCATTGACATCAATGGAATTACTTACATGAGTAAATGTGTGTGTTTGCAGAATCAAGCCATTGATTTATGTCTTTATTATTGCCCCTCCTCCAAGGTATGGCTCAAGCCTCCTGCCTGATGCTTGCTACTTCCAGTGGCTTATCCCCTTTCCTGACATAACTAGTTCTTTTTACGGGAGCCTGGTGCCGCCACCCAAAGTGACTCCTCACTGTGGCTGGAATACGAGCGTGCTGTCCACTGGGAAAATGAATAATGCTACCACAGGAAACAATAAAATACATCAGCATAAAGCCCAACAAAGAATGACACACCCCAAAACAACAATATAACATATGGGGACTAGGAGCAGGAAAATAAGGAAGAGGAAGAGAAAAGACAGGGTTAGGATTAACTAATAAATACTAAATATCACCAACTAAACATTCACAATTTATCCCAACTCTCAGCTCCCTCCTGGGCATCTTCCTAGGCAGATGATATGCTCAGAATAAGTTTGGAGACAAGTGCTGCAGGGCTGCGCATGCTGGATGCCCTAGACAAACAAAGGGGTCCTCTTATAGTGTCTTCAATGCTGGATGGATCAGGGTCCTCTCCTGGCTCCTTGGTCTCGGGTTCTTTGGAGGTCCTGGCTGGTTCTCAATAGCTGGCACCAGGTCAGTTCTCTGCCTCTGTGGACACTGGTCTCTGCAGGGCTAGAAGTGCCTGAGCTATGCACTAGATCTCACAGCAATTCAAAGACTCCCCTTGTGGAGAGTCGGTGTTAATCAGAGACCATTTGAATTGTTTGCTTCTCAGATCCCAAGCTCAAACTGAAACTAGCCTCTGAGTCAGGCTGTCCTCTCACACTGTGGGGCTGAGTAGCCCTGGCTGACCATTGGCCCAGCAAACTGCTTGACGATATCCAGAGTTCTAGGAGCTGGCAAACTCCAGGGGTTACATTATCATCATTGTATTACTGAAAAGGACTGTAACTTCTCAAAGCCAGTTCTAGAAAACTGTGTCCCTTGATGCCCCCTGAGGAAATTCACCCCTGTGCAAAGGAAGGGGTGACAGACCTTTTTACATTTTCACAGACCTTTTTATCATTTAAGCCCCACTTAAATCCTATTTTGAGGGTTTAAGTGGTACACTCTGTAGCCCTTGTCCTGTCCCTCTCCACAGGAGTGAATTTCACTCAGGATGACCACAGCGGGGTTGCACAACAAAACCCAGAGAGAAGGAGCTATTAAGATCATGGTTTACTCACTGCTATAGATGATCATTATTTAGCACCAAAAATGTAGTAGGCATTTTATGGAAATGGGTAAGCAACAGGGGGCCAGGAAACAGTCTACACTGGAGGACCAAGCTCTAATATAGGGCACAGCAGAAAGAAGGTAAAGTTTTACTGGTGGAGAAAAAAAAGAGGATTATATTGCATTGTGGGAGTGTAACCATCCTCACTCAGGGGTTGGTAGGGAAGCATGGCCATCTGGTCAGGGCTACAACCCATGACCAGCAGAGGCTGTTGGTAGGGGGGCCTGGGCCCTCCCATTCAACTGGGCTACCAGTGATCTGGCAACCAAGGCTGCTTAAGGCTGCCCTCCTTGGGCCACTTCCTATTCCCCCCACCCACCAGCTTAGCCCAAGGCTTTCCACTGCTGGGGTAGTCAACACCAAGAAAGCAAAAAGGGATTACCAATGTCCAGGTCCATATGCGGGGGCTGGACCCAAAGTAATTACTTAATCACTTGTTGCCTAGTGTGGGGTTTGTACACCCCATCACAGGGAGGGAGAGATACGTTTGAGTGGGCTGGAAAATGCAATGTAGTGGGAGTGGGCTAAAGAAACTGCTACCTTCCAGATAGGGTGGCCCCTGATACATCCCCAGAATATCAGATATTCCAATACTTCTGAGCCCATCCCCACCTCTGCCAGTGTGACCTCACATGCACCATGTATGCAAGGTCACACCGCATGAAGGATGCCATTTTGAAGGTTACACTGGTGGGGATGAAGCAGCATGCTCTTCAAAATGGCATCCTCCATGCACAATATCAAACAAAACCACATCTGGTTTTACTGGACAAGGGACAAACCAGACAAAAACAGGACTGTCTAGCTTAAAATCAGATTTATGGCCTGCCTACCTCCATATGATGCTTGGATTTACCATAGGAAGAAAATATATAGTGTTGTCACTCTGCCCCACCCCCAGTGCTGATTCCAGTCTGTGAAGAGAGGGCTCTACTGAGTCATGTATAGGGAGTGGGAAGCCAGGACCACAGAGACATCTCCATTCCCTTTCTGTTCTATTAATGATCTTATGCCACGTCCATCACTGTGATATCAGGAGCGCCTTCCATTAACACAACAAGTACCAAAGGAGTGGAAGCTTCTAGGGGTCATTCTTATTTATCTCATTTATTTTAATAATAAAGCTCTCCTAGTTTGTAAGTGAAAGGAGTGTTACATTAAAATCGAGGCATCATTAGAACAATAAAAGTAAACTTTTTTAGCTGCTTTTGTTCTGGGATAACAAGATCTGTTGAGTATTGATTGACACTTTGCAGGATATGGTGTGTGGATTTTTCAGTTCATAGAATCATAAAATCAGAATATCAGGGTTGGAAGGGACCTCAGGAGGTCATCTAGTCCAACCCCCTGCTCAAAGCATGGTGATCACTCTAAAAAAAAAAGTATCTTCTCTTATAGTTCACAATGAAAGGCACCATTTACATTAATATAATTATCATTTCCCCTCTTTTACTGATATCTATCATGTACATTGAACTGAATTGCAGCACATAGTCATGGAAACTTCTTGGCTTGGTAGGGTTCTTGCCTTATTTATACTTGCATTTATTCCTCACACAATCATCCGAATTCACTAAAGTTCTATCTCGCTTGTACAACTGAACTTCTGTGCTTCCTGTGTCCCTTTCCCAGCATGTAAAGTTATCAGTAATCCTTCTGGCTTTTCTATGCTTGCTGATCCACAATGGCAAATGTTATGAGTTTACAAGGTTCTCTGAAATATGCCTAAAGGTTTTGTTTGACCCGTATGATCTTATCTGTGCACGTACCACCTTTCCTGTGTAAGCATACAGACCAATAAACAGACAATGTTAGTGTGCTGTTAGATACAACAGATACTTGAGTGTTGTTGAATGTAAAACAGCCTTTAGGGAACATGGGCTTTTCAGAAACATTTGTGAAACATACTGTCGCAGCCAAAAAATCCTGTGGTGCTGTAAGAAAAATTGGGTATCATTTCACACAGAGGTTTGCAGAGCAGTCACTCTGAGACTTGCTAAACATTAACAGAGATTGGGTCATATTCAGCATCTTTTTCCAACACTGAATGAAATGAAAAATTCCACGCAGTCAATTTAATATTGGCCTAGATTTCATGTTGTCTGTCACACTGTGTGTGTGTGTGTGTGTGCGCTCGCATGCATGCACATGAATTAACACACAAGAGAGACACAGATGGTGGGTAATTAATAAATAGCTATGGCTAAAACTATCATCATGGCAGATTAAACTATTGAGAGCTATAGCTAGTTTCGTATTATTCATCAAGTGTTCTATTTTGTGAATTAATAATTTTTGACCAGCTCCAGTATTGGTAGCCTAATCGAGGCCTTTTTAAAGTTCAAGATGAAACAATTAGAAGTATTTACACATAGTAAAATGTCCAAACTGCTGAAATCTCAAAAAAGAAATCAATGAATGTCATTGGCATGAAAACTCCTGTTCATACTGATAAATTCATACTGATAAATTTTAAACAACACAGAAATGACTGCATGACAAACAGAACAAAAGCCAGAGTGAACATTATGAAGAATTTATGTCCTGGTCATACAAACTAAACGGCAGGGGTTCAGCTCTTATCTAGGTTCTTATATTGGCACCCAGCATCGGTGTCTGAGAGCCTCCCGAATAAAATGTCAGCAATGATAACTCTCTCTTCCTGCCCAGCTGAGAGTTCCTTCCTCTGCATGCCTCTGGTGAATCCCTAATGAGCCCTGTGTTTGGGTGACTATGGGATGGAGGATCAAACCTGGTCTCCTTGATCGAAGAATGAGAATGCTTAGGCATGGGGCCCTGAGATAGCGCTTCAATCCCAGGGAGTGGTGGTGTAGACAACTAGACACATAGCCTGAACTATTCCCTATGCTGAATTATACATTTTTACAAAGTATTGCTATTAAAACAGACAAACATTAATTTCAAACAAATATCATCCTTGAGCTGCCTATGCAAGCAAAGTATATTGTTCTGGAGAGATGCATTTTAATAGTCGTCATAGAGCAGAACGAGTTAGTGTGTCAAATACATTCAACAAAATCCCTGAACAATACTTTCTCAGAGAAGGTCCTATAACTATTTGGATATCTCCTATTCATGACTGGTAGAATACATTGATGAACAATCAGCATACCTGAATTCACCAGATAGCCAAAAAAACAAAAACAAACAAACAAACAAAAACCAGCCATCTGTGAAGCAGCACAAGCCCTTACAGGGAAAATGAATTATTTTAAATATATTCATTATCCACAGCCACCACATTGAAAATGTAATCTCCATATTGAAGAGACCTTCAGTCTCTGTTTCTGCTAGACAACTGGAAGAAGAGGGAGACGAATCCAGGAATCACTTTTGAAGAGTCTGGTACATAGTTATTCAATTGGTTAGGCTGAAGCTAGAAACTCCAGCTCTTCTAAGGCAATATGTCTCCCCTCCCCCATCACTGAAGGTGATTATGGGTTCCTATCAACAGACAATATGTTGATTAAAAAGTCTTATAACTATTTTCATTTATTTTTTTCCTGTGTATTTCTATTTTCTGCCTCTGGATATTTGAAACAGAAAGAAGGCCAACTAATTCAGATTAGAGCATTAAAACAAAACAATAATGGTTAATGTGCAGACAGAAAGGATTAGAAGTTTGGTGTGAATTAATTCACAGAAGTATCTAAACCTTCCGATGTTTATTCAGACTTTGACAAACATCAGTCAAGACATTTTTTTTTGAGGGGGAGACTCCCATTGGAACAGAATTTCTTATGGAATGTCCTGAATTTGGTTAGGCCAGAAATGTCACGTAATAGCTTTGCGAGCACTATTTCTGCATCTACTCCCATCCAAAAGTAATAAATACCAAGATGTATTACATTTTGTCAGAATAACTAACTGATTTTTAAAACCTCTTTATATAATCCATACTATCAACATGTGTAAAACACTGAGCTGCATTTGGCTTAAAGGAGATTTGAAATGACAATGGGTCAAATTCCAGCCTTAGTTGGGCAACTGATATTTAAGTCAGCAGGTGTTTACATCATGGACAATGGAGGAGGTTAAGGGAAGCTCCACAAAGCTTTCACATAGTTTTCTACCCAATTGTTTTCTTTGGTAGGGAGGGTCTTTTCAAACACAGTTTCCCCCATCATGCTATCTATGGGTCTCCCGCAGCTCTCCTACATCCCCTACAGTGCAGCTCTGATGGAGCCTCACTATATGGGGCTTGCCAAGCCAGTGCCTTCCACAGATTCTGTTCCCATTGGCCATCTGGGTGATCTTGGGCATGTCACTTCCCCTCCCCGTGCCTCAGTTTCCCATCTGTAAAATAGAGATAATGATACTGACTTCATTGGTAAAGTGCTTTGAGATCTACTGATGAAAAGTGCTATATAAGAGTTAGGTATTATTATTATAATATTAGTAGTGGTATAAAACAGGTCTACCCTCGCCCTGGGGAGAGAAGGTGATGGGAATATAACAGAGCACTGGGTTTTATTGTATTTCCATTCAGATTTTCCTAGATATCCACTGGGGATAATGCACTTCCTCCACTGCTGCCCCAAGCCACAAACCCTTCCTACTGTGAGTTGCCAGATGCCCATGTCCGCCACACACCTTATCTGCCAATATCCGTGCCCTCCACAGCATCCAGGAAAAGTGGCGTTCACTGCTATAGATGTGGCTGATTTCAGTGTTATGTTCATAGCTAAGGCTCTTCATTTTCCCTATTTTTTACTGAAAAATTCCTGGTTTTACAAAAGTTTTGTTTTAAATTATTTTTCACCTGAATTTTCAACCAATCAAGTACACCAAAAATACCGATTATGCTAACTAAATCCAAAATACTACATCAGGTATATGTTAATAAGTCAGTCTAAGTGTAAATTCAGGGCTCTCTGTAAAAGTAAGTGCAGTGGAGTCCGACTCACCACTGCAGCGCCTCCTGCTGACTGTCCTGGGGATTAGCTCTGCTAGCCACTTCACCTTCTTCTGGTAATGTCTCGCTGCTGTCACTTTTGCTCCTAGACCTTTGTCATTCCAAGGACCACAACATCCCCTTCAGGACACAGCCCTCTGGCTGTGCCACACTCTGTGCTTCCCGCTTCCGAGGGAACTGCAGTCTGCTGTCCAGTCACTTGGGGTCGCGCCAGCCCAGCTATACCCATGGCTGGCTACTAGTAACTGCTATCAGGGCAATTCTATATTCTAGACCAGGGATCAGCAATCTTTGGCACGCCGCTCGTCAGGGAAATCCACTGGCGGGCTGGGACCGTTTGTTTACCTGCAGCGTCCGCAGGTTCGGCTGATCGCAGCTCCCACTGGCACATCCCTTGGCCCACGCCGCTTCCCGCAGCCCCGATTGGCCTGGAATGGTGAACTGTGGCCAGTGGGAGCTGCGATCAGCCAACCCTGCGGACGCAGCAGGTAAACAAACCGTCCTGGCCCGCCAGCGGATTTCCCTGACAGGCTGCGTGCCAAAGGTTGCCAATCCCTGTTCTAGACAAAGCTTGCCACTAACTTCCACACAACTGGATTTTTTTCCCACCCTGAACCTGCTCTCCTGACTTCAAGCCTACATTTCTGAATAGACCAGACTCATTTACATTATGCAAAGAAATGGTCATCTGATTAGTTGACCTGCTTCTAATGTTATAAATAATGCCACTATCTAACTATGAGCTGTTCTAGCTAACCTAAAAATCAAACTATAGATGCAAAACTAATAACATACATTTCTTCTGTATTACCAAACTGTTAACTCAAATCTGAATTAAAAATTAAAAATTCATGAAGGATAGAGGGACATTTTATGCATGATTTTAATAAGAGGTTATGGGGATTTTGTTTATTTTAAAACTTTGTGGGAGTCAAAGAAAAGAAAGGGTGATATTCTGCACTCAGTTACACTGATGTAAGCCTAGAGTAACTCCACTAGAGTTGATCCAGATTTATCCTATTAACAGCAGAGAGCAGAATCTGGCCAATAAAACAGAACACACAGGAAATCTGTCTGGGAGGCTATGCATACATCCCTGGTTTCTAATGACATCACCCTTGCAGTTATATCTTCAGAACCCCTTGATGGGTATGTGTAGCCTTGCAGTTACCTCTGCACTATCCTCTCTCTCTCTCTCTCTCTCAGAGATATAATGCAAACGCTAGTTTTCATCTTCCAGAGTGAATTTGCATGCCTGAAAAGCTATTTAACTCTGTGTATTTATGAACTGGTGTTGTTAAAGTATTAAGAGCATCTTTGTTTGCAAGGAATATGCCACCGGTTTGATCTTCACCCATTTTATCTCTACAATTACTGCATGTAAACAGCAGCCCCAACTAATTTACTGAGTGGTGACCTACAAAAAAACAGAATAAATTGCAAGCATAATTACCCTGCCTTATCCTCATTTATTTGGTGACATCTCATGGTACTAATAAGACGACAAAAGACTTAGGAGTTTAGGTTGGAAGAGATAAGACCCTTCAAAAAGCTTGAGCACTTTTGAACTTGTTCTTACTCTTCCCAAACCAGACAGAACTTTTCAGACTCATGACCATATCCTTCCCTACTTCTCATCTCTCCCATCTGTATCCCCAGTCACCTTCCCTCTGAATACAGTCAGAAATAGGTCTTAATGCTGGGTTCACTTGGCAACATGCAACCCAAATCATCTTTTTCTCCCTTTAAGCATTAGACACTACAGCTGTGCTTACCATATCTGCAATGATCTCCCTTAGGCTCTTGAAAACTTAGCTGTGTCCACTGCAGTCTTCATTTCATCCACAAATACACACACCCAGACAGCCACACCCCAAAGACAGCAATGATCACTGCATGGATGCTCAAGCTGAAGACCGCTTGGTATAAGCAAGGGGAAGCTTCTGGAAGGATATGCTCTGTGAGGGCCCAATGTCTTTAGAACTCTCTTCTCACCCTTCACCTGGGCCAAACTAACCCAAATACAATGACCCTCACAGCATACTGCAAGACCTTTTTTTACCCAGTATTTGAAAATGGTGTGGGCGAATAGTGATGAGTGGATAATTTCAGCATTTAATATGTTTAGTTTTGTTCTGGGTATGGGTGTATCATGATCAGTGGAACTGGAGTCAGAGGGTCAATATTCCCTGGAGGGGCTGTTATTGAGGGGCCATCAGTGGAACAGGGAGCACAGGGAATTAGGCTGGAAGCAACTCATGAGAGAACAGTGCACAGGGTTTAATACAGTTTCAGTGTTAAACTGCGTTCAGCTTCACACTTTGTGAACAAAACATAGTGGCAGTGTCTGAGCTGGGAGTTCTCTGAAGTGCAGCAGCCGGCAGCATGAGCCAGGTCTTAAGCTCCCCTGATTTTGCAAACACAAACCTGGCCCACAAATGGACCTGGAGAAAGGAGGAGTTCAAACTGTGCACAGACCTATCCATGCAGGAGGACAACAGCAGCAGGAAAGTATAACTGTTAATTTACCTCATTGGGGAACCAGGTAGAGGGGTCTGCTACACTCTCTAGCTCACCACTGCCTCAAGCCTGACAGCAGTTATAGGAATCCTAGGGAATTATTGCTCCCCAAAGTGGAATAAAAACTATGGCGTGACAAAGGCTTTTTACTAGAGACCAATCTGCAAAGGAGGGGATAGACTCCTATGTTACAGCCTTACACACACTGGTTGCTACATGCAATTTTGGGGACCTGACAGACTCCTTGATTCAGGACAAGACAGTCTGTGGCACCCACCTGTGGGAACTGCTGCCTCAGGAATGGGACCTCACATTAGGCAGATGTTTAGACAAGGAGCATGCAGTGGAAGCCTCATGAGAAAGAATGAAAACTCTAAGAGGCACAACACCCAAGAAGCACGTGCAGTGAGACAACAGCAAAGGAGAGCAGGTGCCCAGTGACCAGTGCCAGATGCTTCAGAGGGAGTGAACAGAATAGGACAATTCTGGGTGATTCCCCCCCCCCCCCCCCCCGCTGTCCAGTGCCAGCTTCTGGAAGTTAGAGACGTAAGGACACCAAGAGCATGGAGTTGCATCCCTGACCATCTTGGCTAATAGCCATTGGTGGACCTATCCTCCATGAACTTTTCTAATTCTTTTTTGAACCCAGTTATACTTTTGGCCTTCACACCATCTGCTGCCAATGAATTCCACAGGTTGACTGTGTGTTGTTTGATGAAGTACTTCCTATTGTTTGTTTTAAACCTGCTGCCTATTAATTTAATTGGGTGACCCCCTATTAATTTCATTGGGTATCACAGACCCCTCCTGAGGATTACAGCTATATAAGCCATGGATCTGATCAGGTGTAGCAACAGAATTTTATAGCTGCAGTATAAGAAGCAAAAGGGGGAGTCCCATGGAGAATGGAGACAGCTTTGAAAGCATATGAGGATGTTTTAAAGGATATAGGTTCCTCAAAGGAAACCTGCAACTGGCAATAGACCCCACAGTGGAACCTGTATGCTTACCACAAAGGAAAATTCCAGTGGCAGTGCATAATCCAGTATTCAAGGAGTATGAAAATCTGTAAAGCAGGGATAGCATAGCACCTGTAGAGGCCAGTAGAGCCTGGGTAAGCAGCATGGTGGTGCTAAAGAAGTCCTCAGGCAAATCACATATCTGCATAGACCCAAAGCCACTGACCCGAGCATTGAAAAGATGGCCACTATCCATTTTCCACAATTGATGACATCTTGCCAGAACTTTCCAAAGCCAGAATCCTTATGGTTTGTGATCTGAGGAATGGGATTTGGCATATAAGCCTAGATAAAGAGTCCAACATGCTCACAACTTTTGCAATATAATTTGGTGGCTACAAATGGCTGCACATGCCAATGGGCATAAGCCAGCAAGAAAGGTGTTTCAGAGAAGACTCACCCCAGTGCTGGAAGGACTGCCTAGGTTGAAAATAATTACAGATGATATTATCATGGTCAGTGAAGGGAACAATGATACAGAAGCTGAACAAAACCATGGCAAAAAAACTACAAGCTTTTCTACAGCGATGTAAGAGCAAGAACATAAAACTCAACCCAGGAAAAATGTGACTCAGATAGCATGAGGTGACATAGATTGGACACCTGCTCATAGCAGAGAGACTGAAAGCAGATCCCAGTATGATCAGGCCAGGGGCGGCTCTAGCTTTTTTGCCGCCCCAAGCACGGCAGGCAGGCTGCCTTTGGCGGCTTGCCTGCGGGAGGTCCACCGGTCCCGCGGCTTCGGCGTACCTGCCGCCGAATTGCCGCCGAATCCGTGGGACCAGCGGACCTCCCGCAGGCATGCCGCCGAAGACGGCCTGATGGCTGCCCTCACAGAGACCGGCAGGGTGCCCCCCGCGGCTTGCCGCCCCAGGCACGCGCTTGGAGTGCTGGTGCCTGGCTGGAGCCGCCGCTGGATCAGGCAGTCAGAAACATGCCAGCTCTAGTGGATGTGAGAGAGGTACAGCATTTCATTGGAACAATAAATGTTTCTGTCCAACTTCTGTCCATACCTGGCTGCAGTAACATAATCCATATGTCAGCTCACAAGGCAGTATTGTTGAATGGAACTGGACAGGTCCCCAGTAGCAAGCATTTAACTTGCTGAAACAAATGATAGTGGATGCCCCTGTCCTGAAATACTACCAGCCCGGAGAGCCACTGATACTCCAGTGAGATGCATCGGAGAAATGATTAAAGGTAGCTCTTTTGCAGGAGCAGCTGGTCACTTATGCCAGAAGAGCACTATCTGAGACTGAACAGAGGCATGCCCAAATAGAAAAAGAGATTCTGACTGGATTTCAAGTGGAGCAATTCCATCAGTTCACCTATGGCCACTCAGTAATAGTACAAGCAGACCATAACCCCCTAGAGACAATTATGGCAAAGTCCCTTCTTAATGCTCCTAAGAGATTACAGATCGAGTTGATGCACCTCTAGCACTACTTGGTAGAGATCAGATCTTTTTCAGGACAACTACTTATGCTATTTATTTTATTATTTTTTATTACATGCTCTCGTGCCTTGTGACACATGAAGCAACCCAGTCTTTCCACCTCCATCTGTCTAATGTCACATTTCTTGCTCTGTTATAGTCCGTTTCCATGACAGCAGAGTCTTTCTCAATGGTTTTCTCATAAGTCACCTACTCCACTTAATTCCCACATCTTCCTTTGATGTTGCTTTTTGTGTCACATAATCAAAATGCAGAAGGGGAGAGGTGATAAGATGCATCCCTGTCACACTCCAGTGACAATATCAAACCAGTTGTTCTCTCCATTTTCTGTCTTTAAACAGCATTTTGAACCTTCATACAGCATCATAACCAGTGACACTATCTTTGTAGGAAGATTTTGTGACAATATGGTCTTCCATTGTGACTCTCCATGAATGCAATCAAAAGCTTTGGTGAAATCTATTAAATTCAAGATTAATCTTCTCTGGTAAGCAAGCCCCTTCTCAATCATTTCAGGTTGAAGATGTAATCTGAACACAATCTATTTGGTGTAAAGCCTGCTTGCTCAGGATGCAGTTTTCCATCTATGACCAGTTTGATTCTGTTCAATAGTACACTATAGAACACTTTTTCTGGTACTAAAAGTAGTGTTATTCCCTGTCAATTGTCACACACAAGTTGGTTTTCTTTTTCTGGTAATTTACAGATCTCACCTTTCTTCCACTTCTCTGGGCAGAATTCTCTCCCAGACTACATTACAAAAAGTTTATGTATTTCATGTACTACCACCCTCTCCCCAGCTTTAAGCATTTCAACAGGGATCTTTATCTTGACTAGGTGCTTTGCTATTTTTAGTTGCTTAATTGTTTCTCTATTTCTGCTTCTGAAATTTCAAGCAGTGGTATTTTTAATTCTTCACTGTCTTCACATCCACCAATTGGAATTGTCGTCTCTGGTTGGTTGAGTACTTCATTAAAATGTCCTTGCCCTTGTTCTGCTTCAGTTGTTAAGAATCTTCTATCTTTTGCCTTTATGATATCACTGTGCTTCTTGAAACATGATGATAATTCCTTATACACCTGGAATAGGTTATTGGAGTTGCTTCTCACTGATGCTTCTCCAGCTTCTCTTGCTTTTTGGTCAAGCCATTCTTTCTTACCTTTCTGACACAACTTCTTTACTTCTTTATTTTTCTCTACATAATCCCATTGAAGCATATGTTATTGTTCTAGTTGTGCTTGCCTTTGGTTTTTCTTTCTTCAATCAATTTCCACATGCATGGCTGTATCCACTCTTCTTTCCTTGGTCCAAGTGAATTTGTGGTAGCTTCCCAAGAGACATCTCTAAAGTGAGCCCATTGTTCCTATATATCATCATTCACTGAGAGCTGGATTTTAAAGTCCCTCCTGATTCCCAGGTCAGACCATTTCTTCACATCAAATGCAATCCCTCTTTCCTTATTTGCTTGTCTTGTTAGCTATTCTAACTGTTCTGATGAGACAATAGTGGTCGCTTCCTACAGCAGCACTTGCAAGAGCTCATGTATCCAGTAGTGATATTCTCCATTATCTGCCAATGGCAATGTGAGCCAATTGTTTCTCCTTAATTCCATTGTTTGACTTCCATGTTAATTTGTGTTTCCTGTGATGAGGGAAAAGTGTCCCCCCAGTGCACAGATTATACATACTACGCAGCTTACTAAATCTTTTACTGTTTTCCAGCCACTCCTCAATACTGTGTTTACCCATGCAATTTTCATATCCAAGGTTGCCATTGTCAATTTGGGCATTCATAATCACACATAACCAGAACAATATCGTAAGCATGGACCTGGTTTAGTACAGCTTGCAACTTGCTGTAGAACGTATCTTTTCCTTGTTCATCCTGGTCATTGGTAGGTACATGGCACTGGATAATAGTTACTTTTCATGATCAGGAACAAAATGTGCTCCTATAATTTGAGAGTCAACTGGTTCCCACTCCTGTAGAGATTGTGTTGTCTTTTTGTCGAGGAGTGCACCAACTCACTCTGAGAGTGGAAGAAAGGTGAGATCTATGAGTATCATCTTACTTTCCTGAATAAAGTACTGTGATGCCATCTGAATGGAATGTTCCACATCCAGTCCATCTCATTTCACTCACTGCAAGAATACCAATATTGAATTGAGTCATTGCTTTAACTACTTGACACAGTTTCCCAGTGTCCGACATGGTTCTCACATTCCAGCATCCCATTCTAGTTTTAGCTGATAGGATCTCTTGTTTCAGGTGATGAACTGCCTTATGGGTTTGGTCCACCATCTCCATACCTCATTAGAATTCATTTGTTGTCGACTCAGTGATTCTGAGTGGTTGGCTAACTAAGACAGACTCTTATCAGGGTTGTTTCTATAACTGTGATTCCTTCATCTGCTACCTTAAGGACATGCCTGGTAACTTAGTATGCCCAAGGTACTGGTGTTAGCTTACACCCTGAGCAGGGTATACTCAGCATCAGGGAGTTGGGAAAAGGGGATCAAAACGCTGAATCCATTAACATGCTGCACTATCTCTGAGTTTCAACAGCGAACTTAATGGAAATCAAAGAAGCAACCGAAAAGGGCATCCAACTACAGACAGTCAAGAAAGCAATACTAGTAGGGTGGACAAAAGACAAAAGCCAAGTCCCAGCAGGAGCAAAACCATATTTTCAAATTAGAATTCAGCTGAGAATGCAGGATGGCATCATCATTCGAGGAAAAAGAGCTGTTGTTCCCACTTTACTACCTAAAGATGTCATGGAAAAAATACATACCTGCTACCAATGAGGGGAGATCTGTTGCAGCTAGAAGGATGGAAATACCACTGAGAGGAGATGGTCAACAATCAGAGAAAACAGGCACCCTACCAGCCCTGGAGACAGGCATTCCTGTGAGGATCCACCCATCAGAAAGATACCAGAAGGAGTGGACTGAAGGAGTCATGAGGGTTGCAGTGGCACCCAGACCATATGAGGTGACTATGCAATAGGGACAAGCAACTGAAGGAACAGGAGACATGAGCCAGCAGACAAATCCTAAAGAGAGCCTACAGAGATCATCACAGAACAGAGAGACAGAGAACCATCCAGAAGCCAACCCCACAGAAGGGAGGAGACTCCACACAGAGAAAGTTTGCTAGACTCAGAGCCAGGTGTCAGGGAGACAGAAATAGCCTGGTCTCCTCCTCAGGTGAGTGATCTATCTTAAAGACTATGTAAGTAGCTGAGTCTGTGAATAAGACAAGACTCCAACATGGCTGTGTGATAGCAACCTCCGGCCAAAGGAACACGGAGTGGGGGTCTGGGCATCAATTATTTGCTTTAATTTTTATATTAAAATGTTTATAAAATAGGGAAGATGCATCATGATCAGTGAATTTGGAGTCAGAAGGCCACTGTTCCCTGGAGGGACTATTATTGACGGGACAACCTGTAGATCAGGGAACAGGAGGAGTTAGTCTGGACAGAGCATTCCACGGGGTTTAATAAAGTTTCACTTGTTCAGATTAAAGTGTACTCAGCTTCATGCTTTGTGAATGGAACTTAGGGTGGCACAGGATGAAACTGCTGAAGTTTAATCATAATGAACATATCTCCTTTCTATTTTACGTTACGTCAAGGGCACCTACAGCAAATAGAGAGGTGCCCTTTTTACTTTGCATAAATCTAAATAAAGAAGGAATCTATGACATAAGTAGATAAAATATTCAATATTTTCTGTAACAAATTAAAATTGCACATATCTATTGCAGTTTTATTTCTAGATGGTTGGATCAATATGTGAATTTGAAGCTCAGGCTTAGCATATAAATTAAAGCTGCCTGGGGTGAACTTTAAGTTGCTGAATTTTGTTTTCAGATTTGCTTATTCTTTCTAGAGAAGGATGCAAACTAGTTTGTTTGAGCATATTTCTCCCTATTTCACATGGTATATGTGGCTTAAAGGGCTCAGAGTACTGAGCACTTTCTTTGAGTCCTGAATGCCCTTACACCCCACTGATTTCAGGGTGTACACACTTCACAGGATCAGGCCCTTAAAGAATTCAAGCTCCCCCCCCCTTACCTAAAGAATAGTGATTGTGCATTACATACATAACAGGTCTATTTAATGTCACTCAAGTAATAGGTGGAGATAAGAGGAATGTAGCACAAAAAGAATAAGACAACTTAATATTCTATTCCTAATTATTTATCTAGTGTCCATATTTATAATATTGATCTCATTGGAGAGGTTATGTTGCCTTGAAGAAGCACTCATTAGGTGCTGTGTCGTAGTCTTCTGTACACATGTACTACAGAGTTCAATTGTAATTCGGCATCAATTAATATAAAATAAAGTATGATTAGTGGGATTTTTTTTATTTTATTTTTTAATTTTATTTGTTATTGTTTTAATACAATTCTGAAACTAAAGTTGGACTGCTAAAGTGACATTCTTACACACTAAGTTTTCCTATAAAGATAAATACAATGGAGTGTTTTTTTCTCAATAAAACTATTACAATGCTATTTTATTTCTTTGCGTTGCCTGGTAGCTCACCTGTCTCCTAGGGTTTATCTACTCATTCTGAATAAGACCCTGAGAATGCAATTAAGGGTCATGTATGTGGTCTGAGAAGTCAGGGATAAGGAATTAATTTCTTAGTTTGCTTTCCCTGCGCTACAAATTGGTTTGCAAGTTACTATTCAGTGGAGCAACCCAGAGCTCAGAGGAAAAGCAAAGCTGCTACAGCTGCACTCCATTATCAGAGAGAGAAAAAAAAAGATTAGATTTTGTACAAACACAAAAACATCTATAGCTGGTATAGTATGTTTGAAACCAGTTCAGGACTTTTCAATAACAGAGAGTAGTTTTCTAATATTTAAAGCTCAGGCAGACAGTTCTGTTACTTTCATATACTGTATATTTTGGGAGTTCACATCATTAACATGGATTTCTCTCATGTAAACTATAGGTAAGTTGCAAATTAATATAGCAAAAGTAGAATTTTGGAGTTCTTTCTGGAACACAGATCCACAGTTCATTTTCAATTTCCTAACTTGTATCAATGGCGCTCAGATCAGACCTACTGTGTATTAGAGACTGTCTGACATTAGAACCTGAATCTAAACTGAAAAAAACATTGCCAGTAGTCAGTGTGGAGCTCACCCAGGACTTTCTACATCAAAAGTACATGTCTCTACCACTTGACCTAGAGGACAATTCATTTGGTGTGAGAACGTAGCAGGCTGTGTAGTCACTGGGACCCATCACTAGACAAAGTCAGGATCATAGGCCAGTGTATTTTATAAACACCCCATACAGATCTAGCTCTAAAGTTTGGGACTTGCGCCCATTGGACAACAAGGCAAAAGTCACATCTCTCCATTGTACTGCTGTAAAGAAGGGAGATAAGAAAGGTAACTGCCACAAAGATTGTTTAAAGAAATTTAATTGATGGGGCTTATTTCCATTAGCACTGTTACCAGACACTACTGACGGACACAAACAGCACATGAACTTGGAGAAAGCTCAGGATCAATACTATTTGGATCAGTCCAGCCTCTCTCAGAAGTTGATAAACTGCAGTGAGCCACAACTTTAAGGTAGTTTTTGTCCTATGCATTGTTTTTCATGTCTTCAACAACAGTTAATGCCACTTCAATGTATTATACTTTACTTCTGTCTTCCAGCATTCCCCTCTTCTCCAGATCTAGACTTAAACATTGAAAAGACTGGGACAAATAAGAGGGCTGTTTCCTTCCACTCTCCTAGCAGTTAGAGTCAATATTGCAGCAGGAATGAAAGAAAGTCTAGTATTCCAGCAGAGGTGGTAGAATGCAGATTTGTAGAATTATCATTCTAAATGACTCCAAGGCCACAGTACCGAGATATAACATCAGGATTTTGTGATGCAATAGGGCAACCTAGACACCAAAACCAGTATTATCCTCTCATTCGCTCTGTCCTAGGACTCACACTCTAGACAGGTATACTCTATTAGCTCTTCCTCTTCTAAGTTGGATCCAATACAAACCCCTGTTCAGAGTCCTGACACAAACATAATTAAATAAATCTGACAATGATCTATAGCATATGCCTAGGACCACTCTACGTGAATATGATGTGAGAAAATTAATTGTAAGTCTCTCCCTGGCCTTCACTATTTCAACAGCCAAATTTTTCTAGCAATGATGTATTAGGCAAATGGATTGGAAACAGAAATGGATTATTAAAGAGGCCTAGATAGGAAAAGGTTTAAGTATGTCCTAATAATTCCTTAATCCTGCTGGCCTAACTCCACAGACTATTCTATCACTCTTCCTGAATTAATCAAAAGCACAGTGACTTGATCACATTCATCCTCCTGTCCCTCCTTACTAAAAAGTTGCCTTCATCCAAAGAGTGAACAGGAATAATGACATATGACTAAGCTGACCAATCACACAGTGATAATAAGCAATAGTAAATAGATACAGCAAACACAGGTGACAAGTAATCCACAGACTGAAATCTGATTGCATGAACAAACTAACAAAAATTAAAGTCTGTTCATGAACCGAGGAGAGAGAGAGAGAGATACATTTGTTGATTGATTCCCTCTGAATAGTTCACCCAGCTTTACTCATATCATTTTCTCATCCAAGGAGTCTTCTACCTCCTTCTATACTGTACTGCACTGGAACTCCAAGGCTGGACAGTGAATGGTTATGTATCATTGTTCTATCACTTCCTGTATTAATTAATGACTGAGCAATCCTGTCCTTTACCCTTCTTGTCCCTTCTGCTCCTTTCTTCGCAATCCAAATGCTTTTCATAAAGCAGAAAAACATTGGCATGTCTCCTTTCCATTTCTCTGCCTGACTTTTTCTCACCTTACTGTTCCCAAGTTTAACTGGAGAGTTTTTAAGTGCCCTCACAGAGGGCCCTCAACCAGCAGAACTCTATTTGAATAATTCATCAGACTCAATCTTACAGAGTGACTAATGTGCTAATTATACAGAAGACTCATTTTATAAGGTTGGTCTGGTGCTCAATGCTAAACATCACTATAAAATATTCATATGGTATTTGGGGATTTTCAGAAAACTGCTAATATGATAGACATCTGTAAGGGTGGATACTTTTCTCATAGCCACAGTTCTATTTCAGTGAATAGGTTTGTCACCAATCCAACACCCAAGTCAATTTGATAGCTCATTAAAATATACTGTTACAATAATGTACCAAAGTAAGAGGAATAGTCTCAAATTTTTACATTGTAAAGAGGGACAAAAAGCAGCTTATCAAAAATGAAGGTGTCCTGGCTTATCAAGGCTTCCCTTAATCTACTATCCAATCCATACTTAATAGACTATGTGAAAATGCCTTTTAGGAGATTTTGTTATTTTTAACTATGGATGTGCTGTATGGATCATGTAATTCATAAAGGTGGCCATAAATCATTTCTAACTGTACACACTTTCACTAGACCTTAGTGTGAAGAAATGTGCAGTTTGTAGTTTTTACCAGAAGGTGGAGCCTAACTGAAATAAACGAGAAAGTTACTCATATTCATTATTAGGGTAGGGTTTTCTCTCCTAGCAACATTCACTGCAACAGGGTAAGGGAAGTATAAAGAGAGCTACATCAGTAGGAGGTCAGCAGGGAAGTAGAGTAACTGAAGTGTCCAAGAGCAAGATCAGTAGCTAGCAAGTAAGTCTATGGTAGTGACTCCTGGAAATCAAGCTGATCTGAAAACACTGAAGAGCTGAAGCAATAAAAGTAAAATACAAAGGAGCTTCTTTAGTGATAATAAAATCTACCTACTATTTCTGGGATATTGAAATATGTTTGGAACTCTCTTGCAAAGCTGAGATGAAGCAAGATGAGTTAAGGAAACATCCAATAAAAGTCCCACTTCAGCTCTAAGACCCATAAAAGAGAAAGAGGGACTAACAGACACACAAAATAAATCAGCCAAAATCCCACAGAACCAAGTACCTCAGTTAATACATGTGGGTAACAAAAGAAGCTAGAAGGATCACAAGATAAAGAGTCTAATCCAAAAACAACAAGGAGTCTTTAACAACTATCTGTTAGTCTTTAAGGTGCCACCAGACTCCTTGTTGTTTTTGTAGATACAGACTAACACGGCTACCCCCTGATACTAGTCTAATCCAAGAATCTCCAAGAGGAGGAGAAGAAGAAAGTGAAGGGTAATTGTGTCACTGAGCGCACTGACCATAACAACCAAACGGTATGTGTGGATTCTCTTCACTGGGGAAGCTGCAGAGGTACCAGGCCCTGATCAGATAGGATCTTCATCATCGTCCAGAAGCCACTTCAGAACCTAAAAGTAAGCACTAGCAGTGAGAAGAACAAATCACAACAGAGCTGCACGTGGCTGATCTCTGAACCATCCATTTGCCATATCTGGCATATTGAATTCAAAGAATTGGCCATACCCCAAGATCTTTACTAGATCTGGAAAAAATTACTCACAGCGAACAACTTATGAGAGAAGTTTTGCCCTATCCTTCTTTGGAATGGTCTGCAAATAAGCGAATAGGGTTTATACAAATATACTTCTATATATTGCTAATGAGCTGTTCACTACGAGTATTGCTGAGTATCAAAGCAATATCAACTTGAAGTCTGAGTTGTTTTGATTGGACACACAGTATGGTTTTATTCCCTGATTGAGTGTAGCTACTATAATCAGATTTCTAATGTGAATCTGAAATCCACTGCCTGTGAATATGCTGCAATAATTCCTTAAAATGTTCATGTCCGTGAACTTGCCCTCTAGCATGCTCATGGAGAGCAAACCCTAACTGGACATAATGATATTCATTTAAAAATGTAAATGAATGTTTGCAACTATGTATTTTGTAGCACCTCATCTTTGCTCAGCCTTTGTTCTCAAATGCCTATAACTTTAAGGCCTCTTTTACACCATTGACTTCAGTGGAGTTACTCCTGATTTACACCAGCGTACAGGAGAGTAGAATCAGGCCTGGGGAAATTAAGTTATTTCTGGATTTATTGAGAATGTCCTGACTGATGAAGTCATCAGATGACTGATTGAAAAAAAAATAATAAAACAGTATGTATAGCACACACAGGCCCAGATTGTGCCTGCAAAGCACAATGGCTCCAATGGCTGGTCTGGAGTGAGAACTGAGAAAGGGCTGGATGGCCCCTGTTCCTCTATCCCCCTCCCTGTCCGTCTGCTCAGTACAGCATATGGATTGCAGCTGTGACTGAGCATGAGAGACATGAGAGGGAAGATTCCTTGTACCAGGCCTATCCCTGCATGATGCTTGGTCCAGGCACAATCTAGCCTTCAGGATTGTTATCTTTTAAGAAACAGTAAGTAATGAATCTATATACATGGAAGTAGTTTGGAGCATAATGTAAAAGTAGACTGGGCGCCTTCATAATTGGGTACTGTGTGGTAGTATTGGGCTAATTAGAGAGTCAAGAGGGAGGCAGAAGCTGATTTTTATCAAAAAATAGTACTGTTAATTGAGGGAGGTACCAGTTTTGCCAATAATTAGGCTCTTGGTTGCCCTAATATATTTTATGCTAGATCTTTATACCAGTGTGCGGTGCTGACCCTACACATATATTTTAATAGTGGAAAAGGCAGGGATTTACAGGTTTTATTTAGGGAGAGTTAAATTGCCCAGGTGATCAGAGGCCTGTGACAAGTCCTGCTGTACTAGAGGAGGGGAGAATAATTATCATTGTGAATGAGAAATGCTGGGATCTATGGCTAACAGCACAGCATGGGAGGAGGGAGCAGAAATTCACTTCTGAGGCAGGTGGAATGAGTGATGTAATAAGATCCAAGAGGGATCTAATTCCCTGTTACAAGTCTACAGTGTTTGTCTAATTTTCCAGACACCTAGACTTGAGGAGCTTTGGCTCGGGCAGATTTGTTGTGTAAATTTAGTTAACAATTAGTACGAGATGTTATGTGGCTTTATCAGGAAAAAGAAGTTTTGCATAATTTGCTCCCAGCATGCTTATTTCTCATCTAAGGGTACTTTTGGTTTCCTATCTTCTATTTATATAGAAACATGCACACACTCACACATTATATAGTGGAATGAAAGGTCATGTTATTTGGCATACCTCTTCATGTCTGGGAAATTTGAACAGGTGGTACTTGGTAGTAAGAAAGGGTATAACAGAAAATTCTTTATATTTAATTCTTTTACAATTTAAAATGTAAAAGGCCAGTGATTAGCAGCCAACATACAAGCAAGTTGGCATTTTACCATGAATGGATCACAGAAAAATGTGGTAAATATTTCTTTGATTATTTGCACATTTCCAGTTAGTGCTATTTAACAGAGATAAAAACACAGCAGGTATTATTGGTCAGGCACATTGCTGGATTGTCCGCTCTGACTTACTGATAAGGATTTTATTTAAATAATTTCACACATTCAGAAAACAGCTTATTCCCAAAAGACAGAGTTTTTAGAAGAGCCAGAACCTTTGCAGCATCAGAACAACTTTGTATTGGTGCAATAGGATCATCCCAGTCTAGGGGACCATCCAGTGCCACAGATTCTGTGCTATTGCTTCTCCTTGCAGCCAGTGTAGAGCACAGCCAGGAGATGTGGGGGGTGTGGTTGGATTTATCTGATTCCAAGGACCTATGGCTGCCACAACAGCCTGATGGGGCTAATGGCAGCTGGTATGTAGTGGCCCCAGATGTGAGTGGCTTAAAGCCACCATTGCACCCCAACTAGAGAGCTACATTGGCTGCTTATTACCCCTTACTGAGAGCCCAGGCCAAACTTTCGTTTGGCTCGCATAGTTTTGAAACCATTGGGTTTCACATTAAGATTCACGTTTCATTTGTACTGATTCCTGCATAGGCAAACCGCAGAGTGAAGCTCTCTCTGTTATGTATAGTCATGTGAGGATCCAGAAGGCTTTTCAAGGGGAGAGAGATCTCCACTTGGGGATTCTTATGGAGATTTTCTCTCCTAAAGTCCCTTCCCATGGCGTTCTTGGTGCAGTGAGCCAATCTGATTATGTGACTGTGACTGGGTGTACCAACCCCACAATGGCCCAGTAAGGGTTAACCATCCACTTTGGACCCAGGAGGCCACACACCCCATGCCCTTGCTTGGAATACTGCAGTTGGAAGCAGTATATAAAAGGAGGTGGCTCAGCTCAGTTTGAGCTGACTGAGGAGGAGAGCGAACACACACCGCAGGCTCCTGCCAGGGAACTGCTAGAGCTCCAATTGCAGAATTTGAATGTGCTGAATCCACAGCAGGACCCCTGTCAACTGCGGAGGATGAGGGAGATGGAAAGCCACTAACCCTGAGAAACCGCAGGATCCGAGAGCAAGGCATCCACAAGGAAGCAGCCCAGGCACCATATTTGTTGAGAAGGGGGCCTGAACCTGAAACCAGGACTGCTAGTTCCACAGGGCCCTGGGGCAGGAACCAGTGGAGTAGGGTGGGCCTAGGTTTCTCTACCACTTTCCCCACCTACCACTAGGCCTCACTGCCCAGAGGAATAGGACAGTTCCATAGACTACGATCACTAGGCCACACTGCCCCGCGGACAAGGGTGGCTCCATGGACCCAGGCTGCTAGGCCTCACAGGGCCAAAGGTAAGGAGCCACCATCACCAGAAGGGGATGATCTCCCCTTTCTTTCCCCTGATGGCCTGATACCCTGTGACACATGGTGAAGAATGCAGGCACGAACTAGGGCCTGATAAGAGGTCTGAACAGGGGACAATAGACAACGAAACCCCACAGCCAGTATGAAGATGCAGAAGCTCTTGAAATGGATGCTGGAGAGCCAGCAGCAACAGGCGGCCCAATAACACCACCACCAGGCCCAGCTGTTGCAACAAATATCCATGCAGAAACAAGTACAAATGGCACAACATCAGGAACAACAACAGTTGGTCCGGGAGCTAGCCGCAAAACACCAGATGCAGGAGTCCATGGTTCAGCAGATGGTGGTACTGATACAACTAACTGGACTGCCCACCACTGTGCCGGCAGCATCGGGGCTGAGAACATCCTGACAGGTTTTCCGGTACAACTAGCCAACATGAGGTCTGGTGATGACCTGGATGCATTCCTGGTCACCTTTGAGCAGATCGTCACCACCACTTGATGGCCCCCAGAGCACTGGGCCACTCTGGTTGCTCCATATTTGACCAGCCCTGCACAGATTGCCTATCGGAATTTGGACCCGCAGAATGCTTTGGACTACCCCAATGTGAAAGTAGCCATCTTGTACCACATTAGTATTGGCCCCAAGACTTACCAGCTGCGGCGCCACTGGGAGAGAGATCCCCTGAGGCCCGACCCCGGGCGGTGGCCCAGTGCCTCAAACTACTGCTGGCAATGGCTAGGCCCCAAGAAGTTGACCGAGCCCCAATTACGGAGGTGGTCTTATTGGAACAGTTAACTTAGATTCTCCCCGCTGGGGGGAAGGAGTGGGTGCAACACCACCACCCAGCGACCCTCTCAGAGGTGATATCCTTGATGGAGGACTACCAGGCCACCAAGGGCCCCGAAACAGTCACCCTTGGTGGCCAGGTAGTCCGGGGAGCTCCAGAGGTCAGGCCTGGGCCACCAATGGAGGATAATACAGGCCTGAAGGAGGGAGACCCCAGAACAAACCTGGACAGTGGATGACAGCCCCAGCCCAAGGAGGGGGCTGACCTGAAGGTCTGGCTCACCATGAGGAAGAGGCCTGCCGGGTGGCCCTGGAATACTGAAACTGGGCACACTGATGGGAGCACCAAGAAACAGATGCTATCAATGTGGCCAGGAGGTGCACTTCAGGTGCAAGTGCCTGTTTTTGGATTGCAGCTATGGCCAAGCATAGGTAGGTGGCCACCAGGCCTCACCCCAGAAAAGGGGGCAGACCAAACTCCTGATCCCTCTGTGAGTAAATGGCAGCCCAGTGACAGCCCGGGTTGACTCAGGGTAGTCAGACGCTTGTCTGGGCCAGCCTGGTGGAGTCCCTGGACCTTACAAGGGCTCCTATCCATCTTAAATGCATCCATGGGGATGTGCAGCCATACCAAACTGCCAAGGTGCGGCTAGAGGTGGGGTATCACAAGTAAATGTGTTGGGTCGGCCTGGCCACGACACTGACATACCCAGTGATCCTAAGGCATGAGTGGTGGTGGTTTGGGGAGGTCTCATATGAATGGGGAGACCAACACTCAACAGAGAGGAACCCAGGGCTGATGAGAAGGGGGGTCTTGGGTCACAAGGAAACCAAAGGGTCAGGGGAGGGCTCAGCCGGCCAGCCTGAAACTACATCCTCCTGAGACTGGGACCCTGAAAAAAGTCAGACCCGAGTGGATAATGGTCAATGTGGACTTTTTGATGGAACAGTGGGAAGACCCGACCTTAAGCCTGGCCTGGTAGCAAGTGGCTGACCCCAAACAGGAGGGAAGTGCTAACCAATATGTCCCCGGGGGCCCCGCTTTGAGGTCCACAACCATCTGTACCACATGGTCAAAGATCCCCAGACTCAAAAGGAACTCCAGCAACTACTAGTGCCTTGGCAAATCCTATGGGGCCTGCTGCATTTGGCCCACTCAGTACCCTGGGCTGGGCATCCAGGTTGGGAGAAGACTTTGTAGTGAGTGGTACTGTGATTTTTCTGGCCTGGCATCCACAAGGAAGTGCAATATTTTTGCACCTTGTGCCCGGAGTGTTAGCGAGCCAGTGTGAAGGGGGTACCTAAGGTGCCCCTGATACCACTCCCAATGGTTGGGGTACCCTTCAAAATAATTGGCATGAGCTTGATTCCTTGAGAAGAGTGGGTCAGGGTTCCACCATTTACTCATAGTTTCGGATTATACAACCCGGTACCCCGAAGACAACCCCCTGCATACGACCACAGTTCCTGCCATTGCCACCAAACTCCTCAAGATCTTCACCAGGTTCTGGATACCACAAGACACTAACGAACAGAGGGACTAATGATAGCAGAATTGGGCCAACTGCTGAACATCAGTGCCCTCAAAATGTCAGTATACCACCCACAAATCGACAGCCTGGTAGAGAGGTTCAATGGGGCATTGAAAGTGATGCTAAGGAAGTGTGTCGACGATGACCCATGGCACTGAGATAAGCTGCTACCCGCGCTCTTGTTCGCTGTGCAGGAGGTTTGCCAGGCCTCCACAGGGTTCTCCCCATTCAAACTTTGCTACAGGAGACAACCCAGGGGGATCCTAGACCTGCTACAGGAGACTTGGGAAGAACAGGAATCCTCGGTCACAGGGTCCGTTCCCCATACCTTACGACTTCATGAACTCCTCCAGAGGCATGGCAGGTTTCCTCAGGAGAATTTACATCCGGCACAGCAAACTCAGGAGCTCCAGTATAACTGGGAGAACCAAACTACAAACCTTTGACCCTGGGGACAGGGTCCTACTTTTATTACCGCTGTCCAAGTCCATGCTACTTGCCAAGTGTCAGGGGCCATTCAAGGTTATTTGAAGGGTAGGACCGGTTGACTACAAAATCCATTTGCCTGGGCAATGGCAGGACATCCGGGTATACCTGTCAACCTCCTGAAGACGTGGAAAACCTGAGAAGGCTTGCTAATCATCCCATATACTCCTGAACCAGAGCTGGGGCCGCTAGCCATTGGGCCACCCAACGCAGCACCCATCTTGATTGGACAAGATCTCAGCCCAGAACAACTACAACTGCAACAACTGGTCCAGTCCTTCCCCACCATGTTATCGCCTCACTGTGGACAGGCGGACGGGTGGGACCTGTCACCACATAACCACCAGCCCAGGACAGAAGGTCCAAGAAGATGTGGGAACCTGTCTGGAAGAAGCTTGATGCAGTCTAATTCTGGGTGTTGTGGAAGAATCCAGGAACAAGTGATGAATCCCGCATTGTCCTAGTCCCAGAGCCCAATGGGACAATAAGATTCTGCATAGACTTCCAAAAGGTCAGTGCCATTTCACGCTTCGATGCCTACCCAATGCCCAGAGTTGACAAGCTGCTCCAGCGACTGGGGAAGGCTAAATTTATATCTACCCTAGATTAAACCAAAGGTTACTGGCAGATACCCATGACCCCGACGTCTTGGGAGAAGAGGGCATTCTCTACACCATTTGGTTTTTACCAGTTCGTCACCAGGCCACCTTTCAATGGCTGGTGGACTAATTGTTGTGGCCGCACCACCAGAACGGGTCCACTTACATTGATGACATCATGGCCTACAGCTCTGGCTGGGAGGAACACCTGCAGCACCTTAATACTGTGTTGCAAGCCCTCAGGGAGGCTGGGCTGACCACAAACCCAGCTAAGTGCCACCTTGGGCAAAAAGAGGTGACATACTTGGGGTGCAGGGTGGAGAGAGGCTAGTTGCGCCCCTTAGTCAACAAGGTACAAGCCCTGAGGGACTGTCCAGTCCCTACAACCAAGAAGCAGGCAAGGCAGTTCCTCAGGCTAGTGGGGCACTATCGATGTTTCATGCTGGATTTCGCTGAAGAGAAGGGCAGCTCCATAGACTCTGGCTGCTAGGTCTTGTGGGCCCGAAGGTAAGAAGCCACCATCACCAGAAAGGGGCGACCTCCGCTTCCTTTCCTGATGGCCTGATGCCCCGTGACAGTGATATAGATTTTTTTCCCTTAGGTACCTATATAAGCACAAAGAATGATCAACAAAGAGCCTGAGCTAGGAAATGCCAGCTTGGGAGGGAGAAATATAAGCACCTATCTCTTATTATGGGGAAAATGAGTTGGAGAAAAGGTTAGCATTATTCAAGAAACCCAGAGCCTGAAGACTGGTGTTAGGACCTAATGTGAGGTTTGAGAACATGGGAGATTATGTGCTTGGAATAAAGCTGTAGGTATACTTGTTAGCTACTGCTGGCATTCTGACCCCTTTGCTCTATGGGAGTGACTAAGTTATTACTCAAGGTTTAGTGTCTCAACTTCTGTGCATTCTGAACCCTGATTGCTGAGGGTATATAATGCTGCAGAGTTGGACAGCTTATATCTGTGGTTTAATTTCACTGTAATTCTCTAAAGATACTGCTTCCTCTCAGCGGCGTATTTATTGTGAATATTGTGTGATAAACCCAGCAGAATTTACAAGCAAAGCCATGCTCATGGAAGATAGAATGTTAATTAGCTGCAAATAAAGCCCAAATGTATCTTGAAAAGCTAATCTTGTACTTTCTGATTTCACTGCCTGTTAGGCTCCTGTTCATATTTACCAATTCTCATATATATATATACACACACACACACACACACACACACAAAATGTATACTGTGGCTGTTGCATTACAAATTGTTGGTAGATCATTACTTTTACAGATTTTTTTTAAATTAATCATACATTTTTTATTTGTTTCCTTTTGGTAATGTTTCTATTTACTCTTATCGAGAATTTTTTCAGTTAAACACTGAGAGACAGCTCCTTTAGATCCAACACAAAAATCAAAAATTACAATGGTACCAGAATAGATGCAGTCAGATTGTTCCAAAGTGGAGACAATTATGAAACTAAGAAAAAAAATAGAAAAGAAAGGGTTATTACAGCACCATATACATGTGATGAACAAAGTCACCTGATATGGTCAAAGTCAGAAAATCTTCACCTACACAAAAAAGAGCAGATAGCAAATAAAATAAATGAGAAAAGTTAGTTCAAGAAAAGATGAAGTGTATCCCAAACATGAGAAAATGAGTCCATGTGAATATTTAACTTCTTGGAAATCTTTTCACATTCTTGTATTAAGAATGTATAGATTAAATATCAGAGGGGTAGCCGTGTTTGCTGCATTTACAGATCCAGACTAAGAGTCCTGAGTCACCTTATAGACTAACAGACGTATTGGAGCATGAGCTTTTTAGGTGAATACCCACTTTGTTGGATTAAATATGTACTACAGAGAAGTCCTTTCAAATTTGGAAGGTGGCACTGATCTTTCTTCCACTGGAGTCAAGGGGGTAAAATGCTGCAGCTGAGATCAGAAACAGACTCCTGATTTTGCAAAGAGATAACCATAATTCCTGCTGAAGTCAATCAGAGCTTGTGGGTATACTCCATGGCAGGATTGTGTCTTACTGCATGCACGCCTTTTAACTGTCCTTTCATTCACCTTACTCCCCAAGTTGCCTAACATTTCACACAAAATTTGGTGTCCCTTTTTCATTATTGAAATTTAGGAGCACCTGTAATAAAGAATCATGGAACTGATGCTATAGAAAAGAGTTATTTACACTGAAGGAAAGAATCCCACCATATTTTAAGTGTCCTGCCTGAATAATTTTCTTGTGTCCCTCATTCTGGGTCTTTGTCACACGTCACATCCCACCTTTGGGGCTAGATGGGCTGAGGGGTATGGTAGTGTATATTTAAAAACAGATTGTTTTGTGCCCTGTGACTTAGGTGCAGTGAAGGATAAGAACAGTCTGGTTCATACCTGATTATTCACTGTTCTACTCTTTTTTAGTATCCTTTTCCCCCCAACCTTAATTTTTAATAATCGTAAAATGTGGTTTAATGCAGATTAGTCCTATAGAAAAAGAAAAAAAACCTGGGTCCCTACGTAATTTCTAGTTTTTAACTATCATCATCCTTTGTGACAAAGAATGAGTTATATCTGATCCTTAGGTTTTCCTAAAGGCCTAGAGATCTTGATCAGGATCCCGTTGTGTTACAAAAGACTGACTTTTTCATCTTATGCCAGTCTATGCAGTGCAAAGGATACATTCCGTCAGTTGGGTTATGGCAAATCACTTTTTGCACTGCACACTGATAGCATTAATGTTTACTTCCTAATTGTATTATATTTGTTTTAACTATTTGCCAGTGTACAAAGCTGGCATATGACTGACTTCATTATAAATTTTACAAAGCTGTTAGCATTCTGTAACAAATCAAAATGCACTCTTCACTGATCTTTTATCACCAAAGGCCCCAGTCATCCATTGAAGACTGAAACTGGCAGACTATTTAGTGTGCCCTAAGTATAACTTTGAGTCAGCAGGAGCTAGAGCTTTCTGTAATTATGCTCCCTGATTGTTGAATCTGCTCCCTATTGAGACTGGAAGAGCAGCATCTGTTGTGACATTTAGACTAAAATTAAAGAGGTGCACAAGTTTGCTGATGCATTTAACTATAGGGAATTGTTTTAATTCTTTTCAAAAACAGAAAAATGAAGTTGCAAAAGAGAATATTGGGGAGTTAGAGTTCATTCTGTTAAATTAGTAATTATTATTTTATACATTTCCAACGGTGTACTAGGAGGGAAAAAGGAGTAACTAAAGTAGCCTGTCCCATGGAATATATGTGGTAGAATTTTTTTTTAAAAAGAATCAACAGGGCCATGGGAAGAATGGCTCCAACTTCCCCATTAGCAGCTAAGGATTCTCCCCTTTCTAATTTATATCAGTTGTATGTGCAGCTAGGGGCTATTTTCAGTTATATCTTTAAAAACTAGGACAAAAATCTCACTGAAATTTATCGCATTAAATTAGAAAGGGAGTTTTTTTCCCAGGGTTACCCAGGTCACATGGCTTATATACCACCAATTCATATTGTGACCTTTTTGCTGCATTCCCACTTTTGAACAATCAGTCTTATAGCAAGTGCACATGCTTTCAGCAAGCAATTTGCTCATGTGGTGTTTAGTTTATATTAGGCCACAAAGGTCTCCCAGGAGAAAATTTTTACATCATTAGGACAGGCTATATTTGAGACTATCATTCTTATTTTTCCCTTAGAGGAATTTCCATACAAAATTAAACAGATCTCAAATGTCTTCTTCAGAATTCTAACATCTGCCTGTCTCCACTACACACCCCTAACTTTACATCTCCACCGCCTAACTTTTTATTCAGCTTGATATCCAAAAATAGTGTACTATTGCTATGCAGTGTCTTACTAGTAAACATGTCAATTGCTTCTGACCTTGCATCAAAAATGCTGCTTCAACCTTGAATATCACTTTTTTACAATAATTCAGGTGCCAAGAAACAGAAAGTGCAGGTCTAATTATGAAATGTGACATTTTTTTTTAATCAAAGGAACCAGACAGCACAGATACTCCATCCTGCCATGGAAGAGTCCTCAGCTGATGTAAAGCTGGCTTCTGCTTACCTCCCCTGATACTCTTCATAGGGGCTCTCCCAGGCATATGAGTGTGATCCTGTACTTCAGTCCTTGGTTGACAGCTGCCCCATTCATCCTTTGCCAACTGGCCTTATGTTACTTTAAACTATGCTGGGTGCTGAATCTTAGCTGTTACCAGTATGGACTGAGGCCGATTTCTGGTGAGAACTTCACTTTTATATCTTGTCAAAAAGATGTCCACTTCAGAAGGACAGTGCCCATCAATATCACGCTGTGACCTTGGTTTGGTACTGAAAAAGAAAAGTGGCCCCTACCAAAGCATCATCAGCACTCTCTGCAGTCATCGTGCGTTTTCCTTCAATATTTCTCATCCAAAGAGTTACCAAGCTGTACTTTTCTTAGTCTACACTACAGCATTAGGGCAATGTAAGGCAGCTTACATTGACCTAATTCTGTAAGCGCCTACACTAAAATGTGACTCCCGCTGACATAGCTAGCCCACTATGCCAACTTAACAACTCCAGCTCTGGGAGAGGCATAGCGCTTAGGTTGACGTAGTTAGGTCAATGCAGTGTCAGCATAGACCAGGGGTTGGCAACCTTTGGCATGCGACCCATCAAGGTAATCCGCTGGCGCGCCACAAGACATTTTGTTTACGTTGACCATCCACAGGCATGGCCCCCTGCAGCTCCCAGTGGCCGGAAACGGTGAACCGTGGCCACTGGGAGCTGCGGGAGGCCATGCCCGCGTACAGTCAACATAAACAAAATGTCTCGCGGCCTGCCAGTGGACTACCCTGATGGGCCACATGCTGAAGGTTGCTGACCCCTGGCATAGACATTTCATTGCTTACATCAACTGTTGCTGCCTTTCAGAAGCCATCCCACAATGCCCCACACTGACAGTTAAATCAGTGCAAGCGCTTCCAGTGCGGATGCGCACCACTAACGCAAGGAGCATAGTGTGGACATGCAAAAGCTATTTAATTAGCGTGATGGCTGTATGTTGACATAACTTAAGTTGACATAATTTTATAGTGTAGACATACCCTTAGCTTATGAGACCTGACATGATTACAGTCCTAAGTGTCTAATGGGAGGCAGAGAATGTCTTTTTGACAACTGTCACATCATAGCTAGCACAACAACATTTTTCTCTTATCTGGGGCTCATTGAATTCCTAATAAAACTGAAAATACATTAAAAAATTCTTCCTTTTTTCCATCAGAACTAAAGAAATTCTCTTTTTTTTAAAATACTCCTTCACAGTCTATTTAAATTCTAAGTTTTACCTATGCATCCTGCTAGTTTTTGAAGCTCTTATTGTAGATGGGCTCTGGGGGAGAGGGGAAAGAGGATAAGAAATATCAAAACAAACATTTCAATATCATGGTTTAAAAGGGTACCCCCCTTCATAGTCCATAGCAACTGAGGTTCCTGCTGGGTGGTGGAATTCCCCCTCCTCACTCCCCCCGTCTACTGCAAAAGAAGGTAAAGAACTTACATGTTCAACAAGAAAAGTTTCACCATTTAATGACAAATGTATAACGTGTACACTGGAGGCTGTTGAATACCAGAAAACCCCCAAAAACATGTTTGGAGAAGTTTCTTCAATGTGGAAGAAATGAGCACAGCAAGAAGTTACTTAGCTGAATGATTGCAAAGGGATTCTGAGGTTTAACAACATAGCTGGTGTGAAAAAGTTGTGGGGTAATTCAGTTATGGAGTTCTATTTTTTTTTTTTTGTATGATAATGGATGAGTAATACTGTTTCAAATGTCTGTAGTTTAGGGATATAATATATCTTTGTTTTAAATGTGCTCTGTCCAGCAATATTCATCATCGCCAATGGTGCAGGGCTCAGTCTGAAATACCTACTGGACTAATGATCAGTAAGATAACAGAAAAGCTTATAAACCCTCCACTTCCCAGAAAGAGACATGGAGCCAAATTCTCTGTTGGTGTATGTGAGTGAAATTCTATTGAAGTCAATACTGCTGTACTTATTTACAGCAGCAGAGAATTTGACCTTCCGTGGATAAGAAAAGTAAGGTTCAGCCTAGAAATTGGACTTTCACCATCCTATATTGTGATTATGTATAATTTGACTTACCATTTAGAGGACTGGTGGAAAAAAAACGAGAGATTGAGCAGCAGCATTTATTGGGCCCTCACTAACTCTACGTGATACACAGAGGATTAGTTCTCAGGGGCTCAACCATACATTTTCTTCTGTTTCAATCCAGTTGGTTTTGCAACCTCCACACATTTGAGAGTTTCTGGTTCAAACAAACCTGAAATCTACAAGAAAATACCCTCATTTGAAACAGTAGAATTTAGCTGGATGTTGCAGAGAAACCAAATGAAATAAATTCCAACATGAAAATATACACTGGTTGACATTCACTCAAAACAGAGTCTAGGTTCACTTGAAAGGTTCATAAATCTTAAAGAATCTTTTGATTAACACAATGTGAATTTCAAGTTTGCTGTGCAACCAGATAAGGTATGCATACTTTTAGATTTATCATGAACTCTTTTTTAAACATAACTCTAGTCCATGACAAGTGTCACTAAAAATAAGTTTTAAAGAAAAGGAAAATAAGGAATCTCTATAGCCCAACAATGTAGAGAAAGTAAAGATAATGAGTTCCAGGTGGTAGGACTAATTTAGCTGATAAGAGTAATCCCAATTTAAGACAAGACCAGCCTAAACAAGTAATTGCTGAAACCACTAACTGTTGTGAATATGTTTATAATAAATAAGGGAGGCAGAAACTAACTATTGTCGGAATGTTTATAGTAAACAAAGTATGCAGGAACACCCTGAACTGATACGCTTGCCTTATTGCAATCTGGAAAGTGATTGGTCCTTATATGCAAGAAGTATAGTTGTAAACTAGAGAAGATGAATAGAAATGATGTAGTGTGTGACGTGAACTGAAATTGTGGTATCACCCAGTACCTAAACCACCTGCATCGGGAAAGAAGTGGTACATGCCTAATAAAGTAACCCAAGTGACGGGCTGGAGTCAAACTGAGTTTTTTAGATTCCAGAGGACTGAATGTAGTGTTCTTCCAGAATTGGACAAGGTGTTCTGGATAAGATGAGAGGAAAAGTCTAAGAGGGAAGTCCAAAAACACATTGGCTAGAACTGAGTGAATGTTGGAGAAAAAAGTATCTGTGAACATTTGTTCAAACAAAAATTGGATAATTCACTAAAATGGTATTCACAGCCAATTTTAGGGAAATAAAACTGGAAGGGAACTTCTGAGTCATCGAGTCCAGTCCCCTGCTATTACCAGCTACCATGTTCCATTTTAAAAATAAAAAAGCCAAGCTGATGCTAACATTTAAGAATCTGGAGGCATCTTTCAATAATCCCATAGAAGGAAACCACACAAATTTAATGTGAGATTCACCTAGGACTGACACAGGTGACAAATTTTAGCTATTGAATCAATCCTGCAGCTGCAGGTAGGTCTCTGTCAACCTGTTCATTAATTTAGAATCATTAGTCTTTTATTTAAAATTGTGTAAGACGCAGGTAAATCCTAGAGACTAACAAATTTATTTGAGCATAAGCTTTCAAGTACTCCTGTTCTTTTTGCGGATACAGACTAACATGGCTGCTACTCTGAAACAGGTAAATCCTAGTCTGGATTGTTGTGCCCTCCCTCAAAATGGAATCTAGCTGTATGAAGGAAACATAGTGACCTTAGACCAGAGAGTGCATTATAATCAAAAGGGTCAAAGACAACAGTGGAATGCATGTGTGTATAATGTCAGGAAAGCCCTAGAGCAGTGGCTTGACTATTGTACCCCTTTCAGGAGTCGGATTTGTCTTGTGCACCCCAAGTTTCACCTCACTTAAAAACTACCTGATTACAAAATCAGCCACAAAAATACAAAAAAGTGTCACAGCACACTGCTACTGAAAAATTGCTTTCTTTCTCACTTTTACCATATAATTATAAAATAAATTGATTAGAATATAAATATTGTACTTACATTTCAGTGTACAGAGCAGTATAAACAAGTCATTGTCTGTATGACATTTTACTTTTTACTGGCTGCACTAATACTTTTTATGTAGCCTGTTGTCAAACTAGGCAAATATCTAGATGAGTTGATGTACCCCCTGGAAGAACTCTGCGTACCCCTAGGGCTATGTGTGTCCCTGGTTGAGAACCACTGTCCTAGAGCACATCTGAGCAAAGCATGGAGAGAGGACAGAGTGGCACAAAATGCAGAAGTTTCACTGATGTTAACCACTGAAGAGAGGACAGATCTCACTTGATATGCCTTCTGCTTTTATACTTTGACATGGATCAACTCCACTTGGACATGAATATACAGTATTCCTCCAAGTGATGTCCATTTCATGCTTCCACAGTGTCTTTTAACATAACTTGTACCCAGGAATAGTTCACTACACACATTAAGTGTTACAGACTAAGGGCTGTAAACATTCTTTTCTTCACTTGTACTCAGTCAAACTGAACAATGGGTAGTTCTTTAAGATACATCATTTAGGTTGACACACAAGCTCTTTACATCTCAACTGAGGAGTTGCCGGAGATGGAATGGTGAGACATCCAGTTCAAGTCAATTCAGTGATTTTGCTATGTGAAAATGCACAGTGAAACAGCTTGATAACATGAACAGCAGCAGCTCTAAGGCAAATAGTCATCTTGCCAAGAAAGCCACCAGAGTTTCTGTTTCAGTTAGCTTTCCCCAGCATCCTGCCTTGGAGACCCTCTACATTTGCTGAGAATAGTGGCCTAGTCCTCATCTTCATTAGTCGAAGTCTCTTGCTGCTGTATGAGAGGAATATGGAAGGCAGAGGGAAAGAGAGGCCAGTAGGAGAGGAGGCCTAGTGAACACAGGAGAGAGGCAATGAAGGACAGGATAAATGGCCAATCAAGCAGAGAGAAAATAATATCCAGAGTTTAAATCTTAAGGAGTCCTCAGGCTGTAAAGATTGGTAGGGAGAAAAGCGACCAGTGAGGAGCACTAACCAGACCTCATACCCACCATTCTACTGTTACTCCCAACTGTTGCTGCAGAAATTGCTGATGCTCCTGGGGATTGGCTCCATTTCTTAGAGATCCTGCACTGGTAACCCCAATCCACATGGCTAGGCCTGGGAGCTGCTCAAACTTGGTGTTCCTGAAGTTGCTAGTGTCTCCAGAGCTCCTTACCAGAGGTCGGGTATGGAGTTGGAGCAGGGGTCCAACCACTCTTCCTTGCCTGCACTTGGTCTGTTCTCTTGTAAGCTATCAAACGGACTATATTTTATGGTCCTTGACATTTATTTGCTGCTTACTTTTTCATTTTTCACCACATTTATTAGGTACTCCAGCTGTAGGTAGGTCCTTGTTTTCATGGCACTCTAACTTCAGTGCGGTATGAGTTTATCATGTTGCCCTGGGTTTCATATTTCTGCTGTCTAGCTCATGTTTAGTACATTTCAATTTATTCTAAGCATCTGCCACATTTAGGAAATATTTAATAGGAAAACATAGCTAGGCCCCATGTCCAAAATATGAAATCCCACAAAACTCACCTGAACTAGGATTCTCACATCATCTACTGCAACCCTCTGTTCTACATTATCAGAAAAAGTCTGGGAGAAAACCAACTGGGTAATCTATTGAAAAGAAATTAACTTTCAAATTAATCAAGAGGCGAAGCACAAACTTGAAGGTTCCTATTTCATTCATACCCCAGAAGTCTGGTCAAAAGATAACTCAAGAGATGTATAGGAACATTTGGATTTCTAAGTACAAACCATTCATAGTCACTGACTGTGCCTTGTTCACATGTTTTTTCCCATCCCCTACCACTAAATTAAGGGGTGGAACAATTTTATTGCACCTCAGGCTGTGTTCTCATTAGATCTGACAAGTTAAGCAGCTAGTTACCATTTGAAAGGCGGATTTCCAAGAAAAAACTTAGGAGCTGTAGGAAGTGATGGTAGCAATTCAGCAGCTGGCACTTTTTCCTCCTAGTCTTGAGCCAATACCCCTGTGTTGTGAGGTAAGACGGTACTGTTGGAGTTGAAATCTTAGGAATAAGAAGTAGAATTGAAGTTCTAATCATTAAGACCTCAAAGGCCCATGGAACTTTCCAGTATGAATATTACGTCTGGTGCCCTGGTGTAATTCCAGTCTGGATAATGCCTACCTGAAACAAATCTGGTTAGAGTTTCTAGTGAATACAGTATTCTTCACTTTCTCTTCTAAACTGCAGCTCCAACCTGCAAACTCATAGTCACATAAGTAGCCCTGTTGACTTAACTAGGACTAGGGATGTGAGGATCGTGTGTAAAATTAGGATCTTGTTGTGTAATGTTTATTAAACATTTCCAGCATTTCACTGGAGGTTAAAATGATTTCTGTAAATACAATCTCTAATGTGCTTTGGGTTTAAAGAAGCTATAAAAATGTTACTTTGATTATAATAGTTTTGATTTAAAAACCTGAACCATCATCTTGCCCTATAATCCCTTCAAAGGGTTGGAGGAAAGGATTTTTTTATTTTATTTTATTTTTTTACAATGAGAAACAAATGAAGCACTCATGCATCAATAATTGTTTTTCTCCCTGAACTCCAGCCATGGCACAGTACCTTAGTCAAAAGAGAGAGGGACAGAAGGTAAAGACATGCATTACTGATCACCTCTGATCTTAGATTTTAACTATACCATTTCTGTTGTATGAGTATATTCTGAACTATTTTAGTCCTACAACCCAGTGCATTGGCTTCCAGTTATATTCTGTTTTTTTCCATGTTGGATTTGGAGTTGTACAGACATCCCTCTTGGTTAATATCTTACTGTAGCAAACCTAGCCCCATAGGGGAGTTCAGCCTAACCTTTCAGCACTTCCTTCAGATCCTGCCCCTCACTGTCAAATATTCTGGCATCATCTATTGGTTTTTCATTCCCTTTCATGTCTCTCCTTTTTAATGTTTTTTTCTTCTTATATATTTCCTTTTCTCTTCTCCTGCTGTTCTTATTATCTCTAGTCCCACAGTTTCCCAGCTATAGTTTTCTTTGTTTCCTTGTTTGACTGGTAGCTGTTTTGACTGAGGCCCAGTATCTCTAGGCTTCTCTTTCAGAATTTGCTTTCCCTCTAATCAATGCCTTTCTTTTTTAAAACTAAGGTGTTCTCCGGATTGTTCTGCAGGTTCTTTTTCTTTATTGTGACCAGACAGCGGAGTCTTCTTCCATTTTCCCTATTGATCTGTGGTCCTGCTCTATCATTCCAGGGAGGATTTCATAGATTCAGAAAGGCAGAGAAACCAAAGGTTTTAAATGCACAGTAGATGGGGAAAGAATCATTGAATTAATAAGGTTATTCTAGGTTAACCAACAACAGGTTAGGTCATTTTGCATCAAGCAAATATCTTAAGGAACTAGGTTGATGTGGGGGGTGTTATATTTACATGTAATGTTTTCATTAACACACATTTTCATTAGTCCTAATACAATTTATGTGGGATTGGCACTCATAGTCTTGCTTCAGTAACTCTGCTGAAAATAATTGTTTTGTTTTGTTTCATTCATTACTGCATCTTATTAAAAAAGGCATCCAGTGTTCTGGGAATATGTAAAAACTAAACCACCATTAGGACAAGTGACCAAGCAATTGTCCTTCAAAGGACAGATTCCTTTAAACCAGAATTATCATAGAATCATAGAATATCAGGGTTGGAAGGGACCTCAGGAGGTCATCTAGTCCAACCCCCAAATTATCCCACCCCTACCAACCTACTCATTCCTCTTCTTGCCACAAGGAAAATAAGGTAGACCAAATGGGCCTTACAGCTTGATTTGCATGTCAACAGCTTGCTGACAAAGGAAGCAAGAGTCCCACATTGAGAGTAGCCTGACTCCAGCTCTTTTAATAGCTAAACCAGGGGGCTGTTCTCTTAAGGAAAAATCCTATAGAATATAACAAAAAACAATTGTATCCCTGCTATAGAATTCTTTAGGATGGTTAAAACAATAGAAATATCATTTCTCTTAAATGTTATAGCTTTATATAGTGTAATTGCTATAGAATCATACAAAACTCCATTCAAACCCTATTGGTTTTATCTCTATTAAATTCTGTAGCACTTTTCCAGTATGTTTAATTCTAGCACTTCAAATAATCACAACTGCCTGGGGAAAGAGGCAGTCTTTGAGGTAACTGGACCTAACCCATTTAAGAACTGATAGCTTAATATCAGCACCTTAAATTGGACTTGAAAATTAACTGGAAGCCAGGTATAATGTGCTCTGTATGAGAAACACCTTTTAACAATAGGTTGCTCCATTTGTCACTAGCTACAGTTTGAGTGGACTTAAGATGTAGTTGTATGGAGAGGGCACTACGGTATTCCAGTCCAGCTGTCACAAAACCATGGATCACTGTGAGAAGGCCATGCTTCCCACATGAAAGAAAAGAAAATGCTGCCACGCTTAAATGCTAAAATACATCACTGCTACTGGGATACCCAGAAGCACAACTCCCCACAATTCTGCCATTTCTTCCTCTTGGTCCCCAACATGCTACCTTAACTACATTCTAGTCTAGGATTGTGTTGAAACTGTGTCACCCCCATCCAAACACTGTATAAGCCATGCATAACAGATCAGGTTCCACTGCACTATTAGGACAGACCAATCAAATAGGTCTCAACATCATTGGTGGCTCGTATTGACAAAGGTATAACTTCCATACCTCCCACTTTCAGTCATTTCCCAAAGACAAGAATGAGGGTGGCTAGCTGTCTGGATTGAGTTAGTAAACCCACGCAATAATTATATAGTTATCATCATTGCTGTGAAATCCTGACACTATCCAAGGGACTATGAACACATAATGAACACTAAAGTAGTGTAGAACAATCCATCCTGGGATTCCAAGGCCACTACAGTGAGGAACAGAATCAGATCATCTAAAGATTACAGAATGCACCACGGTGATATATACACCAAACCCTTTCTAACCCCATTTGTGATTTCACACACATCAGGTGGACTATCAGGTCCACTTTTATCAAGGGAGACCTCCTGAATTATTTGTCAGAGCAGTCACCTCTGCCTTTTATATTTTGGACAAAATATTATCAGCTTGTGTTTATTAATGTACCATAACTTCACTAACTATGAATTACACTGAAGACTTTGCATTCCTGATTCTTGACGGTTTCCTAGGAAACAAGCAAGACATACTGTTTTGTGTGGAAAGACAAAGTTGTCTTCAATGCTTATGTCTATGGGTTTATAATTTAGAGATGCTTCAATTCAGAGCCTCACTCAAAAATGATCCCTCTTGCTTTTATTTTATTTTTTAAAATATATATCTATCACAGCAACTTTCCTCCGGCACCATTAAAGATGTCACTAGCATTAGGTGTTCATTTTATTATGTGTCACAATCATTAGCCTGCCTTTCTTGCCTTTGTGTTTGTGACCTGCATGTTTATAGCCAACTGTACAGCTATTTTACTTCCACAATGTGCAAGAGACTTTCCCTGCACCCATCCTTAAGTACAAAAGGTTTTAGCTGTGTCCAAGCCAATTGCAGACTGGTCTTCTTAAAGTACGTGGGGAATGGGTGGGGGAAGGTGTCAAATTTTTTCTTATATGTGTTGTACAAATTAAGACATGTGAAGAATCGCTTGAAATAATATAAGGACAAGATTTGAGGACTGTCTCCATGGGGTCTACACACCATTAGAGTTCAACTCCAAAGTGGAGGACTTGGGGATAAATTCAACACTGGTGGATCCAGGATACATGGATCCATAAGGCATACATACCTGTACAGGCAGAGAACTAACTATAGAAAGTATATGACAACCTAGGGCTACGGCTATGGCAGAGCTATTCAGCTTCCACATAGTGGCCTGCGGGAAAGATTCTTTCCCTCCCAACCATCTCTAGACTTCTCCTGTGTCAAACCTTGTTATTCAGACTTGGTGTATGGGAAAAGGATTTCCCTCTAAAAATGACTTTCAGAGGCAGCAGTCTATTGGCTAGAACAGGAATATGTTGAGACAGTTATTTCCCCCTTCTGCGTCTGAATCTGATCTCTTTGACCTTGGACAAGTTTCTTATTCCTTGGTCTCAGGTTACCCACCTGTAAAATGGGGTTTATTATAATATATTTACAGTTCCTGAATTCTAGTGAAGTTTTTTTAAAGGCTTAATTAATATTTGGAAAACACTGGAAATAGAAAGAGTGCTGCACACTGCTATTATAAAGGCAAAAGATGATGAAGATAAAAATCTTACTTTATCAGAATAAAAGAGGGGCATGCATCTGTTAAGCTAAACTGGTTTGCATGAAAGGAATTGCCACAGTAGCATTGAAAAATACAGCAGTATGGGGGAGGAAGGGAGGGAATACAGGACTTGGTGGCATCCTCCACAGCTGTGGTAGAAAGAGTACTTGAGAAGTATGCCAGATACAATAGTGAAGAGGCCCAAATTTGACATACAATATGTTAATACTCTAATAAGTAGACTTATTCGTTTTAAATATATACACATTAAAATACAGATTGTAAATAAATTTTATATTTTTAAAATATCTACATTCATATTTTGTTACTGTCCTGTTCCCCCTGCACCACCGAAAGATGTCATGGCCCTTCCTCCTTCCCGTCTCCTGGGAATACACAGAAGGAGTAGTTGTGAATTGCTCTTTGTGTCCCTTCCCTCATCACTTTACCCTGTGCCTGGTCGAGATCCTGTGAGAGTGTAGCCCTTGAGCCCTCATGTAAGATCCACTTAGAATGCGGTCCTCTTGTTCACACACAAACACCCTCATTTGCAGAGAATACAGGTACTAGTGTGTGGAACAACTGCTCACCAAACATTAGAACACCTCTACCCCGATATAACGCTGTCCTCGGGAGCCAAAAAATCTTACCGCGTTATAAGTGAAACCGAGTTATATCAAACTTGCCTTGATCCACCGGAGCGCACAGCCCCACCCCCCAGGAGCGCTGCTTTACTGCGTTATATCAGAATTTGTGTTATATCGGGTCACGTTATATCAGGGTAGAGGTGTATGAACAAACACACGTGATTGTTGAGCGAACAGAATAAAATTGGGTGTTGAAACAAACCACTGGTTGGAAAATTCAGACTAATATTCACAAACACTGTAGTGCAGTATTCATTCACCCCAGTGTTTTAAGATGTTACTAACCCACCGAGTAATTAATTTCCATGCATCTTTCTAACTTCTCCTTTATAAACCAGGATGGCTAGCAAAAGATTGGCTATCAGATATTTTAACCTCTGAGCCCAGCTCCTGAAAGAGAGGAGCTTCAGTCCTACTTAGCATATTCTCTATATATTTTTAACTTAAATCTGTTCTGGATCCAAGACCAATTTAACCTTTAGCACCTAAGCTTAAGCCATAGCCAGTATCAACATATGGCATGGCAGTAAATTTTGTTTTACTGAGAAAAAAAGTAGGTTTCTAGTTGGCAGCAAAGTGAGCTCTACTTATTTAACAAAGCCTGTTTCCAGAACTTCACTGGCATCATTGCTGCCATAACGGATTATGCTTTTACAAAGCAAGACAGTAAATACTCTGTCAAGGTAGGCTGTGTTCCATGAGAAACAGAGGGGAGGAGGAAGGGAAAAATCAATTTCTGAAAAATGGAAAAGGACAAAAGTGGTAGAAAATAAAATGCTGTGTTCCAGCTTCTCTGAGAGATTATAAGTGATGGGGAATGAAAAGCAAAAATGAGAAAAAGCTTTCAAGGTAGTAACTAAAATTCAGTGTAAATGCACTTTTATAAATAAATGAAGCATTTGTTTTTGCTGCATTTTACACCTTCATAGCACTTCATAACATTATGTATACATATATTTCATTTTTTAAGTGCTGTGAAAGTGAACATGATGATTTTATATTACATATATAATTATTTATGTAATATAAATCATTCAGACTTAATAGTAGCAACTAAACCATGTGAGCAGTGACAGATCCATATACTTTGAATTGCAGATGCTGTAGTTGTGATAATACAGAATCATGTACCGGTACCATGGTGACCAGCTGATGACAATCTCCCAGCTACCAAACTCTAGTGCTATGTAGTGTGAACATTTCAATTATCAGCTCCTAATGACTGAAGATTGCCATGTTCACTTTGGATCTGCACAAGCTGAGGGCCCCTTTCATGGCACAAAGGGGAGGGTCAGCCATCTCTGCAACACTGTTCCCACTCCTCTTGTGTGGGGTGGGGACAGACAGAGATAGGACTGGAGGAAATGCACCTTGCACCTGAGGTATCAGTGGTAAATCCTCCCAAAACATAATGCAGCTTGAGGCTGCACTAACTTTGACTGTACTTCCTGCTCCCTGTTGGGGAACTTGTCTTTGGAGGTGGGGTTGGGGGAAAAACCTGGCAACATGCTACTGATGATTTGCAGGAAGAATAGAGGGCCCAAAGCTGATGGAGAGGCCTCTACGCAGATGACCTTTTGCTTTTGGTTGATCCCCTGAGATTCCCACAGCTCTGTGAGGACTACACAGTCCCTCCCTAATGAAATTATTAGGGGGGAAATGTTCCCAGCATAACCTCATGGAGTGTTCCTCCCTCAAGGTCCTTGGGATTTTCCATGTAAGGGGACTAGAATACGCTCTACCAAGTTAATTACTGTTCTCAACCTTCATTCAAGCTTTCACAATTTAGATAATCTAAGTTCCTTTCTTATTCCATTGTGCTTCATTCCTTGTATGAAACATCAGTAAAATAAACCTAACATTCAGAAACTCATCTCCCACAATATCATGTCATTGAATGATCCCTATTGTAAAAATCATACTTTTCCTCTGACCTTGTTGTTATTGTTTTGTTATATAAATTATTCAGCTTGGTATGTCATATAGGTTAGACACTCCAACAACAAAATGAGAAAAAGCATCCCATAGGATTAAAAAGAATGACAAGCAAGTTTGCTTTTCTTCAAGTATATATTCTAAAGCAGGGCATTGCTTAAACCCAGACGGTGGTGTTTGATTAAATACACAATTCCCTGATAGAGAGTGTACTTTGGAATGAATTAAGTCTCTTTTCCTTTTTTCCTCTGTGCAGAAGAAAGAACACTCTGGGGTGTGCAAGTCAAAGAAGCAAACTTAGCCTACAACGGTTATTCCCAGTTCGGAGTTGAAAAAATAATCAGAAGAATCATTTGCAATTGGCTAAAAGGAGAATGTCTGAGTTATGCCAGATAGTTCTAACTTCTATGTCTGTTAGAAGGTTGGCTTGGCTTTTCCATCATTCATTGCCTTTTTACTGAAGAATAATATTTAACCCAAATACCATGTGATGCATTCAGACAAAGAAACAAAAGAAAACAATGTTTTTTTCTTGAGCTATAGCTAGAGGAAGACTCTTGGATGGTGGATCTCCATATTAGTGAGCCTTGACATTTCTTCTCTGTCCATCTCTCTTTTCCTGATAGACTTCTTTGGGGGAGAAGGGAAAGAGAAAATGCATTAAGAAAAGGAGTCTCAATATTTATTTTCACTTTGGTTTTGTCTTCCCATCAAATTCTGATGCACACAAAGTGCAATGAGAGTTTGAAAATAATGGATTGTAGCCCCAATAAATTCACAACAAAGCAGAATAGCCATTGCAAGATCTCCTGATGGGAATTAAAGTTTGTCATCTGTTTTTAAATCAGATTTGCTATTCTCTAGCACTTCCCAAACCATTCATCACTCCCACACCTTTTATGCTATGCTTTTTTCTGGACACTTTCCTCAGTTATGCTAACACCTACCACGTTCACTCATTAAGAAAATAGCACATTAAAATCTTTCAAAGTCAAACTAATGTCTCTTCTTCTTGGACATCTGGGTTTGGAAATCCCTCTTCTACATTTCTCCAGTGTTCTGCGAAAAGTGCAAAAGGATACGGGACACTGATTATACAGTCTTTCTTATATACTACAAAATAGTCAGTCATTCTCAGATTCTATTGCAAATCAGGGCCCATTTGTAATAGAGAAAAAATAGTCTACTCATGTAGACCACTACTACTCCCAGACAAACAATCCCTTCCTCATATCAAGTACAGTGTCTTTCATCCCCCTCTCTTCATCCTCTTTGATCATATTCTTGCTAGGAACAAAACTAATCTAATTTGTTATTAAAATTCCTACACATGGAATTTTGTTAGTTTCAATTCTGATTCAGATAAGAAGCCCTACAGGAACCAGCATTGTATGTCTTTCTTAACAGAATAGAGTTTGTACATAGTCCCCATGTACTGGTCATGTGACAACATAATAGACAGGCAAATCATCTCCTTCCTACACATTCTTCACAATACTGTGCTTGTTTTGAATTTTCTGTTTGCTTTTCTTTTGCCCCAGAGGGTTTGTGGGGCAAGTTCATCATGACCAGATGGCTCCTTGCTTTAACTCCCCAGCTCAGGATTCATTTCTGTTTTTGGTTGCTTAGGTAGTTCTTCACCTACTGCAGCTTCAAACTGGCATGGAAATGAATTGGCAGGAGAGTATATCAGTGTAATAACACTGCTCTACAGCCAAAATGCTTCTGAAATAAATGTAGTCAAACTTTACTAATTCTGGGTCACTGAGAACGAAAATGATGCTTAAAATTGTTGATTGGCTCTAGTTTTCAAGATGTGCTATTGGGTCAGTATATACGACCCTTGACTTGGGAATGGCGGAGGATAAGTGAGTTATAAAGGGAAGGGATCTCAATTTAAACCAGAAATGACTAAAATACATCTTTGACTGGATCTATGAATAAATCTATGACTGGGTTTGGACAGTACTTGCTTTTTAGGCAAAACAATGAATGATGCAATCTGAAGCTGGTATTACGTCATACAGGATATGAATTGCATCATGTTATTCCTAGAAGTCATGGATGATGCAATCATAACGAAGCTTACATCACTCTGCTGAACAAATTGCCCTAGATCAGCTCTAGAAATCATACAGTGTCGTGCTCTCTTATTTGTCAGTGTTTGATTTTGCAAAGGGACACATTTCTGTTAAGCCAAAGTGAGCAGAAATGCCTCGTACTTGTGTGAACAGTGCAGATAACTTCTGCTATGTTTGTGGTGAAGTGACTTTTGCATCCCAAAAGCGCAGTATAACCACTATGGTTAAGAAAGCCTATCACCTTTATTTTGGCTGCAAAATTGGAGATCAGGACAAGAGGTGGGCCCCACACATATGCTGCAACACTTGTGCAACAAATCTTCGCCAGTGGTTGAACAGGAAAAGGAAAGCTATGCCTTTTGCGGTGCCAATGATTTGGAGAGAGCCAACAGATCATACCAGCAATTGTTACTTCTGCATGGTGCCTCCAGTTGGGAAAGGTGTGTCAAAGAAGAAAAAGTGGACTGTGACATTCCATCAGCTATACGCCCAGTACCCCATGGAGAAGGACTGCCGGTTCCTGATGCACCAGAATCATTCTCACTTGAGTCAGACAAGGAAGAGGAAGAGGATGAAACTTCTGGTCCTGAACCATCAATGGAACAGGACCCACATTTTCTCCCATCCTCCTCCTCTGAACCACACCTCATAACACAAGGTGAACTGAATGACCTTGTCAGGGATTTGGAACTACCCAAGAGTAAGGCAGAGCCGTTGGGCTCCAGACTACAGCAGTGGAATCTCCTGGCAGGTGATGTTAGGGTTTCCATGTTCCGTGACTGTCAAAAGGATCTTGTCCCATTCTTCTTCATGGAAGGTGATCTTGTAGCCTGCAACAACATCGATGGTGTGATGGCAGCCCTCAACATCGTTCACGATCCAGATGAGTGGAGACTGTTCATTGATTCATCGAAGACGAGTCTTAAAGCTGTTTTACTGCATAATGGCAATGTTTTGCCATCAATTCCAGTTGGTCATGCAGTCCATATGAAGGAAACCTATGACAACATGAAACAACTTTTGAGGTGCATAAACTATGACCAACATCAGTGGCAGCTTTGTGGCAATTTGAAGGTTGTTGCTCTCTTGCTTGGTCTGCAGACTGGATACACAAAGTACTGCTGTTTTCTCTGCGAATGGGATAGTCGTGCAAGAGATTCCCACTACATCAAGAAAGATTGGCCACTCCGACAGTCATTGGAGCCTGGGAGGAAAAATGTTCAGCATCCACCACTTGTTGAATCAAGGAAGATTTTGTTACCACCCTTACACATCAAGCTGGGTCTGATGAAGAACTTTGTCAAGGCCATTGACAAAACACAAGCAGCTTTCAAGTACCTCCGTGGAAAATTTCCAAGGTTAAGTGAAGCTAAGATAAAGGAAGGTGTCTTTGTTGGTCCTCAGATTCGTGAACTTCTTCGAGATGATGCATTTGACCATGCACTGTGTGGCAAGGAAAAGACAGCATGGAAAACCTTCCAGTTAGTGGCAATAAATTTTCTCGGAAACAACAAGGCAGACAACTACAGGTTGTTGGTGGAAAACCTCCCCAAGACATACAAAAGCCTTGGTTGCAACATATCACTAAAGATACATTTTTTGCACTCTCATCTAGATTTTTTTCCACCGAACTGCGGAGCAGTGAGCGACAAGCATGGTGAGCGATTTCACCAGGACATTGCAACAATGAAGAAACGCTATCAGGGCAAATGGAGCCCATCAATGCTTGCAGACTATTGCTGGACAGTGACAAGAGATGCTCCATTTAATGAATACAAGAGACAAGCCAAGAAGCGCCGAGTAGACACTGAATAGGACTAAACTATGTACAGAATAGTTTTTTGCCTTTTGTTTCATAATAAATTTTATTTATATAACCCGTTTCCTGATTTTTAAAGTGTTACATAAACAGGACAGGTGAAATATTATCATGTAAAGCAACCATAAACACATGAAAAGACCTAGGTTTACAATTTATGATTAAAACTCTACTATCTACACAATATACATAGACATAAAATGTAAAAACTTAAATATCTTAGAAACAGTAGCCAATCAGTTGTTTTAATTGTCATATTTGAATTCAGAACATCAAAATACATAATAAATAGCACATTTTATCTCTGAAGCAGACGACTTCTCAAAAATTGTAGACCAGTGTAATTTTTGTGTCTCATACTCCTGTTGTGAAGCTGAATTTGTTAAAGTTTGTAAAGCTCCTGGGGCCAAAGTATGGTCCAGCTAGTGTGGCAATACAAGGTGCCCCTTTTTCCCCCTGCACCAACTACCCACATCCCTATAAGGGAAGATTGAAAAAATTGGGTTTGTTTAGTCTGGAAAAGAGAAGACGGAGCTGACATGATAACAGTTTTCAAGTACATAAAAGGTTGTTTCAAGGAGGAGGGAGAAAAATTATTCTTAACTGCTGAGGATAGGACAAGAAGCAATGGGCTTAAATTACAGCTAGGGAGGTTTAGGTTGGACATCAGAAAAAACTCCCTAACTGTCAGGGCGGTTAAGCACTGCAATAAATTGCCTAGGGAGGTTGTGGAATCTCCATCATTGGAGATTTTTAAGAGCAGGTTAGACAAACACTTGCCAGGGATCATCTAGATAATACTAAGTCCTGCCTTGAGTTCAGGGGACTGGACTAGAAGACTTCTTGAGGTCCCTTCCAGTCCTATGATTCGATGATCATGGGTAGCGGTGTGGGCATGGAAGCAACTCTAGAGAGCTGCTACTTCCTTCCCCCATGCAAATGGGGAGCAGGGTGAGGAAAGGGTGGAGCCTTGACTGTGCCCCACACTGGTGCGCTGGGAATACATGGTGTGCTGGGTATAGAGTCTGCTCAGTTTATTACCTCTCAGAACATCTGGGAAAGTGAGAAAGGGATTGTGACTCAAAATCAGTCTCCCTTCTGCAGCTGCTCCAGGGCTAGTGTAACAGTGCGCCACCTCTATTCAGGGCAGCTAGTTGTCTCACAATCTAGCCATTTATCACTATAGTATCTGGATGGGAGCCCTCCAAAGTAAACTCACTTGTTTGTTGCTCAAGTGGTGTTGGTGATTAGTAGTTGGACTGCTTTCGTTTGAGAGAGCATTTGCTTGGTATTAGGGGCCATACTCCACTAGAGGTCCCATCTTTCAGATATCACAAACCTGAGGTTCTGACTGAGCACTTGTGATTATAAAGATCCAGTGACACTTTCCACAGACCATATCCTGAAGCCATTACTCAGCATACTCCCACTGACAGATATCTGAGGCACACAAACAAACAAAAACAAAACAAAACAAACAAAGTGCCACAACACCAGGCACTTCCACAGGAATCACATTGTCTGTGATAAGCTCCACAATGCAGAAACAAGAAGGGCTCGTAGTACAACAAAGTTCGAGCCCTCTAAATGCCTGAATTTGGCTAATCGCTGTGCTTGCCCCAGTGGCTTGTCCCACAGCTTCGCATGTAGGAAGAGTGCATTGTACATGACAGAAGTGGTAAACAAAAAAAAGATATTCTTTTGTGCAAATAGATATTCAATACATAGTGCATTTTAGCATTAAAAATAGCTGTTTTTCAGAGTAAATTTTTTTCTAATTGTTCCTGATAGATACTGCATTAGAAGGGATTATTTAAAAAAATTATGGATGTTCTTTTCCCATGATTTTAAGAAGAGTATGTGTGGGGGTTGAGGTTTCTGCAAGAGAAATAAATGATCTGTCTCCTGATAATAACAGACCCAATGGAGGAAAAGATTCTTTTCTGATTTGGATATATTTTTGAGATACTCTTTCGGGTTAATTATTAGGTGATAAATCAGAATTCATAAAGGACAGAGTATGGTAAAGAAGAAAGGATTAAATTAAATTAAATTAAAAGAGGCTCTTTCATTCTGACAAACATACAAGTTTTTAAAACCAAACATATAGTGCTGCTCTATGGGGGTGGGATTGCAATTGTCATTTTCTCCTTTCCAATCCATTTCATCCTCCCACTTATTCCATCACTGAGATCAGGATGGTGAATGTGACACATCTTAATAATGTCTGAAGTAAGAGGTCATAAATAAAGCATTATGTAATCTGCACAATAAAACAGAAGAGGCGGAGAAGTTGGGAATAAGAGAAAAACTTGTTCAGATACACCTCTTGAAAAAAAGTAAAACAGAACTGCAGGAACTAGTGGGATCTACACTCTTTAGAACCTGGCCCAAAGAGCAAGGACTCATGGATTCAGTTCCCAAAGTCTGCCACTGACTAGCTGTATAATTTTCAAAAAGTCACTTTCATAATTATTGGGCCAATGGGAGTTTGCCTGAATAAAAACTGAATAGGAATCTTAGGGTTTGGTTGATAATTTGTTACTAATATAGTGCTGCACTGCCTGTCTATAGGCAATTTTGCAAACACTGAGCCACACAAGTCCTCTGTACTAGGTGTTTACAGCCTAACTCTGGTGGATAAAATGCTAACATTTAAAGGACGAGGCATCAGAGAAGCTGCCAACAGATTTGCAGATCAATATTATGACTAGTATTAATTTTTCACTAGCACTCAATCCTAGTTCTAGATGCTTTCCCAACATACAAGTAGGCATGATTCTTGCTCCATCCCAAAGGCCACCTCTCCCTCTGTTAAAAACAATTCCACGCAGCTATCTGAACTCAATCCTTGCCAAAAGCCGAAACAAATAGAAAAGCTGTGCGGCATGCCCTGAATGTCAGCAAAATTCAGGCAATATTGGACCAAGATGAGAATGAATTGCAAATTATTTGATGCTCAAATAAATTTGTTAGTCTCTAAGGTGCCACAAGTACTCCTGTTCTTTTTGCGGATACAGACTAACACGGCTGCTACTCTGAAACCTTGCGAAGACAAGATATCCTAAAAAGAACAGCCTTCCAGCAGCTCCACTGTTATAAGAAATGGGGGTTCCAACTCATTGCGACTATGGCAATATCTCTCAGGTAGGCACCACTTGGGCCTTTTTAAATCAACATCAAACCTTAAACTTCACCTGGTAATTAAATTGCAGCAAGTACATACCCCCAGAGCAAGGGCATAATGTTTAGAAGCTAAACTGCTGCGGGGGGGGGGGGGGGAAGAGAACTTTTAAAATAAGATTTGAAGGAGAATAAGAGGGAATTGCCCAAGAATATTGAGCAATGATTATTTCCATCCTTGTTATAATTTGGTTGGTGTTTTGTTTGTTTTTCTTTATCACATGATTAGAGGGGGGATATTTTTATAACCAGGAGTTGTTTATATTTGATTAAATTGCCCATTTGGGCATGACCACTGAAGGTTAACATTTAATCTTTCTGTGCTTCAGAATTTCCCCATCTGTAAAATGGTTTCATAATGCTGATACTTATCTGACAGGGCCATTGTGCTGCTCAGTTAACTGTTTGTATATCATTTTGATATCTTTAGTGTAAGCTATGCATATAAATGCAAAGAATGATATTGTCAGGGTAATTTCCTTTTTTTAATCTAATCTCTCCCCTTTCCCAAATTAGCTCCTACATAAAAACCTATCTTTAAGTAGCTGGGAGCACAATCCTAAGTAGGAGATACACTCACCACCTGGAGGATTGGGTCCTGGGCCAAATTCCTCTCCCTTTGCAGAATATGAGTAACTCACATTGAAAGGAAAGGTGATTTTTTTGTATCCTACAGAGGAAAAATCAGGACATAAATAGGATTTTATAATGACCGAAAAGTTTAGTTATGGGTATGGTAACTGGTAAAAATAACATGATCACTGTGTGGAAAGGTAATAAAAATGGGACTTCTAAATTTTACCACTAGTGTGAGCAAATGCAAAGTTATTTCCACGATTCTGGGATTAAAGAGAATGCTGATAATCATAAATATACATAAAAACACCATTTCCACTACTTACGTGTTACAACTGTTAAAGGGAAAGCACCCTTTAAATCATGATTTTGTTATATAATAGCAAGAGGAAAAAAATGTAAGTGAAATATGGTCACTTCTATAGCAGGGTTGGGGGGGGGAAGAGGGAGGTTTTTTTTTTTTTTTCCAGTTTAAAAACAAAAACAACAGACTCCTCAAGTAAAATGGATTTTGGTGCCTGCCAGATAAACAGCAAAAATCAGCATGTGTCTTTATGAGCCAGGGATCTTCTGTGTGCTAGATCAACGACTGCCAGCAGCAAGAAAGACTTGCTGCAGAGAAGTCAAGGAAATCTACACCTAGACTTCAGACACAAATGAAGGGGTGAGATCGGGTTAATGGAGGAAATCTGCTCAAGTGTTTGTGGTTTTGCCCAGATCTGGAATTCCCTTGTGCTTTCTAAGAGCAAAGCATGTGTACATTTGAGAAGTTTACTTGCTATGTCACGTGAAGTATGCAACTAAAGAAACTGGAAGCCATCCAAGCAGGTGGACTCTAGTGGAGATTAGCCTAAGCAACTGGAGGGCTTGGGAATGCCAAGGCATTGCTTCTGTGGTCTAGGTGGGTGGCCAGTGCCAAGAGGGGTAATGGAGGGGTCAATACCTGAGGAGTGCACTTGACCCAGAGCTACAAACAGATATCAGTCACTATATCCAGACCTAGGGAGCTTCGCAGCGAATAGGATTCAGTGGTTAAATCCCTTTTACAATGGACTGGTGTAGGTGTACTATTTCTAAATCCTTTTGCAATTTGAAATTCTGGCTGCAGTGTCTCATTTGATGCCATTTCCTTTAACACTCAAAAAACGCGTCACATCCTTAATATATTGAAGGTTGACTCACACAGCTGCATGTTGCTGCATGTACAGGAAACACTGCAGTAATCAAACAGTGCAAGGCAGGCAATAATGTAAGCCATTGATACTTCAACCCCTCTTCAATTGTTTAGGGCTTTCTATTTCCTGACTAATGAAATCTGACATCTGTTGATATGATGAAGACAGGAAATGCTAGTTCTTACCAGTTTTGTTTGTATTTTGCTGGAAAAGTTACAGTTATTCATTCTCACTGTAGGTTTGTGGCAATCATGCTTCTTATTAATTCCTTCTGGTGCTTATATACCTGATTTCACAGGCAATGCAGCTGTGCTAGAGCTGATCAAATAGGTTAACCCCACTTCTTTGTTCCCTCAGCGTGTCTCTATTTCAGTTTCTACCTCAATAATTCCTTAGAAGAGATAAAGAGTCTCCCATTAAGCCCCATGCTCTCTGCCCCCCTGCTCATTTGAGAAATATTTCCCCCCTTGGGTTCTTTTGGGGGGAAAAGGGCTTGTGTCTCCGTGAGGAAGACTGACAGGACCATTTCTCCCTCTCAAGGTGTGAGCCAAGGTCACTGTGGTCTTCCTCACTGTGGTCTCATAGAATCATAGAATCATAGAATATCAGGGTTGGAAGGGACCTCAGGAGATCATCTAGTCCAACCCCCTGCTCAAAGCAGGACCAATTCCCAACTAAATCATCCCAGCCAGGGCTTTGTCAAGCCGGGCCTTAAAAACCTCCAAGGAAGGAGATTCCACCACCTCCCTAGGTAAAGCATTCCAGTGCTTCACCACCCTCCTACTGAAATAGTGTTTCCTAATATCCAACCTAGACCTTCCCCACTGCAACTTGAGACCATTGCTCCTTGTTCTGTCATCTGCCACCACTGAGAACAGCCAAGCTCCATCCTCTTTGGAACCCCCCCTCAGGTAGTTGAAAGCAGCTATCAAATCCCCCCTCATTCTTCTCCTCTGGAGACTAAACAATCCCAGTTCCCTCAGCCTCTCCTCATAAGTCATGTGCTCCAGACCCCTAATCATTTTTGTTGCCCTCCGCTGGACTCTTTCCAATATTTCCATATCCTTCTTGTAGTGTGGGGCCCAAAACTGGACACAGTACTCCAGATGAGGCCTCACCAATGTCGCATAAAGGGGAACGATCACGTCCCTCGATCTGCTGGCAATGCCCCTACTTATACAGCCCAAAATGCCATTAGCCTTCTTGGCAACAAGAGCACACTGTCGACTCATATCCAGCTTCTCGTCCACTGTGACCCCTAGGTCCTTTTCTGCAGAACTGCTTCCTAGCCATTCGGTCCCTAGTCTGTAGCAGTGCATAGGATTCTTCCGTCCTAAGTGCAGGACTCTGCACTTGTCCTTGTTGAACCTCATCAGGTTTCTTTTGGCCCAATCCTCCAATTTGTCTAGGTCCCTCTGTATCTGATCCCTACCCTCCAGCGTATCTACCACGCCTCCCAGTTTAGTGTCATCTGCAAACTTGCTGAGAGTGCAGTCCACACCATCCTCCAGATCATTAATAAAGATATTAAACAAAACCGGCCCCAGGACCGACCCTTGGGGCACTCCGCTTGAAACCGGCTGCCAACTAGACATGGAGCCATTGATCACTACCCGTTGAGCCAGACGATCTAGCCAGCTTTCTATCCACCTTACAGTCCATTCATCAAGCCCATACTACTTTAACTTGGCGGCAAGAATACTGTGGGAGACCGTATCAAAAGCTTTGCTAAAGTCAAGGAATAACACATCCACTGCTTTCCCCTCATCCACAGAGCCAGTTATCTCCTCATAGAAGGCCATTAGGTTAGTCAGGCACGACTTCCCCTTGGTGAATCCATGCTGACTGTTCCTGATCACTTTCCTCTCCTCTAAGTGTTTCATAATTGATTCCTTGAGGACCTGCTCCATGATTTTTCCATGTATTCCTCTCTGAAATGGACTTGTGGAGGAAGTGACATGACACAGGTGCTGCCGGCTGGGAGAGCAGCCTGAGGCAAAAGCCTCCAGCTCACATGATATTCCAGGCAGGACTGAATCTCCATTAGACAAAACTTAAAGAAGAGAATGACCTGGAGTCACTCCCATTTATGTCCAGGCGCCCCGACCGACCTCACTGAGGCCAGCCAGGCGCCCCCATGTCTGCCCAGGTGCCCCCGACCGAGCTCACCGAGGCTGGTCAGGAGCACCCATGTCTGCTCAGGCACCCCCACTGACCTCACCGAGGCCAGCCAGGAGCAACCAGGAGACAGCAGCAGATGGTGCAATATGGCTGCTAACCCTCTTTGCTAACTTGCAAAGGCAAGGAGCTGCTGCTGTGTAGCAGTGCAGTACCGCGTCTGTCAGCAGCACCCAGGAGACGTATGGTGACAGTGAGCTGAGCGGGCTCCATGCTCGCCGTGATATGTCGTCTGCACGGGTAACCCAGGAAAAAAGGCGAGAAATGATTTTTTGACGTTGCTTTCACGGAGGGAGGGAGGCCTGATGACATGTACCCAGAACCACCCGCGACAATGTTTTTGCCCCATCAGGCATTGGGAGCTCTATCCAGAATTCCAATGGGTGGCGGAGACTGCGGGAACTGTGGGATAGCTACCATAGTGCAACACTCCGAAAGTCGACGCTAGCCTCGGTACTGTGAACGCACACCGCTGCCTTAATGCGCTTAGTGGGGACACACACAATCGACTGTATCTAATCGATTTCTAAAAAATCGAATTCTATTAAATCGACCTAATTTTGTAGTGTAGACATACCCTCAGGTAGATGGGATGAGAAGAAAGGATCTTTAGGTTAGGGGAAACTACTAACTTCCATCTAGGTACTCCATGGAAGAAAGGTGATAGAACCTTTCCTGGAGACCTGTCTACCCAGGAGGTGTCAGGGAATACTGCCTATACACACACACACACACACACACACACACACACAGAGCAGTGGAATTTATACACAATGCTGTCAAATGCATAAAGTTCATAGAAAAAACCTGGAGATTACACTGCTCTACAGCCAAAATGCTTCTGAAATAAATATAGTCAAACTTTACTAGTTCTGGGTCACTGAGAACGAAAATGATGCTTAAAATTGTTGATTGGCTCTAGTTTTCAAGATATGCTATTGGGTCAGTATATACGACCCTTGACTTGGGAATGGCAGAGGATAAGTGAGTCATAAAGGGAAGGGATCTCAATTTAAACCAGAAATGACTAAAATACATCTTTGACTGGATCTATGAATAAATCTATGACTGGGTTTGGACAGTACTTGCTTTTTAGGCAAAACAATGAATGATGCAATCTGAAGCTGGTATTGCGTCATACATGATAGGAATTGCATCATGTTATTCCTAGAAGTCATGGATGATGCAATCATAACGAAGCTTACATCACTCTGCTGAACAAATTGCCCTATATCAGCTCTAGAAATCATACAGTGTCGTGCTCTCTTATTTGTCAGTGTTTGATTTTGCAAAGGGACACATTTCTGTTTAGCCAAAGTGAGCAGAGATGCTTCGTACTTGTGTGAACAGTGCAGATAACTTCTGCTGTGTTTGTGGTGAAGTGACTTTTGCATCACAAAAGCGCAGTATAGCCACTATAGTTAAGAAAGCCTATCACCTTTATTTTGGCTGCAAAATTGGAGATCAGGACAAGAGGTGGGCCCCACACATATGCTGCAACACTTGTGCAACAAATCTTCGCCAGTGGTTGAACAGGAAAAGGAAATCTATGCCTTTTGCAGTGCCAATGATTTGGAGAGAGCCAACAGATCATACCAGCAATTGTTACTTCTGCATGGTGCCTCCAGTTGGGAAAGGTGTGTCAAAGAAGAAAAAGTGGACTGTGCATTATCCAAACATTCCATCAGCTATACGCCCAGTACCCCACGGAGAAGGACTGCCGGTTCCTGATGCACCAGAATCATTCTCACTTGAGTCAGACGAGGAAGAGGATGAAACTTCTGGTCCTGTACCATCAATGTCACAGGACCCACATTTTCTCCCATCCTCCCCCTCTGAACCACACCTCATAACACAAGGTGAACTGAATGACCTTGTCAGGGATTTGGAACTACCCAAGAGTAAGGCAGAGCTGTTGGGCTCCAGACTACAGCAGTGGAATCTCCTGGCAGGTGATGTTAGGGTTTCCATGTTCCGTGACCGTCAAAAGGATCTTGTCCCATTCTTCTTCATGGAAGGTGATCTTGTAGACTGCAACAACATCGATGGTGTGATGGCAGCCCTCAACATCGTTCACGATCTAGATGAGTGGAGACTGTTCATTGATTTATCGAAGACGAGTCTTAAAGCTGTTTTACTGCATAATAGCAATGTTTTGCCATCAATTCCAGTTGGTCATGCAGTCCATATGAAGGAAACCTATGACAACATGAAACAACTTTTGAGGTGCATAAACTATGACCAACATCAGTGGCAGCTTTGTGGCGATTTGAAGGTTGTTGCTCTCTTGCTTGGTCTGCAGACTGGATACACAAAGTACTGCTGTTTTCTCTGCGAATGGGATAGTCGTGCAAGAGATTCCCACTACATCAAGAAAGATTGGCCACTCCGACAGTCATTGGAGCCTGGGAGGAAAAGTGTTCAGCATCTACCACTTGTTGAATCAAGGAAGATTTTGTTACCACCCTTACACATCAAGCTGGGTCTGATGAAGAACTTTGTCAAGGCCATTGACAAAACACAAGCAGCTTTCAAGTACCTCCGTGGAAAATTTCCAAGGTTAAGTGAAGCTAAGATAAAGGAAGGTGTCTTTGTTGGTCCTCAGATTCGTGAACTTCTTCGAGATGACCACGCACTGTGTGGCGAGGAAAAGACGGCATGGAAAGCCTTCCAGTTAGTGGCAATAAATTTTCTCGGAAACAACAAGGCAGACAACTACAGGTTGTTGGTGGAAAACCTCCTCAAGGCATACAAAAGCCTTGGTTGCAAAATGTCACTAAAGATACATTTTTTGCACTCTCATCTAGATTTTTTTCCACCGAACTGCGGAGCAGTGAGCGACGAGCACGGCGAGCGATTTCACCAGGACATTGCAACAATGGAGAAACACTATCAGGGCAAATGGAGCCCATCAATGCTTGCAGACTATTGCTGGACAGTGACAAGAGATGCTCCATTTAATGAATACAAGAGACAAGCCAAGAAGCGCCGAGTAGACACTGAATAGGACTAAACTATGTACAGAATAGTTTTTTGCCTTTTGTTTCATAATAAATTTTATTTATATAACCCTTTTGCTGATTTTTAAAGTGTTACATAAACAGGACAGGTGAAATATTATCATGTAAAGCAACCATAAACACATGAAAAGACCTAGGTTTACAATTTATGATTAAAACTCTACTATCTACACAATATACATAGACATAAAATGTAAAAGCTTAAATATCTTAGAAACAGTAGCCAATCAGTTGTTTTAATTGTCATATTTGAATTCAGCACATCAAAATACATAATAAATAGCACATTTTATCTCTGAAGCAGACGACTTCTCAAAAATTGTATACCATTGTTATTTTCCCCTCTAATCCCTTTCACTTACAGTCTAGTTTTAGTTATAGCTTGTTGTAATATTAACTGCAACCTTTAACAATATTCATACAGAAGAGTGATTTTTATGGTGATGCCCATGAAGTATTATCTAATATTCACAGACAGGGGGAAATGGTATCATTATATAAATACAATTAAAACTTCATTGGAAGATGTCCTGTACTCACTGTTCCCCTGACTAATTGCATGAACACTGTTGTAAGACTTTACCATAAATCTCTAACCGATAACTCTTTGCACCAGTTTGTATTCCTGCCAGTGCCAGGTAGGAGTAATGAATGTATTGTACTTAACAAGTAGTATCTCATGTCACCAACAGAATACAGAGGCAGTGATTTCACATTCCTGGCTCAAATTGTACATGTGGCTTGTAAGTGTAAAGAAGTGATATTTAACATGGAAAATTATGAACAAATATTTGTTTTGCTGTGTTATTTTTCATAAGTATGAGTGCTGATAATCTCATTCAGCCAATATAGCTTGGTCCTAAATTGCAACATTATTTCTAACAGTCTTTCATGAGCAGGGACTGTTAGTGCCATTTTATATCAGTTTTGCAGGAGGAGTGGTTGCTCAGTACGAACAAAGCTGAGGTCACAAAACTCATTGTGTTAGACATTCAAAGCAGTTAACAAGGACTCTGCATTGCAACTCAAAGCTGAGCCCACAACATTCCCCACTGACGCGTCAGGGTCAATCAGGCCTCCAGAGACAAAAAGCAAGAGCACTGAATCTCTGTGCCTCCTATTAAGTAGGATTGGTTGGATACTAGTCTGAGGAAGCTCTGCAAAACATTAAAAAAAACCCAACAACAACGCTGGGTAACCTGGGTTCAGGTAAATTTCTTTTGCTTTCCCGATTTGTTACTAACTCAAAACCCAAATCAGATTTGCTGAAAGGCTTCAGGCAAGTCTAGACCAAATTTCAAGTGAACTTGGTAAAAGATGCAAGTGAATCAGGCAATTTATATTTAGGGTAGGAACCAGGACACACAAACCTGTGTGAACCAAGGGCCTAATCCAAAATCCATTTAAGTCAGTGGGACTCTATTAACCTCAACTGGCTTTGGATCAAGCCACAAAATGCAACATTTTACTGAGTTCTGCTATTCGATTCTGAATGTTCACACAGGATCAGATTCTTGTTGAGATGGTTTTAGTAATATCTGAGCTATTTAAAACTTTGGTAGTACTTGTTCATTTCCAGACAAGAATCCTGCAGGTTAAATGCTCAAAACTATAACTTAGATTCATATCTAAAGTTGGTAAATTTCATTACAAAAAGTTACTCCATTGTTAGAACTACTATTATTGAAACAAGAGATGAAACTAATGTCACATTAAGTGCCACAGTGCCAGCGTTCATGCTTGAATGAGAAATAATTCAAAGCATCTATAATGTTAGTAGCTTTGTGTGACTGCAAAAGCCACTCCATCCACAGATATGCAATTTATACAGCACTTTCCAAAGTGCCTTGTCTTGCACTGAATGGTATGAATGCTCTTATGTGCCAATATAACGGAAGCCTTCAAGAAGGGTATTTATTTTTGAATTATCAGGATCTTTAAGTGTTCTCTGAATGCCAGCCCCCATGATACACTAAATAATGTGAAGTCATCATTCATTAGTTACCTTTCTCTCTTACAAATACAGCACTTTGTTACTTTAGCTCTGCAGCTTCAATATATTTCTGCTTCTTTATGTGCCTACTTTACAAGCTGAGCATGCTTTCCTGGCGCACTGATGGGTTCTGGATAGTTTGTGCTGTTCCAATTACTGAGTTCCCCCCCCCCCTTATCTGGAGAATCAACCAGGAAAGATCTTATTGATCAATACAAGGTCAGTCATCAGCTAAAGCATCATCACGCACAATCTGATATCGTACAAGGCGCCTGATGTCACCTGCATCAATAAGACTTGGCTGGAAGATTCTGCTAGCTCTGTGCTATCATCCCTCCTCCCTTGCTTTTACTGGGTAGATTGTAAGAGTGCAGGAAGGGTAAGGAATGTGGGGGAGGTCACGGCCTAGAGACAATCTCCTTGAAAAGCATTCACTTGGGGAATGAATCTAAGGACAAGATCAATGTTGGACTGTTTCTGGTATATAGCAACCTCTCCACAGCTCCAGTGGATTCATGCCAGAGCTAATAGACCTGCTGTCTGACACAAGGGATTCACATATTAGTTTAGTCCCTGGACTAATGTGTACAATGAATTAATTTGAATGAAACATTTGATCACTCTTTCCTCCTCTCCTTTATTTTCTCCCTTGCCATCTGCAAGCTCTGTGCTCTCCAAGGGAACCTTAAAAAGACTACTTTTCCTGGATATCCTTCAGAGAATCATCTTTTCCTCTCCCTCTGTCTGTTGGAGTTCATTGAGGTTCTGGTCTGTATCACCTCTTCTTCTACCTCAGTCCTTTACCAGCAACCTTATCTGTCAACTAGTCCCTGTGTGCAGTTAAGGGAAGAGAAGTAGATTTGGGAATTAACTTTTATCAGTATGTCCAATCCAGATCCATCCCTGTCTCATGCATTTCCTTTTGTATATCCTCAACCCCTAGTGAAATTCAGTCTCTTTAAAGCTGAGTGGATGAAATGGACTTCCATGGAGCTGCACCAGTTTACACCAGCAGAGTATCTTTCATGCTTATCTCTCTACTAATACAGCTCAGCCCTTACTTATTCCATCACCAGATCTTTCTTGAGCAGAGGCTGCTAGTGGCATATTGTGTCAGAGTATTTTTAGCAAGAGTAAGTGTCCAGTGGGGAGAAAGGTCACTAGGCTAAGACAATAACTGAATATTGGTGCACAAGTTAACAATTACATGTCTCAAAATTCCTCAATTCCACATCTAGAAATAGTTCAGTTATAGTCACAGAGCAGAAGCATACTGCAGCGTATAACCACAGTGATGATACAAAAGGCCTAAAATTCTGTATTGTAAACACTGACACAATAGCAGTATTTGGTCTCAGAGCATATCTGGATCTTAAACTGATCACCAGTAAACCAGCTTTGCCTTAATCTCTCCAGATGAAAATAATGTATTTAGGTGCAGCTGCTGCATACAGGTTACACCCATCCCCCCAAGCAAATAAAACTTGACATGGTACCAAGGCATTACATTTACCATAGATCTGTCTTCCTCTTCTCTCACATTGCTTTTTGTTTTTGTGTAGCTGAGCAACAGTTGCATTTAGCTGGTCCTTAACTCCCTTCAAATCATCTCTGCCTGGATTTGTTGAATTGGCCCATTGTTCAGCTGAATTTACAGCACTTTAGTTTACATATTATACATGTTTTGTCACCAAAATGAACTTTATTCTCCATAGCAAATTGGTTGCACCTCACTCAGGAAAAGCTTTTTTCTCCCTGCTGGCACTGAAGTAGCATAAAGTTATATTAGCCAATATTCAGGTTTGTGAACAAGCCTAATGTATTAGTGCTTTGGCTGTCTATCAACAATATGGAACAAGTAAAAACTGATGGTTTTGGATCAGGGCAGCAGCTTAAGTCTACTGCTGCTGAACTATTATAAAATAGTTAAGTCTTAGTTATTTTGGTTGGGGAAGATGTTAGGACCTAATGTTAGCATCTATTCATTCAGCTGCTGCTGTGTATTTCCTCATGGCATGATACACACCCTGTTAACATATAGGATAAAATATTGCCTCTGAAAAAATGGAATTTCTTCCTACCTATCTCCCTGGGAATTCCAATTAACTGGACCCTCAAAAAATAACCACAAAAGTTTTCAGCTAAACAACTGAGAAAAATGCTCTAGCAAGCATTTTCTTACTAAAAAGCCTGTAAAATTGGCCTCTCATCTAAGAGGTAAATAAATCTCCCAAACTTACTTCAGTGCTTTGCCTATTCAGTATATTGAATACTTTAGAAGTGTGTGAACATTCATGCTAATAACTAGTCAGTTCCCTCACCATCTAGTTATGCATTTAAAGTTTGTGTGACATCTCTTAAGCAAACCACAACGAGATATAGAGCCACAAGTTACTGACTCCAAATGAATACACTAACTAGGCTTTTCATATCCCAGCTGAAAAATATTTCCCCAATCAGAGTTTCAAACAGAGTGCCACATATTTCCTTACACCTCATTCCTAAATGAACCAAAGAGACAGCTTTGTGAAGCCAAAATCAGAGCCCAGCAAATGAAACCTTTTCTAGCTACCACTTTCCTCTCTCTATAAGAAAGATCTGACTTCTACCATGATAAACAAGTAGCTCAAACCACATCACCTTATATTGTGCTGGGAGGAATTGGCCAATTTACTACAGCTGGACACAACTATATTTCCCTGGTAGGCAGGCTCAGCACCTGTCTGCCTTTAAGGACATGCAGCTGTGCTCTTTCCTCTACAAAGGGAGAGATTTTTAACGCTTTCCTTTCCAAGTACTGAACAGAGTCTTCACCTCCTCACAGACCCTGATGTTAACATAATATGAAAGCAGTGCAAAAACATTTCTTTTTAACTGAAAATTTACTCCAAACCAAACTGGTTCCACTAAGAAATTACTCAAAAATGTCAAGCAACAAATTTGGAAGTTTCTGCACAGCTCTACTCAAAAAGCTGACCCTCTATAGAGGAAACATTAATGTTCTGATCTTGCAAATGCTTTTACATGTGTTTAACTTTGCACATATGAGCAGCTCCACTGAGGCCAAGGGGACTACTAACATGAGTAAAGTTACGCTTGTATGTAAGTGTTTGCAGGAATGGAACCTAAATGAAGTGCAAAATAAGAAAAAATAATCCAGGGATATTCCTAGAACCTCTGCTGTGGCTGCTAGTATGGAATCAAGGAAGATCCAGGAGTCTACCTGTGGCAGAATTCAGATCCACAAAGGGCTCCCCAGTTCAATGTCTGGTGATGCAAAATCTAGTAGGAATTTACACATTCATTTGAAGATGCTTCTTTGAAATCACAATGGCACACTGTACTACACTTAGTCCAAGAGACAGCTGTAGGATAGACTTTTCCCAGTATACCATGCTTGTCAGGCTGTAGCTACAGGGTTAAAAGCAAGAGTTTTCCCTTTATGAAGACTTTTGCAGCCAGCTTGTGGTTGGATGCCAATGACAAATAGCCATTGCATGGGGAAAGCATAAAAGTTAGAGTAAATATTTTAAAATGGCATCCTTGAATAGAGTTTGTAAAATGAAGCATGTTATTCCAAGGGAACACAATGTATATTTGATGTTGGGAAAGGATTTATCAGCTGCGGTTTCTGTTACATTTGAACTGAAGAATAATAAACTTACCTTCAAATAGCTTCCTTTGAAATAATGAAAAACCTCATCACTTTATTAACTTGGGGAATCCCAAACCTATGTAACTATCTCTGATGAATATTCAGATTTTGCATGGGGATAATTAACACTGCAAGTAAATGCTTTAGTTACTATATATAAATGAATTCCCTGCATTGAATTTATATCAAACTCTATTAATAAGACTTTCAAATGAATTTCAGTTAAAGAGGCAACCATAATTGAATGACGTTAAACAATTATAAATTACTGGAAAACGTGCAAAAGTCCAATTGTAGCACAACTCATATATGATTTATTTGTATCACTCTATAAATTAGTTGGTATGGTGTCTTTATTGTTAGTTATGTGTCAGTTTTATGAAATATTCTTCTGGATACTTCAATTTTTACCATATAGACCGACTGAAGGGCTTTTTATTGCTCATGACTAGAGGATTCCTGTTGCAAAGAATTAGGTCTGCCAAAATCTGATTACAATGGATTCAAAAACTGGGGGGTAAGATACTATGAACTCACATATCAATGTTTGTTTGTCTATGCAGCACAGTCTTTTAGTCTAAAACAAAGAGAAGAGTCTCCCCTACACTTCTGAGACATTCAAACAGCTCTGTATATAGGAAACAAAGGAGCAACTGAAAACCAAGGGGTCATGTTCAAAACAAGAATACTACAACAGAATCTTTTAAATCTGATCTTTTATGTTTTTGGAAAAGCAGGGTTGAATGAGCTATGTCAAAGGAAGTAAAGAGTAAGATCCTAATTCAGGAAAGCACTTAAACTCATGCTTAACTTTAAGCACACGCTTAAGTACCACTTAAAGTACCACTTTAAGCACTTAAATACATGCTTAAATATAAATGGAGATCCTCAGATTGTGTAAATTGTCACAGCTCCACTGAAGTCAATACACACAATGAAGTAAATGGACCTATGACAATTTACACCAGCTAAGAATCTGCCTCTGAGTGCTTTGCAGAATCAGGGCCTACAAGAACAAGGGAAAGGGAGAGCCCCAGACAAGTGATTCTAACAGGAGTTATGTGAACACATATTTGGGATGATTGGGTCCCTTATTTCTCAAAGAAGAGGTGTGGAAGTTTTATAGACTAAGGCCTGGTCTACACTACAAAGTTAGGCTGATGTAAGTTGCTTTGCATCGACCTATTTGGGCATATGTCTACACTCAAATTTGTCTCAGGCGGATGTTAGCACCCTGTTAACAGTGACACAGTAAAACCATCTCCCCGAACAGCATAGAGCCACGGTTAACATACTGAGGTTGATATAGTGAGAGTGTAGACATCACATGACCTATGTCAACCCTAACAGTACTCCAGCAGCTGTCCCACAGTGACCCATTCCCTGCAACAGTGACCACTCTGGTGACAATTGTAAATTCCACTGCACGGAGCCTAGAAGCCATCCCGCTCTTTCACACACATACCCCGTGTGGTTTTGAAATTCCTTTTCCTGATTGCCACACCTAGCTGCTCACCCTTGTTGTGTGCAACTGCCTAACTGACCATGCCAGCTCCAAGCACTGGATGTGCTGCTGCCTGGAGTAAATAGGCAGTATTGGATCTCCTGGGCCTGTGGGAAGAAGAGGTTGTGCAGGCACAGCTACAGACCAGCCGTAGAAATGTGGACATCTACAAACAGATTGCACAGGGGATGGATATCTGGAATCAGCAGCAGTGCCACGTGAAAGTGAAAGAACTTCCCCAGGGATACCACAAGGCCAGGGATGCCAACAATAGATCTGGTGGTGTCCCATAGACCTGCCCCTTTTACAACAAGCTGCATGCCAAACTTCGCGGAGATCCCACCAGCACCCTGCAGACCTCTGTGGATACCCTGGTGGACCCCCAAGACATAGATCCCTGTCAACAACAGCTAGGAAAGAGGGGGGGGGGGTTGCAGAGGGTGGGTCTGGTTATGCCACCAGCCAAGACCTGTTTGAGACAGTCTAGTCAGTCCCACCAGCCAAGCACAGACGAGCCCGAAGCAGGGGCAGGAACCTCGAGTAAGTGTGTGCATGCATTTTCCCTTACAATGTTTCAATGTAATGATGACGCCCAGTCCATCCCCAAGTAAGACACAGGTATTGACTTTTCAGAAGAGGAAGATGTACAGTATAACAAACAGAGGTAGAGTTAGCATCTGCTTTTCATTCCCCTGTTGGATCAGGGGAAGAAGGGCATGCAGAGCTCTTTGTTTATATGCATAGGCACATCCCTTTTATCCTCCTGAGAGATCTCGATGACATTTTCATGGAGATACTCCGCAATCCTCTCCCAAAGATTTCTAGGGAGGGCTGCCTTATTTCTTCCTCCACTCTAGGACATTTTCCCACAACACTCTGCAATAGGTTCAGATGGCACCATCACAGCAAACAGACTAACAGCGTCCAGGCCCAAGCAGCTTCAGGACACCCGTAGCAGCTGTGTTCTCTGTGCCTTTGTGACCCTCAAGAGTGAGATATCAGCTAAATCCACCACTGCATGTGGGAAATAGTGCCAATATTCAGTGCCTTTGCCCTTTACTCGTGCCCATGGAATAGAGACCAAAATGTTAAAGCTTCATGCACAGAACAACCTTCCCCCATTGCTCTGGTGACCCATACTTACTATGGCTGAGCCTGCCAAGCAGTGCTGTGCAGAGGTGCTTCAAAGCTGTAGTGTCTATAAGCATTTCTTATTAAAAGTGTTTATGAGACTAAGGGAAGAGTGTATTTAAACATATATTTCCCTGTCATTTGTGACTGTAAATCCAATAGTACATCTATCTGTTTTTATCAGCAGCTTCTGGCATGGTGACCTTGAGAGGTGCCCTCTCCACACCCACAGAATGCCTGATCCTAAGGAGGAGAAAGGACTAGGGAGGACATGTTCAGCAAGATCCTGCAAGCCACTGCTGCATCAGACTGTGAACAAAGGGCTTGGAGGGCCAATATGACTAACCGTATTGAGAAGGAAAGAGAAGACAGGCCCAGGAATCCTAGTAGGATAGGAGAGGAAAATGCACTGTAATGAAATATTAAACTGTATTATATTTACCCACTAGGTGGCACTATGTGTAGCATAGAATCATAGAAATGTAGGGCTAGAAGGACCTCCAGAAGTCCCTCCAGTACCTTGCACTGTGGTAGAGCCAAACAAACCTAGATCATCCCTGAAAGGGGTTTGTCAAACCTGTTCTTAAAAACCTCCAGGGATGGAGATTCCACAACCTGCCTTGGAAGCCTATACCAGAGCTTAACTACCCTTGTAGTTAGAAAGATTTTGTAATATCTAACCTAAATCTCCCTTGCTGCAGATTAAGTCCATATTTTCTTGTCCTACTGTTAGTGGACATGGAGAACAATTGAACATAGTCCTCTTTATAACAGCCCTTAACATATTTGAAAACTGTTATTGGGTCTCCCTTCAGTCTTCTTTTCTCAAGACTAAACATGCCTGGTTTTTTTTAACCTTTCCTCACTAAACCTAAACATTTTATCGCTTTTGTTGCTCTCCTCTGGTCTCTCTCCAATTTGTCCACATCTGCGGCACCCAGAAATGGACACAGTACTGCCACTGAGGCCACACAAGTCCTGAGTAGAGTGGGACAATTGCCTCCCATGTCTTACATACAACACTCTTGTTAATACTCCCCAAAATGATATTAGCCTTTTTGCAGCTGCATATTCAATTTCTGATCCACCATGACCCCAAATCCTTTTCAGGAGTACTACCCAATGAATTCGTCAATGAATTTCATCTTGCTGAATTTAGACCAATTCTCCTATTTGTCAAAGTCATTTTGAATTCTAATCCTATTCTCCAAAGTGCTTGCAAACCCTCCCAGCTTGGTGTCATTTGCAAATTTTATAAGCATATTTCCATTCCATTATCCAAGTCATTAATGAAAATACCGAATAGTGCCACAACAAGGACTGACCGCCGTGGGATGCCAGTAGATACTCCCTCTGAGTTTTGACAGCAAACTATTGAAAATTATTCATTAAGTATGGTATTTCAACCAGTTGTGTGTCCACCACCCTCCACACACACATCCACTAGGTCAGTAACCCTGTCAAAGAAGAACATTAGGACGGTTTGGCATGATTTGTTCTTGACAAATCCCATGCTGACTATGCTCTATTATCCTCCAGATGCTTACAAATGGATTGTTTAATCATTTGTTCCAGTATCTTCCCAGGTACCAAAGTTAGGCTGGCTAGTCTAAAATTGCCTGGGTTCTATATGTTCCCCTTTTTGAAGTACTATGTTTTTCCTTCTTTGGTTTTCTAGGACTTCACCTGTCTGCCAGGACTTTTCAAAGATATTGCTAATGGATCCAAAATTATTTCAGCTAGTTCCTTAAATACCCTAGAATGAATTTCATCAGACCCTAATACATCTAAGTTGTCTAAAGATTCTTTAACCTATTCTCTCCCTATTTTGGCTTGCATTCCTTCTGTCTTTTTCTTAATATAATGTGTGTTTCATATCTGGTCACCATTAACCTTTTCAGTGAAGACTGAAGGAAAATAGGCATCAAACACCTCAGGTTTCTTGATGTCTTCAGCTATTAGTTCTCATTCCTGGACTTTCCTTCATCTTCTTCTTGCTCCTAATGTATTTAAACAACCTCTTCTTATTGTCTTTTACGTCCCTTGCTAGGGGCCTCATTTTGTGCCTTAGCCTTTCTGATTTTTTTTTCCTAAATGCTTGTGCTGTTCTTTTGCACTCCTCCGTAGCAATTTGTCCATGTTTCCACTGTTTGTAGGATTCCTTTTTAATTTTCAGATTATTAAAGAATTCCTGATAGAGCCATATTGGCCTCTTCCTATTCTTCCTATCTTTCCTTCCAATCAGGCTAGTTTGCTGTTTTGCGTTTAATATTGTCTCCATGAGAAACTGCCAGCTCTCTGGAACTCCTTTTCTCCTAAGAATTTCTTCCCATGGAACCTTACATACCAGTTCTCTGAGTTTGTTAAGGTCTGATTTTTTTTAAAGTCCATTCTCATTATTCTGCTGCTCTCACTCCTTCCTTTCCTTAGAAATATGAAATCTATCTTTCCTGCTGTTACCCAAATTACCTTCCACCTTCAGGTTTGCTACACAATTCCTCCTTGTTGGTCAGAATCAAATCTAAAATTGCTTCCTCTCTGGTTACTTTGTACACTTTCTGAAACAAACAATTGTCCCCAATATATTCCAAGAACTTATTGGAAATGTTGTGTTTCGTCATATTACTTTTCCAACAGATGTCTGGGAAGTTAAAGTCCCCCACCACTACCAGGTCTTGTGTTTTGGATATTTCTGTTATTTTTTCTAGAAATGCCTCCTCCACCTCCTCGTCCTGATTTGGTGGTCTAGAATAGACCCCTACCATGATCTCACCCATATTGTTTACCCCTTTTATCTTTACTCAGAGTCCCACAACTCATCTGTCTCCCACATTCTTCTGGACCTCAGAACAAGTGTAGACAGGGCAGATGCTACCATTTAGGCAAACTAGGCGGTTGCCTAGGGCGCCAAGATTTGGGGGCGCCCAAAAGCGGTGCCCCCAATTTTTTTTTACAGCATTCCTACGCCCCCTCCCCGAGCGCGCGGTCACTGCTCCACTTCTCCTGCCTCCCAGGCTTGCGGCGCCAAACAGCTGATTGGCGCCGCAAGCCCGGGAGGGGAGGAGAATTAGAGCAGGGGTGGCATGCTCGGGGAGGAGGCGGAGCAGAGGTGAGCTGGGGTGGAGAGCTGCCGCGGGGGGGGGGGGGGGGCGGCCTCAGGGCGGAGGGGGGGCAGGGAGCTGCCGCAGGGCTGGGGGGGGGGCGAAAGGTGGAAGTTTCACCTAGGGCGCGAAACTTCCTTGCACCGGCCCTGAGTGTATATATTCTTGATGTATCATGCAACACTTCCTCACTTTGTACCCTGCCTGTCCTTCCTCAACAAGCCATTCTCTGTATACCAATATTCCCGACTTGAGACTTATCCCACCAAGTCTCTGTGATGGCAATTAAGTGATAATTTAGCTTATGCACTAATACTTCCAGTTCTTCCTATTCATTCCCCATACTACTCGCATTTGTGTATAGACATCTAAGATGTTGAGCAGATTTCCCTCATTGATTTCCCTCTTGTTTCCCATATCTGAGCCGAGAACAGCCATAGCTGGCAGTACATTAAAGAATCTCATGGAAGACACATCTGGTGTATCTCTACATAAAAGAATCTCTGTAGCTAGTCCATATCTGGTACAAGAGTCTGAGCTGCTAATAGTACTCCTGAAACCTACTGTGTACAATAGGTACATGACAGGCATCAAGACATATCAGGTCTTCTCTGTCAGAAAAACCCAAATACTGCAGTTCCTACGTTGACCTACATGTCCAAAAATCCTGGACTCTCTTTTTCATTTCTTGGAGAACTCCATGTTTGCAGCTGTCTACACTCCCCAACATACAGCATAGCATCACAGGCCACATTCTTACCTCTACCACTGCATGATGGTGGACAGTAGGGAAAAACCACACTTTCACATACATTGACCTGTAGGGAGAACCACAGCTGGTGTATGTGAAGCCACAATGGACTACAGTTGTGCACTGAAATGGACAGAAATGTTTACTTCCTTTCCAATTTTAAAGTTGCACTCTGCTAATTTATCTTAAAGGTTTATTGCCTGTGTTTTTTTTGCGCATTGTGGGTTTGTTGTCATTGTTTTGTTTTGGCACTGGTTTTCCCACTCAATAAAGTTCTATTTTTGAAGAATAAAATGATCTTCATTAATTCATAACACATATTGCAGAATACATAGTGGTACTCAAAGCAAATGTAAATGTAAATGCACAGCAAGCACCACATAATACAAGAAATCTCTCAGTCAGATTTATACATGTACAGAAAGCCCTACACAATTCCAAAGCTCCAAGCCCAGAGAACTCTCTAACACAGCACACCACTGTGGATGACCACTAAAATGCTTTTTCAAAGCCTCCCTCAACTGAATAGCTCCAGGTTGGGCTATTGTGTCTGGCTGTTCGAAGTCAGCAGATAGTTGCTCCACCTCCGCCCTTCATCCTGGCAGCAGCTTTGCCTCACAGATATTCTGCAGGACACAACAGGCAGCTATAACCATTGGGATACTTTTCTCAATGAGATCCAATCTAGTGGATAAGCATCAAGAACATCCCTTCAGTCTACCAAAAGCACACTCAGCTGTCATTCTGCACCTGCTGAGCCGGTAGTTGAATCTTTCCTCTGTGCTCATGAGATGCCCAATGTATGGCTTCATGAGCCAGGGGAGCATGGGGTAGGCTGGGTCCCCTAGGATCACTATTGTAATTTCAGTATTGCCAATGGTAATTACCCAGTTACAAAAGAATATCCCTACTTGTAGCTTTCCGAACAGTCCTATGTTCTTAAAGAGGTAAGTGTCTTGTACCTTTCCTGAACAGCCCACATTGATACTGATGAAGCATCCCCAGTAATCCGCCATGGCTTGCATAACCCTTTCTATTGAATAACTCTGTAGCTAGGTAGGCGGGTGCCAAAATAGGGGTATATGTGCCATCTACTGCCCCACCTAAGTTCGGGAACCCCAGGGCTACAAATCCATCCTCTATGTCATGCACTTTGCCAAGAGTCACAGTCCAGAGAAACAGGAGATGATTAATGGCCCTACGCACTTGCATGACAGTGGACATTCCAATTCCAAAATGATTTCCAACTGACTGATAGTATTCTGGCTTTGCAAGCTTCCAAAGTATGAGCACTACTCACTTCTCCACTATCAAAGCAGCTCTCAATCTGGTGTCTACACACTGGAAGGCTGGAGTGAGCTCAGCACACAGATTCAAGAATGTTGCTTTTCACATACTAAAGTTCTGTAGCCACTGCTCATTGTATCAATCCTGCATTACAATGTGATCCCACCAGTCAGTGCTTGTTTCTCGGCCCAGAAAACAGTGCTCCACCACTTGCAATTGCTCTGTGAATGCCACCAACAACCTTGAATTCTTTGTTGCTATATCCCTCAGCAATCTGTCCTCCAAGAACTCGTCATGTCCCCTGTTGTTGTGGTACTTCCCGAGACTCTGATAATACTGGAGAATTTTGTATTCTGTATTTGCAATGTCCATGAGAATAGTTCAGAGGTGTCTGGGCTCCATGCTTCTGTCTGAGATGGTGGACACTGAAAAGTGCCACATGGGTTGGTGAGCTTTAGAAAAAGGTGTAAAAATTATAGGCTATGGATTGCATTATGGGATGGAGAAAGTTGCTTGGTGGGAATTTGATGCCAAGCTCGCAGAGATTCCTGGGTGAGTGATTTCTATCCCACAATACATTGTGAAAATTTCCCAAAAGACACTGCACCATACAGCGGTGCGTGGCACATTGGGATACCTATCAATGGTTCACTGTAGTTTGCATTGACTCAAGCAATCCTGGTAAGTACTCACAGCACTGACACAAGCAGCCAAGTATGTACACTCCTGACAATATGCAATCTTCTGTGGCTGTACGTTGACGTAACTTGCATTGACCAGAGTTTGTACTGTAGATATGGCGTAAGCCCTGAAAAAGAAACTGGAATTGCTCTCTCTCTTTCTCTCATATGCATGTGCACATTATTCAGTGTGTGTTACATGTCCCCCTCTGTGCCTAATCCATGGAGAATATAAATCTGTTACACCCTCAACTCCAGAGCTTTAGCTTAGGCCAGGGATTGGCAACCTTTGGCATGCAGCCCATCAGGGAAATCTGCTGGTGGGCCGGGACGGTTTGTTTACCTGCAGCGTCCACAGGTTCGGCCAATCACAGCTCCCACTGGCTGCAGTTCGCCGTTCAAGGCCAATGGGGGCTGCGGGAAGTGGCGCGGGCCAAGGGATGTGCTGGCCACCACTTCCTGCAGCCCCCATTGGCCTGAAACGGCGAACCATGGCCAGTGGGAGCTGCGATCGGCCGAACCAGCGGACACTGCAGGTAAACAAACCATCCTGGCCCACTAGTAGATTTCCTTGATGGGCCACGTACAAAAGGTTGCTGATCCCTGGCTTAGGCTGTAGCAGCATATGCTTTTTAGAAATGGTGGTCCCTGGTGTATTGGACAACAGAATGGCCATCTCCCGCACACAAATATTAGCTGCATACAAGAGTCAGAGAGAAAAGTTTTGAGCTGAATCCCTGGCCAATATAAAACCTGCAGCACTATGGGTGCTTTTTTTGGAAGAGATATTCTTTATTATAACTGACATAAATCATAAGGAGAGAAAGACTTTTGTGAGAATAACAGGTTACAAAACACAACCATCAATTATTAATTAACCATGACAACATTTCACACACATTAGTTGGATTCCATGTTGCTTCAATTAATCAAACTCTGTATGAATTTTATAAATTTTATTAACTAAACTAATAATTAAAATAATTAGGAAAATGGTTATGATTTTGATAATGAAATTACACATATGAATTTTAATAGAGGAAAACAGATCCTCAACTGGAATAAATCAACATAGCTACACTGAAGCCAAATTTAACAAGGAGTAATAAGTCTAATGAATTTAATTCATAATAATCAAAGTCTAATCACTGTGGGCCAGATTCTGGTAACTTTATACTCATAATGGTGATCACTTACTCAGTGACTTCACTGACATGGCTTTCAGTGAGACAACTTGCCTCAGCAACATGAGTAAAATTTACTACAATCTGGCTTTATACAGTAATTTCATCTAATTCTGTTCTAGTATTCTGGGAAGATGATTTTAGTATCATTGAAGGTGATTTAAGGGTAAAAACAATATCTTAAACGCAGGCCAGAAGTTAATTGGATGCTCTGCAAATTATGGTTGGGTCAAACAGCTATTTGAAATTCAAGCAACTATTCTTGAACACTGTTTTGCAGCAATCAATCCGTTTTCATTTTGCCAGAGACTAAATAATTGTAACAGGCTTGTTGGAATAGTGATAGGTCAAAGCTTAATTCATTAATATTTGTGAGATGTTCAGCTACTATAGCGATGAGGCCATAGAGTGCCGATAAATGTTCCAATAAAATAAATGACCAAGGAATTCTGCATGCATTGATTGCATTCAAAGAAGACTAGGAATTTTGAAAATCCCATGACATCTACACCTTCTAGAGAATGACTAATCTGTATTCCTGACTTCAAAGAATATTGCATTGCGGTGGGTTTTAAGTAAAAGAGGGACCACTTAATTTTCTATCCCACTGATGCTGCAAATTTGCCTTGACCTTAGCCAATGCTGCATATTAACTAACATGAATATGGTGATAGCGCTTGTAGGTTCTGTCTTCTTGTTTTGTCCTCTCCCTTTTTTTCCCTTTAACATATTTTTCAGAAAAATCAAATTTGCAATCACATGATGCACAAATCCTTGTATGTTCCTTACAAAGTATTTCTAGGAAACCATATAGTACTGAAAAAATATCTGCAGCTAGAACACGGGGCTAGGTCTACACTACAAAGTTAGGTTGACATAATCCATCTTGCATTGACCTAGTTGTGCATGAGTCTACTCTCAGATTTGTCTCCTGCCAATATAAGCACCCAGTTACGGCAATGCAGTAAAACCAGCTCCCCGAAAGGCAATGAGCCATGGTCAACAGGATAAGGGGCTGTTTAATTGCAGTGTAGACATTCGGGATCAGGCTAGAGCCCAGGCTTTAGGACCCTGAGAGGGTCCCAGAGCTTGGGCTGCAGCCCAAGCCCAAATGTCTACATCGCAATAAAACATCCTCTAAGTCCAAGCCCCATAAGCCCAAGTCAGATGGCACAGGCCAGCCATGGGTGTCTAATTTCAGTGTAGACATAGCTTAAAAAGCTGGTTAAAAGAAGAAAGTGGGGAGTGACTTATCAGCATACTGAGGCTGACACCCAGACTGACTGTGACATACTTGCTGGTAGAGAGAATCTAAATAAACAAAGTCCTATTTCTAACACCCAGGGCTTTTGTTATTGCCCATATTTTCTTCTTTCAACCAACCTGAAGATGTCTAAATGGGTGAAAAGCTTTTACTTTTACTGTCCTGGCTACCAATCTAGCTATGTGGTGTTTTCATAGAGCAAAGAGATGAAGGTTGAATTTTAGCTATAGCCTACCACCAAAAAAATCATCACCCATTTGTAAGAATTGTGCCACCTTTGAAACCATTTCTTTTTAGCATTGTAATATTTTAATTGTGGTACAATTATTTCAACATAAATACACTAAAATGTAAGACTGCTTAAAGACTTCTGGCTTTGCAGATTAAGTAATCACCACTGCATCATAATTCACATCACCTGGGGAGGTTAGTAGGATTTGATAAAAGTAAATAATTTTAGGGTAGTGCTATGCAATTTATGCTTATCAAACATAGGCACACATCACATGCAGGGAACATCAGTCAGACACATTTCATACTGTGGGTCCTATTATGAGAAGAAGCATTAGTGCTCAATTAGATCCAAATTAATCCTCCGGCCAATTTTCCCAGCAGACTCCAGGACCTTCAGATTATACATATTCTGATTATGCTGAAAGGTTAGCAGCAAACTAACCACATAGAGCTCAGAAATGATGCGGCAAAACCAACTTTTAGTTTATCTGCAATATATTGAATCCCTACTAACAAGAAAAATACAATATTAATTTTTAAAAAACCCCACACACTGCATTCGGATCATGTATCTGTAACACAGAGTTACAGCAGCCAGAGTGAGGCTTGCCTAGCAGTTAAATAAGCTATGCAAATGGCAGACTTGTATCTTAGGGTATGTCTACACTACAGGATTAATTCGAATTTATATAATTCGAATTTAGGAAACCGATTTTGTAAATTCGAATGTATTCGGCCACACTAGGCACCATTAATTCGGTGGTTTGCGTCCAAGCTACCATAGTAGCATCGATTTCCAGAGCGTTGCATTGTGGGTAGCTTTTACATAGCTATCCCATAGTTCCCGCAGTCTCCACCCCCCTTGGAATTCTGGGTTGAGACCCCAGTGCATGATGGGGCAAAAAACATTGTCGCAGGTAGTTCTGGGTACAGCCTCCCCCTCCCTCCCTGAAAGCAACGGCAGACAACCATTTCGCGCCTTTTTTCCTGAGTGAACTCTGCAGACTCCATTCTGCATCAAGCATGGATCCCGTTGTGCTCCAGAACGCAGTCTTGAACATTATAAACACCTCGCGCTTTCTCGTGGAGTTTATGCTTACACAGGACCAGAAACAAGAGGCGAGGAGGAGGAGGAGGCGGCGATTGCAGCGCAGCGACCAGCGTGATGAGGACATGGACACGGACACAGAATTCTCTGAGACCGCGGGCCCCGGTGCTTTGGAGATTATGATGTTAATGGGCCAGGTTATAGGCTTTGAACGCCGATTCTGGGCCCGGGAAACAAGCACAGACTGGTGGGACCGCATAGTGTTGCAGGTGTGGGACGATTCCCAGTGGCTGAGAAACTTTCGCATGCGTAAGGGCACTTTCATGGAACTTTGTGACTTGCTTTCCCCTGCCCTGAAGCGCCAGAATACCAAGATGAGAGCAGCCCTCACAGTTGAGAAGCGAGTGGCGATAGCCCTGTGGAAGCTTGCAACGCCAGACAGCTACCGGTCAGTCGGGAATCAATTTGGAGTGGGCAAATCTACTGTGGGGGCTGCTGTGATGCAAGTAGCCAAAGCAATCACGGAGGTGCTGCTACGAAAGGTAGTGACTCTGGGAAATGTGCAGGTCATAGTGGATGGCTTTGCTGCAATGGGATTCCCTAACTGTGGTGGGGCAATAGATGGAACCCATATTCCTATCTTGGCACCGGAGCACCAGGGTACCCAGTACATAAACCGCAAGGGGTACTTCTCAATGGTGCTGCAAGCACTTGTGGATCACAAGGGACGTTTCACCAACATCCATGTGGGCTGGCCGGGAAGGGTTCATGACGCTCGCGTCTTCAGGAACACCAATCTGTTTAAACGGCTGCAGCAAGGGACTTACTTTCCGGACCAGAAAATAACCGTGGGGGATGTTGAAATGCCAATTGTTATTCTTGGGGACCCAGCCTACCCCTTAATGCCATGGCTCATGAAGCCATACACAGGCAGCCTGGACAGGAGTCAGGAGTTGTTCAACTACAGGCTGAGCAAGTGCAGAATGGTGGTAGAATGTGCATTTGGCCGTTTAAAAGGTCGCTGGCGATCCTTATTGACTCGCTCAGACCTCAGCCAAACCAATATCCCCATTGTTATTACTGCTTGCTGTGTGCTTCACAATCTCTGTGAGAGCAAGGGGGAGACCTTTATGGCAGGGTGGGAGGCTGAGGCAAATCGCCTGGCTGCTGATTACTCGCAGCCAGACACCAGGGCGATTAGAAGAGCACACGATGAAGCGCTGCGCATTAGGGAAGCTTTGAAAACCAGTTTCATGACTGGCCAGGCTACAGTGTGAAATTTATGTTTGTTTATCCTTCCTGAAAACCCGCCCCCTTTATTGACTCATTCTCTGTAAGGAACCCACCCTCCCCCTTCCCCCAGCTTGCTTTCAAAGGAAATAAAGTCACCATTGTTTAAAAATCATTTATTCTTTATGAATTGATTATAAAAAGAGGGAGAGAACCTGAGTGGGGTTTGGGAGGAGGATCAGCGGGAAGGAAAAGCCCAGTAAAAAAAGGTTAAGAAAATGGCAGCCTTTTGCTTGGGCTGTCCACTGGGGTGGAATGGGAGGGTGTACGGAGCCTCCCCCCCCCCGTGTTCTTACACATCTGGGTGTGGAGGCTATGGAAAATGGTGAGGAGGTAGGGGGGTTATACAGGGGCTGTAGCGGCACAGAACCTGAGTGGGGTTTGGGAGGAGGATCTGCGGGAAGGAAAAGCCCAGTAAAAAAAGGTTAAAAAAATGGCAGCCTTTTGCTTGGGCTGTCCACTGGGGTGGAATGGGAGGGTGTACGGAGCCTCCCCCCCCGTGTTCTTACACGTCTGGGTGTGGAGGCTATGGAACATGGTGAGGAGGTAGGGGGGTTATACAGGGGCTGTAGCGGCACTCGGTTCTCCAGCAGCCGTTCCTGAAGCTCCACCAGACGCCGGAGCATGTCTGTTTGCTCACGCAGCAGCCCCAGCGTTGCTTCCCGACTCCTCTGATCTTCCTGCCGCCACCTCTCATCTCGAGCGTCTCTCCTCTCCTCACGTTGGTCCCTCCTGTCCTCACGTTGGTCCCTCATGTCCTCACGTTGGTCCCTCCTGTCCTCACGGTCACTGGCTTCTTTCCTATACTTGCAAGCCGTCTCCTTCCACTCATTCAGATGAGCTCTTTCATTCCTGGTGGATTGCATGATTTCGGAAAACATCTCTTCTCTCGTTTTTTTTTTACGACGCCTTATCTGGGATAGCCTTCGGGAAGGAGGAGGGAGGCTTGAAACATTTGCACCTGCTGGAGGGAGTGAAAAAAGGAGAGAATTTTTTTAAAAGATACATTTTTCAGAACAATGCTTATACTCTTTCACGGTGTATACTATTCACATTACATAGCACATGTGATTTCTGTGCAAGGTCGCATTTTGCCTCTTAATATTGAGTGCCTGTGGCTTTGCTGCTAGAGATCACAGACGCAGGTCGGGGAAACAGAATTCACCTTGCATGCTGCCATGGTAAGCCACTGTCTTTAGGCTTCTGCGCCCTGCTTTCCCACATACCAAGCAAAGCCCGTTGTGCTGCAGTTTTCCTGTTAGCTTGTTTTCTGCTGCTGAAGGTTAACACCCCCCCCCATCCAATTCTCTGGGATGAGTGCTTTATCCCTCCCCCCACCGCGTGGCTGGTATCAGGGAAGATCCCTGCAGGAACCAAACTAACACCCCCCCCCCACCCGCCATGAATTCTCTGGGATGAGTGCTTTATCCCTCCCCCCACCGCGTGGCTGGTATCAGGGAAGATCCCTGCAGGAACCAAACTAACACCCCCCCCCCACCCGCCATGAATTCTCTGGGATGAGTGCTTTATCCCTCCCCCCACCGCGTGGCTGGTATCAGGGAAGATCCCTGCAGGAACCAAACTAACACCCCCCCCCCACCCGCCATGAATTCTCTGGGATGAGTGCTTTATCCCTCCCCCCACCGCGTGGCTGGTATCAGGGAAGATCCCTGCAGGAACCAAACTAACACCCCCCCCCCACCCGCCATGAATTCTCTGGGATGAGTGCTTTATCCCTCCCCCCACCGCGTGGCTGGTATCAGGGAAGATCCCTGCAGGAACCAAACTAACACCACCCCCCCCACCCGCCATGAATTCTCTGGGATGAGTGCTTTATCCCTCCCCCCACCGCCTGGCTGGTATCAGGGAAGATCCCTGCTAGCAAAACGCGAAAAGCTCTGGGCCAATCCTCCCCCCCCCCCTTGCACTTGGCTAAATGCAGGGAAGGATTTCTTTTCAGCCACAGGCAAACAGCCCAGTAGGAACGGCCACCTCAGTCCCCTTAATTAAATTCCCTTATTTCAACCAGGTTACCCTAAGCGATATCACTCTCCTGAGGATTACACAGCAAGATAAAGAACGGATGTTGCTTGAATGCCAGCAAACACCGGGACCATACGCTGCCAGGCTCTGTCAGGCAATGATACCAGATTACTTGCTACTAGCATGGCGTGGTCAAGTGTCCTACCATGGAGGACGGAATAAGGCTGCACTGCCCAGAAACCTTGTGGCAAGGCTTTTGGAGTACCTCCAGGAGAGCTTCATGGAGATGTCCCTGGAGGATTTCCGCTCCATCCCCAGACATGTTAACAGACTTTTCCAGTAGCTGTACTGGCTGCGAATGCATCCCAAGTGCTCAGGGCAAATTAATCATTAAAAATGCTTGCTTTTAAACCATGTTTTATATTTTAAAAGGTAAACTCACCTGAGGTCCCTTCCATGGGGTCATGGTCTTGGGTGCTGGCTTGGGAGGCTTGGGAGGGTACTTCAGTCAGGGTGAGAAACAGTTCCTGGCTGTTGGGGAGAACGGAGAGCTGGGTGCTCTCTGCCAGCTCGTCCTCCTCCTCCTCCTCCTCTTCCCCTTCCGCGGAATCATCAGGTGTCCCTGATGAGATTATCCCCAGCTCGGAATCCACAGTCAGAGGTGGGGTAGTGGTGGCGGCCCCCCCTAGAAATGCATTTAGCTCAGCGTAGAAGCGGCATGTCCGCGGCTCTGACCCGGAGCGACCGTTTGCCTCCTTTGCTTTTTGATAGGCTTGTCTGAGCTCCTTGACTTTCACGCGGCACTGATCTGTGTCCCTATTGTGGCCTCTCTCCATCATGCCCTTGGAAATTTTTTCATAAGTTTTGGCATTTCGTCTTTTCGAACGCAGTTCAGCTAGCACTGAATCCTCTCCCCATATAGAGATCAAATCCAGTACCTCCTGTACGGTCCATGCTGGTGCTCTTTTTCGATTATCAGCCTGCATGGTTACCTGTGCTGATGAGCTCTCTGTGGTCACCTGTGCTCTCCACGCTGTGCAAACAGGAAATGAAATTCAAATGTTCCCGGGGCTTTTCCTGTCCACCTGGCCAGTGCATGCGAGTTCAGATTGCTGGCCAGAGCGGTCACAATGGTGCACTGTGGGATAGCTCCTGGAGGCCAATAACATCGAATTGCGGCCACACTAACGCTAATTCGAATTGACAAATTCGATTTTGGCGCTACTCCGCTCGTCGGGGTGGAGTACAGAAATCGAATTAAAGGGCCCTTTAATTCGAATTAAATGGCTTCGTTGTGTGGACGGTTCCAGAGTTAATTCGAATTAAAGCCACTAAATCCGAATTAAAGGTGTAGTGTAGACCAGGCCTTAAACAGACCTAGGGACTCAGCTCTGTTCTAATGGTTTGAGGTGCTAGAGAACTGCAAATGAGATGCTCTCAGTCGCCAAGGAAAAGTGAAGTATATATACATCATTCTTGCACAACCCCTAAAGGCTGGCTGTGGAGTAGCAATACAGCTTCAGTGGAAGCTATTGTTCATACATAGGGTTATTACAGATGCTGTCTGGGGTAGTGGCAGAGATTGATATGGTTTAAATGATGGCCCAGAAGGTACTGTAGGGTAGATGAAACCTTTACAGTGGTATAATATCCTGAATCCTGCCTCTGAGGGTTAGAGCTTGCCTGGTACAAATGTCCTTGCCAAGGTCAGTGAGCAAGGAAGACCTTATGTTTAGATACCTTCAGATCCTTCTGAGGAAACCAAATTGCATACACAATATGTAAGTTTTGATATTTTGAAAAAGCTGATAATTTCAAGGCTCTTATGGTACATTCTTGCAGAGAGAACAGTATTGGGGTTCCCTGGTGATTTTCCATCATTATAAATTCACTCATGATTGAAAGCAAGTAATTTATAATGGATGATGCCTTCAAGGTAGACTGAGATTGCTACCTGCTGTTACAGCTGGTAAAAGAAAAAAATAGTAACTATATGTTGGGTGATAATTTAACCCGTTAATTTTACACACATATTTTAGAGATTAAACAGCTGAACAGAAACTTGTGGTAAAACCAGGCTGTTTCCAAAATCCACACTTTTATATTCCTATAATTCATTAATCTTTGATTCTGAAAATATCATATACTTCTCATGCAATGGGTTATGTAACTATGAAACCTCACTTTTACCTGAATAATGTGGGTTATACACTTTCACTTCAGATACAGGCATATCTTCTCCCTAGCACCTAGTAAAATGGAGTTGGGTACTAGAGATCTCTAGATGGGGAAGAGGGGGAGGAATCATTCCTCCTAGGCCATAGAGTAGGAGTGTAGCTGCACCTTGAAGTTGGCCCTAGCACCCACTCTGCAGGAAGAAAGATTTCAGGATTTATATAGTGGTTGAACCTCCAGTCACAACCTCTCCCCAACACTACACACAAGGATCTTCACACAAGAGAAAGGATTTGGTTACCACAGTCAAACTTCACCCCCTTTGATCAAAAAGTAGACTTTCATGGGGTCTTCAGCCAAAGGGTGCTCTGGACCTTCAGAGAAAGGAGCAGGATTAACTCCATAGTGCCTGTGCCAAGTAAATGAAATACAATGCAGTATTGCCAAATGCAAGCATTCAAAAACCATGCTTCAGGGCCCCCCAAAATCATGATTGGTTTAAAAATTGTGAGATTTTAAAAATATATCTTTGAGGTCTTTTTATTTGCTTCCTGGTTTTCAAGATGGTAGGGTTCATGTTTTCAAGCTTTTCTTCACAACTATGAGGGCTAGAAACTTACATTTTTGAAAATGAAAGTTCAGGTTATCATGTACTCTGATGATCCTAGAGCTAAGATTTTAAGGAAAACACCAACTATCGTAGGCTTGTGATGAAATCAGAAAAGTTGATAACACTGGCAGTGAGGTAAGTTCCTCCTGACTTTTGAAGTGCACTAAAATTTAATTTCAGCACATTTTAGTACCCAAATTTTCCCTTTGGCAGCAAAGGTTAACCTGTGGGTTCTGTATTAAACATTTTTTAAGCACTCAAGTGAAAGGTTCTAAAAGTATAGAATTTCTCCCCATGATTTTTCAAGGAACAATCCTAATGATTATTATTAATAATAAAAATTGAAAACAATGTCCTCCTTGTACAAAAGAAGCAAGTGAAGGATGGACTCTTGGAGAGTTTGCAATGCTACTAAAAAAAGATCGCCCCAAATGAAAATGCCACTTTTGATATTCTAGCGGCTATTGTTGCTGCAGCTGGCAGTATTTCTCCAGCAGCATTTCCATGTCCACTGTCACATCTGATCTTCAGACACCAAGAAGACACTAGAACAGTAGCAGCCTATTCTAATGCTCAGACTACATTTGCCAGAAAAGCTATAAGCTGCAACTCACCCACCACTGTAGAATCTGCTGTCTCCTGCTACTATGAGGATGATTAACTCCCTGATAGCAAGATCTATTATGCTCTTGAAAAGTCTCCCAAGGGAATTGGTGAAATCCCCACTGCTTGGGAAAAAAACTCTGGAAAATATACTGCAGGTAATAATTGCAATAGGTCTTTTCTGGCTAAATTTTACACTCTGAGCCAGATTCTTCACTGATAGATGAATCAAATAGTACCACAGAATCTCTAAGGATAGAAATTCCATGCTTGAACAATAAGAGTATAGCAGTCAGAATATACTACTGACCACCAGACCAGGATGGTGACAGTGACTGTGAAATGCTCAGAGAGATTATAGAGGCTGCAAAGGCAGAAAACACAATAATGGGGGATTTTAACTATCCTCATATTGACTGGGTATGTGTCACCTCAGGAAGGGATACAGAGATAAAATTTCTAGGCACGATAAATAACTGATTCTTGAAGCAGCTAGTCCTTGAACCCATAAGGGGAGAGACAAGAGACAATTCTTGATTTAGTCCTAAGTGGTGCACAAGATCTGGTGCAAGAGGTGAATATAGCTGAACCGCTCAGTATTAAAGACTGTAATGTAATTAAATCTTACATTATGGGAGGGGAAAAGTGCCAAAGAAACCCACCACCTTAACATTTAACTTAAAAAAGGGGAACTACACAAAAATGAGGAAGCTAGTAAAATGAAAATCAATAGGAACAGTCACAAGAATGAAATACCTGCAAACTGCATGGAGACTACAGAAAAACATCATAACAGAAGCTTAAACTAATTGTATGCCCCAAACTAAAATACACAGTAAGAGAAGCATTATATATATATATACACACACATAGACACTACCATGGCTAAGTAAAAGAGGTAGTTAAAGGTAAAAATTGGAAAGTCAAATCCTAGTGAGGAAAATAGAAAGGAGCATAAATTCTGGGAAGTCAAGTGTAAAAAGTATGATAAGGCAGGCTAAGAAAGAATTTGAGGAGCAACTAGCTAAAGACCTAAAAACTATCAGGAAAACATTTTAAAGTACATCAGAATCAGGTAGCCTGGCAAATAGCCAGTGGGGCTACTGGACGATTTGCTAAAGGAGCACTCAAGGAAGACCAAGCCATTGAGGAGAAGCTAAATGAATTCATTCCATCAGTCTTCGCTGCAGATGATATGGGAGAGAGCCCCACATTCGAGTCATCCTTTTTAGGTGACAGAGCTGAGGAATTGTTCCATATTGAAGTGTCAATAGGAGAGGTTTTGGAACACATTGATAAATTAAAGAGTAATTGTAATGGGGCTCCATTCACCACATTGGCGCCTCCTGCTGGCCATCTTGGGGATTAGCCCTGCAGATGGTGCCTCTCCTGATGGTGCCTCGCCCACTGTCACTTCTGCTTCTGGACCCATGTCACTCCAGGGACCACGGCATCCTCTTCATGACACAGCCCTCCAGCTGTGTCACGATCTGTGCTCCTACCTTCCAGGGGTGAGTGTGGTAGTCCAACTCTCCCACCACTTCCCCAGTTTCAACTGCAGCCAATTGTCTGGACACTTCCCCACTGTCCCAGCACCCTCTTCACTCGTGCCTCAGGGCCTCAGCCTGAAAATCCCAGCAGATAGCCAGGAGCTCTCTCTAGATGCCCCGGTCCCTGCTCTGTCCAGGGTGCTAGCTTCTTTCTGCCTGCCATGCACTCAGTCCTCCCTCCTTAAGCTCCAGGGAGTAACTGACCTTGCTCTGCCCTACAGCTCTTTTTATATGGGCCTATCAGGCCCTGACTGGCTGCTCCTCTTAGCCCTTCTCTAATCGGCTGTCTTCTGTGCAGCCTCCCTAGAGCTCTGTTAAACCCTTAGAGGCCAGTGTGGGGCCCAGCGCCCCACCACAGTAATAAGTCACCAGGACCAGCTGGTATTCACCCAAGAATTCTGAAGGAACTCAAATATAATTGCAGAATTACAAACACTGGTATGAAGCCTATTGTTTAAATCAACTTCTGTAACAGACAGATGACTGGAAGGTAACTAATGTAATGCTGATTTAAAAAAAAAAAAAAGGCTCCAGAATACAGCCAGGCAATTACAGGCCGGTAAGCCTAACTTCAGTACCAGGAAAATTGATTAAAACTATAGTAAGGAACAGAACTATCAGACACATAGATAAAAGTGATATGTTGGAGAAGAGTCAACACAGATTTGGTAAAAGGAAATCATGCCTCCACCAATCTATTCTTTGAGAAAGTCAACAACATGTGGACAAATGTGATCCACTGGAGATCATGTACTTATACTTTCAGATAGCCTTTGACAAGGTTCCTCACTAAAAACTCTTAAGCAAACTAATCAGTCATGGAATAAGAGGGAAGGTCCACACATGGATCAGTAAGTGGTTAAAAGATAAGAAACAAAGGGTAGGAATAAATGGTCAGTTTTCACAATACAGAAGTGGTTAAATAGTTGTGTCCTCCAAGGATATGTATTGGGACCTATGCTGTTCAACATATTCAGATCCGGAAAAGGAGGTGAATAGTGAGGTGGCAAAATTTGCAGACAATACAAAATTACTGAAGATTGTTAAGTCCAAAGCTGACTGCGAAGAGTTATAAACTTGGTGACTGGGCAACAAAATGGAAGATGAAATTCAATGTTAAGTGAAAAGTAATGCACACTGGAAAAATAATCCCACTATACACACAAAATGATAGGGTCTAAATTTGCTGTTACCTCTCAAGGAAGAGATCTTGGAGTCATTGTGGATAGCTCTCTGATAACATCTGCTCAATGTGCAGCGGCAGTCAAAAAAGCTAACAGAATGTTAGGAACCATTAGGAAAGGGATAAATAAAAGACAGAAAATATCATAATTTCACTATATAAATCCATGGTATGACCATCCCTTGAATACGGTGTGTGCTTTGGTTGCTCCGCCTCAAAAAAGATATATTCGAATCGGAAAAGGTACAGAGAAAGGCAACAGAAATTACTAGGTTTATGGAACAGATTCCATATAGGACTTTTTCATAAGAGTGGAAAAGCCAATATTTGACCCTATGTACCTGGGCCAGCGTCCCTATTTCCTTCATCACTAGCATCTCTTTTATAGCCTGCATCAGTCAACCTGCCATCCTCCTGTTATCTCCATACAGCAACACACTACACAAAGATTTTCAATGATGTGTAGTGGAATTTAGGTTCCTAAATCCATCTTTAGGAACCGAAGGGGCCTAATTTTCAAAAGTGCTGAACACACAACAGCTCCCAGGGAAAATCAGAATATTTAATTAAGTGCCTAAACATAAATTTAAGAGACTAATATTGTTGCACTTATTTAGTTAGTTTTCAACAGTAAAAAGATGCCAGTACAAAGTTTTCAGGCGCCCTAACAATTAATGTTACAACATAATACTTTCAAGCAACATTAACAAGCAAACATCCAAACAAAACTCAACCCTGCCAGCGCAACTCAGCCAGCCCACTAGCAAAAAGCTTCTTTTCCATCCTTCACTTTAGGCTATTCTGTTTTAAAACCTTAGCCTATAGCCAATTCCTGCCTTTTTGGAGTCTTTGTGCATAGTAGCAATCATGCAACATGCTGATGCTGGCGCTAATACAGGGGATGCTGGCCTTGTCTATGTTGGGGATTGCTCTGATTTCAGCCATTGAGGGCCAGACACCAATGTAGCTGCATTGGTACAACCCTTAGCATAGACATGCAAAGCCACAATTTACACTAGTGGTGCTTTCCCCTGCTTGAAATCCATATGAGATGGACCAGTGCCAATCAAAGCTTACAGTTGTTTATCCTGTCTACACTAAAGGTTATCATCAACTGACCACCAGCGAAAAGAATCAGGGCAAATCCCCAGTTCAGAAAAGGCCTTGGGTTGAAACCAGCAAAATAGGAAACTTCTCACTGGCGCTCTCTCTCATATTGCATGCTGGAAATGGCCAGAGTATATGTCTCCTGCTTAATGTGAATGCAGAGTGCATTGTTTAGAAAATCAGACCTTAACCTTATTATAAAATGGCAGTGTAATTATATGGTAATTGACTGCACATTCAATGGCTACATAAAAAGCAAAGTATTGAGAAAGCGTCACTAGGTTAGAAAAAATATTGGTATAATTAAACCATGATAAATAGTAGCAGGAACCTGAATGTTGTTTGGCTTCCTTTTACTCCTCTGCTTCTAACTTTCAGCAAAGATTTATAAATGTGAGGTTTAAAAGCATCTCCCGAGCACTCCTTGGTAGTAATTGTGTTCGCCATTACTGACATTCTGTGCATCAGTGCAGAATATGGGAGACTGCTAGCTCTTTGTATCTTCTTTCCTTTGATCACTGCTTCGCTAAATAATATAGGAGATTGCCAAGATTTTGCTTTAGTGTCAATTTATCACAAAGTAAGCACCATTGCTTGCTATTGGTTTGAGCTGATGCATTGCTGTCAATGCCTATTTTGTACCAGAACAATAGCTAAAATGCTATGTCACTAGATTGTCATTCAGTGGACTGGATTTCTCATCAACTGAAACAGTTCATAAACTATATTCTCTGAGCTGTTAGCATTTAAAAATTCCTAAAACTGAGGGAGCTCCAACCGATTTGGTGATTTTTGAATTGCAGAATCTCACTTCAATTTCTTCCTTCTGGTTTGCGGTTTGTTTTTTGTTTTTGCTTTTTAGTTTCTACTGTTTTTCCCTTAAGGCTTTTTAAAAAAGATTGTTCTCTCACAGCAAAGCTTTCAGAGGGAGACATCTATTTCACATGTTATGGCCCAGTACGTGATATGGAAGCCAAACTCCAGCAGCATTTTAACAGACAGTCTTAGCTGATTGGGCACATTATTTAGCTTAACCTCTCTGCGCATCAAATGATCAAATAACTGACTGAAACTTTAAAAGCAAAGCAATTAACATGAAATCAAAATGGATACTAAATAAATCAATCACATATAAATACAGTACCCTTTTTCTTCCAAAGCTTCCCTATCCTGATTATCAGTTATTTTCTCCAAAGCATTAAGGAATCCCTCGAAGATTTTATAGTGTATTTTATCATTACCTTGTTAACGTTTCCCAGTTTTAAAGCTGTCTGTTGTAGCATATGTTAGTGAAATGCACGTGCACAAGTCTTTTAATTTTGCACCTAGGTAAAGACCCTCAAAGGCCTTTAGGCACCTAACTGTCATTGATTTTAATTGGGAGTTAGATGCCTAAATACTTTTGAGGATGTCGGCTCTAGACCTTTAAAAAATATAGTAAACCTGATGGGCACGCATGACCTCAGAAAAATCTAAGTTTATTTCAGGCTGAATACTGGTTTAACTCTATCACTCATAATGTTACTCTGCTACTTCATGAGAAACACAAAGTAAATATACATGTGTATTTTCTGTACCTATTCTAACTAACTGAATTTATCTTTTTTTTCTTTTTTCTTTCTTTCAGTTTTACAGAATTTGGAAGCACTTAGGAGCTAACTAACCATTATTTCAATTTTTTTTTTGCCTTTATAAAATGCTGGAAAACTCTGTAGTAATTAGAAATGAATCACTCTTCAGGAATTATCTTCAGTTTTAATCGTAGTGACTGTTAAACTGGTTTTGGACTTAGGTAGTCAGCAAATGCATTATTTAAACTATCTAATGATGTGCTCTTTGCTGAGGGTCAAAGCTTACTGATGCACTACTTTTTATTCACCACAAAGTTTCTCTGTGTAAACTTGGTAAATCAGAAATCTTTTCCTTAACAGAGAAGGAAGGGAATTTTTCAATTGTGGGTATATAGCAGGGGGGTAAAACTAATGGTGCATTGGGGAGGAGAGATAGAGAGGAAAGGCCTTTTAATAGCAATTAGAACTGAAAATGGATGGTCTAACATTGATCTGTGGAACTAAGAATTCTTATCAGAGTCCAGTTTCTGCTTTTATCAGCTTAAGTCATCATATAAATAGATTCCTCATAGATAAGATATCTTTAAATGAGGGATACAAAAGGTTAACCATAGGTCCTCATCATTAATATTGAACACCTCTTCTCAGATACATTGGACAAATCTGTGATGTGTTGCAGAAATAAGTCTTTCCTCATCGGATACTATTTCAGTGGAACCATCATCTCCCTCTCCCATTCCTAGGCTCCAAAAATGATTTCTGTTGGCTGAGCACCACATCTGTGTTGGTTTAAGTGGCTCTCCTAAATGGAACAAACCGTGCCTAAGTGCCCTTGAGTTTAGATTCTCCTTTTCTGATTCTGCTTTAAATTAATCTGCTATAAATCCAGAACAACTCCATTGAATCAAAGTAAATGGAGTTATATCAATGTGAAACTGATGTAAGTGAGATCAGAATCAGGCACATGTTTCATCAGCAGTGAAATGCCGCTCAGGAGCAAAAGGTATTTCATCCCTGAGCCACACTGATCTCATCAGATACAGTGGGGTCACTAAGATGATGACTGGACATACATGTAAGCCTATTTGCAAACACAAAGATGAGAAAGCAATCCTTAACAATCAAGAAAGTTATATAGATTTTGGACAATTCCTGGAGGATTTTAATTTGACAACTTTGGACAATAAACTCCTATTTTCTAATTTAGGAGTTGGAATTGCAAAACATGAAGCATCTGTCAGCACAAGGAAGATCAGATACTTATATATCACATTTCAGAATCTTTGTCGAAGTCTGATACAGATGCTAGATCATAGGTCGATTCTGCTCTCACTGAGGGCAGTAGCAACACTCCTACTGAGTTCACTGGGAGTAGGCAAGTCCCCACAATGCCTGTTAAAGTAACAGTGCACTAAAGCATTTGACCGCTACCATTTCATGATAATAACGGTGAACATGATGAAGAATAAAAGAGGTCTGAAAGACATTAGGCTAGAGGAGAAGGAATCATTTGGATAAATATTTCATATGCAACTTGGTCCAGAATTAATCAGGGTGACAGTGCAGATTTTACACCTGGATATTCCTTAGTGAACTTCGTCAGTATCGCTGTTGGGAGCAGAATAAGTATGAAGGGAGATTTCAAGAGACTTTTCTAAACAATATCACTGTGGGCTCTGAGCAAACAGAACTATATAATAGAAGTGGGTGTAAATAGGGGACATTAAATATACATTAGAATCATAGAATGTTAGGGTTGGAAGAGACCTCAGGAGATCATCTAGTCCAATCCCCTGCTCAAAGCAGGACCAGCACCAACTAAATCCTCCCAGCCAGGACTTTGTCAAGCCGGGCCTTAAAAACCTCTAAGGATGGAGATTCTACCACCTCCCTAGATAACCCATTCCAGTGCTTCACCACCCTCCTAGTGAAATAGAGTTTCCTAATATCCAACCTAGACCTCCTCCACTGCAACTTGAGAGCATTGCTTCTTGTTCTGTCATCTGCCACCACTGAGAACAGCCTAGCTCCATCCTCTTTGGAACCCCCCTTCAGGTAGTTGAAGGCTGCTATCAAATCCCCCCTCACTCTTCTCTTCTGCAGACTAAATAACCCCAGTTCCCTCAGCCTCTCCAGCCCCCTGATCATTTTTGTTGCCCTCCACTGGACTCTCTCCAATTTGTCCACATCCTTTCTGTAGCGGGGGGACCAAAACTGGATGCAATACTCCAGGTGTGGCCTCACCAGTGCCAAACAGAGGGGAATAATCACATCCCTCAATCTGCTGGTAACACTCCTACTAATACAGCCTCTCGTCCACTGTAATCCCCAGGTCCTTTTGTGCAGAACTGCCGCTTAGCCACTCGATCCCCAGCCTGTAATGGTGCATGGGATTCTTCCTTCCTAAGTGCAGGACTCTGCACTTGTCCTTATTGAATCTCATCAGATTTCTTTTGGCCCAATCCTACAATTTGTCCAGGTCACTCTGGACCCTATCCCTACCCTCCAGGATATCTACCTCTCCCCGCAGCTTAGTGTGATCTGTGAACTTAGAATAATAGAATCATAGAATATCAGGGTTGGAAGGGACCTCAGGAGGTCATCTAGTCCAACCCCCTACTAACCCCCTAGCAGGACCAATCCCCAACTAAATCATCCCCGCCAGGACTTTGTCAAGCCTGACCTTAAAAACCTCTAAGGAAGGAGATTTCACCACCTCCCTAGGTAACCCATTCCAGTGCTTCACCACCCTCCTAGTGAAAAAGTTTTTCCTAATATCCAACCTAAACATCCCCCATTGCAACTTGAGACCATTACTCCTTGTTCTGTCATGGTGCAATTGATCCCATCATCCGGATTATTAATAAAGAAATAATTAAATAAAAAAAATAATTCTGGTGCAAATGCTGCCCCCTTAACTCCATGGAAACTGCAGAAGTGGTGGAGTTCTCCTGCACGATGCAAGGATTTGGGAGAGTGCATGCTGAGGTGTACACACCTATGTGCCACACAGTGCCCAGCTGTGGAGGATCAATCAGTACCCCGCGGCACATTGAACATTTTGGAGTGTTGGATAGGGACAGGCTGAGGATGCAACAGGATTTGAGATGGTGGATCATCAGCCATGGTAGGGGGGGGGGCGGAGGAGACAGGACTACGGGCGTGGGAGGCAATGTTTACAGACGCTCCGGGGGATAATGAATCACTGAGGCTGCAGTAGTGGCCATGGAGTGGGTTCTCTGAACTGAAGGCTAGGATTCCATAGTTTTGGTTCTTCTTCTCATGTTCCCTGCAGATGCCTCCAGCATTTGGGTTGCCTGGGCCTTTCCAGTGAGTTGACAATTTTTAATAGTCCCTTCTGGCCTTAAAATCTATGAGTCTTAGAACAAAATCAAAAAATCAGAAATGATTTATTTTAAATGAATACATACCATTGCATGTCACCTCTCATGGTATAAAAGTTGTCAACTCATTCAGAGTCCTGGTGAAAAAGATGCTCACTTTTTCAGTTCTCACGCCTAGACTGCTCACAAAATGACAATTTTAGAGGTATTCTGATGGTACTTCATTTATATGACACAGTCAGACCTTATCTGAAAGTACATCAGAGTAATTCAAACAGCTGGCTAATATCAGGCCTGTTTAAGTGCCCAGGCAAAGAAAAAATACTATGTTGGCTACAGAAACACAAATGAAAAATGCTTAAATTATCACCGTGCATTAAATGTCTTCCTCTGAGAAAATATATTTTGCAATGTGGGTTGTTGTCATTGGATTCTCCTTAGGTTAAGGTACATCCAGTGGCAAAGCTAAATTCAGAGAAATACATTGGTGTGAATTTCATTGCACATCTGGTGGGATGATACATTATATTCTAAATGTTCCCTGCTGAAAGAAAAAATGCCATTTAATGGGTAGGGGATGGAGAATTTAGGCAAGCATTTCTAATTATTGTGTTATAGGGCTTGAGAAAATAGAAGTAGTGGAAGAAAAAGCAATAGTGAATTGTATTTGCTTATGTTCCTGTCTTTTATTTGATTTTCCTCATAGATGTCCCAAATGTGACTCAAGGTGCCCAGGGTAGCCCACATTGAAAATTCCAAGATAAGGACAGGCTGCAAAAAGGAGAGCAGATTCTCCCAAAACTGGTGGTTAACACTGTAGTTGGATCCACCAACCAGTCACATACTGCGATCCTGATCCACTACACTGGTTATCAAGAAGCTGAAAAAAAGAAATCACACAGTCCCCTTATTGCATTCCAGTCTCTGGTTCCCAATCAGCAAATAGGTCCAGTAAACTGAGAAGTTATTTTAAACTCTATTCACTATACAAAATGTTCTTCTGCTCACCAAAGGGCCAGTCACATTACCAAATCAATACTAGTTTTGATCTTACACAAAACACCACACTGCCTGCCAATCCTTTACTATCTAAAACTAAAGCTTTTATTATAAAAGAAAAGATAGAGAAGAGAGGTGTTAAATGGTCAAAGCAATCAGATACATACATATGGCTTCAGAGTCCATGTATCAGGACTCTTAGCAGCATTGGTAAGTTTGCTGGCTTGTAAAGTCCCTCTGGAACACATCCAAAGCTTGGATGGGTCTATCAGACCTTTGTTCAAAGCTTCAGTTTGTAGAGAAGTTACTCCAGACATGAGAAGCAGGATTGAAGACAAAATGAAGAAGATGTAGCTACCTTTTTATATCCTTTGCCATGTGGCATTTACATCCTCTGCCCCAAACACAAGTTCACAGCACATAGGCATGGAAAAGCTCTTGGTGTCCCCTGTCCACAGCCATGTCACATTGGCATAGCCCCTCACTTCTCTCAATTGGTTCATTGTACAGCTGATTGCCCTTGATGGGCCATTAAGCAGGCTCAATAGTGCTGATGCCAATCTGTCTGGGAGTATCACCCAAAAACGTTAAATTTGAATGCAGATATATCACATATATTTATAACTCACAATACAAAGATGATACATTTATATATATATACACAAGATAACCATACTTAGCAAATCATGACTTTTCCACTGATAGCATATCTTGTAAGATTCATTGCAATTTTGTAATAATGGTATCAATAGTATTATATATGGTCACCCATGTTCCATACAGCATTACACCATAGATCAATATAAGAGAATGGCAGCGTGTTATTGCTGTGGAGTTTAAAGGTGATTTACAAATGCGCATGTTAAAAAATAATTGTAGAATTCCATGCTGCATGTCCAGAATAACCATGGTAATAAGACATGCAGCACATCTTTAGCTAAAATCTTCATGGATTTTTCTTTTTGCAGGAGTGCAGCTCCTCTGCAGATCAGTGGCTCCCAACCTCTATGATGTCCCAGCAGGCACTCTCCTGGAGATCTCACATCCGTCACTGAAACCTGCCAGAGCCTCCATGCTACTAACAGGCCTGAACTTGCTCCCATTCAATCAATGGCAAGAGTCCGATGATTTGATGAAGCAGGAGCAGGCTATATGGACCAAATACTGAGCACTTCCTTAGAGGTGATCTGAAGTCCAGCTGACATCAACACCTCCTTGACTTTAATTCCCATTGATCTCATGGCATCCAGTCCCATACAGGCAAGGTATATATATATTTTTATATATACACAAATGATATACAAAGGCAGCTGGCTAATGTATGTTATGCTTCCCAGGGGTACACAAGCTGGTGAGGCACCTTACTACTACCTGCCCTTAGCATGAGGAAGACTTGTCTGTGCCTGCCAGGTGTCAGCCCCCCAACTCCACTGGTCATGGGCAACACAAGCACTCCCCCATAGGCCTACGCAGGCCCCGTTGTCGCTCTAAAAGGTTAACAATGGGCACACTCCAGCCCTTGATCCTTCCGAGAGTCTCCATGGAGTGTCCAGTCCCTGATCCATTGGATGCTCAGTGTCCACAGATTCGCTGCTCCCAAAGGAAAAGTACACTCCAGCTTCCCAGTTCCACCTCAGATCAATGCTCTGCTTAACACACACCACTTAGACACATTTATAGTAAAATCAAATGTATGTGTATTGAACAAAGCATCAAGTTCAAGTAATAGCAAGTAGAAGTATTGGAAACAAATACTGTAGTTACATATAAAATGAAATCATAATATGTATTCTAGAACTTAGACTTACTCTTTTAGAGTAATCCTCACCTCTGCTTTACAGCCACACTGGTAGTGACCCTCCTGTCATAAGACAAACATGCTGTTAGCTTGTCTTCTCCGTGGAGGATAATGTGCATTTCTTTAATATACCAGACTAATCCTATGATCTTAGTCATAAATGGGACACCCCTACCTGCTGATTGTTTTTCCTGTTTATTCTGTCTTGTAGAATTCACAATCTTTTGATTGATATCTGTCTCAATATGCGAAAAGGCATGCAGTCTGAGGCATACAGTACTCAGATGCTCAGACAGAGAGAGAAGCATCTGTCATCACCTGCCCAAAAGGGACATGTCCCAGGTATGTCACCTCCTGGTGAGCTGCCTTCATTCCTAGACCTTATGGACATTTTTTAGTATAGATGCAAAATTCCTTAACTATTACCCATACATACATTTCACAATGATTATGACAACCCATGGGCTCTTGGCTCTCAGTACAGATCTCCCATGCCACCCTTTGCTCAACTATGATGTATATATCTGAAGCAGGGGATCCCTGTAAAACCCTATGCCCCCTTGTGCACTCTTCCAGTTAGCACTAAGAGGTCTCTGGGTCACAGCTAGCATGACAACAATACCGCAACCCTGGCCCAGGGGTGGTGGTGGCATGGTCCCCTAGACCAGTGTATCTTGGAGTTAGCATCCATTAATAGGATGAAGCAGTTTACCCTAGAAAAGTAGCCATAAAGCAGCTGAAGATGGCCAATGTCTAGGTTCCTTTGTACAGAGGAACTCTGCTGGTGTACAGTGACTCCACCAGCTAGTTGTTTTTTTCCACTTCGATGCAAGGGGAGGAAGGGTGTATGTCAGAGGCACTATCTGGTTCAGCCCCACGCTCTCTGGGGACACTGGTTCTTTGTTTAGAAAAACGTTTGGTGTGGCACACTGTCCAACTAGATTACAATACTAAGCATAAGAATTCTACAATGTGGATTTAGGGACCAATTCCAACTTTTCAGAGGTTCTGAGTGCCTTCACTTCTGGCTGAAGTCAATGAGAGGTGAGATTATTCTAATCAGTACCCCATCTCTCATTCAGTACTTTCATTACCTGTTCCATGTGGCCCCATTCCTTCCCCCTAGTTAGGACAGCCTTGAGAGCCCTTTGTTTCATCCACTCCTGTGGAAGGACTCCTACTTCGCCTGTGGTCTGTGCAGCCAGGATAGGGTAGCCCCCAAATTCCTGCCTGCAGTCCTGATCCCGCTTCACCTGGATGCAGGAAGGCTAGGTTTGTGACCAGCTGCTTCCTTCCTTGCATATTGAAACTGGACCTGAGAACTAGGAAAATTGATGCAGCTAAGTCAGCTAAAATTGGGTCAAGAGGCTTGAGAAGCCCCAGGCAAGGGTTTAAATTAATAATCCTGGGGAGCAAGGAGCCAATTGGCTCCCATCTCTATACGGCTGGCCAATAGTCTATGGAGCGCCTGGGGAAGGAATGGCCTGTTATAACAGCTGGGTCTACAAATTTACTCTAACTGTGAGCTCAAGTGTTAAAAGTTCATAAGATATTACAATAAGCTATAACAACAAATGTTGATGGGAAAAGGTACAAAAGGGAGACAGACTAACTGAATTTGTCTAAACAAAAAGGCCATGTTGATAGGATTCAAGGATTGTGTTGAAATTATGCTTGTTAAAAACAGGAGATGTGGAGCCAGAAGTTAATGAGCCAAAATTGGTGTGTTGGATATTAAGCCTAAATGGTGGACAAAATAATGAGGGGATGGGCTGTTCCACCCTTCACTCCCTTTCTGGGTCCTTACAAAGAACGAGATTGTGTGGAGAAGGCACAAAAGAACAAAAAGAATAAAAGAACAGTTGAAGGCGACAGGAGCGAGCTTCACCATCATGGCTGTCACCCCCACCATCTCCTGGGACCCTCGTCCATCATCATCTTGATCCTGAGCAGTGTCCTCACCAGATTGGGCCAGAAAGAGGGACCTGCGTGACATCTCCAACCCCAGCAGCTTCCGTTTAATCCCAAACACCACCTTGGATGACAGATATTACAATCTTTGATTCCAGCTAAGAGATTGTCAAACGAAGGAACTTTTCATTCTAAGACTGGACTTAAACAACAACAGCAGCAACATCTTCAGCCCATTTCAATTAACTTCTTCACTTTTCCCCAAAAGGATAGTTATGACCAGCTTTTATACCATCTCAGAGACTGTCAAACAGCAGTGGAGTTTTCCTTCTAAAAACTGTTTACAGCTAAAGAAAAAGGGAACAAGGGGGAATGTTAAAATGGAACTTGTAATTAATACTTTACGTTTCAAATGCTTTAACAGTTTTTCCTACTTTTCTGTATCTTTAATAAAACATTAAAAGGATTTTTAATAGTGTGTTTGCTCTGGTGCTGAGCAGGCTGAGGTCTCTGTATACCAAGCCCCGGACCTGTTTTAATACTGTTTAATGTTGGACAATGACTGGGTTATGATAACACCTTTAGCCCATTTATTTAATCTAAATTAATACAACAGGCCCTGTGTACACTCTCTTTTCCATTCTAAAGCTGCCCAGCACATTGCAGATCCAATCAAGTCTCCCACCCATTAAAACAGGTGGAGGGCATGCTATTCAGTACCTCTCATAACCACTCAATACCTTATGGGATCATGCTCTTTTAGCGCACAATCACATATTGCAGACAACAACTCTCATTGACTTCCATCTACAACTAGACCATGGTAATTCAAAACCAAGCACAGATCACTTGAAAGTTTTGTGAATTTTAGCTTATTTTTCCACATGGCTTGGATTTGTAACAAAATAAGTTGTGTGTGGCACTGGGTAGCATTTTGAACATTTTTTACAGCTCTCTATGGTATACAGTTAGCTGAATTGCTTCACTGAAATACAATGTTATAGCAACGTATGTAGTCCAATAGGGAAAAATCAGGATCACGTTATTCTTATGCTCATAAGTAGATCATGTCATTAAGCAACTATAATGTAGGTATTGTGAGGAGGGAATGTTCCTGCATTCTTTGTCCATCCTGGACCTGGATAGCATGTTGCCTTATTGTTTTAATTTTGTATGAATTATAAGAAGGTGCACGAGGTCTGCAGAGAAATCAAATTATTAAGTTGGACGTGGATATATATCAGTACATTAATATATATTTCCCTCCTCTGAACTGCAATGTAGCCATCTCTTTCCACCCAGAAATAGTAAAGTTTTTAAGGAACTTGAGCACATTACTGAAGTCACATTGCAATAACTCTAATAAACTGCACCTGTGGACTCCTCTCGGGTTTATTTATATACTGTATCACAGGTCATTAACAGAAAATAACCCACTGAGATACAACATTCTTGTTTACAGTGAGATTCTGGTGGTGACAGCAGGAACATAAAACATAAAATCAACGGGGAACACAGAACTAATAAAAAGACAAGGGTCTATAAAGCAGAAAAAACCCAAAGCCAACTGTGCACACACAAAAATAAAATAAAATAAACTTCCATCATAAAACAATCAAAATCTAGAGTATATTTACAGAGACTGGGGAGTCCAAAAACCCACTGAGCTTGAATATTTATGGGTGTCAGATTGAAAGTCAAGAAATCTGTGAGCTATTCAGAAACAAAACTTGATCAGCAGGCTATATCCTCAAGAAAAAGCTGATTGTGACCTTTTCCCATATAGCTCAGAAAAACCCACCCAGCAAGCAAACTCTCAGGTTAAAAGAAAAAAAAAATGTTTCTGAAACTGACAAGTTTCTGAAACTGTATGCAGCTTAATAAATTGTTACTCTCCTTAACATTGTGTTCAGGGGACCATCTAGTATCTTTAGGGCTGTAAAGGTATATACACTGTATAGGAATCATAAATATGTTGCTCAGAATTGGAGGTTTCATTTTGTGACATTGGGAAAAGGGTGTATTTTAAAGGGTCATGTCCAAAAATACAGAAGATCTGATGCAGATGAGGCTGTGAAGTTCTGGGGTCTTTTGGTAACTTGTAGACTTCACTACTTCTTCAGTTTTGTCTGAGCTGTTTGCTGCTTTACAATTCTTCCCATCAAAATTCCTATTATGGTACTACATACACAAAGTGAAAACATACTTTCATTCAGCATCACCTTTATTTTAGATCAAGAGACAAACTAATCAAGAAAGAACAAAAGTAAAGCCTCCGTAAAAGAGTACATAGCTTGCGGGTGTACGTTGTTATGTTCTTCAGTGAACTATGAGAACAAAAATGGCTGCCGAACTCTGCACACAAGACTGTGCTAAGAAATATAAGGGTATAATCTACCAAAAATAAATAATTATTACACTTCCATAACTATAGTACATTCATTATGATTCTGATCTAACACCAGTGTAAGATATGGCCACAGAGTACTCACAGTAGTCCAAAGCATGGCCACAACTCCCCACCCCCAGCACATGAATGGAGTGTGACTCCCCAGTGGAAACAGCAGCTAAACATGCACAATGCTCCTAGGGGGACAGAGAGGGACAGGGAACCATGAGATGGAGAATTCTCATCCTCTTCCACCAGGCAATTGAATTAGGAGGGGAAATTAGGTGAATGAAACATGCTGAACGAACAGCACTTTGAGGATCTGATCCTGATTCCTCTCCCCTGCAGCAAGTCCACAGAGGTTTCAACAACAAACTCTTCAATACTGATCCCCTGCCACTCAGTGTTACCACATCATCCATGCAGCAGTCATGCAGTTACTACTCTGCACGTTTCCCAACCTGATGGGGTTTGGTTCAACCAGTGTGAAGCCACATAGGTGTTCCTTACTCCCGCATAATCGTGAGCCAGAATTTGTCTTAAGGCATGAGAAAGTTTTACAATATAAATACTATCCCTCTCCCAGTTCTAATGTTCACCCCAGGCTCTGATGAAAATGTAGTAAGTGAATTCTTCCAGAACAGGTGCTCCTCCCTAAGACAAGCATTGTCCTTTTGCACAGATTTCCACTATTGCAGCATCAAGATAAGATTAATTCACAGCAGCAGCAATCTCCTCAACAGTGAACAGCAGTGAACTTCTCATATGGGTGGATTTTTCTCTGCCTGTCTGCAATGTTAGCAAGGAGCAGGCTGCATCTCTGCTCTTTTTTCCTCTTTATTCTTAACAACAAAATATCTTATGCTGTTGTCAGGAAAGCTGAAATAGAGAATCACTTGCATTCTATGCAGATAATAGTGACCATTACTGCCAGAAATGGTTTCAGTTTATATGTAAACTCCACTCCTCCCTCCCCCACCCCTAACAACAATAAGCTTGAATCTTGATTTATGCACTTTCTTCTGAGTTTAAAGTCATTTTGTGCATAGCAGTAGTAGAAGTGATGTTCAACATGGAAGTCATGCTGCGTCTGAATGAAGCTCATCCATTGCAAGATTTTCAAAGGAGAAAATCAGCCTTCCTTTATGTGTGCACAGAAAATCTTTCCATAATTTGAACTAAAAGAATAGCGGGCAACAAACCTCTGGATAATTTCCTGTGCACCTGTATGTAACTCTTCCATTCAGAGCTGATGAAGCTTCTTTGTATTATACATTAAGATTATTAGTTTTATTTGATCCACTGCCAATGTAGCAAATGCCTCACTATGTTCAACAAACATCAGAAAGGAACCAATCTGATTCAAAATTATCATGTCTTTTGCATTATAAATCCATTCTGATTTACAGGGTAATTGCTTATATATAGATCTAGATATAGATAGTAACTTGGATTTTACATATTTTGGTTCATTTCTTCCTCTGACCATCAGTATGAATTTAAATGTACAAATTAAATTCTCTTAAATCTTAAAAAAAGCAGATGTATTTTATCTGTTTTGTCTTCAGCAGCAATATGCAAATGTAGTCTTCCCAGCCAAATCAGAAGTGGACACCTAATCTACAGTATAATGGTATTTTAATTTAGAAGGGACCTTTTTGCTTAACTCACATATATCTTATGCATTTAAAAGGAAAACCATTTACAGAGGAGGACAATAGTCCCTGGAGACACAACATCTCATTTTCAATTCAGTTGGCAAGAATACTAATTACATTATCACATATTAAGTTATTTATTTATTCATCCTTAAGACCCAGGATGCCTACCAGGTCAGTTCCAATAAGCACTACCTTGAGAATCTCAGCCAATGGTATACAAAGATAATTAGATATAGAGCCGTGTGAAAAATCTCACACACAAAAGCTAAACCTCAGAGATTTGCCTCTGCTAGCTTCATGACTGAGTGAAAAAAATATGTGTTGCCATAAGCAAAAACAGTTTCCATGAGAATAAGAAAGAAAGAAATACTGTTTGGTCTATGCATGTTAAAGTTTGAGATCATAAAGGAAATGAGGCAGCTGTAAGTCACCATTTCAAAAGAGGAGGCTGCATCCCACAATCTCATTCTGAATCATGTACGTGCTCAACTTTACTTATTCCACCTCTGCTGACTCTGAGGCAGAACAAAGAAATAACAGAGTAATCCTATTTAAAATCCTTACAGGATTTTTATTTCTCAGGATGTTTGACTATAGATTAGAGCTATGAGATATTGGGAAATACAGGGAAAGAAAGAAGGTAAAAATAAAGGTCTGGACTGGCATTTTACAGTCTGGCCTGGGAGGCAGCGGATAGTTTCATTGCTCTGAGAGTGGGGCTGGGACAAACCTAGGGATCTGAGATTCAGGGTTTATCTTCACTACGGTGTTAGCTCGAATTATCTACACTTGCGTTAACTCCTCTCAAGTTAGCCTGGTTTGTGTGAGAACAGTCACACTGCAAAACAACACTGGAGCAGCATGGAGAGTTTGTATTAGCAGCATGGAGTAGCAAAGTCCCCACTGCTTTAGTAGCTCCAGCATCAACAACACTTGAGCTTCAACATATACCCTGTGATGGGCCAGCTAGCTTGTGTTTAAAGCACCACTCAATTTGATCTGGAGATTTTTGTGTGTCCTGGGATTAGGATTATGGGCCAAACTTGAGTTATGCCTCAATTTAACCCGGCAGTGAAGACAAGCCTTGATCAGAGTTTGTACCCTGTTTCCTTCTTGCTCCATGGAGGAAATAACCTTTTCCTGGTGCATTTTATTTCCTCCTTCAGACCAGATCAGCTGCAATGGCTAGTGCATTGTGGGAGGGGGCATGAAACAAAGGCCACACGCACTCTGTGCCAATGCCTGTCTACTCTGTACCCACCAGCACAGGATAGGTAGTAGCAGCAGGTGATGGCTGCTCTTCTTTCCATGCATGATCTGGCAGTACAAGTAGTTCAGACAGGTGACTCTTTATGTTTCCTCACCTCCCCACCTTCAGAGTAGGCATTCAGGTGGGCTCACAGCAGAACCCTAAGGTAGCAAGGGGGTGGGAGGCAAACAACAGAAAGTAATCCAGGAGAAGAGATGAAAATAGATCTCTAGTGAGAAGGGAAAAAAACACCCCAATTTTAATTGTGCAATAGATCTTCTCTCTAATGGAACTTCTTCAAAGAAACCCTGAGTAAAATGACTGTGACCTGTTCTGCAGATGCATTGGAAGCATGGGGTTTCCAATATGTCTTTATTGTGCTATTGATAACAACCACACATAACCTGGCCACCCAAATTTGGCCAGGTTACAAGCCTTTGAAAAATCATGGCTTGCACATGCTTAGTGGAGACTTCTTAGATTTTAGCAGTGAAATTCCCTGAAAAATAGTGTGAGATCATGTAATTAGAGACTATATCATAATGTATATACATGAGGGGGGTGAATTAAGGTTACACAAGCGATCATAACTTTGACATTTCCTTACTTTTAAGTACTTTATCTTTGCAATCTTAATGGTGTGCTTTTAATGTAAATTTTGTTCTGGGCACTATAAAAAGAACTTGCCGTCTAGTGACATTAGTTCTTCTTCAGAAACTTAACCTTGCTTTGTACTCCCAATTTTAATCTGTCTTTAAATCATACACAGATTCCAGGGGGCAGATCCTTAGTGGGTATAGGCCCACTGGGGCTCCAAAGGCTAAATAAGCCTTTTTGCATGAAGCGGGAGGTTCTTGCATAGGCACCGAGTTTCTAATCTGCTGGGTGATGCTCCCCCCCAGCTTTGCCCAGACCCCACCCCAACTCCACCCCTTCCACCAAGGCCCCAACCCCACCCCGCCTCTTCCCGTCTCTGCCCCTTCCCTTCCCTGCCTCTTCCCACCTCTTCCTGCCCCTTCCGTGCCCAGTTCCGCCTCACCCCCAAGCACACTGCGCCCTCGCTCCTACCCCCTTCCCCCCAGCACCTCCTGATGCCGTGGAACAGCTGATTGAGGCAGATGGTAGGCGCTGGGAGGGAGGGACAGGTTCTTGTAGGGGGGCTGCCGGTGGGCACTCAGCACCCACCATTTTTTTCTCATGGGTGCTCCAGCCCCGGAGCACCCATGGAGGTGGTGCCTATGGGTTCTCATATTTGGATCTCATTTCTCCTGTTCTCTTACCAGGCTCCTTTAATCTCCACCACTCTGCCAGCTCCCCAGGACCCTGTAACCACTTTCTGCTCATTCTGTGCTCTTCTGCCAATCCATTCTTCTCCCAACCCACTTCTGAAGTAGATGACCAGAGTGAAGAGACTAGGACTAATCAGAGGGATGTTCTGGTAAAAGGTAGTTATTCCCCTGATTGGCACTGGGCTGCCCTCCTCTGACCTTGTGTTTCAGGTACAGCAGGGAATGTTTGTGACTGGAATTAAAGCCCATTCCTGCCCCAGTGAACTCAATGTAAGTTTAAGCATTAACTTCAAAGGATGCACACGGTTGGGCCTTTACATTCATAGATATTAAGGCCTTAAGGGTCCCTTATAATCATCTAGTCCAACTTCCTACAGAACACAGGTGATAGAACTTCAACCAATAATTTCTGCATTAAACCCATAACTTCTGTTTGAACTAGAGAATATCTTTTAGAAAGACATCCAGTCTTGATTTAAACACGGCTAATAATGGAGAATCCCATTGGCTCTAGGTAAATTGTTCCAATGATTAATTACCCTCACTGTTTGTTCATTATTTCTGGTCTGAATTTGTCTAGCTTCGGCTTCTAGCCATTGGATATTGTTATGCTGTTTGTTGCTGGACCTGTCTACTATCAGTAATCTCTTCCCCATGTAGGTACTTACCATGATCAAGTCACATCGTAACCTTCTCTTCAATAAACTAAATAGATTGATCCCTTGAAGTCTGTCACTATAAAGCATGTTTTCCAGACCTTGAATTATTCTTGTAGCTCTTTTCTGAATCTTTTCCATTCTTCAATATCTTTTTTGAAGTGTGGACACCAGAACTGGATAGTATCAGACGGGTAGCCCTGTTAGTCTGAATCTGTAAAAAGCAACAGAGGGTCCTGTGGCACCTTTAAGACTAACAGAAGTATTGGGAGCATAAGCTTTCGTGGGTAAGAACCTCACTTCTTCAGATGCAAGAGGTGAGGTTCTTACCCACGAAAGCTTATGCTCCCAATACTTCTGTTAGTCTTAAAGGTGCCAAAGGATCCTCTGTTGCTTTTTACAGAACTGGATAGTATTCAAGTAATTGTCTCACTCACTATATATACAGGTAATACTGCCTCCTCCTAATATTCCCCCGCTTATGCATTCAAGGATCATGTTAGCCCTCTCAGCTACAGCATCAAAATGGGAGCTTGAGTTCTATTGGTTATCTACGAGGACCCCTAAATCCTTTTCAGTATCACTGAATTTCAGGATACTGTCTCCCATCTTATAAGTTTGACCTTCATTCTTTGTTTCTAGATATATTACCTTGCATTTGGCTGTATAAAAATGCATGTTGTTCAAATGAGCCCACCTTGCCAAGAGATCCTGACTGGTCTATATAATTGACCTATCCCCATCATTATTTACCATTCTACCAATTTTTGTGTCATCCAGAAATGGCTTCAGATTCTCTTCCAAATCACTTATAAGAATATTAAATAGTATTGAGTCAAGAACATTACCCTGTAGGATCCCACTAGAAACCCCCCTTTTGGATGACAACTTATCACTTAACCCACTTTTATTCATTTAATATGGGCTTCATTGACTTTGTATAATACTAATATTTCTATCAGAATGTCATGCAGGACTAAGTCGAATTCCTTACACATCAACACATATTATGTCAGCATGGTTACCTTTATCAAATACATTTGTAATCTCCTAAAAATGATATTATATTTGTTTGCCCAGACCTAGTTTCTATAAAACCATGTTGATCGGCATTAATTATGCTACCATATTTTTTTACTGATTGCATCCTATACTGACCTTTGCATAATTTTGCCCAGGATCTATGTTAGGCTAATCAGACTATAAGTAACTTAGATCATCATATTACTCTTTTGTAAATATTGAGGGAAAAGAGCTGGCTGAAAGGTTTATCAATGAATTGAACATGAGTGTACTAGAAAGAAAGTGGTATATGGCAAGTTGGTTTATAAGTTCAAATGAAATAACATCTAACCTAAAGCTTCACCCCAAAGATCAACTGAACTTAAATATTTGAGCTCAATTTTCAGTTTCTTTTTGGTTATCATTTTACATGTTCACATATCTCAGCAATTCCTGGCTTTTGGGTACAATAGGTAATGGAAATTCTGCAATGGATGCAATCCTAGTAGCATTTCTGACCTGACCCTAAGTATTATTGTTATTTATTGTTATTTCTATAGTACCGGAAACACCCTGAAACCCAGAAGTGGTGATGTCCAGAATCTGAACCTGGAGATCAAGTCAATCCAGTTGTTCCCTACAGTATCTCTACAACAAGCCAAACCAAAACCTTGTATATGAATACCAATGGACTTTGCAGTGTTTGAGGATTGGGTCCCAATCTGTTGCCCTAGCTTCCCTATATTCTGAATATGACCATAACACAGTGATCTCTTTAAATATTACCTTATTGTCTCAACAGTTCTTTCATCTCCCAGACATAGTTCAGTTTGAATTGTCTAAAAAATGGTAGGATCTTTTATCTATGCAATTTTTAAAAGAATGAATTAAATCTTATCATTAGTGGCCTTCATGGCAATACAGTCTAAGCTAAAGCTGTTAAATAGAAAAGGACTCATTTTCTAAACAGGCCCCCATGGGGATTCTGTGTCTTCATAACTGATGACTGATTAAATTAAATGAACCAGACCTTAATACAAGTACTGTGTTTTAGCCTTGTTGTACAGTACTGATAAGAATATGCTTTAGCAGAATGGAGCAAATAGTTCACTGGGTTTCAGTGGGACTATCTGTGGAGTTAGCTACTGCTCAGTGAGAGTAATGGTGGCAGAATCAGACTCACAGTAATTTATTTGAAGATTTTTTTCCCTATTTTTCTTTCCTCAAACTAATTTTTTTGGAATTATTCTGAATGATTTTGGCCATTTTTTTTGTCTCAATATTGTTCATGATCATTACACTGTAAGTATTCTGTGTTTGTAATTCCAGCTGTGTAGGTTAGTTTTCATTGTATTCATAGTTCATGTGACAGGTTTCTGCTTCCTGATTGGCTTGAGTAACTCTTAAAATGTTACATTTGCAAAATTAAAATTCACTTTCTGTGGCTATTTCTCAGCATTTCCTTATTCACTGTTTCCCTGAATATTCCTGCCAGTTATTAACTGTATAGAAGGACACTTATAGAAATCAAACCCAGAAGTGATTGGAACACGTTCTAAACAGGTACTTACAGTAAATCTCATTGTTTTCTCTTGTAACTGAGCCTATTTCCACAGTATATGATCGTGGTTTTCTGTGTGGATAAGAACATTCACTGGCTTCCAGCTGTTCATGCCTGTAGTGAAGTGAACTAGCTTCTTGATTGTCATTCTAGACAGTGGGTTTGTCTGTCAAACGCAACAGCTTAAACTTCCCTTAGGAATCAATTGCTAGCCAGTTAAGGTGGTAAAGCAGCGATTTAATGTGTTTTCTGAGGAAAGCAATGCTAAATAAGTGGGCAGATTAATTCTACATTTTCTACAATTTCCCAATGCTTTTAAGTATAGGCCCATGCAGAGTGCACTACAGTAATCTAAACTCAAAGTGACAAAAACATGAAGAACAAAAGTTGTCTTGGTAACAGCTGCAGCCTGGGTATTAAGGAGTATCTGGGGATCCAACAAGACGACAGAGATTACAAAACCTTCAAAGAAGTGGTGGACAAACCTCTCAGCTATGCAACCTCCAGCAGTTGTCCTGGTTGCTTCCTCCATCACATAAGTATTATCTTGGTTTTATATGGGTTGAATCTCAGCCAAAATAGCTTTCATCCAGGCCCCAGTTTATGACAGGCACCTAATCAGTTGCTCCACTGTTACTGAGATTGAAATATAGAGCATGATGGCATCAGCATACTGAAGACCTCACAGTGAATGTTTCTTCATTAACACTGCTAACAACACCAGAAGCATGGTAAATAGGAGTGTGACAAGATGCAACCCTGTCGAGCCCTGTTTTATAGGAGCCTCTGCTTCGATGAGCAATCAGCCAGTACTAACAGCTGCAGTTTCCCTGAAACAAAAAAATTGAGCCAATTCAGACTGCCTCTCCAACTATGCTCCACCAGCCTGTCACCCACACCTCCTGGTCGAGTGTATTGAGCTGTAAAAGAATCAGCATGGACACCTGACCATATTCCATTGCCAAGAGGAGACTATTGACCAACATCCTTAGTGCACTTTCCATATTATACTCAGGCCTAAAGCAAAAATCAACAGTGGTCAAAGAGACTTGTGAATGTGTAATGTCTCCATCCAAGGTAGTGTTACAGTTTTGATCTGCTCTCCCCTTCCCACTACATCCTGCCATATACCGCATGCATAGGACTCATTTGCCAAACATAATGACTCTCAAATATCATCTTGGAGATGGGACATTAGCTGGTAGGTGGGTGCAAGCCTAAAACCAACTGTCTTATCTAGATTAGAGACATCAGCTAGGCTTATAAGTTTCATAGAAAACTATAAATCAGGCATCCAGATGTTACTATCACAATATATTTTTCCCAGCAGGATGTGTATTAAGATATTCCACCCGTCTAGTTGCATACTGCTACTTCACAACTGAATCTCCTGAGTATGTGGAAGTGCAGAGAGCTGTCATGTTGTTATCCCACTTCCCCTCCTTACAAGAGTGAGCTGAGGAGCGTTATCATCATCAGCATTGCCAAATGGTACTTCTCAGTGTAGCTCAAAGTATCATAGTACTATGATGCATATCATCTAAAAAGCAGTGTTCAACCAAAGTAGGTTAAGGTATTCAAATTATCTAACCTTCCCCTAGGCCTCTTAACATTACTGCTGTCCAATTTAGAGTCTAGTCTATGGTCTTCCAGTTTTCTCATAATATTCCAATTTTGTTTGCCAAAATGTCACTAAGAAATGATACTTCCAGCTGGAAGAATGCAAACAAACCAGAGTCTTTCCTGGGACTACAGGAAATGTATTTACAGTGTTAAGGAAAATCATAAGATAGAAGGAAGCTGGGTGCCCACATCCTCAACCATATGCTGCATGCTGTGCCCCTCTCTAGCAGCACTAACTAAGCAGAAAGCCAATTTAACTTGCTGGTAGGAGATTCCCCAATGATAGGGCAATCCCTGAATGGCATAGGGCTGCCATAGCCACCTCTATGCCACTACCACTGCAGTGTAAAGGGGCACCATTAGAGAACAGGGACCATAACTGGAGCACTGCTACACTCGAACAATCCCTAGCTACTAGAATGACCTCTTATGGGCTGTTGCAGTCAATGCAAGGTAGAGCATCCTTCAGGCTCTAAGTAGTTTGTCAGGAACAGGTTGGTACCATATGACCTGAGAATAACAGAGCCACCTTTTCATCCTGCTTCCTGAGGTATATGGAGCACAGAAATCTGGAACAATCCCAGGATCCAGTCTGGGAAACTTATCCATGTCTGTCCTTGTCTTGAACAATCAGTCGTACCCATTTGTGCAAGTGCCAGTTAAACTGTTTTAGAAAACTGTTACACTGTCCCATCTATAGTAACGTATTTTATGTATACTATTGAGTAGGCTCTGGATAAAGAAATTCTACCCAAATTTCCCTGTGTCTGCACAAACTTTGTCAGCTTACTCCTTTTCATTATTTATATCATAGTGTAAATGTGTATGGTACTTTTCAAAACACATAAAGACAGTTAAAAGCTCCTCACTTTTTCTACCTAAAGTTAGTGACAGAACTCCCATTGTTCTCTGTGGTGCAGTATCAGGCTCTAAATGTGAATATACAGGCAATGGGACTTTTGTCGCTAATTTTAACTGGAAACTAATTTGAACCCTGTTGTAGCATCCATCCTGTATACTTCAGAATTGCATAAATACCACTGAGACCTTCATTTAATCTCTTACTTTTCCATTCTAGAGAATTCTAGAGAGGCTTTGAGGAGGTTCTGAAAATAGAAGAACCAATCTGGACCTTCTTCAAAAAGTCAAACCAAATGCAATTTTTTTTAAAAATTTCAAATGAATGCATCCAAACTTTTGTTATTTTCACTATTACAAAACTTCTTCACTTGCTGGTATCAAATGGGAGCCTAAAGCATCAAAATGCCACAAGAAAGGCTATTGTGGTCACTCAGAACCATCCCAAATCAGGAACTACAGTGTAGCAATCTACTTGGAAGGCAGAGCAGGCTGCATTTTGGAGGAGGCACCAGAAACTCAATCTGTATACACATGGTTAGCAGCAGTTGAAGCATCTCTGTAAATAGTTGTCTTAATAAAGAGCCAGTTCAGTTTTACAAGCATGGAATCATTTCATGTTATTTATTACACAGCACATGGTACATGAAACATACCGGAAATCATAAGAGAGAGCATGATTATGCAAGATTTCCAGACAAATTTCTAAACTAAAGTGGTTCAACTAAGAACCTTATGGTCTGAATGCTTTTCCACAACAATCTGAACCTCAGAACCTTTGGAGTAGGTCAGAAAATTTAAACAAAAACAAACTTTTGAAGGAAAATAGCATTTACAAAAATATTCACAACTTGTTTCTTTTTGTTTTCTGACTAGTTGTTCTTTTGAGGTTCCCCCTTATTAGTGATATAGTATGCTCTGACATTTAAGACAAAACAGATAGCCAAGCAGGGTAGTAAAAAGTGCTGAAGTTGATAATTGTGAATGGCTTTTAAGAAGGGCCATACATTTAGTAGAGGTAGATTTGAACCAAAACTTCCCTGAACTTTGACAGTGTTGGATCCAGATGTGAAATCAAACATTGGAGCATAGACCTATCTCTGATGTTTGCTTGGAGCAGGAAACCCGTAAGTAACGTAACTGAACTCATATTTATGAGTAACTAAAAGCCTTGAGCTTCTTTGGCATTCTGGTTGTCTTCTCTTGTGCTCTCTCTTGTGCCTTCTTCATTTTGACAGTATATTCTTTGATTAAAGAAAAAGCAGCTAGGACTGCAGTATTCTTAAAATGTCCAACTGCCTCTTCTTTTTGTACCACATTGGAATAATGGCCTCTAATTTATATTTCCTCTCTTTATAGTGGCAGAGCTCATGAATTTCATATATCAAAAGATCTCAGCAGCTTCTCATGAGACTTTGTGATAGACTGTGGCATTCGAAGCCCATATTTCCATGGGAAATAACGGCCCTGACCATGGTAAAATATTTTATCAGTGTAGCATTATCTTGAGGTAATGGCACTATTAATGCTTGTCACCACTGTATGTTTCCCATAATTTGGCTTTTGGGTTTTTTTTACTGCTATTCAGTGGAGTACTGAATGCTTAAGAGTTTTATCATGCACACACAGTCCCAGATCTGGTTCCGAGATTTTTAATGCCTGAAGCATCCAGGTTGTCAGTACCTCACAGTCATACTTGTTTTTTTGTCACTTTTTTCTAATCTCCTTACCAAAGACATACCTCTTCGTAAAACTGCATAATCTCTCTTTATCTAGCCGTGTTTCTGGTTTATTCAAGTAATTGGAACTGTACTGAATTAAAATCAATTATATTCGATAGTTATCTGTTATCTCTAACTAAACTTTTTCAGTAATAATTATACTTTAGCCTGACCTCCCATTATGGCACCTTTGTGCTGCTCTGTTGGGGCAAAGATACCATAAAGCAGGCCAGCTGAGAATTGCCTTGACATGAGGGGAGTATTGTAACAATAGCCAGTGGAAGAGAATGTGGTCAGCTTATCTTTGTGCACCCCTCCGCATCTGCCACTCCAACCTTGTAGGGGTTGTTACCAGCTGGTGTGACTGAAAGCAGCCTTTGGGTTGCTCTAAATTGCAGTAGGGGGCCACAGCAGCCTCTAGCTGACCCAAGGATCAGGGAAGCACACAGGTGGCATAACACTCTCCTGCCCCAGATCTTGCATTGAAAACAGCTCATATGGAAACTAGAACTGGGGATTCTAGAACTAGAATCTATTAAAATTACCTTTTATTTTGCATTATGTTTTTTTAAACAGCATAATACAATGGGCCAGTTCCTCAGCTGCTGTGTATTGGTTTTGCCCCAAAGACACTATGCTGATTTACACCAACAGAAGATCAGGCCTATGTGTATTTTACATTTATGAAAATGTTTTGCATTTATCTCTGACATTTCCATCACAACATAAAGAAGTGTAACTAAAAGAAATTATGCAGCCACATGGAGGTGTTAGACTCTTATGGTGGGGGGAAAAAAAGGATGTTAAAGGGAACTAAAAGGGAAAAGTTCAGATGAAGAACACAAGCCAAGAGTTAATGAGAATCAGATTGTAGAGTCTGGTTTCAATCAACTATAGACAAAATTGGCAAGATATTGTAGTAAGTGGTGATGTAATTGCTATGAGTAAAAAATATCATCTATGTAATTAGTGTTATCCCTGTGCCGTACTCTGCCATTTCATATATTTCAGCCTCCTTCTCTCCTCTTCTCAAGAGCAAAATAAATAGTTTTCCTGTTGCTAACTGATATGAAGTCCTAACTCTCTTCTTTTAGACCATCCCACTCACTAAAATGCAGACACGAATTGCAGCCATCTCTGGGGTGAAACCTCGCAAATGATTAATTTTGTATGGCGACCCTACTCAGAAATTTGGGACAGGAAGTGAGGAACATTCCAACTAAACTAAATAGGAAATATTAGAGAGAAATCACAAGAAGAAGGTCTCCCTGAAAAGAAGATGGAAAACCCCAGGGGAGGGAGGGGGGTTCCTATTGTGCATAGACCTAAAAATATGATCATGTAAGGGAAGCTTTTAAAAGTCACTGTAATCCTTGTCTTCCCTTCCCCATTCATCCTTTTGCTTATTACACTTGCTGTTTCCATCTTAAAATAGAGTGTAAGAACTTCAGAGTAGGGACCAAGTCTTCACACATGATTGAACACAATGGGGCCCTGATCCTGGTCACTGCTGCAATTACAAATCATGAATTACAATAATAAAGGCTCTGAGTCCCAACCTGGAAATCATGTTAACTGGCTTATTTCTGTGAGAATGCCTACAGCATGATATACAGGGCCTGGGACAGAGATTTCTAAGGGAAGGGTCCAGCCTACATTAGACTGTAGGCTTCATCTGAGTCTTGCCATATTTTGAAAATGTGGCAAGACTCACCTTCCGTTTCCCTAACCAATAATCTATTTTTAATTATGGTTCATGAGCCAAGGTATAAATGTAACCTTGATTCACAGTAGAATGCTTATTGCTGTCACATTAGGAGGTTCGCCCAAAGATCAAGGGAAGTGACTAAGCAACTAATCATTTAGTTAATCTTTATTACTTATTCAGTGCCCTATGACTGCACTCAGTATCACTCAGTGAGAAATACGCTCACTGTTAGACCACTGTTATTTCTGCTTTGCCCTTTGTTTCTTCTCCTCATCATCCTCCTTTCCCTGTTTCCCTCACCCTTCACAGTCCTTGTGAGTTTCCTCTGCTTCTCCCTCTGCATTTCCTTCCCTGCAGCTCCCCCACTCCTCAGTGGGGCTTCTCCCACCCCATTCCACAGACCAGCTGCTAAAATGATCAGCAAGCAAGCAATAGAAAATATTGACAAAGCCAAACTTTGACACTTCAATCACATTTCAATGAGATTCATAGTTCACATCTTTGGATCACTGTCTGAGGCTACCTACAAATGCAGGCAGACATCTTTACATTTGGTTCACACTGGAAAATTTTCTTCGCAACCATTATTATTCTTTTTAAACAAAATGGCCCATCTGAATATATCCAATGGGCTGGCTGGAATGAGGCTGTGAGCCATACATGTGACATCCTTGTCCTAATGAATGTGAGACTTCCCCAACTCTACTTAGAGTCTGGACATTCTACTCAGTAGTTCTGTAGGATGAGAAGTGCGGGGGAGCTACTCTCCCATTGGGAGCAGTCCTTGTTCTAGAAAAAAAGTGTTCCACCAGGCACTGCAGTGAAGGGTGCTTTAGAAATGTGAGTAATAAATAATAATAATAATAATAGTTAACTGATTTCATAAGGAAGTAATTGGAAACTTGCATTGCCAACTCAGTGGGTTATTTTTCTGGGGACCAGTAAGGAAACGTGAATATAGATTTAGTAATGGAAATGTTACTCAGTTAGACGTAACTCATTCTGGCTGAATAACACCATGAATTTGTCATGTGGTCAGGTTGAGGGACATGTATGCTCAATTGCTTTTTTAAAAAATTCTTCTATAATGAGTTTTGAGTTTTAGATAGCTGAACCTATTGCATGTAGTCTTAGCTCAGGAGGGGTGTATTTCTGTATTTTAGTTTTGTAAATCTCAAAGCATGCATTCCTCACTTTTTCCAAGTAAAGCAGGAAAAAATCCACTGGGAACAGACTGATACTTTTTGGATTGTTTGTTTTCCATTTCACCAGTTGCCGTTAGACACAAGGACCAAGAAATTTAGCACCATTGTAGCAGTCAAATGCCTTTCCATTTAGGCCTTCATAAAGTTGTTCCAGATACATTTTTTGGGAGGGGGGAGGGAGAGGGAGACATGGAGTGAATTAAACACTTTAAATTCTTCATCAGTCATTTTCTAAAATAAATTATACTGGTAAAACAGAAGAGAAGAGGGTAAAATAACCAAAATCCAGGGAACATAATATTTCAAATATACAAACCATTTTAAGTCTGTAGAAAAGCTAGTTATCAGAGAGAAAAAGTAATGTGTTGGAATAAATAAGTATGTATATTACAACAGCTTTGTGACTTGCATTCCTTTATGTACCTTGCAGGCATGTTAAGAAAACAACTATAAATCATAAATAAGATATTAAGTGAACTTGGGGGCAATCTCCTAATACTCCGTTACTGTGCTCCAGCCTGGTAATCATTTCTTTTTCTTTCCAGTATGTTCCCATAGACAATCTAAAATAAAAAGCCACAGTGGGCATGAAATGTATTTAAGGTACATGAATGTAGTTGCACAGGATTATATACAGAAGAGGGGAAATTAATTCCCATCTCCCTCTACCAAGGCAGGTGTGTCTCTAAATAATCGTTTAGTCCCACTATGATACCCAGTCAAAGAGATTTTCAAATTGAGTAAAAAATCCCTGTGCTATATAGTCTAGAGTAAATGATGTCTTATACCTTAACTTTAGATCTTCTTTAGACTCCTTTCTATTTGATGTCTTAGTTTTACTTATCCTTAGATAAAGGTCTATGTAGAAAGGCAGTTTCTTCATAACTTTGCCTTAGATCTTATGAAGAGGTACAACTTTATAACACCTGCCTCTAAATCATACATTAGCATACTTTCATCAATGATAAGAGTAATGATACTTTAAAACATTTATTTTACTGTCTCTAACATGATGAGCCTTACCATCTGTGATCAAGAGGAGACTGCATTACAAACATGCTACATTAATGTCCTAGAATAGTCTTCCTTTGTAAAAAACAAAAATAGTTCTCCAAACTACAAACTAATATTTACATGGAATCCCCCTTGAAAATTATTTTTGTGAGGCAGTATGTGGGGAAGTCGGAGAACTAAAAAGCATTTGTTTCTGATGCAAGCACTGAAGATGATAAAATTTTGTCTTAGTCTGATCAGATAAATGACAAGTGGAAGCTATGTACATGGTCATTGGATGGGATTATTCCAATTATTCACGCTTGTGTAGTTTGTCAAACGCAAATACAGTCTATAGTGGCTGAAAGGATCAATACCACAAGTGGCGTTGTTTATTCATTCCTTTTCAATGAGTCCTGTCTCTTTCATAGGAAACCAGTAAGTTGGTTGATTACTTGATTTGATGAGAAATAAGGATGCTGCCCCAGCTTGCCTCCACTGCTTTGTTATCACATTGCATATTTTTCCCTTACTTTCTTTACACCTTTTCTCTGTTCTTTTCTCTTTTGTCAGTATGTTTTGGACTGAGTAAATCGTCACTCATGCCCCTACAAGTGTAAACCGTGTAGTGTCAATCTACCTTTGTCCTCCTCTGCTGCTCACCAACTAATTCCCACTTATCTTAATGGTGTTTCTTACTTTGCTCACCATTTCATCCTTTGAAACACACACTATCAGTACATTTGGACAAATGGAGCAGGTTTGTTGTTTCCAACTCAAGAAACCAGTCCTGTCCTCAAGGATTTTTTTATTATTTTTTCTGTAAGTTTCCTCTCCATTTCCTCCACATTAAATATGGGAGCTTATATAGAAAAAAACACTGCAAACCAGGCAGCAAACAATGTAGATTTGTAGGACCACACCATAACTCCCATGTTTTCCAGTTTTGCTCTTGGTCTCTGCTCAGCTGACAGACACTGTACTTTAAACCATTTCACACTATCCTTCCCAATGAATCCTGTGCCCAAGCTCAGAACTCCATTGTAATCTTATAACATCTCATGGCGAGGGTGGAGGTGATGGTATTCACCAGGTTAGCTTGTGTCTCTATGTCTCCCACTTCAGTGAAAAGTTGATAAATCTATTACCCTCTCCAAGGGTTAAATCAGCTGACTACTGGATTTCCCGTGCTGTACCAACACAGTGTGACCTCAATTGCAGTTCCATTCACCACTGTCAGATGGGCCATGCACAACAAATCCTAGGACTTCTTGTACACCTTGGAGGCAGGGAAATTTACTATACTTACATTTTGTTTATCCAATTTTTTTCTATTTAGATCTAGCTAATGCTCCTATGCTGATAATAATAAGAACTTAATGCCTGTTCAAGGAATTCACCTTTTCCTTTGCCTGATCTTCAGATGAGAGATGAAAGGCATTTATTTGAAACTACAAGAAAGAGAACATCATATTCAATATGTAAAGATTAGAGAAGTAAGCTACTACCATTTTGAAAAAAAAATGTAATTTGACTGCTCTAGTTTGTATTTGTCTCTACACAATTATCCAAACAATCGGTAACTTTATAAAATAGAACATCTTTTCACAATACTTGAATTTAGCAAAATCATTATTTTCATAGGAGAAATGCATTTTGTGGTTTAAAATAAGTAAAGGTTTTAATACAGACCTCTGCTTTGAAACTGGATTGCTGTGTAGCTGGATTGAACAAAAATGTAATAAATCTATGTAATTTGCTCTGCCCTTGGAAGACTCACCCTCTACTGGAGGCAGAAGCTATTAAGTCTTTAAGCTCATATAGTCCTCACCATTTTTCATCAAAAGCCAGCATATGTGCAGCACAATACAGGAGGCTAGTGCCATGAACTATCATTGTGCATTGCTAACTCTGCTACTGAGTCCATCGATATTATTATGCATCTTCAAAAACACGATGACTTTGAAAATACTTTGGTCTCACAACAATGGAACAAAGATTCATATTTCATCTTTTGAAAAATATGTGCAGTTTCCATAAAGATTTTTTTCAGGTGTTATCTATTCTGAAAGATGTTTTTTCTAAAAGAGGTGAATGATACATTTCTTTCTATCAATTTTCCATGTTATCTTTCAAGATTAAGCAGTCTCCTTTTAAATCAACAAATACCAGTTCAAAAAGCCAGTTAAAATTGCATATATTATATACAGTTGCAGGGGCCATCTAATAGTGATAGTGTAGCAACAGTACCCGAGTAAAGATGGCTGACTTCCTTGTAGTCTTTGTATTCATGAAATAAATATTAGAACTACATCATGCAGATAAAGAAGTGTGGGAAGGGGAAACTTGCTGTAAACCTATAGCAGTCAACATGGCAGTTAAACAAAAACAAAATTGCAGAACCAGTGTGTCAAGATCAGTAGTAGCCCAAGTTAGATGCAGTACAGTACAAGCCATATGTAAATAGGTAGCAGCAAAGCAGCTCTGTATATCACTCATGAGGCAAAGGCTGTATAGGCTTTACAGTCATAGTGCCAAATCTTGACCTCTGATGCATGTACAGTCAGCTTCTAGTGAATACCCCGAGTAGCCAATCCATAGATTCAGGGGACAATTTGGCTGTTAGTGATTCATTTACAGAGATGAAGATGCAATTTGCATCCTCAAGAAGCCACTTCCAGTGCTGTTTTAGACATATTTGTTATGATCCGTAAAACAGACACACAGACGTTTATGGGCATTCCTTTGGTATCACACCAAATTATTGTGATTAGAGCAGGCACTCTGAAAATTTATTGCTTAAAACAACCTCGATCTCCCATAGTCTCTCTGGATGTCTGATTTTTAAAAGTAACACTATGAAATGACACTGCTTTTTAAATGTTTCATTAAAGACACCAGCGTATACAAAACATACATCAATGTCCAAAGTAAAAAAACAGTAAAATCCATAAGGTTCATTTTCTGTCATTCAATGCAAACTGTAGCTGATAATTTGTCACAGAGTTAACATCAGCAATAAAATTATATAAATGCTGATGTCACATCCTTTGAGGTACACTCAGAGGCATCTAACTTTTTATAGCTTAGTTTTGCTTATTTTAAAAATAAATATATATTATCGTTAATTTTACACTGGGAAGACTGATAAATACTATTAAAGGAAACATAATCTGCATTCCATTGCGTTTTAGCTACTACCAAGAGGAGATTTGGGGTTTGTTTTTTGTTTTTTCATTGTGGGTTTTTTCCGTTTATTAAATCAAACAAACAAAAACCCAGAAACAAATGTCATGAATGCCTTGTAAACAATATGTTTTATGGCAGAGTATATCAATTCCCTTGGTAAGTAAAACAGATCCAAAAAGCTAGTCATTGACAAAGGCCACCCAGAGATTGCCTGCTTAGTGATTACTCTGAATTTTACATTCACCTAGGCAGGGCTCAACACTATAAATAACAACCAGTGGAAAATAGCTGAAACATACCCTGCAGCATCAGGCTTGATTAATGAAGTTCCTGACATGCCTCTGCACCTTCAAAACAACTGGCATGATCCAAGCGTGGGGGCTTGCTGTGATTCCTTTGAGGTCAATGGTGGATTAGGTTGTCAGTGGAGGTAACACATTGTCTCATGCCACAGGGAACGTGAGGGATGAGACAACTGAGTTGGGATCATTATATATGCCATCCATCTTGGTTTGGGTCATATGCTCCCAGTCCACTTTACAGACCTCTGACTGAATTGTTGTTCACTTTGACCTTTTGTACTCTTTAACCGAACTAGTTTCCAGAACTAATTGAGAAAAAGAAAGGAACATTGCAGGGTGTAACAGCCCAACTGGAATTGTACCTACTTATACCAGGACTGAATTTTGTCCCATGACTTTTACCATTCGAAAATGCTTCCTGGATTTTAAGAATTTTATTTACTGTAATTTGTAATATTTAGATTGGAAAAACAATAAAGTGGTTCAAACTCATTCCACATGTATCTGCATACAAGCTGGAGAAGTGCCACCAGGTGAGGATTTGGACCAGTTTCTTTGGACTTACACTGCAGACATCCAAAACTAGGGAAGCCCCTAAAGTTGATTTTCTCCCTGGGCTTCTAGCTGAGGACTAAGAAGCTGGAAATATTTTTATATTGATTCTTACCCTAAGTCAGGAAACAGATTTATAAAATCCTTCTACAAAATGACAACGTCTGCAGCAGATTACAAATCATGCCAGTACATCAGGAATGAAATGTTTTGATTTGTGAATCATTACTTTGCCTTAGAATATATAGTAAGGGGAAATTAAAAATAGACAGACGTTTTACAGAACTCCAGTGTTTAGAATGACCATTTTAAAATAAATTCTACTTTGCGTTTATGGCTGGGCTTTTCAAAGTGCCTAAGGTAGTTTGATGTCCAGCTCTGACTGAATTTCTGAGGAATCAGATACCTCACTCCCCTACGTCCCTTTCAAAATTGCAGTTTATGTAGCACCTTGCACCCACAGATCTCAAAGCACTCTAGAAGTTTTAGTTAATTGCACACTTGTGAGACAGACAAGTATTGTGGCACCCATTTTATGGATAAACTTAGGTATTGTAAGATTATGGACAAAGTATTTAAAATACTTTGGAATCAAATAGCAGTTTGGCCACTGATTAAGGCACTCAAGTAAGAGATGGCTAGGTGTTTCCAAAGCTGGGATATCGGCGCACCTAAATTGTGATCCCTGTGGAAACAACCCACGGTTGGCAGCTTTGGGAAGTTCTCTCAGGCAACAGAATGCCCAAACAACGTTTTCACAAGGACCCACAGGTATACAAGGTCTCCTCTGTGGGCTCAGAAGTTAGCTGGGACAGAGGCATGACTAAGCTTAAGAGTGCAGTTATGCTGAGGCAGGAGCCCCTCATTGGACCGTATGCAACCCATGCAGCCCTAAACAATGTGCAAAACAGGCACAAAGAGATCCATGATCACAATTCCAAAGGGCAGCAGTTCAGTCCACGTAGGGAACGGCCACATGCCACCAATTCTGCTCTTAAATTGGAAGAAAATTGCCCATAAGTGAAAAAGGTCAAAAATGTATGGTTATGGTGCAAAGACTTAGGCAGCTTGTAGAACACTCACAGGGAATGTCAGGACATGGGAGGCATTTGCGTGCCACCAGTGAGTGAGCACGGGATAAGCTCTGTCCAGCATCCATTTGTCACATGGGTATACTTTGCATTCTCCCTTCCCCTCTCCCCCACCATCTTGGCTCTGGAGACAGATGTCCATCTCCAGTGTAATGTCAGAGCAAAAGCAATGAAAACTATTGAGTTGTGACTGTACTTGCTGGATTAAAGAGGAGGCTAGAGTTTATCTTCTTAGGGTATTGGCATGGTCCAGACAAGGAGGTAGAGGTGTATCTTTAGAGGTGGGACCTTGGTTGGCTTTCTGCCACCCCTCATTCCTCATGGCAGCCAACAGCCAATTTGGTCCCCTGTGAAAGGCCGAGAAGCCCAGAACTACTTTTGTTGGCTGGAATAACTCCCCCACCCACCCAGTAATGACCCACCAGCCTAGGCTCATCAGAAGTCACATACTCTGTCCCACCCCTGACATGCCACTGTACCAGAAGGGCCAGGAGCAGCTGGCATGGAGCTGGCTATACTGACTCTATACAACTTGGGTATTCCTCTATACAGGGGGAATTCTCCACTAGCTCTTTCATCCTTTTTTGTGTCAGCAGAATGCAAAGGGGAGAAAGAGGTTCAGAATCTAAGCTAATAAGTGCAGGGTGAGTGCATGAACGACTTTGTTTAGGCAGCTGTTCATTTAAGATTTTAACTGAAAATTCACTTTAAAACGTTAGTCAATCTGTTCCTTGTGGATCACTAATATGAATCCCTATTTTATTTATTTAATCCCATTTCTATCAATATAATATATATCCCTCTAGATACAACATCCATACTCACAAATTTTGGTAGAAATTATGGTTGTTTGCAAAATTAGCCAAAGGGAACACGATATATAAACAAAATATCAGGTTGTTTGTGTGTGTGAGTACCAAAATGTATATGCAGATATATCTGTGTGGTTTTTTCTCCTCATTAGGATAATAAAATTATCTCTCTGTAGCCCTCTCTACTGCCCACTCCTCTCTGTCAGCTTGCGACACAATATGAGCACTACTAGAACAATTTTAACTAACTCACAAGCATATCCCTAGGCTGTTAGTTGACTTTCCTTGCTCCCATTCTGTCTTTAGGCTGTATTTAGGAGTCTGATCATGTAGTCACTGATCTTCATAATAATTGGAGGGAATAAAATTACTGTATTGTGTGATTCTGTACTGGGAGACTTAAAGTTTGACTAGTGATACATTTTTTTTCTAAAATATGGCTGCAGTGTATCAACTGACCAATGGTGACTACGCTGTGGCCCTTGGGCCAAATGCAATGCACACTGTTATATAATGTGGCTTTTTAGCCAGCCCATGTTTAATATTGTGGTACATCTGCTGGATGAAGACAGAGCATTGGATACTGGGATATTAATTAATAATAATAATAATTATATGTAGTTTTTGAGGGCTATACCTCCACATTAAAAATGAGGATATTGACAGGTTGCTTCATTTTATGCAAACTAAGTGCAACCATCACTTCTGGAAATTTGAAAAAAAAATTGTGAGCTGTAGTAATAGATATTGGATGAGATATATCATTTTCCAGCTAGATTGGTATGATGTATTGTAATGATATACCTACCTGCTTTGGAATTAGGTTTTGGTTTAGGATATGTTAATCAGATCTTGGAGGTTTTTAAGGCCCGGCTTGACAAAGCCCTGGCTGGGATGATTTAGTTGGCAATTGGTCCTGCTTTGAGCAGGGGGTTGGACTAGATAACCTCCTGAGGTCCCTTCCAACCCTGATATTCTATGATTCTATGATTCAGATAGGTCAGAAGATTAACAAATGGCTAGAGAACACATTTCTCCAGTCATTTGGAATAAATGAGAGAAATTCAACCATCCCTTGGAACTGGTTCTTTTTCTCTGTTGCATCTGGGCAATGGCTTCCCTAAGAGATGGTTGTTGCTATTCTCTACACCTTTTTTGAAGGACACTTATTCTGATTCATTAGGCAAATTAAGTTGCCATATGCAAGTGCAGAAGTTAATTCTTATTTTTTAAGATAATCATTTCTGCAGGCCAGAGCAGCAACAACCTGTTCTCTTAATGAAGGTGAAGAAGCTTGGGCCAATCAGCCAGTTCAGTGTTTGGGACTTGAAACCTAGAATAATCAAGGCACATCTATAATCACTTGGCTTTCTACATGTCAATTTGTTAGGTTTTCATTTGTCATTCTTTCCATTTGTGAATCGACAAGCTGGTTGAACTAGAGTGCAAGTGTACATTGAAGCTGGGTTTTAGATAAGCAGCCTGCATAATTTAGCAAATGCCATCATTTTGGCAGGAAGTCTTTTCCCGCAACCATAAAGCCAACTCACTGACAACAGCCTCTTGCACCTATTGCCACAAGAGATTGTTAAATAACTGGGATACACACAAACAAAAAATACAGATCTGACACCCTCAAACATATGAATGTGTGAGTGGGAATGAGGGAGCTGGGTCAGAATCTGAACCAAAGGCCTGGATGCAAACACTGTCCCAGCTTTGGGAAATGGAAAATCAAGATCTGAACACTGTGGGCTGGGTTCCTCTCTACTGAACAGGCCATTTATTCCAACTTTCCAGGGAGCTTTCTCCATAGGAAAGTGAAGGCATAACAGCAAAGGAAAAAGGGGGGAAATAGCTAGAGTTTTATAATATCGAACCTTTTTCTTCAGGAATCCTGTGTTGTTGTAGGTGCATATGACATTTTTTTGGAAACAGCAGGGTGTGAGATGAGTTTCCAGACTCCAGCAGAGCTGCTTTTGAGGAGCACAATTCCAACAAGGAGCCTTTCAATATTAACTGGCTAGAAGGATCATTCAAGACCTCTGCACAGTTTGCATCTGTGGGTGACCAGCTGAGAGATTAATAAAGTAATCTGAAATAGAAAATTAAAAACCATGGGGATAACATTGTGTGGGTCTCATAGGTAACTTTCCAACATAAAGAAAGACCTTGGCATGATCTTCTTGAAGGTACTGATTTCTAGGCAGCAGCTCAAGTTTTCCTTTAGATACCAAATTCTGTCCACCTATGAGTCTTCCATTTCGCCATCCTTATAAAACTGATACAAGTAGTGCTATTGCTATGAGAAGGATGTAAGCATTGTTGATTCTATGTTCCAAATTGCTCTAGTTATAAATGATGAGCACTTATGAGTATGATAATAACAACACTTTGTTCTGATTTTCAGAGGTGGAAAAATCTGATCCTCTCTCATTTGGGGGTTAGCCATTCTTACCTCCACTGTCCAATACCAACATGGCTTCTTTCTCTTCCCCTACACCAATATTGCTAGCACTGTCAAAAATGGGCTTGTCGTGCACATATTGTTTGTACCAGTTTCTGCTACATTAAAGCTTCCTGTGCATACTGAAAAAATACCGTAGTATCTCTCAGATGAAACAATTTCTTGATTTGTGGATTTCTTATTATGTAACAAAGGGAGTTACTGTTTGAGCAGCTCTTTGTATATACAATATAAAGTGATAAATATGTGCTCAATATTATTTATTATTTTTACTGTCCTTCAGATAGAAGAGAATCAGAGTCCACATTTAACAACTAGAAATGCCCTTTCTGGGGAGCAAGGTCATGAGGAGTTCCCATAATCCTCTGCACAGGCTTATTGCATCAACAGAACCTGCTCAGTGAGGCAGGAGAGCAGCTGATGTTGGGCTGATACTTCCTTTCCTCCACAGGAGGGTGTGGAGTGGAAAGGCAGGAGTGGGGAAAAGGCAGAACCTTGGTTCTGCCCACCTTCCCCCAATGCCACCACAACTGAGTTTTGTGCAGAGCTGTGCTTGCGGGAGTGCTGGCACAGTTTATTTCCCACATGGATTAAGGTGGGAGCAGGAGTGAGTTATGACCCTCAGACTCATAATTTGGTCCTTGTCTTGCTCCTGGAACAGCACAGCTGATCTCTACCCCTTACTTGAGCTCGGCTGCAAAGTGCCAATCCAACCCCAAATAATAGAGATTGCAATAACATTTCAAAGATTTTTCTCTTAAAAATAGATAATTTCATAAGCAATGGTATGTGAAATCATCTCAGAGAGAGTTTATATTGTATTGTCAGGTCTTTGGGGCATGGACTATCCTTTGCTATGTGTTTTTAAAATGGCGTCCTGACCTGGTTGAGCCTTCTAGCCACTACAACAGTATGAACAAGCACAGTGTATTTTGCGCTTTAGCCTGACACGATGGGGTCCAAATAACTAGATTTACTAACTATATACAATATGCAAAGCCTATCTATGTATGTACACACAGATGCTCTGGCAGGGTTCTGATGACTTCTGAAACATAGATGACAATGAGGGCCACTAGCTGGCTCACATACTATTGATATGGATCCTACCTAATTCCTAATCACTCCAATAATAAATAATTTTAGTAATGGTATATTATCCAAAATATCAATGTAAGCATGTGTTTGTTTGTTTGTTTCAGATAATAAAACAAGTTTATCAAGACATTCTAAAATATGACACCACTGAAACATTTTGGAAAGATTTTAAAAGAGATTATAACATAATATTCCCTATCCTTATTAACTAAAATACCAAAGTAGTACAGGTAATAGCAACATGTCTGTTGAATATGTTTCTTATCATATTACTTAAAGCAAGGCCCAGATCAAAACTTTGGATGTCAAAGCCCCAAACTTTGAAGTGCTTGGAATTTGGACTCTAATTTTGCAATCTGGGTCTAGCTCTCATATTAAATAATCACATTTTTGAAGCAGATCACATCATTCCAGGGCACCTTTGCAGAACCAGTTGCTTTAAAATGAAAGCATTTGATGGCCAGTAGTGTTTATAGAGCTTGTTGTTTTCCAGCAAAATTTAAAATGATTACATTTATGTGAAATATGAGTGAAAGAAATTATTGTAGTTGGCAACTTAGAGACTCAGGGAAACAAAAGATTATAATTGTAGTTATAATTGTATATAATGATATGCAGACTATTAGGTTAATACTCAGCTCCTTCACTGTGTGAATGGGGCAGCATACCTTGCCACCTTTGGGACAGATAGACTTTCAGCTTGAATGGGCCCTTTGAGAAACAGTGATAGGTAAATACTAGACCATTTATTTTGACATTGTGAGTATCGCAACCTTTTCTTCTCACCAGAATGAAGTGCTGTAGCACAATCTCCTTGAGAACATGACATTACAGAAAGGATAATTTGTCTAGTCCCAAAGGTGACTTTTCAAACACTATTAAAAAAATCTGCTGTAGGGATAAGGAGGCATAATGAGGCAGGAAGGCAAATGAAGCTCAGCCCACACACTACAGCATGTTTGATTTAGAAAGTGAAATTTCACCTTCCCTGTCAGGTGTTCTGCTCTCATGAAAATGATGTGTGGTATTTCAGAATCTTCTACTTCCCCTGCTAGAATGCAAGGGGATTCAGTTTCTTCACAATAAAACAACAGTTTCCTTTGGGGATCAGGAATTATAGTGGTTATGTATCATTTACTGGAGTCGAAAGACTCCAGTCAGGATCAGGGCCCATTGAGCTGGATGCTGTACAAACACAGAGGAAGACACTGGACCCTTCCCAAAGAGCTTAATATCTAACCTGATCGTTTTGTGAAGCTAAAAGAATAGGTACAATTACCGGTGTAATTAATGTGGGCCACAAGCTATTCTACGTGGTTTTTTTTCTGTGTAGGGGCTAGATCTCACACACATCTATGAAGATATTGGGACACTCATAAGAAGCAAGAGCATCCATATGGCTGCTGGAGCTAATACTTGCATGGCTCCCTCATCTAGTCACGCCTCATTGTTGGATATACTAAATAAATCTTGAGCTATCTAGGCCACACAAAGAGTGACTGCTGGTTGAGCCAGCAGTAGCAGCAGGCAGGTTTATACTTACAAGTGTGCCCAGCTCCTGTGCATTCCACACACAATAACTGCTTCGTAGTTCTTCATGCCTGGGTCCACTTCCAAAAGCAGACAGCCTACACTGAGGAGAGCGGCTTTGGCAATGACCAGGTCGCAGTAGGGGAACATACAGTTGAGCCACTGTTCTCACCCTTTGCAGATCTGGGGTGTTATGGCAAAGCCAAATCTATGTTCAATGGATGCCCAGATCAAACAAAACAAAACCACTCCTCACGGCTTTCAATGTATTTACAGCTGCGTTCCCCCCCCCCCAACCAAATGCATGAAAACTAGTAAAGTCTCTGGACACATTTCTTTCATGTAGCTGAAATGTTTGCAAACTCCAAGCAAGCGATATAAAACAATCTCTCCTAGCTGGGATATAGCTCAACATTACTTGACTCTGCTCCTCTGAGGGGCATCAGTGAGGCAAGGTTGTGACAGGGGTCCTTGGACCCTCTGCCCGCAAAACCAAACAATACAATCGGCTCCTCATAGCCACTGTAGTACACAACTTGTCATTCTCTACATCACTTGGTGGAATCTAGCTTGTAAAGTGCTTTGAGATCCTAATGACATTTGCTATAGGAGTAGCAGTAGTCACAACACTTCAACTTTGGCTGCAGCATGATAGGATCTAAAAATAGTTCTGGAGAGATAACATTATAGATGGTGCAGAGCAGCCTTCTCCTAAAAAATTATGTAGGCAAAGAATGTTCTGTTTTTCTTGCTCTTCAACTCCCACTGCAGCAGTAACTGTTGACCTTCACCTAATGACTAGAAACAGGTAATCAAAGAGTGAATTGTTTTATCTTTTGACCTCCACCAGCAGCCACACATCCTCCTTTTCTAGGCTTTCAGCTTTTCCATAAAATGTTTGGGCTGGTCGGATTTCTTTCGTTCTCTTCATGACCAGCCTCAAGGCCAGTTGCAGGAATTATAGAGAAGCTAAAGCCTTATCTTTTTGCAGATGGGGACTAAAGAAAAGCAGAATGACTCTTGTTATTTCACACAATTAACAAAGGCAGCTGCTGAAAACAACACACAGGCTAACATTAAATCAGATGTTTACCACACAATGCTGGTGTGTGAGTGTACCTGAGCTGATTGAAGCCCCACATTCTCTATAGATAGGCTCAAACTGTTACTGTTTCTTCCTACCCAGGAGAACAGAAGGAGGGGGAGTACCTGGCTGTTTGGGTCTCTGATGCTGCCTACTAGTTGGGCAAGTCATGGCAGAGCACTGATTAGCACTTCCACCTCCTGTTTGCTGCTGTCAGCAGTGGTAAGAGAAGACTGAGAAATAGCCAGTTAATTATTCAGATAGTACAACTATGCCCTGAAAATAATTGCCTTAGAAACTATGGCTGATATTTACATTATTTGGCAAATTTATTATTGGGTTCCCTAATCCCTAGTTGACAGCATATCAGATTCACTGCTGGAGTCAGATTTTGAAACTGGAGTTAGTAGTGGTAGATAATATAATAACAACATTTGTATTAATTATTTGAACCTACTGAAATAAGGTTAAAACAATTCAGAGCATAAATGAATTACCATTAGAACCCATATGTATAACAGTTTCCCCCCATGTACAATTCACTATTTTCCAGGGACCTGATTCCGTTCTCACTGAAATCTATTCCATTCACTTCAGTGGGATTTGAATCTGGTGCTAGGTGCATTAGATTGGCAATGGTTCTGTGGTGGTAGCAGTGCCTTCCTTGGGCGCCTCAGATATTGATCACTGCCAGAGACTAGATACCTGACCAGATGGACCAATGATCACTTTATCTAATATATCTATTGAAGCATTCACACTATCTTGCTGTTTGGGGCATGGACCATGAGGTTCTGGGTGTTTGTAGTGTGTCTAGTTCAGTATGGCCATTATCCCAATTGGGATCTTTGTATATTATTGCAATACAAACAGACAGTAATGATTTCTGGGCCCCAACACTGTGAGATGATGAATGCATTATGAGCACCCTCAATATTCATCAAAGACAACAGGAATGGAGGGCATTCTGCATCTTCCAGACGGCACTCAGTACTTAACAGGATCAGCCCCCAGGATTCTGTATAGCTTGACTGCAAACAGCACATCTCTTGTGGCAATGCCTGGAGTAAGTTCTACCCAAGAGAATAGCAAAGAACAACACCATTATAGCTTGAGATATATTTCAGGATATTCCTGTAAACTCCCTACAAAGCTTTCCAGAAAGCTCACAATTCAGGTGCTATATTTTAGCTGAAAATCCAGCCTTCTAAAGGGTGGGAGGGGATAAGGATAATTGAAAAAAGGATCAGCCAGCCATAAAGTTAAATAAAATGTTGCTGCAAAGAACATAAGGCAGAAAGGTTGAAATTTAGAAACCATCATTCCCATTTCTGAGGTGAAGAAGAAACATTTTATCCTGCAGAGACTGAAAGAAACATTTCTCGAATTGGCAGTTTGTCAGACTGCTAAATAAAACAAGCTCAACTAGTAGTTTACCTGCTTTTTTTTGTTTGTTTTTGTTTTAAGGAAAGTGTTTTCAGTAGTTTCTAAGAGCTTTTATTTCCTAACCTATTTCTTTTCTATTTACCTATGTGAGCTCCCAAGTGTTCATTGCCAAATTTGCAAGTGGTATTTCTCATTTTTCTCTTTCTAAAATGAAGACAGCTATCCGAGAAACCTGATCTTCCAACTGTTAAAGAGCAAAGAACTCTCCATCTGCTTAGATGGCTCTGTGGAGCTGGTGCAGTCTCCATTTAGTTTGTCCTCCCAAAGTCAGGAGTGTGATTATTCCATAATTCTCTCACCTGATTAATTCTTAACTATGAACATAATTACACTCCAGAAGGTAAATCACTCTTATAAATCAGTTGCTGCTGACAGTTCACTCTTCTGCATTCTAGCACACTGCAGCAAAGTCAGCCTGGGATTATAGAAAAGGGAGATGTTTATTAAAACATACAGCACTTACAGAAGGGTTATTCATTAATGAATTATAGGGTAACACAATATTTCAAGCAAAACAAAAGAACAAAGGCAGAGGAAGGAACTTATAAATCCTTCACTTACAACAGAAATTTTTCCTATGATTAGACTTAATAAAGAGGGTGAAAGAGTTGCAGACTAGTCTCAGTAAATCTGCAGTGAACTCCATGCCCTATTAGCTAGCTGTGAAGAACAAACCACTCATCACTTCTGAGCAATAGTCTGCTGTAATCTTGCTAGGTTCATTTTTCCAGGTGATCTGGTTGGTGTCTGTTGGGGTGGCTTTGAAGAAAAAGCCTATCAAAAATATTCTAATGTGAGAAATCTCTCTCTCTCTCTCTCTCTCTCACACACACACACACACACACACACACACACACACACACACACACACAGGTGTGAGTAAATGTAAAGATCTATGTGCATGGGATCTTATGGACCTTCTGAAATAAAGCATCATACAAGCTCAAGATCAGGCTAGGGATTCTATCATAGTGAAGGAGATCAGGGAGGAATTTAGCTCTGAACTGTGATGAAAGAGAACATTTTAAATATAAGGCATCAGACAAGATGAGAAGCTGTCACTGCCTCATTTCACATTCTAGGGTCATGAATTAAGAGTTTTTCTGCCTTAATTCACCCATCTCAAAAGAGCAATTGCCATGGCAGAACAGATTAATGGTACATATATCCAATGTCCTGTCTATGGCAGAGATCGATACCAGATGCTTCAGAGGAAGGTAAACAAAACCCCCAATGTAGTTGCATAATTGTGCAATACTATTTTGGGGGTCTGAGAGGGTTTCTTCCTGACTCCAGCTGTAAATTAATGTATGTCCTGAAGCATGAGGATTGATAGCCCTTGTACCTGAGATCCTTAACTGTAGACAATAACTGCAGGTGCTGTTCCTTTTCACATACAGTAAGGGTATATTTTTGATGATTTTTTTTTTTTTTGCAAAATGTTCTTCTCTTTTTTCAAACACCTCTAGTTCAGAGTTGAGGTTTTGGTTTAAGAAACCAATGGATTTACCTTATCAGACCTCCTGGAAAATCCTGGGGAAAGAAACTGGAGTTTCAAGAATAATAGGCTAATGTGTTGAACCGTCTGACACTGTGACATCTCATTCCATGTGTCTTAGGCTACGTCTTCACTACAGGGGGGGGTCGATTTAAGATACGCAAATTCAGCTACGCGAATAGCGTAGCTGAATTCGACGTATCGCAGCCGACTTACCCCGCTGTAGGGACGGTGGCAAAATCGACCTCTGCGGCTTCCCGTCGACGGCGCTTACTCCCACCTTCGCTGGTGGAGTAAGAGCGTCGATTCGGGGATCGATTGTCGCGGCCCAACGGGACGCGATAAATCGATCCCCGAGAGGTCGATTTCTACCCGCCGATTCAGGCGGGTAGTGTAGACCTAGCCTAAGGCTTGGGAGCTGAGTGTATGATCTGGCCACTCTCTGCAGCAACATCTCCTTGAAAGCCTACCATCATTATCTTACACACTTGTCCCATTACACATTCAACAGCTCCTTGCCCTAGGGTTTAATGTGGGATGGTGAGAAGCCCAAGGTAGCACAACTTCTGAGGGAGACAACCTGCCATAAGGGATTTAAGTTTCTGAGGCATTTAATGGAGGACACTACACAGATGTTCCAGTCTTTCTCCGATGACCTGAGGTCCCAGTGATTTGCAGGTTTGGAGGACAATGACCTCTGTCCAACCAATAGAGGGACACCCCGATAGTGTGATTGTACAGACACAGCACAAACTGAAACTCATAGAGATTTCTGGTCCTTCACTGGATTTTTTCCACAGGAGACATGCACTGATCCAAGTGTCCAGTCCTTCCTGACTATGGTTAAATATTTGTTTCCACAATGTCCTGCATCAGTGAGTTCCAAAGGTTGGGTATAGATTGTGTAGAATGTATTCAGTACCAGCTATTTAAAATATTCTCTATTTTACTTTCTCTGAGTGACCACATTTTACTTTTATTATAGAGATGGCAGAAAAGAATGTCTGATAAGCCTCTCTGTACCATTCATTATTTTATATACTGTATCTATTATCATATCTCCATTTCCACTTATCCTTAGGAAACTAAATAATAGGCTTTCACATCCCTCCTGATATGGAAGAGCATGGCTATCACCAATGCTTCTAATTATTTTTGTTGCCTTTCTCTGGGCCCTTTGTACTTCCGCAGTATCCTTAGTGAAATGAAAAATTACCAAGAGATAATGAAACCTCTGACAAGTATATTTCTAAATAACTGGGCCAAATTCATCCCTGAACTCAAAGTACTCACCCTAAGGATGAATATAAGGCACAAATAATAAACGTGATGGCCAAGTACCACAATCTCAGAATGATGATGATGTGTATAAGTCTTTGAAAAGTAAATGTAGTATAAAAGGTGAGATTCAGTTGAGTTCAGTGAACCATAACATATGTAGGAAGGTGACAGACTTTAAATGAGGCTTGATATTTCAGTACAGTTCAATAATTAAAGGAGAGAAATTTCAAAGTATTACATTTCCTTTAAATTTCCATATTCAGAGATTAAATTTTTCCGGTCTTATTCTCCATTCTCTTACACCAGTTTTACACTTCTATAATTCTGTTCAAGTCATTGGCAGTACACAGGACCTGAACTGGTTGAACAGAGTGCAGAAGCTGCCACTCCATAAGTATGTGTATAGTTTCCATTGATCTTAATGAGTTTTCCATATGGAAACTGACACCTCCTTGCTGCCAAATGCTTCTATAAGATTATTTTTATGCTGTGTGCTTTGTCTAGTATATTTATTTATATGCTTGGAGACTTCTTCATGTATATTTTTAAGATCACCTTCTATTAAGCACAGATGCTCTCTGTTCTTTAGAATGGCTCAAGTTAAAGATACTGTTAACATGTAATCCTAAAAACATCTCTATGGCAATGATTCTCAGCCTTAATTCTGTCCAACATCACTATTGCAATCTCCTCCAATACGTCTTGACTATAGTCAGAAGCTCAGGATGGTGAGCATTATTTTGGACTCCAAACTGCTCAAGTCCTGATCCAAACCCACTGAAGTCTATGGAAAGATAGCTGCTACTGCAATGGGCTTTGGATTAGGCCCTTACAGAGTACCTGGTACCGTTTAAAATTATTTGACTGCATAACACTGTGTGGAGTGCATTTGGATCATTATAGAGACTGGACTCAGAGTACAGAGAACCCTCCAACAGTGATATTCAGAGTGGAGCTGGTCAGAAATTTCCAACATTTAAATTTTTTTTTAAAGAAAGTGGTGTGGGGGGAAATGGATGAATTTTTTGCTAAATGTTTTTCCCTTTTTTTCAAATAGTTCTAATTCAGAATATTTTGTGTCATGGAAACCAATGGGTTTGCTTTGCAATTAATCAATATAACATTTTAAAACTACCCTTTCTCCTCTTGCTCAAATTCTTTTATAACTGAATGACACATCTTTGGGTATGCAAGAGACCCTTTACCCTGAAACAAAGCTATGGGCTGCTGCTCCCCTTCACACTTGAACCCCTCCTTGGAGTTCCCCTGTATTTCCCACTGTGTTTCCTGTGGCTAAGAGATGTATTCTTTCCACAGCATTAGTGAGGTTGGTCAATAAGATGTCCATATAAACCAACTTCTGTCAACACAGCAATCTTTTAAAAGTGGAACACACACATTTACCAACTTTCTAAGCCTCAATCTCTTTGCATGTCCAAGGGCAGTGATAGCCGATTGTTTATAGGATCTTGTGGTCCCATGTACATGATGATGATTGTGATGATGATTTAGAGCTTGTCAAAATTTTTCATTCAAAACCTTTTTGGATGAGAAATGGCCTTTTTCAAATACAATTTTAACAGAAAATTGTCATTATTTTGAACTTTTCCAATTTTTCAATGAAAAAACTGAAAACCAAAAATGTTTTCAGTTGTCCCCCTTTCTCTCATTTTTTTCTTTTTTCACCTTCTCCTCCCTCTTTTTCCCTTTTGCCACTGAAAAGGGGTTGGAGAATGGGGAGGTAGTACAATAGCACAGAGAGGTGCCAGTGATGGAAAATCATGTACCAAATATACTTCTGACACAGCTGGTAACTTAGGATTCCAAATGCAAACTCTTGAAATTAACAAATGCCTGAAACTTGCCTAACTTTGTCCACTCATATGGGACTCCTCCATCTGCTCTCCGATTAGGAAGGACATGTATCTAGTCAGACTTAGGAGTCAGAAGCACATCTGTGGGAAATTCAGCACTTTTGATGTGCAAGGTTTTATATCCATAGATATATGGTTTAGATTAACATAGACCCAGAATGAAGTATTATCTAAACACCCCTCTCTCTTTATTTCACATGGAAATAATGCAAAATAAATAAATAAATAAATAAACTAGCCAAACCTTTCCAAAGTTTGAAGTTGTTTGGATCCAGGGTTTTGTTTCTTCACCTTATACGTAGAGGGATACACTCATGAAATTCAGATCTGGATCCAAACTTTCTCAAAATATTGGGGTGCCCAAGTCTAGGGTTTGATTCAGACCCATCTCTAATTAGGACATATGTCATAACTATAAAGGGAAGGGTAACAGCTCTCCTGTGTACAGTACTATAAAATCCCTCCTGGTCAGAGACTCCAAAATCCTTTTACCTGTAAAGGGTTAAGAAGCTCAGGTAACCTGGCTGACACCTGACCCAAAGGACCAATAAGGGGACAAGATACTTTCAAATCTTGGGGTGGGGGGAAGGCTTTTGTTTGTGCTCTTTGTTTTGGGGGTTGTTTGCTCTTGGGACTGAGAGGGACCAGACATCAATCCAGGTTCTCCAAATCTTTCTGAATAAGTCTCTCATATTTCAAACTTGTAAGTAAACAGCCAGGCAAGGCTTGTTAGTTTATCTTTGTTTTCTCAACTTGTAAATGTACCTTTTACTAGAGTGTTTATCTCTGTTTGCAGTACTTTGAACCTAAGGCTAGAGGGGGGTCCTCTGAGCTCTTTAAGTTTGATTACCCTGTAAAGTTATTTTCCATCCTGATTTTACAGAGATGATTTTTACCTTTTTCTTTCATTAAAAGCCTTCTTTTAAAGAACCTGATTAATTTTTCCTTGTTTTTAGATCCAAGGGGGTTGGATCTTGATCCACCAGGAGTTGGTGGGAGGAAGAAGGGGGGATGGTTAATTTCTCCTTGTTTTAAGATCCAAGGGGTTTGGATCTGTATTCACCAGGGAATTGGTGAAAAGTTTCTCAAGGCTTCCCAGGGAAGGGAATTAGCTTTGGGAATGGTGGCAGCGGACCAGATCTAAGCTGGTAGTTAAGCTTAGAAGTTTTCATGCAGTCCCCCACATTTGTACCCTAAAGTTCAGAGTGGGGAAGCAGCCTTGACATGGTGGCAGAGCGGTGGGATCATTTTAAACCAAAAGCCAGTAAGATTTTTTTTTCTCCTTTCTAGCTGCTTGGAAAGCAGAGCTGAAGGTAGATGCATATCTTATCTCTCCTTGCCTGAAGGCAGAGGTGTTAAGTTTTTTTTAACAAGGGTCTTTGTTAAGAGAAGGGTTCAATCAATGAGCAAACAGCTGGTAAAAGGAATTTACAAGCTGAATTGTTTTTTTTTCTTTCTACTCGGGGATAGCCAGTTAGAAAGTCTCTGTTACCTCAGCAACAGCCTGAGCTGAGTGCATCCCAGTTTCAGCCAACTGCAGAGGGGTGTGGCCCAGCACGGGAAAACAGGAAAATGACTACCAAAGAAGTAGCTAACAAACTAGAACTGGCCAGACTAGAAGCAGAAGAAAATGAAAAAAAACCATCAGAGACTGCTTCAATTAAAAAAACTCGAGCAAGAAGCTGAAAAGAAAGCCAAAGAGGAGGCCCATGAAAGAGAAGAGAAAGCCAAAGAGGAGGCCCACAAGAGAGCTATGGAGCTGAAAGAAAAAGAGATGGAGGAGAGGGAAAAAGAGAGGAAGCATGAACTGGAATTAGCAAGCGCTAGGCTGGATATACCAGCCAATCCTAGCAACCCCTCTCCAGGTACCCCTTCCCATCCCAGAAAATTCCCCACCTACAAGGCAGGCGATGATACTGAGGCCTTCTTATAAAATTTTGAAAGGGCCTGCCTTGGATACATAAGAACATAAGAACATAAGAAAGGCCGTACTGGGTCAGACCAAAGGTCCATCTAGACCAGTATCTGTCTACCGACAGTGGCCAATGCCAGGTGCCCCAGAGGGAGTGAACCTAACAGGCAATGATCAAGTGATCTCTCTCCTGCCATCCATCTCCATCCTCTGACGAACAGAGGCTAGGTACACCATTCTTACCCATCCTGGCTAATAGCCATTTATGGACTTAGCCACCATGAATTTATCCAGTCCCCTTTTAAACATTGTTATAGTCCTAGCCTTCACAACCTCCTCAGGTAAGGAGTTCCACTACAGCATCACTACAGACCAGTACATGGTAGAGCTGAGGCCGCAGCTCAGTGGACCCTTAGCAGAGGTGGCGGCTGAAATGCCTAAGGAACACATGAACAGTTATGAACTTTTTAAAAACAAGGCCAGACTCAGAATGGGGCTAACACCCGAGCATGCCCATCGGCAGTTCAGAGCCCTAAGGTGGAAACCAGACATGTCATTTACCCGGCATGCCTACCACATTGACAAAAATTGTGATGCCTGGGTATCAGGAGCAAATGTTAAATCTCTGGAAGATCTGATTTCCCTAGTAAAAATGGAGCAGTTTTTAGAGGGTGTTCCTGAGGAAATAGAAAGGTACATCCTAGATGGGAAGCCCAAAACTGTAACTGAGGCGGGGGAGATTGGAGCCAAATGGGTGGAGGTGGCAGAAAAGAAAAAAACTAGTAGCAGTTGGAACGAATATCAGAAGGGGCAAGCCGAAACAAAACCTTACCACCGGGGACAACCCAAGGCTCCACCCACATCCCAAGGGAAACCCCAGATGCCTTCTCACCCCACCACACCAGTCTCCACCAACCAACATCGCCCCGGTGATACCTTAGCAGGGCGATGTTTTAAATGTAATGAACTGGGACATATAAAGGCTCACTGCCCCAAGAACCCCAACCGATTACAGTTCATTACACCACAATCACACCAAAGATCCCCAGACCCAGATGCCTCTCTCATACCCTCGGAGCGAAGGGAAACCATGAGAGTGGGCGGAAAGAAGGTTATCGCTTGGAGGGACACTGGGGCACAAGTGTCAGCTATCCACCAATCCCTAGTGGACCCCAAACTCATCAACCCGGAGGTTCCAGTGACAATTCAACCGTTCATGTCACAGTCTGTAACCTTGCCTACAGCCAAGTTGCATGTTCAGTACAAGGGCTGGTCAGGAATGTGGACTTTTGCAATCTATGACAATTATCCCATCCCCATGCTGCTGGGGGAAGACTTGGCCAACCATGTGAAGCTAGCCAAGAGGGTGGGAATAGTCACCCGCAGCCAGGCTAAGCAAGCTTTCACCCCCATCCCTGTTCCTGAGCCGTCCCCCAGGGCCCCGTCTGTGTTACCAGAGACCCAAACAAAGGTGGTGGAACCGGATCCCCTGCCAACAACTGCAACAGCCGTAGTGGATCCAATCCCAGAGACCCAGCCAAAGCCAGTCCCAGAACCGGAACTGGCAACGCAACCAGCAACAGAACCATTGCCAGCACTGAGTCCAGTGCTTGCAAACCCGTCTACCACTCCAACGCCAGAGGGCACCAGCGAGCCTGAACTGGCGGAAGCAGCAGATAACCCTACCCAAGAGGCTCAGCCAGAGCCTGAAATACCACATAGTGCACCAGCGGACTGCGGTTCACAGTCAATGGAAACAGCCCCAGCACCTGCATCGCTTCCAGAGGGACCAAGCCCCAGTCCACAGTCCAAGGAGGAACTGATGTCTCCAGCATCAAGGGAACAGTTCCAGGCCGAGCAGGAAGCAGATGACAGCCTTCAGAAAGCTTGGGCGGCGGCACAGAGCACCCCACCGCCTCTCAGCTCTTCTAACCGATCCCGGTTTGTTGTAGAACAAGGACTTTTATACAAGGAGACTCTTTCTGGTGGGCACCAGGAAGACTGGCATCCTCAAAGACAGTTGGTAGTTCCCACTAAGTATCGGGTAAAGCTCTTGAGCTTAGCCCATGATCATCCCAGTGGCCATTCTGGGGTGAACAGAACCAAAGACCGGTTGGGGAAGTCCTTCCACTGGGAGGGAATGGGCAAGGACGTTGCTAATTATGTCCGGTCTTGTGAGGTGTGCCAACAAGTGGGAAAGCCCCAAGACCAGGTTAAAGCCCCTCTCCAGCCACTACCCATAATTGAGGTCCCATTTCAGTGAGTAGCTGTGGATATTCTGGGTCCTTTCCCAAAGAAGACACCCAGAGGAAAGCAGTACATACTGACTTTCATGGATTTTGCTACCCGATGGCCGGAAGCAGTACCCTTAAGCAACACCCGGGCTAAAAGTGTGTGCCAGGCATTAGCAGACTTTTTTGCCAGGGTAGGTTGGCCCTCCGACATCCTTACAGATTCGGGAACTAATTTCCTGGCAGGGACCATGAAAAACCTGTGGGAAGCTCATGGGGTGAATCACTTGGTTGCCACCCCTTACCACCATCAAACCAATGGCCTGGTGGAGAGGTTTAATGGAACTTTGGGGGCCATGATACGTAAATTCGTAAATTAACACTCCAATGATTGGGACCTAGTGTTGCAGCAGTTGCTTTTTTTGCCTACAGGGCTGTACCACATCCCAGTTTAGGGTTTTCACCATTTGAACTTGTGTATGGCCGCGAGGTTAAGGGGCCATTACAGTTGGTGAAGCAGCAATGGGAGGGGTTTACGCCTTCTCCAGGAACTAACATTCTAGACTTTGTAAGCAACCTACAAAGCACCCTCCGACACTCTTTAGCCCTTGCTAAAGAAAACCTAAAGGATGCTCAGGAAGAGCAAAAGGCCTGGTATGATAAACATTCCAGAGAACGGTCCTTCAAAGTAGGAGACCAAGTCATGGTCTTAAAGGCGCTCCAGGGCCATAAAATGGAAGTGTCGTGGGAAGGACCATTCACGGTCCAGGAGCGCCTAGGAGCTGTTAACTATCTCATAGCCTCCCCCACCTCCAACATAAAGCCTAAGGTATACCATGTTAATTCTCTTAAACCCTTTTATTCCAGAGAATTAAACGTTTGCCAGTTTACAGCCCAGGAAACAGATGACGCGGAGTGGCCTGAAGGTGTCTACTACGAAGGAAAAAGGGATGGTGGCGTGGAAGAGGTGAACCTCTCCGCGACCCTTGGACGTCTGCAGCGACAGCAGATCAAGGAGCTGTGCACAAGCTTTGCACCAATTTTCTCAGCCACTCCAGGACGGACTGAACGGGCATACCACTCCATTGACACAGGTAATGCTCACACAATTAGAACCCCACCCTACCGTGAGTCACCTCATGCCCAAACTGCTATACAAAGGGAGATCCAGGACATGCTACAGATGGGTATAATCCGCCCCTCTACCAGTGCATGGGCATCTCCAGTGGTTCTAGTTCCCAAACCAGATGGGGAAATATGCTTTTGCATGGACTACCGTAAGCTAAATGCTGTAACTCGTCCTGACAACTATCCAATGCCACGCACAGATGAGCTATTGGAGAAATTGGGACATGCCCAATTCATCTCTACTTTAGACTTAACCAAAGGGTACTGGCAAGTACCACTAGATGAACCCGCTAAGGAAAGGTCAGCCTTCGTCACCCAGGCAGGGGTGTATGAATTCAATGTACTCCCTTTTGGGTTGCGAAATGCACCCGCCACCTTCCAAAGACTTGTAGATGGTCTCTTAGCGGGATTGGGAGAATCTGCAGTTGCCTACCTCGATGATGTGGCCATTTTTTCTGATTCATGGACAGAACACCTGGAGCACCTAGAAAAAGTCTTCGAGTGCATCAGGCAGGCAGGATTAACTGTTAAGGCTAAAAAGTGTCAAATAGGCCAAAACAGAGTGACTTACCTGGGGCACCAGGTGGGTCAAGGAACTATAAATCCCCTACAGGCCAAAGTGGATGCTATCCAAAAGTGGCTGGTTCCAAAGTCAAAGAAACAGGTCCGATCCTTCTTAGGCTTGGCCGGATATTATAGGCAATTTGTACCACACTACAGCCAAATCGCCGCCCCGCTGACAGACCTAACCATAAAGAAACAGCCAAATGCAGTTCGGTGGACTGACAAGTGTCAAAAGGCCTTTAACCAGCTTAAGGCGACACTCATGTCTGACCCTGTGTTAAGGGCCCCAGACTTTGACAAACCGTTCCTAGTAACCACAGATGCGTCCGAGCGGGGCGTGGGAGCAGTTTTAATGCAGGAAGGACCGGATCAAGAATTCCATCCTGTCGTGTTACTCAGCAAGAAGCTGTCTGAGAGGGAAAGCCACTGGTCAATCAGTGAAAAGGAATGCTACGCCATTGTGTACGCGCTGGAAAAGCTACGCCCATATGTTTGGGGACGGCGTTTCCAACTACAAACAGACCATGCTGCGCTACAGTGGCTTCATACCACCAAGGGGAATAACAAAAAACTTCTTCGGTGGAGTTTAGCTCTCCAAGATTTTGATTTTGAAATACAACACATTTCAGGGGCTTCTAACAAAGTGGCTGATGCACTCTCCCGGGAAAGTTTTCCAGAATCAACTGGTTAAAAATTGTTCTTGGAATGTGGAACATATTGTTAGTTTTTATATAATCAGTAGTATGTCTAAAGGTGCATGTGTCTTATTAACTCTGTTTTCTCCTAGAGCTCCAGGAAGAAATCACAGCCAGTGTGGAACCGGCTGTCCAACACTACCTGTGATTTGGGGGGCGTGTCATAACTATAAAGGGAAGGGTAACAGCTCTCCTGTGTACAGTACTATAAAATCCCTCCTGGTCAGAGACTCCAAAATCCTTTTACCTGTAAAGGGTTAAGAAGCTCAGGTAACCTGGCTGACACCTGACCCAAAGGACCAATAAGGGGACAAGATACTTTCAAATCTTGCGGGGGGGGAAGGGTTTTGTTTGTGCTCTTTGTTTTGGGGTTTGTTCGCTCTTGGGACTGAGAGGGACCAGACATCAATCCAGGTTCTCCAAATCTTTCTGAATAAGTCTCTCATATTTCAAACTTGTAAGTAAACAGCCAGGCAAGGCGTGTTAGTTTATCTTTGTTTTCTCAACTTGTAAATGTACCTTTTACTAGAGTGTTTATCTCTGTTTGCAGTACTTTGAACCTAAGGCTAGAGGGGGGTCCTCTGAGCTCTTTAAGTTTGATTACCCTGTAAAGTTATTTTCCATCCTGATTTTACAGAGATGATTTTTACCTTTTTCTTTAATTAAAAGCCTTCTTTTTAAGAACCTGATCAATTTTTCCTTGTTTTTAGATCCAAGGGGGTTGGATCTTGATCCACCAGGAGTTGGTGGGAGGAAGGAGGGGGGATGGTTAATTTATCCTTGTTTTAAGATCCAAGGGTTTGGATCTGTATTCACCAGGGAATTGGTGAAAAGTTTCTCAAGGCTTCCCAGGGAAGGGAATTAGCTTTGGGAATGGTGGTAGCAGACCAGATCTAAGCTGGTAGTTAAGCTTAGAAGTTTTCATGCAGGCCCCCACATTTGTACCCTAAAGTTCAGAGTGGGGAAGCAGCCTTGACAACATACATGGAGGTGAGCAAATCCCTCAGGCTGCTTATAATATTGCGGAGTACAGCAACTTCAATCATATTTTATAAACCATACCTGACTTATTTTAAGGTCCTGTGGTACCATATGTGCTCCACTTTCTTGACAGATGGATATTGATATTTGTTCTCATCTGCATGAACATTAGCTGAAGCATATGCAAAACTCTTAATGACATTAAAGTTTTGCCAATTAAGAGCATGTTCAAGCATCTGATATAATACATGATAGCATGTTTCACAAGTTCCATTTTGAATTTTACATAATAGTTTTTACTATATTGTTTGTTGAGCTAGTGTGACTAAAACCGAACTATTACAAGGGACATTGTTTAAAAACCCTTTATCATTTTATCACCTGGAAAAGTTAATGACTAAAAAAAATCAGTAAAGTCACTGAGAAGTGAAGGGAAAATGAAAGGAAAAATTAGACATTAAATTGAAGTATATATGTATATATTCAAGAGGAAAGATAAAGCTGCATATTTGCATTTTACCACTTCCCTCCTCAAGCTAAATGACTTGCTGCCAAGTTTTATTCTCAGACTTCACAAAGAAATAATGCCTCTCAGAGAACATATGGGAATGTGTATAACATTATATCTCAGATATGAATCTGGGGATAATGCTGTGTAATTTCAGGAAAGACTCTGAGGGGAAGATTCAAACTAACAGGCTCAGGTGCATCTTCAGAATCAGAAGCTGGAATGAAGCATTAATTTACACAATAAATTATAGGTAAAGCCTATTAATATAGCAGGCCATTAGCAGGGCTGAGAACAGAACTCAGCTCTCTGGAGACCCAGTCCAGTGCACTAGCCACTATACAACACTGCCTGAGTGACCTTGGGCAAGTTACTTCCCCTTTCTGTGCCTCAGTTTACCCCTCTGTAAAATGGAATAATGATACTGTCCTCCTTTGAAAGGCATTTTGAGATCTACTGCTGAAAAGCACTATATAAGCGCTAAATATTATTATTTCAAATAAATGGCCTTTTGGGGGGGGTAGCTAATGGCTATTACTAGATCAGATATTGAGAGAGATAGGGTATGTCTATACTGCAATCACAGGGTAAGATTGCAACTCAGGTAGACAAACCCAAGCTAGATGCTAGAGACTAGAGAGATAAGGCTACAATGTAGGAGGGGCAGCAGGTCATCCCCAGAGGAGGAAGGATTGGGACAGTCAGCAATGCCCTGTTGATGCTGAAGGAGAGGTTGAATAGAAGGCTCCTCAGGGTAAAGGGAATGGGATATCCTTTGGGAAACAGGTGCATAGGGCCTGTGAAGTGAAGGGAACTTCTAGGAGGGAGTTTGAATTGCTGGAACTCCCTCATCTCCCTTTCAAAGGGAGGTAGGAGTTGGGGAGGGAGAGAGTTGTTACTTAGGTACTTCATCACAGCAGGTTTCCATCCAATACCCAAATGGAAGCCTAACTCTCTATTCTGAACATTTTAGAATCTAAATAAAATTTTGTTCCATTCAGATTCAAGTTGTGGCCAAATATTGAAATGGGAGAAATTGTGATCTTCGTAACTGACAATCTGTGAATTCCTATTAGTAGAGTTTAAGTCACTGTATTCCATAAATATATAATATGTATTTCTTTTAACAATCAGTGGCCGACTAGATTCCCAGTCTGTCTCTGGGACTCCTGTACATATACCGATACCAGGATTCAGTGTTTCTCTGAGCATGCGCACAGTTGAATATGTTTATGTGGGCCCCCTTGCCCACAATACCGAGAGGAATGCCAAACTTCCTGCCCTGCCTTAGTTCAGGGATGAATGCCAAAAAAGCCATGTGGAGAAACGTTAGTCTTCTAAATCTGAACTAGGTTCTCTGGTAGCTGGAGTTCCATGCAGCTGTATCACATCATTTTGCAAAGTACAAGACACAGGGCCAACGACACTCCATACACAAGTGGTGGCAGCTCTTTGGCCCATTATCATTAGCATATCGGCCAGACACAACATTAAATTGTGGTTACGCTGCACCAACAAAATTTGATTCCTTTAGTGAAAACATAATTGCGATTACCGAACAGAAATGACGTTTAGAAGATCAGTATGGATGACTGGATAAAACTTTAAATCATATACTTTAAAACTATTATTCTTACATTTCAAGTTTGATCAGGGAATATTTAATAAAAAACCAGAAGCATGACTAACCAATTTTGTACCGGGTTACTCCATGTATTTAAAGGGCAGCAGTTGTGAATCTGAATATTTTTTTAATGTCATGCTGTTTCCAAAACTAAATTCCTGATTATTATTATTGATTTCCACAACCACTATTTTTAATTTAAATGCAAATCTGTTCAACTTTAGCCTTTTGTATTTAGAGCCACATCTCTTTATAGCTATCCTCTGCACTGTCAGAAAACTGTTTGCCCAGAGAAAATGAATCAATACCAATTTACCCTGTAGCATTGTGCTGGCACACACCCTTAATACATGGAGTATGCCTTTTGACTCACACCTTGCTACACTAAAGAGGTTTTCAGAATGGATAAAAATCAGAGTGGATAATGTTGGTACCTGGCCACAATAATTTGTGTCTATTTGTGATAATCAAAAAGTAACGATAAAGCAAAAACCTCTGCCAAAGAATATAATTCTTTTTTTCAAAAATCAGAAATGCACTGACAAGCATGAGAAGAAATTTGGAGCTTTATCTTTTTCAAATTTATAATAATTAATTTAAATTAAAGAAAAGAGTTAGCCAATTTTATTTAATTAAATTATAAGACTGAGTAAGCATGAGTTGTGCTTATTCAGACTGGCTAACTTTAAGATTTATTTGCAAATGAAATTCTGAAAGTTGCAGCCATTCAGCAATATGTTTTCAATACCCCCTTTAGCAAGGCACCTGAAATTGACGTTTGTTTTCCTTTCTGATCCCGTCAACTGCCTACCCACATCACTGTGATTACCCAGCTTGCATCATGTGGACTAGTGTTCTGGAATTTGTCATATCTTTTGGGTTCTTTTCCATAATTTGTGCACAAGGTAGAACAAAAAGTGGAATGTTAGAATTTACCACAACATAGAATAATTATTAGATCAATACATTTAAATCATCTTCCAGATTAGAGACAATTACTATATATGAAATACAAATCTTAAAAGACAATTCACCTTCTGATGAATTTGAGTGGTATGGTAACTGTCCTTAACACCTGACCCAGCAATCTTTGCAGAGCCAAAACTCCCACTTGAATTTATGGGCGGGTTAACTGCATAAAGAAGAATGCTGTACTGGGCCCTTAATTATGTTGAGTTGCCTGCACAGATTAAATTTGGTCACTGATTTGTGATTTTAAACACTGGTTTACTTGTGGGTTTTTTATACCATATCAATATTACACCTTCAAGAATGAAACTGAAGATATCAGCACATTCCTTTCTGTGTTCTGATCTGGAATATGTTATTTCTATCATAATGTTTACTGGAATTCCAATGTTTTGATGAACGGCTCAGTAGGAAACATGATAACAATTTTCTTGCTTTACTGGAACTTTTGTTGAAAAATGACACCGTATTGCCCTACATCTGGAACATGTTTGCCATGGCAAAAGCATTATTCAAGCACAAAATTAAAACTGTGTTTTTCATTTGTTAGCTAACACGCTTATTGTGTTTTGGAGGGAAAAGAAGCCAAATATGTCTGCCATATGCTGAACTCAGTACACTTGATGTTCTCAATAAGCTACCTATGATCATTATGTGCTATATGAAATCCCACCGACGAGTTTTTGATTTGTTTCACAATTTCACAAAAATGACAGAAACCACTGATGAGCGCATTTTTGAACTGTCCACATCTAAACTAAAGCATTGTGGACTGAACAATGCCAAATCCAGTTATCGTTGTTGTGATAATAAGCATGAGTATGAAAGGAAAAGATAATAGTGACTAAAAAAGGATGGAATGAATGAATCATTATACCATAAACCTTTGTTATTACAGTGATAACCTGATGTCTTCAGTTTACCAGAAACCTGATCCAACTCACACTGAGGTCGTCATCCCACTGGATTCAGTGGAAGCTGGATCAGGACCCAAATGAAGAAAGATTTTTTTTTTGTCCGGCTTTACTGGTTATAGCCAGCACAAATTACTGGGACTAATTTCTTATCTCACTTCCACTAGTTTTACTCCAGTGTAATTCTGATGACTTCTATAGATTTCCTTTGAAAATCATGTACATTATTGTTTGGTATCATCAGGTAAATAAACAATTATAACCATATATCCTTCTGAGAATCTTAGATGGTACATACTTGCACAATTTTCTCCATACATACTTCCACCCAGTGAATTCAAATATTTACTCAAAATTTGAAAATTTGGTTCTTTTTGCATCTTTTTTTATTCTATGGGCTTAATTCTTTAGTCTACCATGTTCACTTTGCCAGCTGCCCCATCCCCCACCCTTGGTGTGAGAGGTTAGATGGGGCTTGGTGGAGCTGAGCTCCATTATACTTGATTCTCCACAAGCATAAGTTCTGTTCCAGCAGTGGAAGTTAGAGTAGGTCCACTGCTACTTAAACTTGTACCAGGCCTGGGCAGCCAAGAATCAAAAGGATGGAATTAGTTTCCTATGGCTGTCGCCTTCAGAATTGCTTGGACATAGTGGAGAATCAGGGCCAAGAATCTGTCCAAAGCTGAAAGAAATGACTGTTTGAAAATACCAATAATTTGTTTCCCCTGGATTTTGTTTTGACTACAGGCCAACAAGTTTGTCATAAGAAATAATGGGCCTAATCCTGTGTCCACACTAAGGAAAAATTCCCATTGAAAGAGCTTTTTCCTCAATAATTCAGCTTTTTGCAAAGGAGATTTCAAGCACTTCTGCAGTTTCATTTGCTTCTGCAAATGTAACTTGAGCAAACTGAAACATATTTAGATTTCCCTGTACTCATCTGTGACAGACACTAGACTTTTTGACCTAAATGTGTTATCGGTTGAGGCAGAGGTGTCAAGATTATCCAAGTGTGGTGATGTATGTTATTCAATCTTTTAAAGAGACCAGAAAACTATAGCAGAAATGAACTGACCAAGAAATATACTCTGTAGAGGTTAATATTGCCAAAACGGAAAACATGGCATTACCATGCTGGAACAGAGCAATGCTCCATCAGTTCTGTATCTTATCTCTGGCCACTACCAGTGGCAAGTGCCAGAAGAAAACCCTAGGGGGGAATTATGGAATAACCCACCCATACGGAAAGTGTCTTTTTAATACTCCTCAGTTAGTGATTTTCACCTAATTCTCATGATAAAATGAAAATTAAAGAGTCATAGAAATGTAGGGATGGAAGGGACCTCAAGAAATCACCAAGTCCCTGAATTTAGGCTGGACCAAGTAAAACCTTCCTAGACTATCCCTCAAGGTGTTTGTCCAACCTGTTCTTAAAACGTTCAATGATGGAGATTCCACAACCTCCCTTGGAAACCTATTCCAGTGCTTAACTGCCTTTATCGTAAGAAAGTTTTTTCTAATATCTAACCTAGATTTTCCTTGCTGCAGATTAAGCCCATTACTTCTCCTATCTCCAGTGGACATGGAGAACAATTTATCAAAACCCTCTTTACATCTGCCTTTAACATATTTTACTGTTCTGAGGTCCCCCTCAGTCTTCTTTTCTCAAGACTAAGCATGGCTAGTTGTTTTTAATCTTTCATCATAGGTCAGTTTTTCTAAACCTTTTATCATTTTTGTTGCTTTCCTCTGGACACTCTCCAATTTGTCCACATCTTTCCTAACGTGTGGCACCCTAAATTTCACACAGTACTCCAGGTGAGGCCTCACCACTGTCAAATAGAACAGGTTAATTACACATAACACTCCTGTTAGTACACCCCCAGAATGATAATAGACGTTTTTGTAATTGCATCACATTGTTGACTTATATTCAGTTTGTGATCTGCTATAAACTCCTTTATCCTTTTCAGTAAAATTAGCACCTCTCTAGTTACTGCTCATGTTGTAGTTGTGCATTTGATTTGTTCTTCCCAAGTGAAGTACTTTCCAGTTGTCTTTATTGAATTTCATCTTGTTGATTTCAGACCAATTCTCCAATTTGTCATGATAATTTTGAATTCTAATCCTGTCTTCCAAAGTACTTGCAACCCCTCCCAGCTTTATATCATCTGCAGATTTCATAAGCAGATTACCTACTCTATTATCCAAGTCATTAATGATAAAATTGAGTAGTACTGGGCACAAGACTGATTCCTGTGGGATCCCACTAGAAATGCCCTTCCAGTTTGGTAATGAACCATTGATAACTACTCGGAGTCTGACATGTCAACCAGTTATGTATTCATCTTATAATATTTTCATCTAGACCACATTTCTCTAGTTTTCTTATAAGAATGTCAGTTGGAACTATAAAAATCAAGGTATATCATGTCTGCTGCTTCTCCCCATCTACTAGTCCAGTAACTCATCAAAGAAGGAAATTAGGTGGGTTTGGCATGATTTATTCTTGGCAAATCCTTGTTGGTTATTCCTTATAACCCTACTATGCTCTGTCTTACAATTTGTTTAATAATCTGTTCCAGTAACTTTACAGGTATCAACATTTGGTTGACTGGTCTATAATTCCCTGGGTCCAATTTGCTCCCCCTTTTAAAGAGAGGTACTATGTTTGCCCTTCTCCAGTCCTTTGGGATTTCACCCATCCTCCATGAGTCCTTGAAGATAATTGCCAACAGTTCTGAGATTGCTTCAGCTAGTTCCTCAAGTACACGATGATGAATTTCATGATACCTTCCTAACTTGAATACATCTAACTTATCTAAATATGCTTTAACCTAGTCTTTCCCTATTTAGGCTTCCGCTCTTTATCCCTTGTTGTTAATATTAATTGTGTGGAGTACCTGGTCACCATTAACCTTTTAAGTGAAGAGTAAAGTAAAATAGGTATTAAACACTTCTGCCTTCTTGATATCATCAGTTATCAGCTCTCCTTTCCCACTAAGTACAGGACCTACACTTTTCATAATCTTTCTCTTACTCCTAATATATTTAAAGAACCTCTTCATATTATCTCTTATGTTCCTTGCAAGGTGTAACTCATTTTATGCCTTAGCCTTTCTGATGTTCTTCTTACATGCTTGTGCTATTCTTATGTACTCCTCCGTAGCAATTTGTTCATGTCTCCACTTTCTGGAGGATTCCTTTTTGATTTTCAGGCCATTAAAGAGCTCCTGATGGAGCCATATTGGCCTCTTCTTAGTCTTCCTGTCTTTTGTTTACATCAGGATAGTTTGCAATTATGCCTTTAATCTTGTCTTCTTGAGAAACTGCCAGATCTCCTGAACCCTTTTTTCCATGAGATTTTCTTCCCATGAGACCTTACCTACCAGTTCTCAGAGTTTGTTAAAGTCCTCTTTGTTGAAGTCCATTGTCCTTATTCTGTTCCTTGCACTCCTGCCTTTCCTTAGAAAATGCAGGTTTAAAAGTAGTAAATTTTCCCAGAACACATAGTAGCCCAGATAGATTCTGTTCTGAGAAACTTTACAGTCTTGATTAAAAAAAAATAAGGATGGGTACCATGATCATAATACAATAAAATACATAAAGCATTTTACAATTGCACTACTAGAAATGAAGGAAGGGGGAAAAGGGCTCTTAGAAAGAAAGATATAAAACAAAAGGTAATGATATGGAAAGCAGAGAAGAGGTCCCAGAAGCCATTTGAGGTGTAGATGGCAGAAAGGCTTTACATCTTGAATCAAGAGACACATAGATTTTTCACTATCTATTGCAGAGGCAGAGTAGGGATATAACCCTTTGTTTTAAGGCTAGACCTGAAACATAGGGCTATAAAATATCAATATCCAGCCTTAAATCTGAAGTAGTGACAGTGAGAACTCAGCAGAGATATAATGTAGCTACCTTTTATTTACCACACAGAGGAGACCTTAGACACTGCTAAATTGGATCAGGGGATAGGAAGAAAAATTGAAAAGGTAAAAAGATCAGCAAGCTAGAGAATGGAATAGAACAAAAAACATATAAAAATAGAGGAACTAATAAAACAAAAAGTTCATCTGTTTCTTCCTGCATTAGAAACCTTACAGTTGCTGGGACAAGGTTTCTAGTTTTCATTTATAAAAGGTAACATTTTGCACCTCTGGAAAATAAACCAAATATTTTTTTAATAGAATGTCCAATGTGAGAAGGGTGGCCACAAAAGACCTATGCCAGAGTAGATAGGAATATAAGTTATGGTCTTGTCCCTGCAGCAATAATGTTATGGGAACGGGAGGACATTAACAATGTGAAATAGCATATTATAGTTTTAGGGGGAAAATCAGTGAAAGGGAAGGAGAACTTGATGAAAGTCAGTAGAGGCAGAGTAGCTGCTAATTTACCTCAATATGCCTTTGTTGGTCAGGACACACGGCATGCTGTTTTGGATATTTCTTTCAATTTACTACATTTATCAGTTAAAGACAGTGCCTTATTAAATGATGTGCAAGTAAGTAATGAACTCAGTTAGAAACTGTCCCTAAACTTGTAAATATATTCAGTAAAAAAAAAGTTTGGAAATACAGCAGGGGTAACATCCATTGGGTTGTATCCACGGGGTTGGGTCTCTTTCCATGAATCTCATAGTCTCTGCATGTCTCTACACACATTTCTAAACAACATTGCCATCTTGATGGACCAGAACTATTTTTTATTCAACTCTGGGAAAACAGAAGTCCTGTTACTGCATGTGCAGTTATCGGTAGGAGAGGATTCTTTCCCTTTAGATGACCCCACTTATTGAGGGGATTCATTGGTCCCCTTTCCTCTTTCTAATCTCTTCTAAAAACTCACTTTTGTTGTGTTGCCTGCAACATGCAAAGTAATTGATAATCACTACAAATATCCAAAGCCCACATTTAAAGAAGCTACCAAAATGAAAACATGCTTTACTGAATAACAGCATGATCTTATTATCCTAATACTATTGTTGCCCCCTTTGACACTTGTGTTATGGCTGAATTGAGATTTTAAGCACTTTGGACAGGGATTGTGTCTTTAGTCTTTTTCTGTGACTTTGGACACACTTTGGCATTTAACCACCCGTGTGACCTTGGGCAAGTCACTTCACCTCTCTTGTGCTCTCTTTCCCCTCCCACCTTTCATCTGGGTTGTCTATTTCCACTGTACGCTCTTCATTATGTGTTTGTCTCTCACTAGGTATTTGTACAGTGCATAGCACAATGAGGCCCAATCTTCGACGGGACCACTAAGCTCTACCATAACACAAATAAATAATAATAATGGGTAGGGAAATGTCAGTTGTGCAATGTGATGGGGTGTCAAGCCCCTATAAGCACCAGAGGCCTGGAGCTGGCCAGTCCCCATCCAATTAGCCCTGCCTGCCAAGCCTGGGGTGGAGACTGCAGTTAAATAGCAGAACTAGTTGGGTATGGAGGAGTTCCTATAAAGCTGCAGAGAAGGAGGAATGCTCAGGAAGCTGTAGACAGACTGCAGATAGTGAGAAAAGCTCCTACAGGGAAGACCCTGGGATGAAGGGAGTTAAAGGCTCCTGCAGGGAAGGGCAGGGAGTAGCCTGTTAAGGGAGGAAGGACTCAGACACCACGTGAATGTGGGGCTGTGCCCAGCTTATGGCTGGGAGGAAGAGTTTTGTGTTTATTTTTGAACTTTAAGTCAATAAACCAGACCCTAAGGAGATCTGTTGTCATTGGACTCATGAAACCCTGTGTGGAATTTATTTAGGAACCCCTTTGAAGGGGGAAAACTGAGGCAGACCATCTGAAGAATGGCCATGAGGGGGCACTCAGGAGGTGGCCAGCCCAGTGACAATCAGTTTCCCCAGGTTTCTCTCTCAAAAGCAGCATGCAGCTTTGTGGCCCACAGAGCTTGATTATTATAGCTCGCTCTTAGCAGGATTCCCAGCAGTGTCTCTCTGTCATCTTCATCTATTTCTGAATGCAGCAGCGGGTTTGCTCTTGCATCTGAGCAGCCATGACAACATTACTTGGCCATGTGCTTTTCACACTGATTGTATATAAAGCCATGATCTGAATTTTAAGTTAACTGTATTGTTTTTAAAGCTCTAAATGACATACTCCTTAGCTACATTTAATATCTCCTGCTTGAACCTTGTCTTGATATGAATCTACATTTGTAAACCACCTGAATTTTGCAGACCCCACCTTAGGGTGGCAGGCAATCCTAAAATTGCGTGTGTCGGCCCTCTAGCTGGGAGCATGCTTCTATTTAACACAATGTTGGTCCGTCTCTCCCAGCTTTAGAAACACATCTTAAAACTGCTCCCTTTCGTCCCTAAAGGTGTTTTAAGTATGACCACTGATTTCCCCTTGTTTGTTCCTTTTCAACTCTTCTCCTTTTTCCCAATCTGATCATGTGATGTTCTGAAAAAAATAATTGAGAGGATGTTTTCAGTACTGTGTTTTAATTGAATAGTAAAATGTTGTTATTTTGCACATTTTCAAAATTACTGTAAGTACAAACCTGTTGGGCTAATTATGTCCAAGTATAAAATATAACACTTAAGTAACACAAACAAAAATGACCACTCTTCTGGTAGCAGTTTTTATAAGAAATGCCAATGTTAATCATGGAAATGAGCACACTATACATTCCCATAATGCTCTAAAACATGGTGCACCCAGAGCTTTTCCTTTAACCTGTGTATAAGCTTTCTAAAGAATGGACTGTAATTATATATAATCTCTCTGTTTGGCTTTTTGAAGCACAATACAACTGGTGGCTGGTAAAAAGTGTCATCGCTCTAAAAATTCTATGTGATCCCTCTACAGTTAAATGGAATGCAGATTACATGACCTTGCTGCATAATCTGACTCACTGCTCTTTGGGCATATTTTACTTTTAGGGTGACCAGATGTCCCGATTTTATAGGGACAGTCCCGATTTTGGGGGCTTTTTCTTATATAGGCACCTATTACCCCCCACACCCTGTCCCGATTTTTCACACTTCCTATTTGGTCACCCTATTTACTTTCCAGCAGTCTCCAATGAATTGCATCTTCCTTTTTGAATAAGTAGTTTCAAGATTTACATCAAGATGTACCACTGAAGCCTTAGCCAACCTCCTCAACATCCAAACACAAAACTAGAACTGTGTGAACACTGGATTATTTTGGTTCACTGGCAATTCCAAAAAATGAAAACATAAATTGGTTTTGGGTTGAACTAAAAAAGAAATATTTTGAAATTTTCAACGCACTGAAAAGTCAAAAAGAATTCAGTTAAGATCAAATTTAATGTTTTCTTTGCCTCAAAATAAAATGTTTCATTAAGTTATTGAGCATTTCTTATGTTTTAATTTTTTTACTAATAAATTTGAAGGAAGTTTCCAAATGAAAGTTCATTTTGAATGCAAAAGATCATTTAAAGATTTTGAAATGTGACATTTTGCCTTTTTCTGATGCGGGGGGGGGGGGGTGTTCAATGTGAACAATTTGGTGAAATCAAAACAAATTCACTAAACAATTAGGTATCACCAAATCTGCTTTTTTTGCCCAGTTCTATTGTGCTCCTAAGAGTCCATCAAATGGCTCACTGTTCAGTAAATACAACTATTGCCAGGCCTGACAAACTCACTACACCTAACACACTGTTGTCATAATATTTATCCAAAAAGCATCTTGCAAAGTATCAAATGGAAACTGGTGACTCTTGGTTTATTAATATTACTGTGTGATGTATGTACTGACAGTGTGTAAACAGTTATGTATTTGTGCTGGAAATGTGTTTCTAAACCATGTTCAGACCAAGCAATCTGAGTAGAGTGGATAAACAGATTTGTCCTAAAGAAAGGAATATGGATTTGCCAGTCTGCCTTGGTAAAGCTTAGTAAACAGAGACAATGAAAGTACATTTGCATCTAAGGTAAACAAAGTAATCAAGTCAATAGAAAGAGCTAATTAACAAGAGGATGAAAAAGGCATGTGGCACATGCCCCCCCAAAACCCAGCAGCAGGGGAGAAGACTATTGCCTGCAGTTACTTTTAAAAAAAAAAATACTTTTCAAAGGTTTTCTGACCTATAGGAAAAGGGCGAAAGACATTGTGATTATCCATCACTTAGGAGGCAAAGAGGCCAGCTCTCTTGGAATCTGTGAAAGGTGGATCTCCCAGCCATGTGGACTGAGGACACTGAGAACTGATTGAGAAGTCAGTGAGAAATTGCCTGAGACCAGGATTGTAATCTGTTAAATTTTAGACACTGGAAAGTGTGTTTTATTTTTATTTTTATTTTATTTGTAACAATTTTTTGTTTCTATTATCCTGGCTTACTATCACTTAAATCTCTGTTCTTTATTAGTAAACTTATAGTTTGGTTTCACTATAAAATCTCAGTTCTGTGTATTAAAGTGTAGGCCCTCAGCCAAACTAATAGGCAGGTGTGTGCACTGTCTCTTCTGTGAGTGTCCAGTGATAGAGGCTGGATACTGCAGAGGAATGCTCTTCCAGCGGGTTGGGAACTGTTACCTTCAAGGTAAGGTTATGACAGGCAGTGGCTATTGGAGTTTGTGGATGAGGTGGACAGATTGGTATGGCAGGCAACTGACACACATTTAAGGTCCAGAAAAGCTCTCTCGTGCTGAGGCAGAGGGATAACACAGTGGCTTATGATGCTAGATACCCCGAGTATACGTCACATCTACACAAAACTATTATAGCTGTACCAACTTATAACACAAAAAAGAATGTAAATGTTTGTCAGTGTTTCCATTATCTTGCAGACCTTTATTGTAAACACTACTAAGGGCCCAATTCTGCAAGATGCTGAGCATCTTCTATTCCCATTGTAGCTAAAGGAACTGAGAACACTCAACATCCTGGCATCATGATGTCAGCAGCCCTGAGCAGAACTTGGCCCCATATAGAACCTTATTCTGAGACAATGGCCAGCTTGCTCTAATGTAGATGAAGGATTTTACAAGCTCTGCTCCAAGTTTTTCATGCAAAGAGGAGATGAGCACAACAAGCTTGCAAAGGTTTTCATGTATGTTTCATGGAAATAATGAAGTTGGAATTTAAGGGCTAAACACTTTAATGTATTTGGATGCAGAATGGTTTCTGCGTGCAATCTTGCAAGATAATAGTTGCACAGATTAGGTATTTGTTCTAAAGTTATTCTACCACAGAAAAATGATATACCCTGAATACCATATTCATATAGTTAATAACTAATGAAGATGAAGATGGCTAGTACATATATCAGAAAAAATATAACTGCTAGGTTAAGTATATGCCAGATGTTCTCAATGGAATGCAAATGAATCTTCACATGCTGACGGCTCGGTTCACAAAAATAAACCCTTCTTCATTCAAGGCAGGAGGTTATCTCTGATGGACAGTTCCAAGACTATAGACACGCATGAGAAGGAACTGCAAATTAACAGACAAAAAGGTTGATACATAAACTGCTACTAAATGAGTTTTGAAACAACTAACTTTTTGACAGGGCTGGGTGAAACAAAAAGCACTGCAGGAGCATTCATGTGAGGCACAGACACTTTTTGAGAGAATTGTCATTTTTCTATAAAAAGCAGTACTGGGCCAGATGCATGAGGAAAATCACCACTGCTGCAGTCTTTTGATGCCCAGGCAAAAGGCCTGGTAAACACTGTGCAGCACAACTGTGAATTAGGAGCGTCAGTCAAGCTGCTACTTTTAAAGTGCTCAGAAAGACGTGCTACACTAGCAGGAGCCTTGACTGAATAGAGGAGGATGGGAAACATACATAAATCTTTTAACCATGTTTTTATGTGGGGAGGGGGCCAGAGAGAACGAGAGACAAGATGAAATGAGCCAAACAGGAACAGGCAAAGGTCTGGGGGCAGACTGTATCTGTGCTTGGGGGAGGGTGCACTAGGATACATGGACATAAGGACCCTTTACTTTTCTTGAGCCCCTCACATATGTCCAAACAGTGGATGGGAATAATTGCACTCTGTTGCAGTCTCTGAGTACTGCTCTTACCCAGTGCCCTGAGATGTCCAAACCAGTCCAAAGGGAGCAGGCAGGATTTGGGGCTATTGCCATAACCTCTTCACACCTAAAGGTGGTATAGCATGCGTGAGTTCAGAGAGAGACTATTTCGGCATGAAATAAAATTCCTCCCAGAATTTTGAAAAGAGAAATGCACTGTTGTACTGCTTCCTATGCAGGACTGTCTTTCAGGTGCATGTGAGCCCATTGGAGGAAGAACAATTAATTTTCAAAACTGGTCACTGATTTGAGGGGCTTGACACACTTTGTGATTGATTTTAAGAAGTTCTGATCCCTCGGGATTCTAGCTGTAGGTGCTCAGAACCTCTGGGGAAAAAAACCCACATCCAAAGCACCCAAGAGATGAAGTAATCAAAATCAGTGGTAGGTTTTGAAAATGTGCATCCATCTGATGTATGTAAAGTGAAGCACAAACATTAACTCCATTAGTCTCAAGTCACACCACAGAAAATGGGCAAGTCTTATTCTCTCCATTTCACAGATGGTAACCTGAGGCAAAAAGAGGTTCAATGATTTGCCAAAGTTCACAGAAGAGGTCAATAGCACAGATGAAATAATAAACCATATCTCCTCACACTCAGTCCTCTAATCTACCCATTTGACTAGATTACTAGTCTCAGTGGAAACAAAGAAGAAATCATCATGAAGGAATAAAGAGCAGTAACAATATTGGTCCAACTTTTGCAAACACTGAAGCATAAAACTAACTTTATTCACATGAGCAGTTCCATTTAAATCAACCAGATCCCCCAAACAACTAAAGTTACTTATAAATATAAATGTTTATGTGACCAGACCACCTAAGGAGGAAAAAATAGGAAAATAAATATTTAATAAAAAAGTCAAATGGAAAAAAAATAACCCTCAACACAAAAGAAAGAACAGATCAGAGGATAACATTAAAGTAAAAAAGAAAGTGGAGAATATTTAAAGAGTATTAAGTTATTCTTGGAAAGAATATGTGGGGCTCAAACAGGGTTGCTTTTGGGGGATAACCCAGAGTATTTTTTGTTTGTTTGTTTGTTTTAAACAAATCATGCTATTTCCATCCACTGAGACTGACTATGAGTTTGGGGATTTTTTTGCATAGGAATGATTTCTTCCCCTATCCCGTACAAAATATTTAAAAATATATAAGATGGCAGCATTGTTAGACATGGGACACTAAAATGGGTGGGCCCGGGCACCAACCATTCTTTCTCTTGGGTGTTTGGCTGGCTGGTTCTTGCTCACATGCTCAGGGTCTAACTGAATTTTCCTAGGTCAGATTGGCAGTGGACTTAGGAGTTGTTTTGCCTGCCTCTGCAGTGTGGGTCACTTGCTGAGATCATTTGGGTATATCTCATTAAATCAGTTCCCTCTTACTGCATGGCCCTCAGACATCGGTGCACTTTGGACTTTCCTACTCTCTGCCTTTGGCACATAATAGTTTGGTCTCCTGAGGTGTGTAATACTTTGGTCTAATTCTGATGCCGGGCTTTCTGGGAGTGTGGCTGGGTGGTGTTTAATGGCTTGTGATATACAGAAGCTCAGATTGGATGATATTATTAGTTATTTGTATTATCGTAGTGCCCTCTTCATGGACCAGGACCCCATTGTGCTAGGCACTGTACACAGAACAAAAAGACAGTCCCCGCTCTAAAGAGTTGCCAATCTAACTAGACAAGATGGACAAGGATGGGGCAGCATATAACACGCAAACAGAGTGAACAGTGTGATGGTGGCATATGTCATGTTACCTCCAGCATTATTTTTCATTAAGTGGGTTTACTCAGGAGGGGATAAGCTAAAAGGAAAAAAAAAAAAGCAAAGGGTGAGGGCCATTGAAGGGAAGGCCAGTGAGAGGGACAGGGCAGGGGAGAAGAAGGTAATAGAGGCAGGTGCAGAGTGAAGCTCAAGTGAAGTGTTATAGCAAACAGCCAGTCAGCACAGCAAAGAAAGTCCAATAAAAACCATGGAAAGTTCTCCAAAGGTTCTCCAAACCATGGCAAGTTCTCCAGCTCCAGCTGGAGTTTGTGGTCTCCCAAGCTCATGTCATTTCAGGGGGAAGGGAGGCCACATGTGGGTCCTAGTGCCCCCAGTGTGTGTTTGTGTATAGGGGGTCTCCTATACACAATTTGAGGCCCAAGGAGCTACTAGGGGGAGGGATGGCCCTAGCTGGGCCCAATTTTGCCCCTCAGCCCAGTACAGCAATCCCTGCTTTGGCTGCTTCTGGCATGATCTGCTAGACCCTTCTGGTCTTAACCTCTATGAATCTGTGATGGTCATATAGCCTACTTCAGACTGTTGATGAATACGACATCAAGAAGTTGCCATGTAACTTCCAAAGGCTGAAGACCAAATACATAACACTACAGAAGAAAGAAAGGGGAGTGAAGTGAGAAAAAGAGTAAAGAGAAAAAAAGATAACAGGATAGAGGAGATGGGGTATGTTAAGGGTTTGTGGGGGAGGGGGTTGGTTTTAGTGATGGTTGTGGTGTTTGTTATTTTGTATAAAGTGTGCTGTTATAGTGCTCTGTCAGACACTGAAGAGTGCGAAAGGAGGAAAACAATCTTGCTTTGCAGCAAGAAAGGGAGAAATTGATGGATTTCTCTTTCTCCCAAGCAATGCTGCTTTACTCAGTTCACATTCACTCTTCAGTGCACTGTTTGCAGAAAGCCCTAAATTAGTGTTGAGGGACTCAGGCACAACAATACCTGAGATTACAAGTCAATCCCTGTTACTGCTGCTGGAGTCTGGAGATGGCCTCAGATGGTACCGGCAGCAATTGTTTTAGTGTGAAATCCACATCACCTGCCTGGAGCCCAAGTAATTGGTCTCTCTGCAGGAGAAGTGCAGGTGGGCTGGAAAGTGAAATCAAAACCCTAATCTGGGGCCAGCACACAGAGCTGTAGCACAGGCATCCCCACAGCTGCTACTCCAGTTTTTAGGTTGGGTGTAGTGACACTTGCCACTTTGCCAACTAATTTGGATTGGGTTTTTGCCCTATCCTTGCTGTCCTCTACCACTGCTGTCTGAACTGCCTTTATAGATCTGGTTGGGAGACCATCTCTGCCACATGGAGGGTGTGTGCCAGCCACTCCAAACCAGCTCCTTGTACAGCTCCTATGAAAAGCTTAAGTGATGCCGAGGACCTTGGGTGGAACCTTGGCACTACAGATGAGTTTCAGCCTCAGTCTGAGTCAGATGCAGCTGTTGCAGAACCAAATATTATTCCCCCCACACACAAACCTTCTCTTAGCCATCGAGGGCAGGGAGGAAAGGGTGTGCACACAGGCACTACTTTACCAGCTGAATTTATCTCTGTGGGGGGTAATAATTCTGTCACTGAAACAAACACATATTCTGTAGTGTATGATACTCTTTATTCTTTTAAGTCTGCCTAGCAGCTCAATTTTCATGAACACACAAACCTTCTGCTCCTGTGTTCTGCAAAATAAACATAAATATTATTCAAGAACGCTAAAGCGTGTGTAAAGTCCTTTAATAGCAACCATAAAATGTATTAAGATATAGATAAAAAAGGGTCCCATGAACACAGCAGTTGTAGATTATGAACAATATACTGCTGGAGGTAACTGACTGCAGTTTGTATTTATAGGCAACCGCAATTATGAAGAAAAGAATGGAAATAATAGACATGTGAATATTAAAACCTACTGACTGGTCTCTTAAAATCAGACTGAGTAGAGATGGTTCAAAACCAAAACTCCAGATCCAATTACTCCTGAAACCCCACAGAGCACATCCAGATCCCAGTTTTACCTCTTCCTATCTCTGTAATGTACCAAAAGAAAACCTAGGTAGGAGCCTTCCAAAAAGCTTTGGGAAACTTCATATCTGGATTAGGGTTTGGATTTGAACATTGCATCTTGGGCCCTTCTCTGATTACCAGCATATTCCGACTAACTGCTTTATGGGTATGTATTGTGTCATAGTTACAGCTAAATGACATCTATTACAATTAGGCCTGAACAATGTAGATAATGCTTCAGGACCTTCCCCATTTAGCCCACAAAGGAGCACAGCCAGAAAAGACCAACCCACTCACTGTGCTCCTGCTCCTGTTTAACTTCCCCAGACTATTTACTTTGGGTGAAGGAGGCACAGGAGGTGACTTCGGTGCCATTGTAGTTTGTGATGAATAAAAGAAATTAAATCAGTGACCCGTGAGCTCATGATGAACTATCAAGGTACAAGCAAAATGATTATTACAGCTCTCTTTCCCTACTGGCACATTAGGATAAATACACTGCAACTTCACAAAGAGCTGTAGGTCACTATTTTATCATGTACATGTAATAAAGTATTCATGTTTTTCGTTAGCTTAAGCTAGAATTTTGTTTTTTTTCAAGACTACCAGACAAATACATGCTTCAGAGAATGTCTGTATGTGTCTAAATATATGTTTAAGTTTATATAGAGAGATATTGGGGGGTATATATATATAGAGAGAGAGAGAGAGAATGTTTCTCTTTCTGCATTTGAGATATAATTTAAGGATAGCACTGCTGCAGAGGCAGAAAACGTTGCACTGGTTTGCAGTATTTTTAGCTCTTCTTATATTTCACGAGGTAACACACTCATACAGCCTTATTTTCTGGTCTGGCCAAGTTCTGCTCACTGCAGGACCAGAGTACTGGTGATGATGGTATTTTAAATTACCTTTATGCATTAAGCCTCTCATTGCTGGCCAGGGTCTAAGGTAGTGCCAGGCATAAATTGGAGCAGCCTGACTCAGTTTTCCAAGATCCTGAGAGATCTTTTGAAAGCTGGTGATCAGCGTGATGCCAGGACACTCCAGTCACAGGCCCCCTGCTTCAGACCATGAGCCAAACATTAAATGCTTGGGATTAGGAGGAAGCAACCTCTGTGGGTAATATGCTTTAACACCTTCCTCTGAATTACCTGGTGCTAGCCACTGTAGGATAAAGGATGCTGAATTTTAGATGGATCAAGTGTGGTCACACCAAAATTCCAAACGGACCCCCCTTCCTATCTTCTGTGGGAGCAGGGTCAGGCCCAGAGAAGTGAACCAAACATCTACATATTCAGAGAGGTGTATGCATTCCTCTGTAATGCTTAGTCCATTCACAGTCTTTAATTTCAGCCTGATCTGTTTACCAGTATATAACATTTTTCCAGGTCCTTTATTTGTACTTGATTTTTTTTAATTAAAAAAAAGGGAGTGACTGAATCAAGCCCTGGGAATGTAGATAGTGAAAATCTCAATGGAGAAACAAAGCTACCACAGCTCTTTATTTCCCCCCAAAGCACATGGCATGTTGAAGTTATCAGACCACATCACACTTAGGGGACATTAAATGTCAAGAGAGCAGACATACTATAGAAAACTGATTGGGGGCTCCTGGAACCTTTAGTATCAAATGTTTTTCCTCTATAATAATGGGCGGCAACATCAATCTCAGGAATGCTGCCACAAATGTCAAAGAAAACCTGACACTGTGTATAGATTAGAGTTGCAGATAAAAGCACAGGTCCAAATCAAATCCTCCGTGTTCTTTTACTGAAACTTCACTGCCAAAAGTGCAATTTCTTAGTTATCAAAAAATAGAATCTGTAACACAGCCCTCATAAAGTTTCTCATTTTTGGTGTTATCAAGGAGGCTTATATTGGGAAAAAGCCATTTTCCCCCAAGGTTTCTGCAGCAGCATCTCACTTTTTTTTTTTTCTTATTTAACAAACAATGTTTACTTCAGAGCAGTTGGCTTCAAGACAAAGAGCGACTTGCTCTGCAAATACAGCGATATAGTAACACTTCAATGCTTGTTTGCTGCTCCCAGAGGGGACGCTCACATTTAAAGAAAAATAAAATAAAACACTTTTGTATCTCCGTGCAGCCTCCCCGAGTGCCTCATGGATAAAAATGCCTTTGTGGAACTAACTCAGAAATTGTAAACAATGCTATGGCACAAAAGCAAGTTCAGAGAAGGAATCAGCACAAAAATAAATAAATAAAACATAGACCCAGGCTTTGTAATAGAAAGGCTGCTGGGGTTTTTAAAAGACTCCAACTCCCACTGATTCTCACTTAGACTCCTTAGAAAAACTCACTCGAAAGGTTTAAGGTGATTGTCAAAAGTGCCTGAGTGATTTAGGAGATTAAATCCTATTTTCAAAAGTGACTTAGGCCCTTAGTCCCAGCTCCTCAAATAAATTTAGGTGCCTAACTCCCACTAGTTTCAATGGGAGTTAGGTGTCTAGATGCCTCTCAGGATCTGGGTTCATAGATTTCAAGGCCCAAAGGGACCTTTATGATCATCTCATAGACGTTAAGGTCAGAAGGGACCATTATGATCTTCTAGTCTGACCTCCTGCACAATGCAGACCACAGAATCTCACCCACCCACTCCTGTAACAAACCCCTGACCTATGTCTGAGCTACTGAAGTCCTCAACTTGTGGTTTAAAGACTTCAAGGTGCAAAGAATCCTCCAGCAAGTGACCCGTGACCCCACTGCAGAGGAAGGTAAAAAAACCCCAGGGCCTCTGCCAATCTGCCCTGGAGGAAAATTCCTTCCCAACCCCAAATATGGCGATCAGCTAAACTCTGAGCACGTGGGCAAGAATTACCAGTCAGACACCCAGGAAAGAATTCTCTGTAGTAACTCAAATCCCACCCTCTCTAGTGTCCCATCACAGGCCATTGGGCATATTTACTGCTAATAGTCAAAGATCAATTAATTGCCAAAATTAGGCTATCCCATCATACCATCCCTTCCATAAACTTAGACATGTCTAGTCTGACTTATATAGCACTGGCCATACAACTTCCCCAAAATAATTCCTAGAGCATAAAAAAGCATCCAATCTTTATTTTAAAATTGCCCGTGACAGAGAATCCACCACAACCTTGGTAAATTGTTAATTGTTCAATACCCTCTCTGTTAAAAATGTATGCCTTATTTTCCATCTGAATAAGTTTCAACATCCAGCCATTTGATCATGTTGTACCTTTCTCTGCTAGACTGAAGAGTTCATTATTAAGTATTTGTTTCGCATATAAGTATTTATAAACTGTAATCAAGTCACCCCTTAACCTTCTCTTTGTTAAGGTAACTTGAGTCTATCCCTATAAGGCTAATCATTTTCTAATCATTCTTGCAGCTCTTCTCTCAACCCTCTCCACTTTATGACCATCTTTCCAGAATAGTGGACATCATAACTAAACACAGTATTCCAGATTACTTTGGAGCCAAATACAGAGGTAAAAAAGCCTCTCTAGTCCTGCTCAAGATTCACCTGTTCATGCAGCCAAAGATTGCATTAGCCCTTTTGGCCACAACATTGCACTGGGAGCTCATGTTCAGCTGATTATCCACCATGACTCCCAAATCTCTTTCAGAGTCACTGCTTCCCAGGATAGAGTCCCCCATCTTTTTAAATATAGTCTACTTGCTTTGTATCTAGATGTATACATTTCCATTAAGCCATGTTAAAATGCATGTTGTTTACTTGTGCCCACTTTACCAAGAGATCCTGATCATTCTGTATTAGTGACCTGTCCTCTTCATTATTTACCACTTTAATTTTTGTGTCATTTGCAAACTTTAACAGTGATGATTTTATATTTTCTCCTTGGTCACTGATAAAAATGTTGAACACAATCTCTCCGGTACTCCACTAGAAACACACTTGCTGGATGGTGAATCCCCATTTATGATTACATTTTGAGATTTATCAGGTAGACAGCTTTTAATCCATTGAATGAGTCCTGTCAATTTATAATTTTCTAGTTGTTTTAATCAAAATGTCTGCAGTACCAAGTCAAATGCCTTACAGAAGTGTAAGTATTTCACAACAACACTATTGCCATTATCAACCAAACTGGTAATTTCATCAAAAAAGGTATCAAGTTAGTTTGACAGCATCTATTTTCCATTAACCCATATTGATTGGCATTAATTATATTATCCTCCTTTAATTCATTATTAACTGAGTCCTGTATCAGCCACTCCATTAGCTTGCATGGGATTGACATCAGACTGACAGGTTTATAACTACCCAGGTTATCCTGTTTACTCTTTTTAAATATTGGCACAACATTAACTTTCATCCAGGCTTCTAAAACTTCCGCAGTGTTCCAAGACTCATTGAAAATCAACATTAATGGTCCAGTGAGCTCTTCAGCCAGCTCTTTTAAAACTCTTGGATGCAAGTTATCAGGATCTGCAGATTTAAAAATGTCTGATTTTAGTAGCTGCTTCTTAACATCCTTCCGAGATACTAGTGGAATGGAAAAAGTGTTATCATCTGATATGACTACATCATCTGATTTTTTTCCTAAATACAGAACAGCAATATTTATTAAACGCATTTACCATTTCTGCATTATTGATAATTCAGCCATTTCCATCTAGTAATTGACCAATATCATTGTTAGGATTCTTTTTGTTCCTAACATACTTAAAAATTTCCTCGTTGTTGTCCTTAATTCTGCTGGCCATACATTTCTCCTTGCAGTCCTGGGCTTCCCTTACCAATTTTCTACAGTTCCTAACTTCTTATTTTTTATATGGTTAGGGCCAGATTTTCAAAGGTATATTGAAGCCAATGAGAGTTAGGTACCTAACCTATTCTGCTGCTTTTGAAAAATATATTAGGTGCCTATCTGCATATTTAGGCACATAACAACTTTGAAAATCTTGCCCTTATGAGCTGAAGTCCCATTGACTGTCAATAAAACTTAGGCTTCTAAGTTTCTCACTTGAAAATTAGACTTAGGGTCTCAAATCATTTAGACATGTTAGATAAATTGACCCATAGTGTTGGAACTACTATTCATAACTAATGTATTAAGATCTTCATAGATAAGAGAAGGGAAATTACTTTCCCCCCCCCCCTTTGGCTTTTTTTTAAATGGGAAGGAAAGGGCATTAATACACACCACATCTCTGGACACTTGTCACCACAGCAGCTTACTGTGGTTAATACCACCAATCAGTGCTACTGAAGAGACCAGAACAAAACAGAGACAGAGCAAAAGGTACAAAGAAACAAGCAAGGGGATGACATTTCCAAGAGTGACTGAGAAAACCTGAAAAAAATATAAGATTCTATTAACATTTTTATCTTGTTCTTGTTCCGTTCAAAGAACTGGGGCCAACCCTTCAAAAGAGTGTGAGTCCCGCATACTCCAAGCGCGGACAACTTCTTTTATTTGAAGGTGCTAGAGTTTTAAAAAAAATAATAGTTGTTGAATATCATTTTACATTAATTATTGTAGCAGATCAATTCCCTGATAATTCAGTTAGAGTTCTCTTCAGTACAGTACTCTGATGGTCTCCGCTGCTTGAAGTCCCTCTCCCCTGGGGTATCAGTTGGCTCTTGGTAGCTAGGCTCAAGTTGAAAGTCTGTCCTGCAGCAGACCCAGACTCCTTTCTTCCCTGGCTGGGAAATGACTCAGCAAGCTAGGTCTCCTTGTTCTAGTCAAAGGAATTCTGTGTGCCTGGGTGAAGCTCAACTGTCTGAGCTGTACTCTTTCTGCAGACAAGTTGTCTGTTTCCCCTCCTTCTCTCATGAAAGACTGAGTGAAGTACAAAAAGAAAGTACATATTTTCAAGGTGCTACAATGAAATCATTTAAAACATGGCTTATTGAAAAAGAGGAAACTAGACTTCCATCAACAGGTGGAACAGCCTCTTCTGGTTGTAGTACTGAGAGGTTTCTACCATCGCCTGCACCAGAAACCAAGTGCCAATTGCCTGACATTGTTAGCATTTCTGAGACACCTTATCAGTCAAAGCTTAATTCTTTCTTTGTGCATAACTTTGTTTACCAGAAGCTGGGAATGAGCAACAGGGGATGGATCACTTGATGATTACCTCTTCTGTTCATTCCCTCTGGGGTACCTAGCATTGGCCACTGTCAGAAGACCGGATACTAGGCTAGATGGACCTTTGGTCAGACCCAGTAGGGCCATTCTTATGTTCTTACCTTGCACTGCGTACAACTTGCAAGGCTGAGCGAATTATGGATATTTTGGTTCCAGGACCCAAACTGAAAAATCTGAAATAAAAACAATTGGTTCTGTTTAAAGCCAAAACAAAAATTTTTGAATTATTTTCATCTAATCAAAAAAATGATTTTATTTGTTTGTTTTGAATCAGTTAAAACATTTCAAGTCAATTTGGAATGGATTTTTTTCCATTTTTGAATTTCTTTCAAGTTGCATGAAATATTTCCATTGACTCTAAATTATTTTTTTATTTTTTATTTCTGTTAGGCCATTTGGGGTGTTTTTCACCCGTGTGTGTGTGTGTGTGTGTGTGTGTGTGTGTGTGTGTGTGTGTGTGTGTGTTTATTTTATTTTTTTAATTGGCCAAATTTGAAATTGAAATACCATTTCAAATTAAAAAAAATCAAAGAGAGACATTCAAAATGGTGAAAACAAAATGTTTTTTGCAATCAAAACAAATTTAACCACTTCAGTTCAAATTTGGGGCCTGAAAAATGCATTTTAGCAACAAAAATTAGTTGAAAAAATTTCACCCAGCTCTACTTGGGAATGATGCAACAAAAGATCCAGAAATGAGATCTCAAATTGGTAATACACCTCTACCCCGATATAACGCTGTCCTCGGGAGCCAAAAAATCTTACCGCATTATAGGTGATACTGTGTTATATCGAACTTGCTTTGATCTGCCGGATTGCGCAGCCCCGCCTCCCCAGAGCACTGCTTTACTGAGTTATATCCAAATTTGTGTTATATCGGGTCATGTTATATCGGGGTAGAGGTGTATAGTATTTCATATAGAAATGTTTAAGTTCCTCTTTGGTATTGAACTAAGTTAAAAAGTCATAAACATGGCAGACAATCTGTCCAAAACTCTGCAAGGGTCAGACATTTCAGCAGCAGAAAGCCACTCTCTTATGAAAATGATACTTAATTCACTTCAGTCCATCTGAACAGATGAAAGCTGCAAACTTACTTTGGGAGCAAATCCACCAGAAAAGTTTCAAGTTGGAGATACTTGAAATGCCTGAGCTTCCAAGGAAGAGAGAAGTTCCCAAGGAAATGCAAATAGGCACTGGTGAAGCCAGTTACCCAAATTCAGCAAAGGTATTTTATAAGTACTGTACATCTACTTCAAAGTAATTGATTTTACAATATCCAACATTCAATCGAAATTTGAACAGAAAAATTATTCAAAATCTTGAAACTCTCCTAGCAAGTACAAACCTACCAGAAACACAGGTTCAAGACATGCTTCAGGTGTATGGTTCCAATTTCAGCCATGATCAACCGAGTACTCAGACTCATCTGTTGCAAGCCGTCAGTTTACATAAAGATTGTTGACATCAGTTCAGAAATATCTCAGCTCGCTCAGCCAAACTGAACATCAGTTGTTTTCTGAAGTGGTGAAGTTGATAAAAATGACTTTGATGGTACCAGAAATTAATGTTGTAAGACAATGTGATTTCAGTGCTCTATGTCACATTAAAACTTGGCTTTGATCCACAATGAGAAAATCACTGCTCAATTGCTCTATGATTTTACACGTACACCTCATAACTTACAGCTTACAGATGGTGCAGAAGAAATCATTTCAAGAAACCCGGATGAAGATCACTGTTTGAATTTTTTCAGATTTGTGAGTCTTTCTTTTTACTCATGTTCGAAACCGTAATGCTTTAGTGAGTAACTCTGTACCATGACTAAGTTTTACTAGAGTGCAATAAACAAGCTTCTGTTCCAAACTCAGTGTTTTCTTTATTTATTAATGCAATCTCTAAATTTTTGGGGGGCTAAAGCCCCTGCAAACCTCCAGTTTTCTATCCTTATGCATAGTCATGTTCTGTGTGTCTCCAAACCTCACTTGTGCAATGTCTAATTTGCATGCCTAAACTGACCCATTGAATCTCTACTGGTCTGAATTTAGGAAACACATCTCATAAAGTCTCTCCGATAATGGGAACTATATCCCGTAGCAGATAGCAGAGGAGATCAGAAGACTCTAAATTCATTATTTATTTAATTATTATATGTACTACAGTAGTGCTCAGAAGCCTCTCAGGATTGGGGCCATATAGTGCTGGGCACGGTACATGTATAGAAGAACACAGATTTCCACTTTAAAGAGATCACAAGCTACTTCTTAAGTTCTATTCCTAGCTGTACCACCCTCTGCCTTAGGTCTAAGCTTTACTCAAGTGTCCACTAATTTTGGGTGGCTCAGTTTTGAATGCCCAACTTGTGACACCTGAGGCCTGATTTGCACAGGCACTGAGAACTCACAGAACTCCAGGTGAAATCAACAGGAGATGCAGATGCTCAGCACATCTGAAAAACACTGTATCTCAAGTTGGTAAATCAAAATTAGTAGACACTTTTAGAAATTCTTAAACTTTTTTGTACCACCATCTATCCATCTGAAAAATTGATTTCATAATATTTAACTCACTGAAATGATGAAAATTAATGGCTATAAAGTACATCCTAGCACACAAAGCACTAAGCAAGTGTAAAATACCGATGAAATCAGGCCCTTTGACTCACACTGACTTCCATAGGGTCAGAGTTTTACCATATAAGTCTCAAACAAGCAGAAAGACTGAAAGACATTAAAATGTTTTTTGAAAAACATATCACGCTTGTTTTTCATGTTAAAAAAATTGAAAAAATATTCACTGAGCTCTAAAAATTAATCACATATTACATGGCAGTGTTTTCCATTGGAATATGCCATTTCAACCTGACCTAGTTTTTCCCATGAAAATGTATAGATTTTGATGACATTTTGTTTGGAAAATGTTTACTTTGTTTGAATGAAAACTTTTGATGTTTTCATTTTGAAACATTTTGTATTTACATTTTTTTATAATCAAGCAAAAAGGGAGAAAATCAAAAAGACATATCTTCAATTTTTTTAAATGTTTCAGTTTACATAAAATAAACTTTTTTGGTATTTGATTTAATGAAACATTTCAAAATGTTGTCTTTTCATCCCAATTTAAAATTATTTATTTTAATCTCAAAATTTTCCACACAGCAGAAAATCTATTTTCAGACCAGCTCTAATTAGGGGAATAAACAATCTTGAAGTGTGGGGGTGAGACTGTTTGCATCTACTGTTTTGTTTATGGAACATCTCTAATTAAGATTCAACAATAGTAGAACAATTTATCATGAATCTTAGGTAGCCAGTTAATGCTATTTAGTTCACTATGGGGAAGCAAAATACCAAATAAATTACCCTTAAAATGTTTAGTTCAGGGAGGTCAATATATTATTATGCACTTTAGGAGAGTGGTGATCAGATAAAATCTCCGCAACCTTGGAATACGTTATACTATATAACATACATATAAATTACTATTAAAATACTTGCTGAGTTACTTACAAATTTGTCAAGAGCAGCTTACAGTTATACTTCCCAAAAGAGAAATGATGAAAGAATTGTCTTGGTCTCACATATCAAACTTGGGTAAATATCAATGTTTTATCTACTCCTGAATAATCAAAGGGAGATAAACTTCCTGTCGCAGCAAAACTTTCTTTTAATCTCTCCTTGCTACCCCCATGTGAATCTGACAAATCAAATACAATATTTTAGTCTACATCAATGCACTTCTATAAATCAGCTTTATGCATTCCATAGTCTTAAAAACAACATGGTAGATTTATCTAAAAATCCATTATTTGAATACAAACTCCCAAGTAAGAAAGAAAATCAGCATCCAGGTTTGAGTGATAAATATGTGAATAGCTGAAAAACAACTCGGAATGACAATAGTAATGGAAAGCTAAAGGGGAGAAAAAGGAGACAGCTGAAAAAGAAAGATAAAATGAGAAAAGAAAAAATGATATAAAAAGTGTTTATAGTCGTACAATAGGAAGGACTGACGTGCTTTTAGATAATTCTAGAGATGCATTTAAGAGCCACAATATAGTACAAGTCAAAATTCCTTCTGTATATAGGGCTTCAGTGCTTACAAGTTCTCTAGAAATATTGTTTGGTATACAATTATTTTAAAGGTTTCTTTGTAAACATAAGCATTTGTCAGAAAAACTAAAAACACGATGTTACTTTATAAAAAGGTGCAGGAAGTTACTGTTTTCCAGCTACATATAATTAGGTGTCATTATTAATTATTATTGTTATTATTATTACTATTGTTAGACTCGATCTGACAGTCTGAACAGAAGTGGCTAAGTAATCAAATTCTATAAAGCTCTTGTCATCACAGCCTGATGGCTCATTCCTCAAGGGCAACAGACTTTCAGTGAATATGCCAGAGGGCACAGAGTATACCATTGGTGTACAGGAGCAAAGAAGGCACATGCCCTCCAGCTATTTCATCGAGGAGAAAAAAGATCTCTTTTTCAGGAAGGCCAAAGAACAGTCAAAATCTAACAACAAGACTATTTTCAGTATTATAAGGATTATGTGATTAGGTACAGAATATTACACACACACACACACACACACACACACACACACACACACACACACACACACACACACACACACACACACACAATGTTTTGAATATCCCACTTTGCTGAGAATTGCTGTTTTCCTCTTCTGTATCTTGTCTGATTAATTTCAGTGGGAGGGGAGAGATCTGTATGGTTTCAGTTTGAGAGTTGTCTCTCTCATATTGGTTTGTTAGCTTCTCATTTCATTTCCTTGTCCAATATTACCAGGAATATTGGTATGCATTAAATGAAAGGTTTTCTCCATGTCATCAGACTAATGTCAACCATCAGGTGATGTGCATCAAATCTCATTAGTGTGTTGATTTCATTCAACATCCTTTTGAAAGAATGTTTCATTACCATGGAAATAGAAATAGCACTTGTTTCCACACTGGCTACTTGCTACAGAGTATCACATACAGACACCTAAGAGTCAAATTCTTACCTAACTTAAATCTTATGCAATCCCATCCAAGTCTGTGAGGTTATGCAGCAGAATCTGACTCTATATTACACCCACTGAGCTTTATGTAGCAGGGCCCATTCACATCAGATGGTGAAGCCACCACATCACATCAGCTATCATACCACATGGGGAAGCCACCATCCATTACACTCACTCAATATCTTCTGCAATAATTAGTAACTAAGGAACTGTACTAAATGCTACAATCTCCCCTATGTGTTTTCTGATCTTTAATATTATTAGCAATGACTGTAATTCAGCCAGGAGGATTTGGCATAAGTTCATATCATTGGTCCATCTACTGCATCATCGTGTGCCCAACAATGACTAACATAAACACATAATGCACCCAGACATGCTATAGATTGGGGGTGGGTGGGCGGAAATGGAATTGGAAATCCTATCTTTATCTTTAATATGCAGAAGTTGAAGCAAAGAAATAATTAAATGGAACCATTAGGTTGCATATATAGATTTCAAGATCATCTGAATTGCAACATGTATAGCTAAAGGCATAGTCTGTATTTGATTTTACTATCAACACCACTGGGAGGCCTTCAATAATAATCTTTCCAGCTAGCAAAACTTGTTTTTCTTCTGCTATCATCAACCAGCCCAGCTGTCATCCATAATCTTTCTGATAATGTATGTTGCTGTAATATCCCAGAACTCAGTTATTTTGAACAAAGTTTGTTGAAATATGGCCAACAAAAGCAGTCAACTGATTTGGATTCTTGACTGAAATTAAAGCTTTAATTAATCTAACATTGAAACATTTTTTCTGACTTCTTTTTTTTTTTGTCTCTTAGATAAGCTTGCAGAATTGTTATTCAGTCTGGGAAAATAAGACCCACTATTCAACAAACAAACAAGACAGCACACTTAACTGCATTCATATGGACTCTGCGACCGATTCATTGTCATGTTTAAGCTGAGCTATTTCATTTCCTGAGGCCTTCTCCCCAGGGATCCTACTCCCCAAGCCATTTTCTCAGAGCTCTGCCTGTATTTTGAAAATAAATCTGCTGGGATAAGAACTAAGAAAATGAAAAAAAGGCAGGAGATCAGAAAGTGAGAATATGCATAAGAGAATAAAGGAAGGAGAGCCGAATGGGATAAATAAAACAGTTGGATGCAAGAAAACAAGAAAGCACATGGCTACAAGCGAAAAAAGAAATCTCATTGCCAACTCAGAATAAACTCCTGAGGCTGATTACAAGATTCAAATGTAAGTAGTAATGCTCTTGCAATAAAAAGGAGCATTTATTAAAATTTTAATATTCCAACACATAATTTATTTCTCTACTTCACTATTCCCAATTCCCATATCAAATGTAATCTTCTTTTCACCTATTACCACATCTATGAGTTGCATTCATTTTTTTAAATTCCCCTTAAATAACAGACGTTTTATATAAAAGCATTGGAAGAGTCCCCTGAAACAAGCTGTTTACTTAACCATTAAAAAAATACATTTGAAAGTTCTGATGACAAAGGACTAGTCTTTAATTTGTTATAAATCAATATAAAAATATATGCCAATGCCTAGTCCCACTGAAGTCAATAACAGAACTTCCATGTGGTTTCTTTTGCGAAATCAACACTTTCAAGACAAAATTTTCAACCAACACACTCAATTTGGGCTTATTATGTCACACAATATGTTGAATCGAAAGACATATTCTAGATCTAAATGTGTGCTCAGCTTATACTTGTTGGCTCACCAACTTAAAGAAATTCTAATATCTCGTAAGGAACGTATAGGAACTGCTACTGGTATTATGAGCTTTTCCCTTAAAAAAATGAATGTAGCTTAATTCTACAATGTTACTATGTGCCTATATTCTAGCCAGCAGGCACCACACCACCCACAACCTCAACTCACAGCCCACTGGCACTAACTATTGTTGCTAAGCACACAATTTGGGCTTTCTATAGTTGTTATTACAAAGTCGGAGATGAAACATATAGAAACAAACACCAGGCCCTCTTACCTATAAAACCCATCGTTAAAATGCTCCTCTGTAATTCCTGTCTTGGAAGGCCTATCAGGCACCCTACTCCTGGGTTTGGTACAGAAGAAACAAAAGTTCCCCCCACTCTTCCCATGATTTTTGACATCTGTACACACCAGCTGGACAGAATTTAGACCAAATTTTCCAAAGCACTCCTATCCCCACAGAGGAAAGCTAGGTGGACTAGGTTTCTAAGGCCTGGTCTACACTAGGAGTTTATGTCGAATTTAGCACCGTTACATCGAATTAACTCTGCACCCGTCCACACCACGAAGCTATTTAGTTCGACATAGAGGTCTCTTAAATTCGACTTCTGTACTCCTCCCCAACGAGGGGAGTAGCGCTAAATTCGACATGGCCATGTCGAATTAGGCTAGGTGTGGATGGAAATTGACAGTAATAGCTCCGGGAGCTATCCCACAGTGCACCACTCTGTTGACGCTCTGGACAGCAGTCCGAGCTCGGATGCTCTGACCAGCCACACAGGAAAAGCCCCGGGAAAATTTGAATTCCTTTTCCTGTCTGGCCAGTTTGAATCTCATTTCCTGTTTGGACATCATGGCGAGCTCAGCAGCACTGGCAACGATGCAGAGCTCTCCAGCAGAGATGGCCATGCAATCTCAGAATAGAAAGAGGGCCCCAGCATGGACTGATCGGGAAGTCTTGGATCTGATCGCTGTGTGGGGCGATGAGTCCGTGCTTTCCGAGCTGCGATCGAAAAGACGGAATGCAAAGATCTATGAGAAGATCTCTAAAGCCATGGCAGAGAGAGGATACAGACGGGATGCAACGCAGTGCCGCGTGAAAATCAAGGAGCTGAGACAAGGCTACCAGAAGACCAAAGAGGCAAATGGATGCTCCGGATCCCAGCCCCAGACATCCCGTTTCTACGAGGCACTGCATTCCATCCTAGGTGCGGCCGCCACCACTACCCCACCACTGACCGTGGACTCTGAGGATGGGATATTGTCGACGGCCGGTTCCTCTGACATGTTAGCGGACGGGGAAGATGAGGAAGGAGATGAGGAGGACAAGGCAGTCGACAGCGCTTACAACGCTGATTTCCCCGACAGCCAGGATCTCTTCATCACCCTTACAGAGATCCCCTACCAACCGTCCCCAGGCGTTAACTCGGACACAGAATCAGGGGAAGGATCAGTCAGTAAGTGTTTTAAACATGTAAACATTTATTTTTAACAGAACAGGAATATTAACAATATTAACAATGGGTTTTTCATGATTACTTTGCCCGAGGCGCTTAACGTTTCAGTCCTTGGCAGTGCAACTACTGAAAAAAAATCTAACAATGTCCGGTTTAGCATGATTGTTTTGCCCTAGGCACTCTACTGTTTAGTCCCTGCCAGTGCAGCTACAGTAAAATCCGGTCTATATGTCCGGGGATAGAGCAGAAATCCTCCTGGGACATCTCCACGAAGCTCTCCTGGAGGTAATTGGAAAGCCTTTGCATCAAGTTCCTGGGGAGAGCGGCCTTATTGGGTCCTCCGTGGTAGGAAACGTTTCCACGCCAGGAGACAATCAAGTACTCGGGTATCATTGCCTTGCAGAGCATGGCAGCATACGGCCCTGGTCTTTGCAGGCTTTCCCGAAGCATCCGTTCTTTCTCCGTCTCTGAAATCCTCATCAGAGTGATGTCGCTCATGGTGACCTGCTTTGAATTAGGTAGGGGAATGTTAGTATTGGGACTGCTTGCCTGTTCCTTTACAGAACTGTAACCGGCGGTTTACAGCCACGCGGTGGAGGCGGGAGAGGAGCAGCATACAGGGATCTTTCCCTGTGACAGCCGCGAGGGGGTGGGACAGGGGCAGAGTTCATGCTTGCCGGATTGCTGGCAGCAGGGACTGGCATTGCTTTGAACGTGAAAGGAGGCCAGTGCTATTATTAAAGTTTTAAGCAGCCACAAGTCTACGGCTTACCATGTCAGCCTGTTACCCAAATTCCGCTGTCCTGTCCCGCTTGTCTGATCTGCACTGCAAGACCCCAGGCACTGAATGCGAAGGCCGAAAATTCGACCTTGTCCTGAGTGCGCATGTGATAGGTGCTGTGCATGGTCTTGTTCACAAAGAAAGACTATGTTCTTTGTTCAACCAAAAATTTTTCTTTCTGAGGAATTCACTCCCTTTTTCCCATCCCACAGCTGCGACTGTCTCCCGAACTACCCTGGCATCACACTCCCAGAGGCTAGCGCAGATTAGGCGTAGGAAGAAGAGGACACGGGAGGACATGTTCTCGGAACTTATGGGCTGCTCCCGAGCCCAGGCAGCCCAGCAGACCCAGTGGAGGGAGAACTTGTCCCAAATGCACCGATCACACATGGAACGGGAGGAGAGTGGCGGCAGGAAGACCAGCAGGCGACTCAAACGCTGCTTGGACTAATGAGGGAGCAAACGGACACGCTCCGGCGCCTTGTGGATGTTCTGCAGGACCGGAGGCAGGAGGACAGAGCCCCGCTGCAGTCTATCTGTAACCGCCCTCCCCCGCCACAAAGTCCCATACCCCCCTCACCCAAAGTCCCAAGAAGGAGGGGCGGCAGAGTCCGTGAAAACTCTCACTCCACCCCTGCAGACTACTCAAGTACCAGAAGGCTCTCATTCCCCAAAATTTGATAAGTCCTTTCCTTCCCGCCTCACCCAAGCCCCCGTCCCAGTTTCATCCCCCAGTTTCATGTGTAGTTGCTAATAAAAAATACGTTTCTGTTAATTACTGTTTCCATCATGTTCTTTTACAGGATAGTCTGTTTGAAGGGGGGGAAGGGGGTTGGTAATTGGACAGGACAGTCACCTTTACCAGGGTACAGACGCGGGGGCAGGTTCAGCAGCAGGGCACACACACATTGCATTCACTAGTTACCCTGGTCAGTCTGGGAGGTGGTTTTCATGTTCTGTGTGTGGGGGGAGGGCTATGTGACTTTGTGGCGGGGGAGGGCGGTTAGAGATCTTATGCAGCGGTCCTTATCCTGGATCACAGAGCCACGCAGCAGGGGATCTGTAACCGTCCTCCCCCTGCCACAAAGTCACATAGCCCCCACACACAGAGTCCCGAACAGGAGGGGTGGCAGGCTCCGTTGAAACAACCAGTCCACCAGTGCGGAGCCTGTCATTCCTGGAGTTTAGAAGCGTCCTTTGCATCACTACACTACACCCGCTCCCCACCACAGTCTGCGTCCCAGGTTCAACACTTTCCCGTGAAAACAGTAATAAAGAAAACGGTGTTCATTAACAAATTTCAAGTGATTTTATTTTTAAACGTGTGTTGGAAGGGGGTGAACGGGGTATGTAACTGGAGAGGATAGTCAACATTAACTGGGTAAAGAAACGGGGGCAGGTTCACCTTCTCTGTAAACAAACTTAATAGTCACAGGTTACCCTGCTCACTCAGGAACCTAGCTTTCAAAGCCTCCCGGATGCACAGCGCGTCCCGCTGGGCTCTTCTAATCGCCCGGCTGTCTCGCTGGGCGTAATCAGCAGCCAGGCTATTTGCCTCAACCTCCCACCCCGCCATAAAGGTCTCCCCCTTGCTCTCACACAGATTGTGGAGCAAACAGCAAGCTGCAATAACAATGGGGATATTGGTTTCGCTGAGATCAGAGCGAGTCAGTAAGGTTCTCCATCTCCCCTTGAGACATCCAAAAGCACACTCCACCACCATTCTGCACTTGCTCAGCCGGTAGTTGAAGAGTTCTTTTTCAGTGTCCAGGGCGCCTGTATAGGGCTTCATGAGCCAGGGCATTAGCGGGTAGGCTGGGTCCCCGAGGATGACTATAGGCATCTCCACATCCCCAAGAGTTATTTTGTGGTCCGGGAAGTAAATACCTTCCTGCAGCCGTCTAAACAGACCAGAGTTCCTGAAAACACGAGCGTCATGAACCTTGCCCGGCCATCCGACGTTGATGTTTGTAAAACATCCCCTATGGTCCACCAGTGCTTGCAGCACCATTGAAAAGTAGCCCTTTCGGTTAATGTACTGGCTGGCCTGGTGCTCCGGTTCCAGGATAGGGATGTGAGTTCCATCTATAGCCCCACCGCAGTTTGGGAATCCCATCGCGGCGAAGCCATCTATGATGACCTCCACGTTTCCCAGGGTCACTACCTTTGAGAGCAGTAGCTCAATGATTGCGTTGGCTACTTGCATCACAACAACCCCCACGGTAGATTTGCCCATGCCAAAGTGGTTCGCGACTGACCGGTAGCTGTCCGGCGTTGCAAGCTTCCAGAGGGCTATGGCCACTCGCTTCTGGACAGTCAGGGCTGCTCGCATCCGGGTGTCCTTGCGCTTCAGGGCAGGGGACAGCAACTCACAAAGTTCAAGGAAAGTTCCCTTCCACATGCGAAAGTTTCGCAGCCACTGTGATTCATCCCAGACCTGCAGCACTATGCGGTCCCACCAGTCCGTGCTTGTTTCCCGGGCCCAGAATCGCCGTTCCACAACATCAACATGACCCATTGCCACCATGATGTCCTCGGCGTGGGGTCCCATGCTTTGTGACAGGTCTGTGCCACTCTCAGACTTCAGGTCCTCACCGCGCTGCCGTAGCCTCCTTGCCCAATTTCTCAGCATCTGCCTCTGGGAAATGTGGACGATAAGGTGCGAGGTGTTGACAACGGCCATAACTGCAGCGATGGTCGCAGCGGGCTCCATGCTCGCAGTGCTGTGGCGTCCGCGCTGTCACTGACCAGAAAAGCGTGCGAACTGATTTCCCGCCGGCGCTTTCAGGGATGGAGGGCGGGAGTGACTGTTGGATGACGACAGTTACCCAAAACCACCCTCGACACATTTTTTTCCCCAGAAGGCATTGGGGGCTCGACCCAGAATTCCAATGGGCAGCGGGGACTGCGGGAACTGTGGGATAGCTGCCCACAGTGCACCGCTTCCAATGTCGATGCTTGCCCCATTAGTGTGGACTCACAAAGTCGAATTACTGTCCTTAGTGTGGACACACACGTTCGACTTTGTAATATCGATTCCACATATTTGATTTAAGTAAAATCGAACTATTCTCGTAGTGTAGACATACCCTAAGAAGGCAACAGCAGTGTTATGTAGACAACCATGGGTCTAGGAGGCAATGACACCTGAGTTCTACCCAGCTCACTGTGTAACCCTGGGCAACCCATTTAACCACTCTGTGTCTCAGATTTCCCCATCTGATATATGGGGATAATGGGATTTACTGACCTGCCTCAGCTGTTGTGGAGATTAAATTAGAGCCATGTTCTGCCTCCAGATACGCACATGAGCTATGACTGATTTCATGGGGAGCTGATATGTGTATCATAGTGCTGAATATGTCCCTTGATGTGTACACAGCGCATAGATGATGTAAAGTGTTATGCAAGTTCTATGTATTATTAATTATTAAAGGATAAATTGACAAAGAGTGAATTTGTATCATTTGAATTGATAAACATAGAAATTAAATAGTGAGTGGAATCTGTGACTTGTCTCGCCCTCTCACTTGATGTCAATTAGGCTCTTTGGTATGACATTAAGGGAATCTAATAAATTTGCTGATTGATCTCACAAAATTGAAATGCAGGAGAAAGTTGTTGACTGAATATCCAGCTTACAGCTGTCACAAGAAAAATGGCCTGGCAGCCAAAAAATAAAATCCAAAAATGGGTGATGTAACATAAAGTCAACTCTTCAACACAACTGTGACCAGAGCGAGGGAGGAAGTCACCACCCCAGAGCTCCCCAGATATGGTGTGGTCCCCTCAGATCAGGAGAGATCCACCACTCAGACATCAGTAAGCCAGCGATATGCTACTTGTATATCCATCCATGGCTGCTTAGGGGGATATTAATGCTGCCCTCAGCTTGTAGTAAGTCATGTCAGCTGCATAGTCCCAGTACGTGGAGAGAAGCCAATAGACCAAGAAAGGGCTTAGTAAAGCACAGAGACTTTTCATAATTCTCTTTATTCAACCAGTTTCACAGTTCCTCAATATTGAGAGAGAGAGAAAGAGATGGAGGGAGGTCCTTTTAGCAGGTTGATCTTTCCCCTAGATAAATTGGCCTAGCAACTCAGAAGACATGTGGCAGATTGTCATGGGATGAGCTCTTGAAGGTGGAATCAATCTAATGCTATTTGGAGATCTGAACAACATAAATATTTACATATTCTTTTGCACAAATAATGATGCCATAGTATAAATAATAGTGTAGCCTTATACGGTAAGCATTTTATTTAACATACATTCATATAACCACAGTGAACGATTCATTGTTACTTTTAATTTGGACAATTTTGTTTTCTAAGGGTTTTCTCCCCTATTTCATATTCTTAGCAACTTCCATAGGAAATCTACCAAGATATGAACTAGAAAAATAAAATACAGATCAGGAGGCTGAGAGAAACAAAATACACATGTGAATAAAGACTGGAAAGCAAAATGTAATAAATAAAGCAGATGGAAGCGAGAAAGCACACAGCTCCAAGCTAAAAAGAAATCTTTGCAGTCTCAAAACTAACTCTTGGGGCTGAAAAGAAGGTTCAAACAAAACCAGTACTTATGCAGAAAAAGAGAGTAGCATTAAGCTTTAGATATGTTAATATACAGAGAAATTCATTGTTCCTTGCAAAGGTTACAGAAACTGCATCTCACGAGTAAAGATTCAGCTAAAGGGCTTGAGTCAATTAGGTTTCTTATGTTGATGAATTGTAACATATAGAAACAGACAATGAGATGAAAAGAAAAATGAACAATGAAGTATATAGGTATGAAACTACATTTTCATGGGAATCTGAGAGATGCCAGTTGAACAGTGCTGGAGAGTGAGGACCAAATTCAGAGGGGAGTCCAAGAAAGTCTAGAGGGAGCCTAGATTGGTGTACCTTACATCTCCTTCCTGCTCCGAGATTCAGCTTCAACCTATTGTCCCCTTACTCTGGCTATGCTTGCCGAAAGGGACCATTGGACAGGAATGAAGACCCTATGATGAATAGAACCCAATCTCTTGAGTCACCTAATCCCCATCTTTTACTTATTTATTTTAAAAACAATCATAAAAATCCCACCCAGCCTTATAAAAATTCAGCTGCATAAATACAACTCTGTGTGTGTGTGTGTGTGTGTGTGTGTGTGTGTGTGTGTGTGTGTGTGTGTGTGTGTGTGTGTGTGAGTGAGAGAGAGAGAGAGAATTTTGACTGGGAGAAAAAGTGGAGGAAAAAAGAAGGCCAATTCTGCAATATGTATATGAGCTGACCAGCTGACCAAAATTAGGAAGTGCTGAACATTTCAAGTGAATAAGCTTTCCTGAAGAATATTCAAACCAATTTTCAGTTGTGTTTCTGCCATTTCAGAAAAAGAAGAGGAACAACAGGAGGTCGTTCTGTGGATATATTTGTTGAATTGTATTAGTTAGCAGCAGGGACAGAAAGGCAGCCCCTAACATAAGAAAAATACTTTGAAATAAAGAAAGGGAGATTGTGTGCATGCTTCACAGAATCAATAGCATTTCCTGAGACCAAGGGCTAGATTCTGGCTGCCTGTGTAGCAGCATCAATAGGGGAGAGGGTGCAGAGACCAAAGAATTGATGTCATAACTGGCTGGAGGACTCAGCAAGTCTGTCTTTCAATCCAAGACCCTGTTTACTGGACCATGAAAACCAACCTAAAGCTTGAACCAAATATAATCCTCTTAGGTTCAAAATAATTCCGTTCGTTGAATGCCTTCCATTTTTGTACTCTTCAGCACTTCCCAGTTTCATCTGAAGTAAATACCAAAACAGCACAAGCAAGAGTAGTCTCATGATATTTCTGCCCCAACAAACTCAGAAAGTATGGAAATCTTTAAAGACAACCTGACCGTATAAGATTTAAAGACCAAAGATGTCTGGATAAGGGTCTGACTGGTAGATGCTTATCAGAACAAACTTCCATATCTAGTGAGGTTCATCCATCACTAATTACCAGTCCCCTTTGGAAATGTTTTCCATTACCGTGTGGGAATATCCAATATCCAGATTAGTTTCAAGCAAGATGTCCCAGAGACAACAGGCAGTTTTTTAAATAAGCATAACTGAAAAGGAAAGCTTTATCCAAGCTGTACATTGCACTGAATAGAGGAGAATAATGCACTGGAGCTACAGTAAAATATGGGGTCTGACCAGGTCACTTCTCATACTGTCATGTGTGATGGTTTAAAATCCAGAAAGGTAATTTCAAACAGAATGCTAAATCAAACCCATAGCTGTGAATCCTAAATGGCTAGGGTTACCATATTTAAAAATTAAAAAAAGAGGACACTCCACGGGGCCCTGGCCCCGCCACTGCCCCCGCTCCAACTCTGCCCCTTCCCCTACCGGCCCCGCCCCAACTCCGCCCCAACTCCGCCCCCTCCCCTGAGCGCCCGCATTCCCCCTCCTCCCTCCCAGCCATGAAACAGCTGCCCGAGCGCTACCGGCTTCGGGCAGCCCCCAGACCTCCGGACCCTGCACTCCCGGCCAGGCACTTCCCCTCCCAGGCTCTGGCGGCAGCTGCTGCGTGTTGCTCCCTGACTCCTGGGCTCTGTAAGAGCCGAGCTGCCCGAGCGCTACCGGCTTCGGGCAGCCCCCATGCCTCTGGACCCTGCGCCCCCGGAGCGGAAGTGCCCGGCCGGCGGCGCAGGTCCGGAGGCATGGGGGCTGCCCGAAGCCGGTAGCGCTCGGGCAGCTCGGCTCTTAAACAGAGCCGAGGAGTCAGGGAGCACAGCAGCCCCCAGCGCCCGCTCTAAGGTAAGCCAGGGATGCCGGAAGCTGGGAGTATTTTTCCCGGACATGTTCGGCTTTTTGGAAATTCCCCCCGGACGGGGGTTTGATTACCAAAAAGCCGGACATGTCCAGGAAAAACCGGACGTATGGTAACCCTATAAATGGCTGACATTGTAGGTCCAAATTTAAAAAATGTGCTATACATAGTACAGCACCATGATGTTATTAAGGATACTTTTGAATCAATTATCCATGATTAACCCCTCTCATTTACAAATGGCTGTCAAGAAAGCTTGAGGGGATGGTATGATGAGACTACCTACAGTGGCATGTAGCCAATCTGTGACTGCTAGCAGCAAATATCTCCAATGGCCAGTGATGCGACACTAGATGCGGAGGGCTCTGAGTTACTACAGAGAATTCTTTACCAGGTATCTGGCTGGTGAGTCTTGCCCACATGCTCAGGGTCTAACTGATCGCCATATTTGGGGTCAGGAAGGAATTTTTCCCTCGGTCAGATTGGCAGAGACCCTGGTGGGGGGAATGGTCACCTTCTTCTGCAGCATGGGGCACGGATTACTTGCAGGTTTAAATTAGTGTAAATGGAATTCTCTGTAACTTAAAGTCTTTAAAGCATGATTTGAGGACTTCAGTAACTCAGTCAGAGGTTAGGGGTCTATTACAGGAGTAACAGGGTGGGTGAGGTTCTGTGGCCTGCAATGTGCAGGAGGTCAGACTAGATGATCAAGTTGGTTCTTTCTGGCCTTAAAGTCTGAATCTATGAAGAGATGCCCCATCCCAGAAAGTATCCCAGAGGTGCTGTACTTGATTCTGATATATGTCTTTGGTAGTGCAGGCCAAAGTGGTATAAGCCTTTTTTGGCCCAAAATTTCCCATCAGTGCTAATAGTAATGCAGCTCCCCTTGTGTATTCAGGGCCCCAAGTGGATTCTGGTGTTTTAAGCACTATGCCTGCTCAAAGCAGATATAAATGACACATTGCTAAATATGCTGATAGTTCCCAAGGCTTGGTTGACACTAGGACTCTCAACATTGTTAGCAACATTGCGTTCAATGGAAAAATTCTGGATTAGTGTAAACAAGGCTACTGGGCCAAGCCTGGTGTCCTTCCTCAGCCTTCCCCAATTTCAGAGATTTCACTGGGAGGTGTTTTTACTTCAGGATTTGACCCTTTGAAGGGTGCAGTCAGAACTTAATCTAACAATTCCCCTCATCACTAGCTGGTGTAGAGGGAAGTTTGTAGCCATAGCTGAGGCCATAATTTCTCCCGCTCCCTCTGGATAGCCCAATGACAGTGACAAGGCTAGCCAAAGTAGAGCTTCCATTCAGAGAGCATAAGGTCTGAGTCTCAGGGGTGCAATGAGAGCAGATAGATTCTTGCAACCTTGCTCCCAAAGCTAATCACAGTTTCGTGCAAAATATTTTTCACACCAACTACTAGTGAAACTGCTGTTTTACACTGGTACTGAGCGTGGTGCATATCGCTACATAGCAGTAATGGCTTGTTTCTCCTCGTACTGCTCGTTTACGTTGCTAGGAGTCTGATGTGTGCCATTTTGCGAGGCAGTTGGATGCAGCAAGTTACCAAGGGGACACACACCATGATCACTCACAGAACACAGGTCTATTTCTTGTTTTCTCTTACTCTAAGCTAGAAATCGTTTAGACTCAAAGTATATAGTTCCCTTTTGTGCATGGAAAATTGAACACGAGAGCAAGTCCTGGAATTGTAGAATTAGAATGCCAGAAGTAGGGAAAACTAAGATGACTATCTTCAGAGTGAAAAGCGATTAAAAAATGAAAATGATTTAATGCACTTGATTTCCTGTTTAATTTCTACCACGTGTATCTGGAATTAAATTTTAATTTTAATTTCATTTTAATAGAGTGGTGTATTAATTTTGATATAATTAAGCCTACCAAGAATACATCTTTGGGATAGCACAGGGAGCTTTTCCTTGGGTAGTTAACTGTGTGCTGCACATTTCTACCTGCTTCTAGCTGAGCACTAAGGGGAGGAGTAAAGATAAATTATTATTGGAAGCCTATATGATGACAGGAGAGATTACAAATGCTATTAAAGATTTAGCAGTAGGAGGGTGATGATGGAATACCAGTCAAATGTGTTTTTAGCTGCCTTAGGATATTAGTGCCTCACTATCATTATAATTATGAGTTGATCTGTGGAGAAGCAAACAAGTCTCTAAAGCTTCCCAGTTTCACAGGTGCCAGTCACCCAATTTTTTTCTCTCAGCACAAGCCTGAAATACCCCATCAGGCATGAAATAGTGAATGAGCCTGAAAGAAAAACAGACAGCATCACACAAACAAAAGTGTCTCAGCATTGGGGAACCAGTGGTTCTGCAGAAACTTACAGTAATGTTCACAATAAATAATAATATAAAATAATAATAATTATTATAACAATGTAATATCTCTACATTATTTCTCTCTGGCACACAGGGCTCAAAAAACTGCAGCAGTGAAAGAAAGAGGGAGAAAGTCAGAGAGGGGGAAAACCAATGTTTTGAAGGGCTTGTTCCCCACAGAAATGCAGGGGAGAATTCAGTGATTCCACCAGACTTTTCAAGCCGTTCTACCACTTTACTAGTCCAACCAGCCAGCTTACTTTGCTTTTCTCAGCCTGTGCTTTTTCAACCTCGTTCAGCCAGGTGGACTCTAAAGTCCATCATGGAGACTGGTTTATGCAAACCTAGCTCAACATTGTGACAAAAGGATCAAGAGTGATTCAAGCCCTGTGGCAGGATAAAGCATGCACAGATGAATGGAGGTAAGCAGGACAGCACACCAAGCCTTAGCAGCTTTTACTATTTAAGGTAAGGATTGGAGGGGAGCCCAGATACCATTCTGTAAATCTTGACATACCAATATTTGAGAGCCACTAATCTCTGGTAAAAGACTTAGGAGCACTTGAAAACACGAATAAGGAGGCTTTTCCCTCAATTATTTTGTATTACTTCTTGGAAGATTTTTTTGTTTTATTGCCCAAACCAGATAGAAGAGACAAAATAATTTTATTGAGCCATATGCCAATCTGAGTTACATCAGTGTAAATCTGGAGAAATCCCATTGATTTCAATGGAGTGACTTCAGATTCCCAACTTGGAAGCAAATGAAATTAAATATAACAGCACTTGTAACAGCAATGGGAACTACATATATATATTCCAGGGGCAAAATGTGGCTCTTGTTGCTTTTCTCATTTTGTTATGATCTCAGATTAGGCTTTCACCTCTGCTTTCCTCCAGACTTTTCATTTTGAGTGTGGAACGAAACAAAATAAAAAAACCTCAGCAACTACTTTAAAATGTTGTTTTCTTAGAAACTAGTTTGGCCTTATTAAATTTGGAACTAGTGAAGGAGGAGAATACAACAGCTGTTAGGATCCTAAAACAGAAACCAAACAGCCTCTTAAGAGCTTTATTGTTTTCTTTTTGTTCTTAGGGATTTATTTTATTTTATTCCGTGGCAGTTTAGGAGAGAACATGGGGAAAACATTTGCTTAGGAGCATGAAAACAGGGACCAAAATGAAACAACAGAAGTTAAAATGTTGTTGTTGTATTTCTTTTCTTGAAGATACATCTTTATGTAATATGTCAGACACCAGCCAAAGAGAAGGGAAGCCTTGGTGACACTCAAAACTGGATTTTGAAAGATTAGCTCCAAGCCTCAGATTAACCCAAAAAACATTTTTGGAGGGGCTGTGGGTGCGACAGAGAGAAGAGTGTGAGATGTGGGAAGAGCAATTCTGGAACTTGACTGCTTCCAGGGCACATGCTGGTAATAGATATGTTCAACATAGCATGTTCTCTCTATGGCCTCAGCAAGGGTTAGTCTGTCTTTCCATATTTTATGTGAGACATAAAACCTAGGCCCTGACCACTTATGTCCATTAAAAATCCATTATCAGTTACATAAGAAGAGGGGTATTAACAAAAGGGGTATTAACAAAACTCCAGCCTGGGCAACTGTACTCTGTGTACTTAAACCTTTAAAACTGTGGTTCATGGACTACTGGCAGTCCACAAAGCAGTGGCTGGTCACCTGGTGCCAACTCTCCTCCTCCTGTTCACCTGCTCGATCTAAGTAAAGTCAGCTGAAAGGCATGATATACTTTCCTATTAATTTCCATGTAAGTATTATGTTAGTTAACATAGGGATGCTGTTTATAATTGTGAAGAGGAGAGATGCTAGTCTGAATGATGATCAGTGGGAGGGAGGTGGTGGTGCATTTGGGAAGGGGAAAGAACATGTTCATGAGACACTTCCGCCATTAAGATGGAGTTCACAGTCTGAACCCCTACTTTAAAATATTGTCAGCTGGTATAAATCGGTCTCCTTCTGCAAGGTTCTATAAATCTTTCCTATGCTCTTTAAAGAAAAGGTTGAAGACAATGGAATGAAAAAACTTGAGGATCCCTCAGACAGTGAGGAATGGACTCAGCAGTGCCACCAACTTCATCTTGTGCCATGTAAGGGGGCAAGAGGAGATCTATCGGCAGCATGCCGGGGGCAGGTTGGGACCAAGCTACGCCTGATCTCCCACTAGCTCAAGCAAACCAACTTTATTCTGGCATCAGAAGTTAGAGCAGCCAGGGGTTCTAACTTAGGTTGAATCTGGGTAACCGAGAATCAGAGAGCTGGAACCGGCTTCTTACAGTTGCCATTGTCCACTACAAGCTCCACTTAGGCATTGTAGAGAATCATGGCCCAGGCTTGCTTACAGAAGGTGGTCCTTGGTGGAGCTTTCACTAATTCCTACCTAAAACAATAACAACAGTGATCAGTACTAACTTGACTAAGGTGTTTTGAAAACCAACCTTGTCATAACTATAAAGGGAAGGGTAACAGCTCTCCTGTGTACAGTACTATAAAATCCCTCCTGGCCAGAGACTCCAAAATCCTTTTACCTGTAAAGGGTTAAGAAGCTCAGGTAACCTGGCTGACACCTGACCCAAAGGACCAATAAGGGGACAAGATACTTTCAAATCTTGGGGGGGGAGAAGACTTTTGTTTGTGCTCTTTGTTTTGGGGGTTGTTCGCTCTTGGGACTAAGAGGGACCAGACATCAATCCAGGCTCTCCAAATCTTTCTGAACAAGTCTCTCATATTTCAAACTTGTAAGTAAACAGCCAGGCAAGGCGTGTTAGTTTATCTTTGCAACTTGTAAATGTACCTTTTGCTAGAGTGTTTACCTCTGTTTGCTGTAACTTTGAACCTAAGGCTAGAGGGGGGTCCTCTGAGCTCTTTAAGTTTGATTACCCTGTAAAGTTATTTTCCATCCTGATTTTACAAAGATGATTTTTACCTTTTTCTTTCATTAAAAGCCTTCTTTTTAAGAACCTGATTGATTTTCCTTGTTTTTAGATCCAAGAGGGTTGGACCTTGATCCACCAGGAGTTGGTGGGAGGAAGGAGGGGGGATGGTTAATTTCTCCTTGTTTTAAGATCCAAGGGGTTTGGATCTGTATTCACCAGGGAATTGGTGAAGAGTCTCTCAAGGCTACCCAGGGAAGGGAATTAGCTTTGGGAGTGGTGGCAGCGTACCAGATCTAAGCTGGTAGTTAAGCTTAGAAGTTTACATGCAGGCCCCCACATTTGTACCCTAAAGTTTAAAGTGGGGAAGCAGCCTTGACAAACCTAAATTTAGAGGACAAATAGGATTAGTAATGGAGTAAGGAACAAAGAAGTGTTTCTTGTTTGCCTCAGAAAAGTGTGTTGCCTGCAAGACATATTCATGATATTGAAAGGAAAGAGAGAAAAAATGAAGATCACAGTACAAACATGTTCGTAAGGCTGACTTTACCCTAATGCGCCAGGAAATTCTTTCTACAGTGGACTGGCTGGTGCTGGCATTGTTGCAGCAAGGCTGGCAACTTATGTTAGTTCATTTTGCTTCTATTCCTTTTGGGAATGTGTATGTTGTATCTTACCTGATTTGCTTTGCATTGATATAAGACACAGATACACAGCATAGAAGTGAATCCTATCTAAAATTGTGTGTATCTTGCCAGCTTCTTGCTGTAGAAATCAGTCACAAAGCGGTGATGGTGACATTCAAATTTTGCATGGTATACAGTATGTGGATGATTCAATTTTTTTAAAAAATATATATTTTTTTTAATTAAAAAATCAAATGATCAAATTTGGAAGATGTATGGTGGGAAGGTTCAGCACCATCATAAAACTTCCCACTCAAAACATCAGGAAGTATTTTGGAATGGACCCTCAGGATGAGGCAATAGGTGAGGAAGGAGAGTGAAATTAGGAGGGTTGTCTGAATAAATCTAGCTCAACTCCAAGTTGCATTTCAACTTAGTTCATAGCATGAGCTCCACAATATAAGGCAGGGTTTAAGCTTAGGCAATATAATTGGCCTTATAGGATACCATATTTAATGGGGTATATGAGGGGAACAAGATCTTTGGAATTTCTTCAGCATAATGTGGAGTCAAAAACCTAGAACACAGGTTCTGCTTAGCTTAAGAAGAGCGTCAAAAGAATCCTTTACCTAAAGCACTAATACACACAGGGCAATCTCTGGATGGAGACATTTTGATTTGAGAAGTGGAAAATAGCTTTTCAACTGGTAAAAATAGAATCTGGCTCATAGGAAAACTTGTAACACTTGCCGCAGGTCACAGGGGAAAAGGATATTGTTTTTTTCTACCCAAAGTCCATAAATAAATCAATTCTGCTAGTGTCAGAATATGGTATAGGTGAGAACATTTTCATTTTGGTCTATCAGTAACCATGGGCCATATTCATCTCTGGGGTAACTCCATTAAAGTCTAAAGTCAACGAGACAATTAAGACTGAATTTGGCCCCCAGAGGTTGGATCATACCCTCTCATGGAAATACCCACAGCATGGGGCGCTTAGGGTGGAAAATCTTGTGAGGATCCCCATACGGTTTTTCCTGAATCATTCTGTCTTGGAACAGATCTGACCCTCAACACCTGCTGTTTCGAGCCCAAACTGGTTGCAATTATGTGATCCTCAGTGACCTAGGGATATCCTGTGTCTCTACACTGGATCTGGGGCTCTCCCCAACTCAAATTCCACAGCACTATTAGGGTTATTTTCCAATGCCACTGCTCCTGAGACATCCTCTCTCTTAAAAAGGTTTCCCAACCACAGATGTGAAAGAGGAAGTCCCTCAGTAAGGGAAAGGAGAAATCCTCCCCCTGTAGGTACTACAGCAGATGATCTGGCCCCATGTGTTTAAATCACCTCAAAATTCATGAACATCAACAAATAACACAGACCTCTTGTTCACAAAAACCTCATTATTTAACAAAGTTTCAGTCTGCAGACTGCAGAGCTGAGCCTTCCAGCATACTGAAAATCACTAAACCATCACTTCACTCTGGCAGACTGTGCTGAGAAGAACCTGGTTTGGGAGTTCTTCTGGTTTCACCGATTCAGTCATTTGTTGTCGATAGTTGAAAAATGAATTATTTAACTTCCTTCCAGGCAGAGGTCAGAAACTCATAGCTGAGATGTCCATTTCACCATTAGTAAAAATGAAAAACAAAACATTTCAGGTGGTAAAAAAGCTGCTACAGTTAAAAGTGGGCTCATTGATAAGCACTGTAACATGGCTGTAACAAATCAAGCAAAGCTGAAAATGTGCATGCTCCCTGGCAGCTAGCTCCATTCTTTGTTTCTTTAATTTTTCCTTATCAGTTTCACACCATGGATTGGTGCCAAACTGACCAAGAGAGCCCCAAGCAGCTGGAATTCAGGTCAGAAAGTGTGTGGTAAAGTTTGACTTAGGAAAACCAGTTATAACACAAACAAAATCTGAAATTTATGTGGGCGAGGGAGTACTAGGGAGTAGCAAAAATCCTAAGGCTTAAATTATAAAGATATTGGACTTTATTCTTCTCTCGTGTGTTCTAGTTTTACATCTAATTACTTATATGTCCCCCAATCTCATAGTATCTGCATGCCTCAGTTTTAACTATATTTATCCTCACAGCACACCTGTGAGGTAGGGAAGTGCTATTATTCCTATTTTACAGAGGCACAGAGAGATTAAGTGACTGGATCAAGTGGCAGAGGAGAACTGAATCCAGGTATCCCAAATCTCAAGTTAGCATGCTAACTGCTAGAGCAGCCTTCCTCTCTAGACTCCTCCTGACTTACATCAGTGTGAGAGAAGAATCAGACCCAGGTTTAAATCTCTGACTGAGAAAGAAACTCTGTAGAAAATCCAGTTTCTCTTGTGCAGCAGTTTGAGGGCTAGGATCTGCACAATCCTGTGGTTAATCAGCTCCAATTTCATTGAGAGCTATCAGTTTAAAAACAGGGAATCTAAGGATTTTGGAAATAAAATGTAGAACAGTCTTTTAAAAGACCAGGCTCAGTGCATAAACTTCAAATAAGATCCAAGGAAGATATTTCTGAACTCCTGCTTAAATATTTTGTATTAGGACTAAGTCACACAGTGCCCCTCATTGTTAACATGGTGCATGCTGGTGAGCTGAGAGCAAGGGTTTTCTTCACAGGATAGTGTTTGTAACCAGAAACCAGCACACAAGCTCAAAAAAATTTCCCTTTCCCCCTCCCAAGGATCCCAGCCAGCTTTGTGACCCTTCTTGTAGGCAATCTCCAATTTATAGACCTCCCCTAATCACCTGTGCAAAAGGAATTGGGAACTGAGCTGAGGTTAACACTTTGCTCACCACAGACCAGTTAGGGCGCTCTCATTCTACCACACTTGTCCAAATATCCTGCCTTTGCAATACAGTCTTATCCCTTCCAACCTGAGATTTATTTATCACCACATGGAAGTTTTCATAAGTGGCTATTGTTTCTTCTTTTTCTGCCTGTGGCACATAACTTCACTCAAGGAATGCAGCTCTTCTGCACTGTGTTACTGGTGACATTTATAGCTCTATTTTCCCAAGACACCATCCAGCATTTCCTCTATATGTAACTTTTCTTTTCATTCTTATTTTTCTGATATGAAACAAATGGTGCTCAAACATCAGCATTTGTGCTCAGAGGACTAACACTTATTTCACAGTCTCAGTGGGCCCCATCCTACTTCCACTGGAGTCAAAGGCAAAAATCTCATTGGCTTGAAAGGAGGCAGAATTAGATACTAATAGTCTGATCCAGCTCCAAAAGAAGTAAATGAAAATTTTGGCACTTACTTCAATGAGAGTTGGATCAGAATCGTAGTCAATGGAAAGACTCACAATGAATTCAAAGAGTTGAATTGAACCCTAAAATAGGCCAGGGTTCACTTTCTCAGAAGTCTGAAGGAATATTTATTCAACTACCACCATTCTCAATGAAGCTAATGATAGAATATAGACCCCAAAACAGTATTATTAACCCTTTTGAGAAATTGCTATAGAATTAATATGGACAGAATCAGTGGGGTTTAATAGAGTTCTATGGCAAACTCCACAAACTTAGAGAAATTAATAGAATCTGAACTCCTTTCTCTAGGTTTTTTTGAACCACCCTATAGATTCTATAGCAGGGATATAAGTATTTATTAAATTCCATAGACAGGCTAAGAAAATAAAGGTTTTCATTCTCTCAGAAATTCTATATGACCTTTCTACAAAGAAATAAGACCTAAGCTCCACAGAGCCTGATTTTTCAGAGAACTGAGTGCCGGAAGCTCCTATTGGCTGCAGTGGGAGCTGAGGGTGTATTCAGTACTTCTGAAGATCAGGTCCCATAGATTTGTAAAACCAATGCATCAGCAATGTATAACTAGCCCACAAAATTTTGCTTTCCTCACAACAGCATCTTTCCAAGCAGCTGTTCGTTCCATCTTGAATAGCATACTGCAGTGCTTAAAGGAGTTAGAGCATTCCCACTAACTTTTTAAATGGGAAGGTCAATAACACACTATGTTGATTGGGGTGAAGAAGGAAGAAATGCTGAATGATTATAGAATTCTGGTATTATGTGCAGTGTTATTATGGCAAGATGCCCAGGGCTCATAAAAGATAAATGAGGTTTGAAGGGGGGTTGAGGGGGCAGGGGGTTGTTAAATTTAATAGAAGTTCTTTTTTTTTTTTTTTGGCAAGGGAATGCAAAAGACATCAAAGCCGTTTTCCTATAAATCTATATGAAAATGAATTTCAGAGGCAACTTTTCTGCTTTTATTACTGAAGTTCTTTTAGAAGCTGAAAGGGAGCATAATTCAGTGTCTTTCAAATTACTTTGGAGAAATATAATAAACCCAATATATATGAGAAAAGTTATGGGCTTTTTTTTTTTTAATTGTATGGACTAAACATATACAACCCCTGGCTTTTTTTTTTTTTTTTTTTTGGTTTATTAAAATGGTTCCTAAAGAAATTCCTTCAAAGCTCTGTCCATGCATATTTCATTTTGAAACACATTCATTAATTTCTAGTCTAGAACTCCAATGACATGATATAGCCGTTTAGTTTAAGGCTACTATCACCTCCTTAGGAGGTAAAGCACAGTTTTGTGATTAGAGAGCAAGGTTGAGACATCACATTACTGAGTTCTATTCTTGGTCCTGCCAGCGAGTCACTCACTGGCCAAGTCACCTAACTGGCCCGTGCCTCAGTTAACCAATCTGTAAACAGCTATAATAATAAGTACCTACCACACAGGTGGTAAAGATGGTACAATTTAACATACTGAGTTTAGCCTTAGTGTAAATGGACACATAACCCTGTCACTGTAGACGTTGGGAGTGATTCCCCAGTGCCTTGCATCTTGTGAAGTCATTGGAAAGTGGGTGGAAAATGCAGCTTAGTGGTAGCATGAACACCTTCTTTTCACTCATGTAGAGGATTAGATAAAGTCCAAAGCACTGGAAGATCAGGCCCCTTGTCTCTTAATGTGTCAGACCCATCCCTTCCACAGGCTCAATGCTCTGTTCTTCACCTTCCCTTGCAAATGTATGTGCTTTTTCCCCATATTGCAACAAATGTTTGAAATCCCCTCCCAATTCAACTCAGCTCAGCCAGCACTCTCTTCTCATTCATATCCCTCTAATGAGCCACAGGAAATGAGTCAGTAATATAAAAATGAGATAGATAGTGACATTACAGTCTAACCCAGAGTAAGAAGCAGTGTACACTATTGTGCTGTCCCAGAAGGAGCCCAGGAGTCACAATCTCCTTTTTGGTCTCCCCACTGCTCTGGGGGAAGAACTATGCTGTGACACATCACTTGACATGCCTGCATAGCCACACCACCAGGTACATGTGGGAGAAAGAAGACAAAGTCAAAATGCCTCCCCCCCCCCTCCCTTCCCTCCCATCTGCATGAGAAGGAGTCACCATACCTCACTGGGTCACAGCTGAGAATACAAATTCAGAATAAACTGCTGAGAAATAGGGCAGGCTCACCCCAACCCAGTGGCAGTCTCCTAAGGAATTCCAGCCCTTGTTTCACCACCCAGACACTAGACTTTATGATGAGTGGTTACTGGAAGCTAATTTAATCAAACAAAGGGTTCTTCTGATCTCAAGAGATCAGCCACATAGCCAGGTAAATATATAACTCAGATCTTACACAATAATCATGCTGCTGCCAATCCTTTAGTAACTAAAATCTAAAGGTTTATAAAGAAAAGAAAAGTTAAAAATGGTTAATGGATCATATTCATACAATAATAGTCAGGTTCTTATATCAGGTTTGTAGCAGTGATGTTATAGACTGCTGGCTTGTAAAGTCTCTGGTAACTTCCAAAGTCCATAGTCCAATATGCTCCTTTTAATCCAGAGAATCAGAGCAGGAAAGAGGCAAAATGGAGTCATTCCAGGGGCACCCTTTGCCATGTACCTGGAACATTTTTGTTTTAAACAAAGCTCACAGCCCAGCTCGTGGAAAGTTACTGGCAAAAGATTGAGTCCAGGGACAGATGAGCATATCACATTCCTTTACATGGCTTGATGACTCAAAGAGGGTAGCCATTGGCCCCCTGGAAGCTGAGGCATCTGCTGGAATAGCTATCTGGGTAGAATGAGTTTCTGATATGGCCCATTGTGAGAGCTAAGTGCCTTTGATGGGCCACCAGGCTTGAATAGTCCATTCACAATAGGCTGGCTAGACTGAGTGTAAACTACCTTGTGGGTGTTACCCCTGTAGCAAACATATTTGTGATACAGGTATATAGCCAATATTCATAACTTCAGATACAGTGATGATGCAGGGATTTAAATAGGATAATCTTATTTAGCAAATCATAACTTTCATTGACACCTTATATGACATACTTTGCACCAGATTTGTTGCAATTGTATCACAGTGGCAATATCAATGATGTAAACGGTTATATTTCTATCACACAGCATCACAGGGGGTGCAGAACAGCCCTACCCCTGCCACATAAAGGAAGAAGCAATACAGCATGCCACCATGTAGAACAACCCACAGTCGAGGGCTATAGGAACTGTAAAATACTCCCATCCAAGTAATTCCTTCATGTTGGCTTCTAAATAAGACCCAACACTCCAGGTCTATCTCGTTTAGGCAGCATGCTTTTTGAGTGTTATTCATGCAATAATTTACTACCATAAATCTCAAAAGAGGATAGTAACGGAGCTAGAACAGAGCCATTATATGGAGCTACATCCGGTTATACTCACTGAGGCTCCAACTCCAACAAATTTTTTGTTTATATGAGAGAAACAAAAATCCTGAACCCAAACATCCCTAAACTTTGTGGAGTTTGAAATCCAGATCCAAATGTTCAGTCCAATTTGTGGACCAAATACTCACTCCTCAATGCAGCCCAGTTCATTTCAGTCCTGGGTCATGGCGTCTTACAGACACCACATGTGGCTTTCTGGAGATGTTAATACCTTTCCTGCATGGGCCTGTATAAGTGTCCTCCACTTTGCATAGCCTTAATTAGTACCATGTTCTGAACATAACACAAATTGGAGAAAATATGCCAAGAAGTGTAACATGTAACTATTTTCTCTCACACTTGGGAACCTCTAGATATCTTTTGAACTAATCTTTTCTTAACTGACTTTTATGTAAGGATGGCTCTTTGTGCTTTGATGGTTGGGACTCCTTTGACCATGTGTAGTCATTTTCTTTGTTGTTGCTGTTATTTAATTTTATCTTTAAAACCCTTTTATTTAATATTCTTAATTTATTTTAATTTAGAATCAATGTTAGAGGTATATGGGTCTGGTACAATTCATTATCTTTGTAACATGTTTGTAAAGCCTATATTAGTCATACTTACATAATGACCGTGCATTTAAATTTATATTCCCATCAGTCTTATCCTTACTCTACATCAGCCTAATCTATGTTTATTTGGGTATTATTGTTCATAAAAATGTTAATAAACCTATTGGACCAAATTCAGCCATGGTGTAAGTGGATGCAATTGGAATTGCACCTGCTTACACAAGAACTAAATTTAGCCCTGTGTTCCTAAAAGAACATTAGAAAAAAATACCTTTACAGAATCCTCCTACATCCTTTCATTTTTATTCTCCAAAGAACCTACTGAAATAATTCCAAATTGGGCAGACAAAGCAATTTTCCCTCTGAAGATGTGCTGTTTTATCCACCAGACGCTGATCTGCATGAAAAGGGTGACATTATGTACTGAAACAAAGGTCATGAATAATCAGAGATTAATGGTGCTTAGCAGCAAATATGATCTGGGTTGCCTACCAAGGAGGTACCCTCAAATTCTCTTGTTGCTACCAAACCAACATCCTGCAAGGTGCAGAAAATAGTATACAAATCCATACAAATGTCTAGCAATGCTAACAAGCAGAATTTTTTATTCTCCAATGGATAGTTCACCAACTTGTTTTTGTAGATCTAAGCCATTCTCTCCTAGCAAGAGGGAGTTTTTATTCATGATTCAGTTTTCTCCAAGCATGGGTCAGATCAGTGTCCAACCTTAATGGTCTAAAGCAATGTTTTAAGAATAACCCACTTAGCACAGTGAGGAAAAACATTTAAATTACTGTTAAATGACTGCGAACCATTTCTGTTTTAGCAGGTATTCCAGAAACCCATGATGTAAATTTGAGAGCAGTTCAAAGGCACCATGTGCACAGATAGTATTATAAATGCAAAGCAGATTAGTAGCAGTGCAATGGCCACTGCGGTGTCTCTTCTGGGACTTTGCAAACTACACATTTGAAAGGTCACGAGAATACTTTGTAATGCTCCATCTAAGAAAAATATTCACTCAGAATGCAAAACACCTATGCAAACATATTGAGAAAAGACTGGTTCTAGCACAAAACCTAGACTTAAACTGAATGCAGTGGTATTTAACTCATTCCATGCTAAACCCCACTACTGTATTGCAATAAACAAAGGAGACTAAAGGAGCTATGATCTTCAAAGAGGAAAATGGGTGGATAGTGCAAATTGTTTTCTGAATTTTTGCAAATACAGTAAATTCCTGTTGACTGCTACTTTGAGATTTTATTGAACAGTTCTAGAAATAATTACAGAATTTATGACAAACTGACACTTTGCAAATGTGATCTAGTATGACTCCTTGTAATCCTTTCTGACACTCAGTATGGCCAGGTTCAGGAGACACAATATTCCTTTGGTTACTATACTTCCTAACTAAGATTTGATAACCTTGTTCACGTTGAGTAATATCTTACTCCAACAACAGGAGAAAGCAATGGGACAATGTGGTAAGAATCAACATGAATAAGAATAGCAAAATCTGACTCCCAATAAAATGGCTTGAGTTCCCATTTAATGGCTCTCACCCAAAAGCACTGTGCTTTATGAAAATTAAATGAAATAAATAAATAAATAAAGAGCCTGGCTCACCACATCTAATTTGAACAAGTGATAAATACAGGAATTACTTTGGGGGAGTTCTATGGCCTGTGTTATATAGAAGGTCAGACTACATGATCCAGTGGTCCCTTCTGGCCTTCGAATCTATGAATACTGAATCCTTCGTGGACTGAAACAAGAAGTTCACACCTGTGAATGAGCAACATAAACAATGGTATCAGTATCAACAGGGGATGGGACATGCACAAATGGAAATGAGGATGCAGTAAAAGATACATTGAACAGGAGCTCTGCAGCCTGGGAGCAGCTGGATGTTAAAGATGTCGGAACTTAGACTGAAATGGATAGTCACCTCTGAGAAACAGCACTGTCAGTTCATGTTAGGAGATATCTGTCTTGTGCAAGGGCCTTCCAGTTAGACCAGGGGTCTCAAACACGCGGCCCGCGGGGTTATTTTCTGCGGCCTGCGAGCTCCTTGCAGCCCCCCCCGCCCTCCCCCAGAGTTTACCTAGAGCGGATCCGGCCCGACACGCACTGGGGGCAGGGCAGGCTCCCTGCCTGCCCTGCCCCCGTGCCGCTCCGGGAAGCCGACAGAACCTGGGGAAGGAGGTGTGTGTGGCTGTTGCTTCAGGCACTGCCCCCAGCAGCTCCCATTGGCCGCGGTTCCCTCACCCCTCCTGCACCCCACACCCCAACTCCCTGCCCTGAGCCCCCACCACACCCCACACCCCTCCTGTACCCCCTGGGGGCAGGGAGGGGGTGAAGTTGGGGTGGGGATTTCAGGGAAGGGGTTGGAATGGGGGCAGGGAAGAGGCGGAGTCTCATGGAAGGGATGGAATGGGGGCAGGGCCGAGGGCAACGGGGGGGAGGTGTCAGTAAATGTGGCCCTCGGGCCAATGTACTAGTCCTCATGTGGCCCTTGTGGTCATTTGAGTTTGAGACCCCTGAGTTAAACTAAGGATCAGGGCCAGCTCTGGCTTTTTTGCCGCCCCAAGCAAAAAAAAAAAAAAACAAACCTGCGGGACGGCCGGAGCCAGGGTGCAGGGGGACTCCCTGCACTGCAGATGTGCCCGGGCAGCAGAGTGCGTGCCCCGGCTAGCGGGGGGAGAGAGCGGGGGGGGGTGGGAAGAGAGAGAAGGGGGGCGGCCAGGGCTTCCTTCAGCAGGGCACTCGCCACGCGGCCACTCCCGCCACGCTGCCTGCCGGGAGGGCTCCGCGCCGCTCCGGTCGCCGGGGAGGGAAGGACGCGGGCTGCCCTGCCTGGCTTGCTGCAGACCTGGCACCGGCTGGGGCAGATGGAGCACGCAGCCCGCTCCCAGCAGGGCGCTCCCCTCCTCCGCACCACTGCCCCCTACAGGGCGGCCAGAGCGGCGAACCAAAAAAAAAAAGGATTGGAGGGAAACCGCCCCTTAGAATCTGCCGCCCCAAGCATGAGCTTGCTCAGCTGGTGCCTGGAGCCGGCCCTGCTAAGGATGCTGCTGTAATTTGTATCCTCTGGCCGCTGGCCGTCACCCCACCACAACTATCTATATTACCAAGTAATACACACAGGAGTCAGGGCACTGATGGATCTGGGGGTAAGTGACTGCATTGGGGAGGCAATGAGAGAAGATTCCCTGCAACAGCAAAGGCAGACTCTTTCCTGATACTGTGTCTCTCTTTCTTCTCCTGAAGGGACACTCAGACAGGGTAGCACCATTACCTAAGTCCCCTTGAGAGGCAGATGGATTCAATCCTTAAACTCCATCACTAGCACTCCACAGACTTCATCACTGGCACCCTCTGCTGTCTCACCACTCTTCTCCTTTTCCTCAGATCACTCTGGCCTCAAGGTCAGCAGGTAACTGTCTCTCCAATGCAATGATTGGCTGTCGCAGTTATGGGGCTACAGGGTAAATGACTACTGCAGGTCTCTGCTGTTTCTGAATCCATCTGCCTTTCTACATCTATTGGGGTATACCCTCTCTCTGGCTCCTTTATGCCAGGAAAAAGTCCGGGGCAGCATAAAAAAGGTTCTGGCTCAGTAAGGATTTCTCTGGCATAGGCACTGCAAAAGACAACAATATGTCTGTCCTCAAAGATCCTTCCACAAACTCAGAGTGGGAGGAGCATGGCAGAGGTAAGGCTGTGGCATGCAGCGCTGTGGAGATTCCAGGCAGTGCTGCAACTCATAGGCAGTACTGAGTAGGCTGTCGTAACTTAGACAAGCCCATAAAGTCATTTAAGTTATACCAGGCATCTTTCCAGCCTTGGGAGCAGCCCAGGATTCAGAGGGCTGCACAGGTGGCTTAAAGCCACCTTCCCCCCTCCTCCTTGGCTGAAAGTTGTGTGCTTCACCTCTTAGAGGCACAGCGCAGAATTTTACCCTACATGTGTCTGCTACGCAGAGTTCCAAAAAGGATGTCGTCTCTAGTCAAAAAGATGGAAGCCAGCTTGTTTGTTTATAGCCTTTTGCTGTTCTCCCTAATATATGCTTGTTTTTTTTCCCTTTAAGAAGAAATGTGGCTCCATATAATATGACAGTATAAATGCCTAGATTGATAGATACAGTGTTGTTGTAGCTATGTTATCCCAGGATATTAGATAGACAAGGTGGGTAAGGCAATATCTTTCAAGCTTGAAAGCTTGTCTCTCTCACCAACAGAAGCTGGCCCAAGAAAAGATATTACTTCATCCACCTTGTCTCTCTAAATTGATAGGCAGCCTTTCTATGCATCCAGATTTGAGCTAAGCTAAATGCATATACATCCTTTTATCCTGAAATCTCCTAGAATGTTTTACAAACTAAAACAATATACAAACTAAACACATGAACATGTCAAAAGGGCCTCTTTTCATATGCAGCCACCTCTGAGGTGGAAGGCGACAATTGTTTAATAGGGCACAGCAACACCACATGACTGTTTTGGACATGAAGTGATCAAAAATAGCTTATTGAATAGAATTTTTTTTAAATCAGCAGGCCTGGATAACTTGCACAAAAGAGTTGGCTGAGAAGATCTCTGGACCACTAATATTATTTTTATATAAATCTTCAAATATTGGGGAAATTCCAGAAGACTAGAAAGTCCTAGTGTTCTGCCAATATTCAAAAAAGGGCAAGAGAGATGACTGAGGTACCAATAGGCTGTTTAGATTGACATCAGTCTCAGGCAAAATAATGGAAAAGCGGATATGGGATATAATTAATAAAGAATTCAAGGATAGGAATAAAATGAATGTCAGTCAGTGTGGGTTTATGGAAAATACATCTTGACAAACAAACCTGATTTCATTCATTTATAAAATTACAGGTTTGGTTGAAAAAGTTAATTACATAGATGTAATATATTTAGACTGTGGTAAGATTTAGTACTGCACAATATTTTGATTAAAATTAGCACTATGCAATATCAATAAAGTACATTTTAAATGGATTAAAAACTGGCTAACTGACAGATCTCAAAAAGTAGTTATCAATCGGAAATCATCATCAAATGGGGGGGTATATCTAGTGGGGTTCTGCCACGATCAATACTAGGCCTGATGCTATTCAACATTTTCATCACAGATCTGGAAATAAATATAAAATCCCTGAGGATAAATTTTGCAGATGACACAAAGACTGGCAGAATGGTAAATAATTATGAGGACAGGGCGGTCTTACAGGACATTCTGGATCACTTGGTAAGCTGGGCCCTGTGATGGGGCAACTGCCGCTCACTGCAGAAAAGATGTTAAAAGCAGCCTTAGGGAGGCTGCGCCAGAGGCAGCCAATTAGAAAGGGGCTGAGAGGAGCAGCCAATCATGGCCTGGCAGGCTCATATAAGAAGGGCTGGAGGGCAGAGCAGAGGCCAATAACTGACTGGAAGCTGAGGGGAGAAGACCAGGCTCCTAGGGAGTGCCAACACCTGGGATAGAACTCCTGGCTTGCTGCTAGGGCAGAAGAGGTGCTGGAGCCACATGGGAAGTGGCCCCAGGACAGTGGACTGCAGTTGCCACTGAGGGAGTGGCTGGCCAAAGATTGAAGGTCCCCTGGAAGGGGGGACACAGATTGTGGCACAGCCGGAGGGCAGTGTCACTGAAGAGGATGTCACAGTCCTGGTAGTGGTGCAGATCCTGGAACAAAAGTGACAGTGGCGAGCCACCACCGGGGCGGGTGCCCTGCCGAATAGAGCTAATTCCCATGACACCTGGCAGGAGGCGCCAGAGTGGTGAGTGGCACCCCATCACAGACCCATTTAAACAAAAGGTGTTTTAATACAGCCAAATGGAAAGTTATACATCTAGGAACAAGGAATGCAGCCATACCTACAGAATGGGGAATGGTAGCCTGGAAAGCTATGGCACTGAAAAGAATTTAGGGGTCACAGTGGTCAACATGAACTCCCAGTGTGATACTGTGGCCAAAAGGGCTTATATGATCATTGGCTGTATAAAGAAGGGAACAGTGAGTAGGAGTATGGAAGTGCTTTTACCTCCGTATACAGCATTGGTGAGACTGATGCTAGAATACTACATATAGTTCTGGTATCCATATTTTTAAAAAAGGATGTTGAAAAATTGAAGATGGTGCAGAAAAGAGACAGAAATTATTTGAGGGCTGAAGAAAATGCCTTACCGTGAGAGGCTTCAAGAGCTCGATCTGTTTAGCTTTTTAAAGAAAAGACTGAGGTGACTTGTTTAGTGTGTATAAGTACCTTCAAGGGAGAAAATGCAGGGAATAAAAGGGCTCTTTAACAGAGAAAGGCATAGCAAGAATCGAAAATTGTCTGGCTGGAAACTGAAGCCAGACAAGTTCAAATTAGAAATAAGGAACACATTTTTAACCATCAGGGTGATTAATGATTGGAACCCCCTACCTAGGAAAGTGATGCATTCTCCATCTCTCAATGTGTTCAGATCCAGAATGGGTGCCTTTTGGGAAGATATGCTTTAGCCAGACACAAGTTATTGGGCTTAAAACAGAGATAACTGGGTGAAATTTAATAGGAGATCAGGAGATCAGACTAGATGATCTAAATGGTCCCTTTTGGCCTTAAAATCCATGAATCAATTAAAACAATTGCAGGTGGATATTAGGATATAATTACCCCAGCTGTATTCCTGTATACAGGAATTCAATGATTCTGCTCTCATGAAAAGCATCATGAGATCTTTTAATGACAATGCTGCCAAATCTTGTGATTTTTTCCTGTAATTTTTGCAGTTTTTAGTATTTTTGTTAAAGCCCCAGCTCCTGGAGAAGTCGTGTGATTATGTAAAAATCCTATATTTCATTAAAAAAAATAAGTTTCTGGCACATATGGTTCCAGAGTAAAGCTAGAAAATGTGAATCTGAAGGTTCAAATATACCTCATATATATTATTTTTTTTAAAATCCCATGATTCTAAAGCCAATCCCATGATTTTTGGGGGGCCCAACTAATGATTTTTGAATGCTTGGGAGTGGCAATACCCAAGTCAACATACATGGTTAGAAGCTTAATTTTACATCTTGGCTTTCATTTGGCACCTTCAGCAGTTGAGTGGGCCACTAGCACCTTAATATAACATTGATTCAGCACAAACTCAGGACGAGATGAGTGCCACCTTCTGAATCACCAAAATCACTTTCTATGGGAACTAGTATTTACCGATTGAACTGTACTTTTTTCAGTAATATATAACTAGACACAAAAGCAAAGCAACTGAACAATGACTAGATCGTTATCAACTCAGTAAAACTCAAGAGCCAACTAAGCATCTACTTGATATCCAGCCCTGGCTTCCCCTTTTCACCTTGTAAGGAATGTATTTCCCTTTTGATACACGTTTAAATCCCACCACTAATGACAACTGGGCTGGCAATTATACATTTACACCCTGGGAGACTTAACCCATAAGGACAGCAATTCTATGAAAGGTAGAAGAGCAGTTTTAGTAACATAATTCTGCAAGAGTCGCTCATGCAGAGTTTTGCAAAAGTTGAACAAATATGTTTCAAAAGTATGCCAGTGTTTTAGAAATTAGTCATACATGAGCAAACATTGTGCATGGTTTTATAAACAAATTAAAGTGTCAGCTCTATTCACTGTTACGCAAACGGTTTGAACATATTTGCAAAATGGACTGCATGGGAATTTATTCTTAGCAAACAGTTTGTAGACATTAGCAAATTAATTTTCCCATTGTCTCATAGGGTTTAATCCAAAAAGGAGTCACCATTTCTGCTGCCTTTTAGGGGACTGGTGAGTAAAATCAGGTTGAGTAAATGAAGAATGTGCTATATCTCTGCTTTTCTTGTTCATTGAGGTTGCTGGTTCAATACTACTACCTTGCTAATCTGATGTCAAGGGACAGATCTCTCTAATATCACTGGCTCAACCCCTCTAATTTGTGTAGCATAATTTGTCTCTTTGCTAGGTCGTCCCAAATTTCCATTCTCTGACCTAGGGATGGAGAACCTTCTGAGAATTTTGAGGAGGCAGGAATTTACCCAAGAATAACTACAAAGCACATATATATACCAAACACACTTATCAGCCACGGGCCACCTAGTGGCATAGACAGAACCATATGAGGAATGAGTACAGAGATTCATACACCTGGTTAACTAACCACAGCAATTATACACTGACAGTACAATGCAATAAATCCCAGATGTTTAAGAAATGAGCTTTAACTCCATCAGTAACCAAACAGCGCAAACTGCACCAAAGCATTAGTCCCTTAATCCCAGGTTAGAGGTACCGTGTCCTTTTGGGGTTGTAGACGATTCTTGTGTACAATATACCTTTATAGTACCCATACATCCAAGCTGCTCCCAGGACATGTATCCCAGAACCAGGCTGTGCCTGGGAATGATGCGTCTTTGGTACAGCATATGTCTCTTACCTGTAGCCTACATGATTCACTCTCTTCTAAAGTGGTATTTTCATCTCCCAAAGGGAAGAGAGCTGCCAGCAGGAAATAGGGGTGGGATTTCCTGCCAGCCCTCCAATTAGTTAGGGCTCTGGGAGATAGTGGAGAATCAAACTCCTCTCCCCATAGCCAAGTGGGGCTCAGTCGGTAGTGATGTGTGGAGTGGGGTCTCCATGCCTCTTAGTCTGGATTGTACAAACAATCCAGGAAGTTTTTGGAAAGTGTAGGGGACAATTTCCTGGTGCAAGTGCTGGAGGAACCAACTAGGGGCAGAGCTCTTTTTGACCTGCTGCTTACAAACCAGGAAGAATTAGTAGGGGAAGCAAAAGTGGATGGGAATGTGGGAGGCAGTGACCATGAGGAAGAAAGGAGAGCAGCAGAATACGGACCCTGGACTTCAGAAAAGCAGACTTTGACTCCTCAGGGAACTGATGGGCAGGATCCCCTGGGAGAATAACATGAGGGGGAAAGGAGTCCAGGAGAGCTGGCTGTATTTTAAAGAATCCTTATTGAGGTTGCAGGAACAAACCACCCCGATGTGTAGAAAGAATAGTAAATATGGCAGGCGACCAGCTTGGCTTAACAGTGAAATCCTTGCTGATCTTAAACACAAAAAAGAAGCTTACAAGAAGTGGAAGATTGGACAAATGACCAGGGAGGAGTATAAAAATATTGCTCAGACATGCAGGAGTGAAATCAGGAAGGCCAAATCACACTTGGAGTTGCAGCTAGCAAGAGATGTTAAGAGTAACAAAAAGGGTATCTTCAGGTATGTTAGCAACAAGAAGAAAGTCAAGGAAAATGTGGGCCCCTTACTGAATGAGGGAGGCAACCTAGTGACAGAGGATGTGGAAAAAGCTAATGTACTCAATACTTTTTTTGCCTCTGTCTTCACGAACAAGGTCAGCTCCCAGACTACTGCACTGGGCAGCACAGCATGGGGAGGAGGTGACCAGCCCTCTGTGGAGAAAAAAGTGGTTCGGGACTATTTAGAAAAGCTGGACGAGCACAAGTCCATGTGGCCGGATGCGCTGCATCTAAGGGTGCTGAAGGAGTTGGCGGAAGTGATTGCAGAGCCATTGGCCATTATCTTTGAAAACTCATGGCAATCTGGGGAGGTCCCAGATGACTGGAAAAAGGCTAATGTAGTGCCCATCTTTAAAAATGGGAAGAAGGAGGATCCGGGGAACTACAGGCCAGTCAGCCTCACCTCAGTCCATGGAAAATTCATGGAGCAGGTCCACAAGGTATCAATTCTGAAGCACTTACAGGAGAGGAAAGTGATCAGGAACAGTCAGCATGGATTCACCAAGGGCAAGTCATGCCTGACTAACCTAATTGCCTTCTATGACGAGATAACTGGCTTTGTGGATGAGGGGAAAGCAGTGGATGTGTTATTCCTTGATTTTTAGCAAAGCTTTTGATACAGTCTCCCACAGTATTCTTGCCAACAAGTTAAAGAAGTATGGGCTGGATGAATGGACTATAAGGTGGATAGAAAGCTGGCTAGATCGTCAGGCTCAACGGATAGTGATCAATGGCTCCATGTTTAGTTGGCAGCCGGTATCAAGTGGAGTACCCCAAGAGTCGGTCCTGGGGCCGGTTTTGTTCAATATTTTCATTAATGATCTGGAGGATGGTGTGGACTGCACCCTCAACAAGTTTGCAGAAGACACTAAACTGGGAGGAGTGGTAGATATGCTGGAGGGTAGGGATAGCATACAGAGGGACCTAGACAAATTAGAGGATTGGGCCAAAAGAAACCTGATGAGGTTCAACAAGCACAAGTGCAGAACCCTGCACTTAGGACGGAAGAATCCCATGCACTGTTACAGACTAGGGACCGAATGGCTAGGCAGCAGTTCTGCAGAAAAGGACCTAGGGGTTACAGTGGATGAGAAGCTGGATATGAGTCAACAGTGTGCCCTTGTTGTCAAGAAGGCTAACGGCATTTTGGGCTGTATAAGTAGGGGCATTGCCAGCAGATCGAGGGACGTGATCATTCCCCTCTATTTGACATTGGTGAGGCCTCATCTGGAGTACTGTGTCCAGTTTTGGGCCCCACACTACAAGAAGGATGTGGAAAAATTGGAAAGAGTCCAGCGGAGGGCAACAAAAATGATTAGGGGGCTGGAGCATATGACTCATGAGGAGAGGCTGAGGGAACTGGGATTGTTTAGTCTGCAGAAGAGAAGAATGCGGGGGGGATTTGATAGTTGCTTTCAACTACCTGAAAGGGGGTTCCAAAGAGGATGGATCTAGACTGTTCTCAGTGGTACCAGATGACAGAACAAGGAGTAATGGTCTCAAATTGCAATGGGGGAGGTTTAGGTTGGATATTAGGAAAAACTTTTTCACTAGGAGGGTGGTGAAGCACTGGAATGGGTTACCTAGGGAGGTGGTGGAATCACCTTCCTTAGAGGTTTTTAAGGTCAGGCTTTACAAAGCCCTGGCTGGGATGATTTAGTTGGGGATTGGTCCTGCTTTGAGCAGGGGGTTGGACTAGATGACCTCCTGAGGTCCCTTCCAATCCTGATATTCTATGAGTCTATGATTCTATGACATCAAGGGACAGGCTACTGTAATGTCACTGCCTCAGCACTTCTAGTTTGCTTGGCTGATTTCAAGACGGAGAGTTTCTGAGAGTTCTCTGGTTCAGCATCTGCAGGTTGGTATGTTGATGTTGAATTGCAGCCATATGGAGCTGCATGTAAGAAGGCACAGAGGTGAGTGGAGAAGGACACAACAGAGGCACATGCCTTATTAAAACATATTTTAGTATAATTTTCACACTGACTAATGTGTATACCTGAAGCGTGCTGCTGAAGTCTACAAGGCTACTAAACTTATTTTAGCAAGTTAGTAAGTAACTTTAAAATAACTGGCCATGACAAATAGCCACACTAAAATGAAGAACTAGAAAGTTCCACTTCCAGAAACTGGTCATTGCTGCAATTGCCATACAGCTCCGACAATCTAGTTTTTCCACTGTTTTAGTATAAGGATAAGAGCCAGCGTTTGTAAGGGCAGCACTGTAGGGAATGGAATCAAAATCATGGTATAGTACATAGCTCTCTTAGATCAACAGTAAAATGGACAATAACACTTCCCCTTCAGTTTTTCATGTCTCTTTATAAATTCATTCTGTAAAGGCTCATATAATATTCTTACACACCTACATGTACCAATAATCAGCTCTGTTATGAAATATGACTGTCAAGTTTAAATTTTAAAAAAATCTGTAAAAAATAAGTGACAGGGGACAAGTAGGGAGGACACTTACTTCCTCTTCAGTTCCAGCTAAATTCAACGGGACTGTGCACATGTACAAGGCTAGTAAGATCAAAACCATCATGTATAATGACTTGACCTGCTCAAAAAAAGCATTTTATTTTCCATGGAAAATTTAGAAAAAATGTTTTTGTTTTTCAAGGAAAACACAAAAGTATTGTGAAGAAAACTATTTTTTTCATTAAAAAATCCATTTATTGTGAGAAAAAAGTTGATGAAAACTTTTTGAACAGCTGCAGTGGTGACATTTCCAACAGGAGAAAATATTGTAGAATGAAGCTGTTTAGCAATAAATCAGGATGGGAAGAGAAGCATTTCTGTAGAGTGTAAGACCAGAACAGACCACCAGATCCTCTAGTCTGATCTACTGCACTTCACAGACCACTAAATTCTACCCAGTTACCCCTGTATTGAGCCCAATAGCCTGGATAAGACTTATAATATTGCAGCCCTCAGACTAAACTATTGAGTACCACAGGCAGAGAATAGGGACCACTGTGCACCAATGCCCAAGGCCACTGCAGTGGCAGAGAACTGATTTGGTGAGATATACCAAGATGATCCTAGCAAGCGACACATGCCCCATGCTTTTCATTTTGTTTTGTTCCAGGTTTTTAAATCAAGCACATGAGGAAGGAAACATCTCCAGGTTCTTCATTCCGTTCTATTTTCCACACCAGCTAAGAAAGAAATACCAGTCATTTTCATCCAGGAGGCTGATTGTTGATTGATTCAAAAGATTGACGAGAACCAAAGCAGAATGTTACCTAAAGTAAGTGGTTTGTTTTCATTATTTAAGATAGTGGAATTAAATTCACTCAACCCTAACATTACAAGATAATTAAGCATTATGCATGTGAAGTGGAAGAGTGTATGTATTCTGTGTTCTTTGCTTTTCATAAGATTTGCCTTAATATTCAGATTTTTTAACTAGAGTATATGGTAGTTATTGCTTGCTTTGTTACCTTGTTGTTTCTGATTTCTCTGTTCAATTAACCTTGGGGACCATATTTGCAATATAGATCAGAGTGATTCCCGTAAGTCTCAGTGCATGCATTTTCCTACTCATTCTTCCATGAGAAGGGGAATGTGTGGTATACCTTGCACAGAAGAAGCCAGAGACACCATGCCCTTTAAACTGCAGACCGTCTGTGGGTGTCCCTTGCCTCTTTTCTACCACCTGGATCCCAGTGGCCCCTGAAAGCACTGCAGTTTCCAAAACTCTTCTTCTGACAAGGCTACTCTTACGATGATTGACTGTGGTTCTCATGCCCTCCCTTACACCATCTCCGCCTTTCTTATTTCCCAGAGCTGGAAACCTACAGGGTTCCATAGGGTCAGTGTGCTGAACTCTTGCCCCCAAAGGAAAAACTTCCTATTTCCACAGGCACAAGCTCTGTTCTGCCTTTACAGTTTGTCTCACATATTGGGTTTTGTTGTTGTTGTTTTGTTGTTGTTTTTTTATTTTTAGTGTGTTTTTAGTTAATAGGGTGATCAGCACAAAAACAGAATTTTCATATTCACCAGTACAAGAAGTCAGTGTGTTTTGTTGCATACGTTCACTCAGAGCCATTGCCATCCAGCTAGGCTGGAATTTTCTCTAGCTGCATAAATTGCCAGTAGGTTTCGTTTTTAAATTGGAAAGTACTAATCTAAAGGACAGATGAAGTTAGAAACCCCAAAAGAACAATATTTTTTTACATCATCAACAATCTACTACTAGACTTGATTTTAACAAATAGGGAGGAACCCGTTGAGAATTTGAAAGTAGAAGGCAGCTTGGGTGAAAGTGATCATGAAATCATAGAGTTTGCAATTCTAAGGAAGGGTAGAAGGGAGAACAGCAAAATAGAGACAATGGATTTCAGGAAGGCAGATTTTGGTAAGCTCAGAGAGCTGATAGGTAAGGTCCCATGGGAATCAAGACTGAGGGGAAAAACAACTGAGGAGAGTTGGCAGTTTTTCAAAGGGACACTATTAAGGGCCCAAAAGCAAGCTATTCCGCTGGTTAGGAAAGATAGAAAATGTGGCAAAAGACCAGCTTGGCTTAACCACGAGATCTTGCATGATCTAAAAAATAAAAAGGAGTCATATAAAAAATGGAAACTAGGACAGATTACAAAGGATGAATATAGGCAAACAACACAGGAATGCAGGGGCAAGATTAGAAAGGCAAAGGCACAAAATGAGCTCAAACTAGCTACAGGAATAAAGGGAAACAAGAAGACTTTTTATCAATACATTAGAAGCAAGAGGAAGACCAAAGACAGGGTAGGCCCACTGCTTAGTGAAGAGGGAGAAACAGAAACAGAAACAGTAACAGGAAACTTGGAAATGGCAGAGATGCTTAATGACTTCTTTGTTTCGGTCTTCACCGAGAAGTCTGAAGGAATGCCTAACATAGTGAATGCTAATGGGAAGGGGTAGGTTTAGCAGATAAAATAAAAAAAGAACAAGTTAAAAATCACTTAGAAAAGTTAGATGCCTGCAAGTCACCAGGGCCTGATGAAATACATCCTAGAATACTCAAGGAGCTAATAGAGGAGGTATCTGAGCCTCTAGCTATTATCTTTGGAAAATCATGGGAGACGGGAGAGATTCCAGAAGACTGGAAAAGGGCAAATATAGTGCCCATCTATAAAAAGGGAAATAAAAACAACCCAGGAAACTACAGACCAGTTAGTTTAATTTCTGTGCCAGGGAAGATAATGGAGCAAGTAATTAAGGAAATCATCTGCAAACACTTGGAAGGTGGTAAGGTGATAGGGAACAGCCAGCATGGATTTGTAAAGAACAAATCGTGTCAAACCAATCTGATCATTTTCTTTGATAGGATAACGAGTCTTGTGGATAAGGGAGAAGCTGTGGATGTGGTATACCTAGACTTTAGTAAGGCATTTGATACGGTCTCGCATGATATTCTTATCGATAAACTAGGCAAATACAATTTAGATAGGGCTACTATAAGGTGGGTGCATAACTGGCTGGATAACCATACTCAGAGAGTTGTTATTAATGGTTCCCAATCCTGCTGGAAAGGCATAACGAGTGGGGTTCCGCAGGGGTCTGTTTTGGGACCAGCTCTGTTCAATATCTTCATTAACGACTTAGATATTGGCATAGAAAGTACGCTTATTAAGTTTGCGGATGATACCAAACTGGGAGGTATTGCAACTGCTTTGGAGGACAGGGTCATAATTCAAAATGATCTGGACAAATTGGAGAAATGGTTTGAGTTAAACAGGATGAAGTTTAACAAAAACAAATGCAAAGTGCTCCACTTAGGAAGAAAAAATCAGTTTCACACATACAGAATGGGAAGAGACTGTCTAGGAAGGAGTACGGCAGAAAGGGATTTAGGGGTTATAGTGGACCACAAGCTAAATATGAGTCAACAGTGTGATGCTGTTGCAAAAAAAGCAAACATGATTCTGGGATGTATTAGCAGGTGTGTTGTGAGCAAGACACGAGAAGTCATTCTTCCGCTCTACTCTGCTCTGGTTAGGCCTCAGCTGGAGTATTGTGTCCAGTTCTGGGCACCGCATTTCAAGAAAGATGTGGAGAAATTGGAAAGGGTCCAGAGAAGAGCAACAAGAATGATTAAAGGTCTTGAGAACATGACCTATGAAGGAAGGCTGAAAGAATTGGGTTTGTTTAGTTTGGAAAAGAAAAGACTGAGAGGGGACATGATAGCAGTTTTCAGGTATCTAAAAGAGTGTCATAAAGAGGAGGGAGAAAACTTGTTCACCTTAGCCTCTAAGGATAGAACAAGAAGCAATGGGCTTAAACTGCAGCAAGGGAGGTCTAGGTTGGACATTAGGAAAAAGTTCCTGTCAGGGTGGTTAAACACTGGAATAAATTGCCTAGGGAGGTTGTGGAATCTCCATCTCTGGAGATATTTAAGAGTAGGTTAGATAAATGTCTATCAGGGATGGTCTAGACAGTATTGGGTCCTGCCATGCGGGCAGGGGACTGGACTCGATGATCTCTCGAGGTCCCTTCCAGTCCTAGAATCTATGAATCTATCCTGGAAAATGATCCCTCACTCTCACAGACCTTGGGAGGGAGGCCAGTCCTCGCTTACAGACAACCCCCCAACCTGAAGCAAATACCAGCAAGTACACACCACTCCACAGAAACACTGACCCAGGAACCAAACCCTGTAACAAACCTCGTTGCCCACTCTGTCCCCATATCTATTCTAGCGACACCATCAGAGGACCCAACCACATCAGCCACACCATCAGGGACTCATTCACCTGCACATCTACTAATGTGATATATGCCATTATATTCCAGCAATGTTCCACTGCCATGTACATTGGCCAAACCGGACAGTCTCTACGTAAAAGAATAAATGGACACAAATCGGACATCAGGAATGGTAACATAGAAAAGCCAGTAGGAGAACACGTCAATCTTCCTGGACATTCTGTAACAGATTTAGAAGTAGCCATACTTGAACAAAAAAACTTCAGAAACAGACTTCAAAGAGAAACTGCAGAACTAAAATTCATTTGCAAATTTCACACTATTAATTTGGGCTTGAACAGGGCCTGGAGTGGCTGGCTCATTATAGAAGCAACTTTTCCTCTACTGGAATTGACACCTCCTCATCAATTATTGGGAGTGAACTACATCCACCCTGATTGTATTGTATTGGCTTGTCAACACTGGTTCTCCACTTGTGAGGTACTCCCTTCTCTTCATGTGTCAGTATAACAATGCCTGCATCTGTAATTTTCACTCCATGCATCTGAAGAAGTGGATTTTTTACCCACGAAAGCTTATGCCCAAATAAATTTGTTAATCTTTAAGGTGCCACCGGACTCCTTGTAATTTTTTCACTGACATTCAGGACATACTTTTGCTGGTGTGTGGCAGGCTAGAGTACTATAGATTTACACACCAGTTTGCCACACACTGTCTCTCCATTTAATCAAGCCCAGAACTTATCGAGGGGTGCCACTGGCCAGCTGGCATGCTTCTAGCACTTGCCACTGAACAGTGTACAGTGAAGAAGGGTGAAAAAGCAGGGGATCTGACAAGATAGATCTTGGGCAGACCTGAGGAAAGAGTATTAGGAAAGTAGCCGAAGCAGCTCAGCAATAAAGAAGAATTGCTCCTGAAAATGAAGGGTTGCAAGATAATAGAGAATTTGTGAAGTAATGTATAGGGAGAAAAGGGTTGAAATGTTACAATAAGAACGGATTGGGTTCAGGTCTCAGTATTACTGACCTCTGATGAGCGAACCAATACACCCTTAGTGACATCACTTGATGTTTTCAACCAATCATGAGTGAGAATTTTGCCCACACATATAGCAACACTAGTCATATCCACAGTAAGCAGTTGTGTCACAAATGTTTACTTTCATGCAAATGTGACTACAAGTAAAAGTTTTTAAAAAAAAGGATCAACTGAGGGGCACTGGCTCTAAGCAAAGTATTTTTCAAAGTTTTTGTTGAGGCGTCGGTGGACATTTATACAAAGTTTTTAAAAGTTATAGCTTGTGTTTTAATCTTTCTAGGCTTCATTTCTTCCTACAGAGTGAATGACCTGCCTGGCCAGCCCCCTCCACCCCTTTTTTTTTTTAAAAAAAAGAACATTCTGTAAAAATCCATCTGTTTCCTCAAATATTTGACATATGTATTGTACAGAGCACTGTGATTCAACTAGAACATTTTCTTTTCTCAAATGTTTTCTTTGCTTATTGATTTTTTTTCAAAATTAAATATACAGCATTTAAGAGAACGTGCGTATGTGTGTGGGGAAGAGATACAGCAATTTCGACATCACTTTCATTTCGGTTTCGCCTAACCTTTCGGAAGGGATCAGTACCCAGGGTACAGAGGAAATAAACAAAAAGACAAATGTGTGTGAGACATTTCTATTCCACTAACTATCAATATATGGATGATATAGTCCTCATATGTTTCCACATTTTCCCCCTTTTTGCACCTTTTCAAGTGAAGCAATTTCAGATAAGAAAAACATTCAGTTTTTTTTCTGTGGGATCTGTCTAGAATGGTGGTTTTGAAAAACTTGGCAATTTTACTTAAAGATAAATAAATATGATTACCTCAATATCTACAGCATTCCCTTGTACTCCATTATGCTTATTGTAACAAATGGATTGAATACAGTAAATACTGAAGTTAGCTAACTGCAAATCTTAATTACCTTGGGCATTTGGTAAATTTTTAAGTAATGAGGTTGAAGTCAATGGGAGCTTTGCATTGATGTCAATGGAGACAGGATGTCACCCCTCATTTTTAGTACCACAGTGTCTATATTAGAGGTTTCTAGGGCTCCTGTCACCTGATATCTATTGCTAATCAATAGGTTCCCATAAACTTCCTAGCATCCCAATATAAAAAAAGAACAAGAGACAAATAGATTTTCAACTGTGTGACTGTAATGGGGGTAGGGGGATACTCAGGCACTATTAAGTATAATTCTATTGTACTCCACTTCTTCCTGCACCTCAGCTTAACTCTTACTGAAACACAGACCAGAGTTCTGTCTTTTACCCTGGGTTGAACCTCAGGACTATTGTATGTGAAACCTTGAAAAATAAGTGTTAGTAGTTCCCAGTCAACGAGAGAGAGAGAGAGAACCGTCAAACAGTTTGTTAGTAACACAAACATTTAATGCATACAGAAAACACTAAATGTAGTATAAAGTATTGTAAATAGAACTTGGAATACTATGATGAACTTTTAAACAAAAGCTATTAAGGCAATAAATCTAGTGTTCCTCAGTCAGACTTCCCCACTTTGTTGTTATTACATATATAAATGCAAGGTTCCAAAATAACATTTACACTTCTACATCTAAACACATTCTCCTCTGATCTTCTTTCAAAGAGGATTTCTCTCTCAGGCTAGGTCTACACTCAGGTTAAGTCTATATCAATGTAACTACATCAATCAGGGGATAATCCACACCTCTGAGTGATGTAGTTATACCGACCTAAACTCCTGTGCTGTGTCGACTAGAGAGCTTCTCCCATCGACAGAGCTACTGCCGCTTGGGGAGGTGGATCAACTACACTGACAGGAGAAGCTTTCCCATCTGCATAGGCATGTCTTCACTAAAGTGCGACAGTGGTGCAGCTGCACTGCTGTGGCACTGTACGTGAACCCAAGCCCTTAGTCAGTGTGGCCATAATATGTTGCATATGACACGTGGATTCTTCAGAAGAATGTCAGTATCTTAGTTCTTTCAAACACTTCAGAGCCCTGTCCGCAAACAGTCTGGGGATCTCCACAGCTAGCAGTATTCCAGCTCTTGTGTTAATGGCTGCCTAATCCTCAGTTGTTGGTGAAACAGAAATCTGTAGTCAGTATCCAAAAGGGGATAGCTATTGGGATCAGCATATAAATATCCATTCCCTGGCCCTTTCCCATCATTAAACCCACAGACTGCTCTTATATACTACCTTTCTGCTGACGATTACTAGGGCAAGAAGCCCCATGTGTCCCACTACTAACACAACCTTCAGAACTGAGCTGAAATTATGCAGATTTGATCCCTCAAGGTACAAGTGCACCACTTTCCTTTCATCACACACCTGGGGGGAGCAGGCTCAGATCCAGATCTCCTCATACAATCCCAGTTCTGTCAAGCTGCTACCCTAATCCCGCAACCAGTCAGTAGAGCTACACTTAACACAGTGAGTGAAGCTAGAGTGCATGCAGATAATTCCCAATGGCCACTGCCAATTCCCAGGGTTGCCTTGACATGTACCTTAACTTTGTATTTCCTGATTTTCAGAGAGAGATTTGAGTTTTGCTGAACTCGACGAACTGGAAGGACACAAGCTACCACTGGGCAACCTCCGCGTTAATAAGCCACTCAACATCTATACCGAAAAGACCATCAATGGGGAAAGTTAACACGAGGGGGTGTTGTGTTATCTGTACTGCAGCCATCATAGTGGTATATGGGTAATGCAAGCTAGATGAGGAATAGAGTGGGTGAACCCACTGGATTTTACTGCTGCCCATGGGCCTGATCCTGTGAGGTGTGTAGTGCTGCCTGGGAGTGTTCTGCACCATCAATTCCTAGGGAAGTCAACAGGAATTGAGGATTGTTCCTACTGCAGTTCCCTAAATGAGAAATATCAGTTTCTTCAAATGTGTCCTTCCAATGACTGCCAATATGTCCCATCTCCTCCTGCATCTGCCCAACCTTCACATCACCTTCCATGCCTGCTCTGACCCCCCTTTACGTGCCAGCCTTTTTAGACAGTGTAGGCAGCTGGGACCTGTTAGGTCCAGCTTCCAGCCTCTGGTGTCAGGGGAGTACAGTGGAAGTGAGAGCAGGGGGAGTTTCCCTTTAGCAGTGTTAGAAAGCCCTGTAGGCAGCAAAGGGGAAGTACACTTAAGGGGGTTGATTAATTAGGCTGAATCAAAGCAGTGGGAGACACGTACAAAGTCAGTTTTGCAGGATGCAGCACTCTGGGCTCAGTCTGGTAATAGACTTTTCCTGCTGGCTGACTACAGAGCCGGCTTCATCTCTGCTTATCCTGCTGGTGTCTGCCTCCTGCTCAGGCCACTGTCGGTGAAGTACGCTTGACAGGAAGTATTTGAATTAGAAGCCATGCCATTTTGTAAAGTTAGATATAATTATTATTATTATTTACTTATTTATTATTAAGTCCTTTCTACCATTCTCCTGGTATCCGTCCCAGAGCACAAGTTCTGCCGGGTCTGCCATTAGGATGCATATATATGTGTTGCAGATATTGCAACTGTATGCAATGTCTGAGGGGATCAGATTGCATTAAGTTTGTGAATGGTTTATGGATAGCTGTGGGCCAGGGATTTCATGCAACTCTGGGGAGTGGGGAACAAAAACAATGGGAAGTGTGATTACCATGAATCACTCAGAATGTGAACAATGCCAAAGAGGTACCACCGCCCTGGGGAGTCTTACATATTCTGGTTCCAACAGACAGAGAAAGGGCTTTTTGTATAAAAATACAGAGTCCAAACTGACTCAGGACCTTCTTTCTAATCCGGCAAATGGACAGGACCTTCTGTCCAAGGGGGCCCTAGCCCTTAGGAAAGGATGGAAAGACTTTGGCCTCCTAGGGCCCCCATAAGACTGATGGGTGACTCCTGGTATATTTAGGGTACGTCTATACTTACCTCCGGGTTTGGCGGTAAGCAATCGATCTTCTGGGATCGATTTATCGCGTCTTGTCTAGACGCGATAAATTGATCCCGGAAGTGCTCACCGTTGACGCCGGTACTCCTGCTCCGCGAGAGGAGTAAGTGGAGTCGACGGGGGAGCCTGCCTGCCGCGTGTGGACCCGCGGTAAGTACCTTGTAGTTCGAACTAAGGTACTTCGACTTCAGCTATGTTATTCACGTAGCTGAAGTTGCGTATCTTAGTTCGAACTGGGGGGTTAGTGTGGACCAGCCCTTAGTGTGTGTTTAAATCTGTTTTTTTTTATGGGGGGGAGGTTTGTAATGTTTTTACCTTAAGAATAAAGGTGCTTTCTTATGAAGAGCTGTACGGTAACTTGTAACTGCTGGCACTACACTGTTCATGGCCCTCCTAGAGAAAGGAAGGCACAGGTTCTGGCTGTTAGACAGACTGGATGACAGTGTAAGGCAGGGAGCTGTGCAGATGTAAAATTCTCAGTCAGAAGGTCAAGATCCCTGCTCAGAGACAGGTGACAGCTGGAGATCTGACTGGGCACTGCTGAAGCGGACCTCAGAGTGGGGATAGAAGTGCAGTTACCTTGCAGTTGTGACAACGTACAAGGAGGAAAGAAGAAAATCAGACTCTTTCTTCCAGCTGTGCTCCAGGGGCCTGCTTCTAGGCCAACGGCATGTCAGCTTCCTCCCCCTCATGAAATATGGTATATTGGTGATGAAGTTGGTGCTGCAATTTAACATCACAATGTGATGCAGACTTCCAAAGAAGAGCAAATACTTTGTCTGCCAAGCCAAAGCTGCAATGTTCTGGTTCAGTTTGACATGCTATAAGGCAGCAGGAATTCAAATTTTCACCAGAATCTCAGGCACCATAGCTGGGAGAATTTGGCAAAATATCTAAGCAGATTGGTACCTTTTTTAAAAGGACAAAGTGTAATTTTTCTGCTCCTGGGGGAGTTTTTCAGATTTTGTTTCGAATGCCAAAGATTTTAGAGTATCTTCCTGTCTCGCACACAAAACAGTATTCATTTCAGTCTTATGTACAGAAACAACCTTATCCACAGGCAAGTCGCTGAACAAGTGAGGAATTCAAACACCACATGATGGAAGTCTAAAGAAAACAAACACTCAGACAAGTATTGTCAGCCCATAAACAACATAGTGCTTCCTAATCACAACAGAACTTTTCTTGTGTGTCAACAGTTCAGCTGCCAACCCATTAGTGACCCTGATTGCTTCCACAACAACCATTTTAAATGGTATTATTTTTTATAGATCAGTTTCAAAAGGTAAACAAATGGTTGTACTTTGAATCAAACTCCACTAATAAATGTGAAGAAATCCTAACAAGTGTTTTATGAAAGAAAGGAACACACACCGGTAGGTTTGTTAGAAAGAGTAATTTTTGGGCAAGAACATGAATTAGTCTGTGTAATGAAAGCTTATGTTCCAAAGTGTCGTATTTAATATTTGGCATATTTGCATTTTGTTCATTGGATTTTCAGAGTGTAAATCAGAATATTTTTGATTAATCGCATACTGTAAAGACAATAGATAAAATGCCAGATTAAACCTGAATATATTCAGAGTGTGGGACATTCAAAATGCATAGTGAAAATGTCCAAATATTGAAGGATTCTCAATATTCTCAGCACGTCTGTGTTCTGAATGAACATTTTATTTTCTTGTCAGTGATTCAGAATTTCCACCGCTACTCTTCAGTGACTAGGGAAAATCATGCCAATTGGGATAAAGCTTTATTTTAAGGTTGAAGGCATGAAATAAGCACTAAGAAGACAATTGTACACCTGTTTTGAAAAGTAAAAGGCATCTCAAATCTGCTTTGCTTTTGAAAATTTGGCCAAGGAGTGTATTTCAAAGGCCCAATAGCCCATAACATTATTCCCAGTGCTCTGTGCTGTATGCCTAATTGGGCTCCTACACATTTGCATAAGCATGATGCTTCATGATTAATGCATAAGTCACAGCATGGAGCCCTGTACCAATTCATCTGCAGAGCCTTTCTCCCCCCACCCTCATTGCAAACAACCATCATGCCTCAACTGCAATCCATCATAATTGTAGGTATGGCTGTGTTATCGAAAATCAAACTGTATACATTTCATCATACAGTCCATACTGAAATGTAAATCTCTTTTGTCTAAAAAAAAAAGAAAAGAAAAAAAAGTTAGATGTTATGATGCCTCTGGCATTTATACTTCCTGCACTGCAACTCATGACAGCATTTTTTAATCTTAAAATTAAGTGTCACATCTCTCGCTTTGTTCTGGAAATTGTACCAGATCACATGAAAAATGAAGACATTGTTAAATTAACAACCTAATAATTACTTTTCATTATTACTCTTGGGGTAACATTAACCTAGAGTGAACTGGAACTAGCTGCACAAAAAGAGCAACAACGTGTTAATAATTCAATACCACATCCACTCAGAGATAAATTAAACAGAAAATAAAACCCTCAAAATGCTGGTAAGGGACTGATTAATAAAAGAACGCCAGCAAATGGTGTTTTAAGGCTGCCAGGTCAACTTTAATCCAACCCTTTGTGGCTAGGCACTGCAGGCATCTTGAGAGACTGTACTCATAGACTCATAGACTTTAAGGTCAGAAGGGACCAATATGGTCATCTAGTCTGACCTCCCGCATGATGCAGGCCACAAAAGCTGACCCACCCACAACAGAATCCTCCAGGCTGCGACCCCTGCCCTATGCTGCGGAGGAAGGCGAAAAACCTCCAGGGCCTCTGCCAATCTACCCTGGAGGAAAATTCCTTCCCGACCCCAAATATGGCGATCAGTAGAACCCCGAGCATACAGGCAAGATTCTACAGCCGGACCCTCATTTTACCCGCGATGGCACGTTAATGCCTAATTGACTAAAATCACGTTATCCCGTCAAACCATTCCCTCCATAAACTTATCAAGCCTAATCTTGAAGCCAGAGAGGTCTTTCGCCCCCACCGTTTCCCTCGGAAGGCTGTTCCAAAATTTCACCCCTCTGACGGTTAGAAACCTTCGTCTAATTTCAAGCCTAAACTTCCCCACGGCCAGTTTATATCCATTCGTTCTTCTGTCCACATTAGTACTGAGCTGAAATAATTCCTCTCCCTCCTTGGTATTAATCCCTTTGATATATTTAAAGAGAGCAATCATATCCCCCCTCAGCCTTCTTTTGGTTAGGCTAAACAAACCGAGCTCCTCGAGTCTCCTTTCATAGTAAAGGTTTTCCATTCCTCGGATCATCCTAGTGGCCCTTCTCTGTACCCGTTCCAGTTTGAGTTCATCCTTTTTAAACATAGGAGACCAGAACTGCACACAGTACTCCAAATGAGGTCTCACCAGCGCCTTGTATAACGGAAGCAGCACCTCCCTGTCCCTACTAGAAATACCTCGCCTAACGCATCCCAAGATCGCATTAGCTTTTTTCACAGCCACGTCACATTGCCGACTCATAGTCATCCTGCGATCAACCAGGACTCCGAGGTCCTTCTCCTCCTCCATCACTTCCAACCTATGCGTCCCTAACTTATAACTAAAATTCTTGTTAGTCATCCCTAAATGCATCACCTTACACTTCTCACTATTAAATCTCATCTTATTAATGTTACTCCAATTTACAAGGTCATCCAAGTCTCCCTGCAGAATATCCCGATCCTTCTCCGAATTGGCAATACCTCCCAACTTTGTGTCATCCGCAAACTTTATCAGCCCACTTCTACATTCGGTTCCGAGGTCAGTAATGAATAGATTAAATAAAATCGGACCCAAAACCGAACCTTGAGGAACCCCACTGGTGACCTCCCTCCAACCCGACAGTTCACCTTTCAGTACTACCCGCTGCAGTCTCCCCTTTAACCAGTTCTTTATCCACCTCTGGATTTTCATATCGATCCCCATCTTTTCTATTTTAACCAATAATTCCTCGTGCGGCACAGTATCAAACGCTTTACTAAAATCGAGGTAAATTAGATCCACCACATTTCCTTTATCTAGAAGGTCTGTTACTTTCTCAAAGAAGGAGATCAAGTTGGTTTGGCACGATCTGCCTTTCGTAAACCCATGTTGTAATTTGTCCCAATTGCCATTCACCTCAAGGTCCTTAACTACTTTTTCCTTCAAAATTTTTTCCAAGACCTTGCATACTACAGAAGTTAAACTAACAGGCCTGTAGTTACCCGGGTCACTTTTTTTCCCCTTCTTGAAAATAGGAACCACATTAGCTATTTTCCAGTCCAACGGTACCACCCCCGAGTTAACAGATTCGTTAAAAATTATCGCTAAAGGGCTTGCAATTTCTCGCGCCAGCTCCTTCAATATTCTAGGATGAAGATCATCCGGTCCGCCCGATTTAGTCCCATTTAGCTGGTCAAGTTTGGCTTCCACCTCTGATACTGTAATGTCAATCGCCCCTCCTTTATTCCCCTCTGTCCTGCTCCCTCTATTCCTAAACCCTTCATTAGCCTTATTAAAGACCGACGCAAAATATTCATTTAGATATTGTGCCATGCCTAGATTATCCTTAATCTCCACTCCATCTACATGCTTCAGTGGTCCCACTTCCTCTTTCTTTGTTTTCTTCCTATTTATATGGCTATAAAACCTCTTACTATTGGATTTAATTCCCCTCGCAAGGTCCAACTCTACACGGCTTTTGGCCTTTCTCACCGCATCCCTACATGCTCTGACCTCAATAAGGTAGGTTTCCTTGCCGATCTCTCCCCTCTTCCATTCTTTGTACGCTTTCTGTTTTTTCCTAATCGCCCCTTTGAGACGCCCGCTCATCCAGCTAGGTCTAATTCTACTGCCTACTAACCGTTTCCCCTTTCTCGGGATACAGGCCTCGGACAGCTCGTGCAACTTCAACTTGAAATAATCCCAGGCCTCATCTACCTTTAGCTCTCTAAGTATGTTAGCTCAATCCACTTCCCTAAGTAGTTGCCTTAATTTATTAAAGTTGGCCTTTTTGAAATCGTAGACCTTAGTCAGAGTTTTATTTGTGTTAATCCTTCCATTTAGTTTAAACCGAATTAGCTCATGGTCACTCGAGCCAAGGTTGTCCCCTACAACCATTTCCTCAACGAGGTCCTCACTACTCACCAGCACCAAATCTAAAATGGCATCCCCCCTCGTCGGTTCAGCTACTACTTGATGAAGGAATTCATCTGCTAGCACATCTAGGAACATCTGAGCCCTATTATTGTTACTAGCATTTGTTCCCCAATCTATGTCTGGGACGTTAAAGTCTCCCATGATTACACAGCTCTTGTTAGTTTTTACTTCCTTAAAAACATTAAATAGTTCTCTGTCCGCATCCAGGCTAGATCCCGGCGGTCTATAGCACACCCCAAGGAGTATCTCAGGGGAGGCTCTAGTAGTTCTTTTATGCAGTGTAATTATTACCCATACAGACTCCGTCTTATCCATTCCATCACTTATTATTTCTTTACATTTTAGCTCATTATTGACATACAATGCCACACCCCCACCTTTACCTTTTTTCCGGTCATTCCTAAACAGCACATACCCTTCCATACCTGTACTCCAGTCATGACTACCGTTCCACCACGTTTCGGTTATTCCTACGATATCCGGTTTCATTTCTTGGACCAGGAGCTCCAATTCCTCCATTTTGTTACCTAGGCTTCTCGCATTTGTATATAAACATCTTACCGTATGCTGTCTATCCTTTCTCCCATTAGTTATGCAATTTGGTACGGACCCCATACTGTCCATCCGCCCCCTCCTTCTAATGTCCAATTCCCTACCCCTACCTATATCTGTGCTTATCTCTTTGCCCTGTTTTTCAGTGTTGGAATCTGGCGTGGAGATTAACTGGACATCTCCCAACCGTCTCCCCCAAGTTCCTAGTTTAAAGCCCTTTTGATGAGATGAGCCAGCCTCCCTCCCAGAAGTCTATTTCCTTCCCTACTCAGGTGAAGTCCATCCCGTGAGAACAGCTGTCTGTCCTGTTAGAAGAAAAGGTCCGAGGGTTGGAGATGCAGGTAGAGACCCTGGTAGAGTTTAGAAAGGGGTTTGAGCAGCTAATGGAGCAAAGGCAAGGGGTGGCTGCAGGGGAATGCTCGGGGGTGCAGATGGAAGCGGGGGCAATGGTCTGTGAGGGGGAAATGTCGGGGGGAGAACAAGAGAAGTGGAAGCATGTGACCGTGAGAAGCAGGCCAAGGAAAAGGAGGGCTAGTGAGGGGGAAATAGAACTCAGGAACAGGTTTGGGTGTTTGGCTAACGAGGAGGGGATGCAGCAGGTGGTAACTGATGGTGGGAGGCAGAGGAAGAAAAGAAGGGCAGCTAGTCCAATAGACAGGGGGGAGGAGTTGATGGAAACAGCATCGATACTCGGCCCCAGGAGGATACAGGATGGCATTAGGGGGACTAGAAGGGAAAATAGAGAGAGACAGGAGTTATGGCCGCAGGGAACAGGGGATAGATTAGTAGATTGCGCTGCCCCCAGGCAAAGGCAGGTTTATGTGATTGGGGACTCCTTACTGAGGAGGTTAGACAGGCCTGTGACCAGGGCGGACCCAGAAAACAGAAGGGTGTGCTGTCTGCCGGGCGCTAAGATACGGGATGTGGACCTGCGGTTGAAAAGGATCCTAAAAGGAGCAGGTAAGAACCCCTTGATCGTCCTACACGTAGGAACGAATGACACGGCTAGGTTCTCGCTAGAGAGAATCAAGAGAGATTATGCCAGGCTGGGGAAGACGCTTAAGGAAGTCAAGGCTCAGATTATCTTCAGTGGGATTCTGCCTGTTCCTAGAGAAGGACAGCAAAGGGCAGACAGAATTGTGAGGATAAATAGCTGGCTAAGGGAGTGGTGCTATAAGGAGGGCTTTGGGATGTATGGCCACTGGGAGGCTTTCGGGGACAGACAGCTGTTCTCACGGGATGGACTTCACCTGAGTAGGGAAGGAAATAGACTTCTGGGAGGGAGGCTGGCTCATCTCATCAAAAGGGCTTTAAACTAGGAACTTGGGGGAGACGGTTGGGAGATGTCCAGTTAATCTCCACGCCAGATTCCAACACTGAAAAACAGGGCAAAGAGATAAGCACAGATATAGGTAGGGGTAGGGAATTGGGGTACGTCTACACCCAGCCGCTAGTTCGGCGGCTGGGGATCGAAGTTCCGAGTTCGATTTATCGCGTCTGGTCTGGACGCGATAAATCGAACCAGGAAGTGCTCGCCGTCGACTGCGGTACTCCAGCTCAACGAGAGGAGTACCGCGGAGTCGACGGGGAGCCTGCCTGCCGCGTGTGGACCGCATCTGAACCGCGGTAAGTTCGAAGTAAGGTATGTCGAATTCAGCTACGTTATTCACGTAGCTGAATTTGCGTACCTTACTTCGACTTGGGGGGCAAGTGTAGACCAAGCCTTGGACATTAGAAGGAGGGGGCGGATGGACAGTATGGGGTCCGTACCAAATTGCATAACTAATGGGAGAAAGGATAGACAGCATACGGTAAGATGTTTATACACAAATGCGAGAAGCCTAGGTAACAAAATGGAGGAATTGGAGCTCCTGGTCCAAGAAATGAAACCAGATATCGTAGGAATAACCGAAACGTGGTGGAACGGTAGTCATGACTGGAGTAACAGGGCAATTAGGCGGCATTTCATACAGACATACCTGTAGGTTAATACATATTCTGTTTGCTGCAATGCTTAGTGCTAACTAAGTGTCTGTAGTTAGGGTAGCTTCACCATACATTGGATTCATTTTAGCCACAAAGGGTGAAAATAAATTCATTCTAAAAGTCGTAGTGACATCTAAAGGACTCCTCCTGATGCCACAATGTGAAATACCAGTTATCAAATATGATTTATTTGCGAACAAAAAGCGCCATGTCATTTGTAACACTATCAGTACTGTGGGTGAACCCAGTTTAACAGAGCTCAAACCAGTTTCCAACCTCTATTAGCTGTGGTTTAACAGTGAGAATTAAAAACTGTGACATTTAACACATAATAAACATTTTACTTAACTTATTCTGCATACTCTGTATATTATTAAACCATATGACATCATATTGGAAATTAATTTACAGGCTTCTTCACAAACATTAACTTAACCTTTGAATATCATACTGTCTTCCATTACAATGCTCAATGTTTCTTTTTTCCCTTGCAATGAGTAGTTCTTCAATAACTTCAAAAACAGCAGGGCACGGAATGGTCATAACTGGACAGGATGGTAACGATAACTGTGCAACAGGCAGCTAAAGCAAAGATGCATGGTGTATGGCAAATGACATACAGTGCCACTACTATGTCCTGTAATCAGTACTAATGCACTTTACCACACTAGTTCTGTGAAGTGTAAACATCTTCTCGGGTCCCCTCTGCAGTTTGACAAGTTACAGAAGGAGATTCAAAATACCAGAAAGCCATGTATAATGTCCTAATTAAGGGTGCTGCAAATTCCATTGCTGCACCAGCATTTTCTTCTGTGATACTGTCTTGCTTCTTCCTAAAGAAAATCTGGTTTGGGATCTTGGAAAATGAAGTGCAGGACAGTCACCTGACATCAGAGATTGATGAGAGGATGCCTCTGTCATTTCTTCTGTGATGTCCTTAGGCTTAGCTTTGGTCTGGTCTGTCTTTTACTCTTCAGTTGTTAGAGAAATGTATTGTATGGAGCTTGGTTAGCATTGCTATCCTTTTTTCCTGGAAGTACATAATATCCTACTAACTGTATAAATTTTATCTCCTTTATGACTATGCACAAGGGTGGCTTCTCATTTAAAAAATATGCCTTCTCCTATCACATAGTTATATATACTTACTACATCAGCGGAGGAGTTTAGATTGCAGGGGATTCATTCCTCACTGAGACACGAATGGACATGGACTCGAGATAGTCTTTCCCAGTTTATTTGTATTTATAATACAAACATAGTCCCTTTTATAACCCCCACAAAGAAGGAGTAACAAGATAAGTAGCACCAAACATAAACATATATAGCCTCACTCCTGGACTGCTGCAAAACTTACATACCTATCTCTGGGTTCAAATATGTCCAGCCAAACTGCTCCTCTGCTGCTTCTTCCAGAAAATTGGTATGTCACCTAATGGCTCAATCCCAACATATCATAGAATATCAGGGTTGGAAGGGACCTTAGAAGGTCATCTAGTCCAACCCCCAGACAGATTTTTACCCCAGTTCCCTAAATGGCCCCCTCAAGGATTGAACTCACAACTCTGGGTTTAGCAGGCCAATGCTCAAACCACTGAGCTATCCCTCCCCAGACTGTGGGCTATTAGGTGACATACCAATTTTCAGCAGTGCCTGGAAAGTAGGGTGACCAGACAGCAAATGTGAAAAATTGGGACGGGGGTGGGGTGTAATAGGAGCCTATATAATAAAAAGACCAAAAATCGGGACTGTCCCTATAAAATCGGGACATCTGGTCACCCTACTGGAAAGCAGCAGAGGAGCAGTTTGGCTGGAGATATTATCCATTGTCCTTATACAGTGCACATTCATAGTGCAGCAAGAATAAAAGGCTACCAAAGCCAATGGCTACAGAAGGTTCTGGGCAATGGAACACCAGGCTCTTTGTGTTGAACCTTTCAATCAAAACCCACTCGCAGAGCAACTGGCCCAAGAGACGCACACAAACACACACACACCCTATGCTCTCTCATGGATATTTGTTCTAAATGCTACTGTAACATAAACAAAGATTTTAAAGAACAAAAAAAACAATGAAAAAGAAAACAAAGTCATAGCACTAGCAGTTACCCTAAATAATATGCACACCACATTATGTACAGGTTCTCTTAGAATACCCAAGCCACATGCTGTCTGTCAGAAAGCTTAAAATACCAGACCAACTCAAGGGGAAGGTCAGTATTGGGAGATGCTCCCAATGTCCTCCACATTAACATCAGTGGACAAGTTCTTCTATTTCTAGGTGATCTCTAACTTATGCCTTCATCAGGCAATCCCTTTTGGGCCAAATTCTGTCCTGAGTTGTGCAGGTGCAATTCCCACTTGAGTCACTAGGAGGAACTGTGCTATAGATCACAGGACAGAACCTGGCCATTAGTTTTCTATGGTCCCCTGCTCCCTTCCACATCCCATCTTGCATGTACAACACTTGCAGGGGGCCAATAGACGATGATGGGCAAGTGCCACCTACTCCTTGTTGAATTTTGTGACATTTACCGCACGCTCACCCTGCTTTTCATGATTACCCTACCACCTCTTGTTCTCTTCCTTATCACCAGAGAATTCCATAGTAATCCATCTCATCCCCACTCCTTCTCTTTCCCCTGTCTTTTAGTCTTTCTCCAATAGATCCCCTAAGGGCTGCATTCAGATTCTCTTTTTCTCTGTTCTGCTTTCCAAACCCACTGCATCCCTTTGGTCCCAGAACAGGAGGGCTGCTGCTGCAGGAGCTGTGTTTCCAAGAGTTCCTCCGACCGTGGTTGATCTTGGAAATCCTCCTCCCCACTCTACACATGCACACACATAGTGGGGAAGGCTCCACAGCACAGAGATGAAATATCATAGTTTGCTACAGCCACGAAGGGAGCTCCACTGACTTCCACCTTTCAAAGCCATGGAAATGGAACTCCCTGAAGGGGCTTCTAGTGTGTTGGATAAAAGGTGAAATAATCTACATGGGTGAAACTCTCCCTACTGTGAGTGCAGGTTCTCCCTTCACATTCAGCCCTAGGGGAGAACATATATATGCATTCTCTGAAGGGTTATGATGTATATGTCACTGTCTGTGCTGTAGCTCACTTTAGGAAAGAAAGAAGATTGAGGGCAGTGAGTTTAGCACCTTTTGTGGAACCTAAAAGCCAGAAACTGAAATTTAAATATATATGTTCTGTGTTTGTGTGTACACATACATAAATGAGTGTGTGCATTTATGATTGTGTTCATTTAAAATATTAAACTAAATATATAAAACTAAGGTACTATATGAAGCCTATATTATAATCATTAGGGCTCTCCATGACTTTCTCTCGATGATGGGCATCTTGGAACTCTTGGAAACACAGCTCCTGCAGCAGCAGCCTCTCCTTATAGGTTCATGTATTTTTACTGCTTTAGGCCCTGATTCTTCCCCCACTGACTTTAATGGGAACAAGATCAGGCTCTCTCTGCATTACTGTGTTCCTCTTTCCCTCTTTGTTTATATGAGCATTTCCTAAAATTTTCTATGTTAAGGTTAGAGGGAGATTTACTGCATCCTCTCATTATAACGGAAAGTCCCTCTACAGTAAATATTGTGTTAAGGCAGTAATATAGATGTTTTTGAATAAAACATTTTAGTTATTTATTTAATCAGTGAATACATCTGATATCTGATATACTTTTTCTAGTACTATACATAGAAGTTCCGTTTAATTTGATTACATTGACTAGATTTACTGTCATCGTCTTCTGCAACGAAAACCAGGCTTTTTCTAAAATAGAGAGGCAGCACACTGAGGAAAATGAGAACACAAATCTTTTTCTGTTTGACTGTGAGAGTCCGTTCCACCTCACCTATAAATGGGATATTAATGGTGAAACCAAGAGGATCTGAATTTTGTGTAAATGAAAGATAAGTATGTCAGGTTAATTAAGCATTATGTTTTAGTTCTCAGAAATCCACTGCTTTCGCTTTTCTTTTATGGTCTGCCTGAGGTCAGGCTGAGCTTGAGTTATGCCATTTTTAGGGTACAATGCAGGACTTGACTCTTCCAACATGACTTCTAAGAAAACGGCTGGCAGTTCCAATAGTGTTATTCTGACATAACATCTTTGGGAGGAAAGGGTATCAGAGCGCTCTCCCTGTTTCGGAAGGAATCTATATTATGTTTAATATTCATGTAGCTGGAGTGTACAATCACGAGCACCTTAAATATGAACAATACATAATAATAAATCGCTGTTTTAATTACTTTGATAGCACTTTTTATAATCCCACAGGCTGATCAGCCAAAATGCTGGTACAGAATCTTAATATCTTTGCAACACCACAGTTTCCCAACAAAAGCAAGATATCATTGACAAACTAACTACGATCCTTGCACATCAAAAACTTCTAAAATATAGAGATGGTTAGATAGTTTCAGTTCTGTAGCAGGCTTTCATTAGACAGAAAATCAATCAAATCCCACCTCTTTGGTTAAAGAAGTATCCACTGGGTCAGTCATTTCACATGGATCCTTCCTTGGTTATTCTGGCTTAAAACGGCTTCAGTCTTCATGCCACTAACTTGTGCATAATGTGGATTGAATTCCAGAGCAAGTTATGTGACTAAATTCATTGTCATTCATCGGGATCAATAAATGCCATAAGTTAATTTAATGTGAAGAAGCTTGGTCAGTTGTGTATTCCTCACACTATGATAGCAGCAACTTCTGTAGTTAGACACTTAACCCTTTTTTATACTGTTGAAGGAAAACCCCAAGGAGCCACTGTTGTGTTGTTTATCTGTGATCTCCCTCTCATAGCTCCGTATGTTTAAGTCAGAAATCTTTGACCGTTGCAGCAAGTTTCCAGTTTTAAATGCACCTCCAGCAGCAGTGGAACCAATGTGGAAGAAAAAGGAAACCAAGAAGAAATTTCAAGCATTTCTGCTGAGGTACATGATTTAATACTGCTAATGCTCTCTTATCAGTAGAAATATTGGCATAAAAGCTTAGAAATGTATTGCAACAGGAGTAATGCCAGGGGAGAAAGTTTTGCAATAGGAATTACAATAATCTCCGTGAGCTGGTAGGGGAAGGAGAAGACCCACAGAGACCTACTTGTTGCCCTGTGTTCTCTGCCTTGAAGTAATAACCTACAGAACTAGAACCTGGAACTAAGTGGGTTCTGGGCCACTGACACTTCTGAATCACCACTAGAAGCTTAGCTTAGGTTTCTGCTGGAGGATCCTGTGAAACTAGGCTTAGCAGGAAGTACTGCCCACCAGGACCTGAGTGGCAGCCCCTCACAGCCTACTGATTGGCTGATGCTAGTATTTAAATTAGGAAGCCAGCATCAGGAGCTTTCTGAGCAACAATGCTGACTGCCTGCTTGCTTCTACTCAAGTCCCTGCTTGCTGTCGATCCTAGACTCCAACTTGTGATGCTGGTTTGTCCTTGATTTTGCTATCTGATTGCGGTCTATAACCTGGTGGCTGACCCTGACTTCCTGATATCCTAACCCAGCTCAGCCCCCAACTCTGCTATTTGCCTGCTACCTGCAACTTGATGCCTGACCCTGACTTCCTGGCATTCTGACCCAGCCCATTCCTGACCTCACTGCTCATTTCCTGACTGCACTTTAGCAGCTGACCAGTACACTCAGGCTATCCTCGGTTCAGCTCTGATACTCTGTGAGCAGCACCATAACACCTGGCTAAGGAGGTGTGAATCTTCTGTTTCCCCCACTTCTGGTTCAGGGCCAACTAACAACAGGATGAGCAGACATTATGCATAACCAATATACATGGTTGTGAGAAATGATAACACTCCTTCCTGCTTTGGGATGTGAATCCAGAAGGTGGGCCTCAAATTACAGTCTGCAGCCAATCCTAGGCTCTTGTTCTCATGCTATTTAATCAATGGAGCCTGTATTTCCCCATTTACATTAAATTCAAGAACATATTACCTTGGTGTGTCCATCAGCTTGCCTTCTTGGTGTAAGAGCTGATATGATTGCATACTTCTTTAGCACCTAGATATTATAATGGACATCTAAGATACATTATAGGTAGATAGCAAATTATATACTTGCACCAGGTGTAAGCAATGATTAATAATTAACAAGACAGATGCCACTCTATAGTGGATTTATTTAGCATAACTTTACCTTTTCATTAGCATTTTTGTGTCTTTCTAAAAGATCTCAGCAAAATTATTCATTTTAATTTCACCCAAACCTTAGATCTGCTTTATGCTTTTTCCTTAAAACTCTCTCTATCTTTCCTCCCCACCCCACCTCCTACAGTAAGATTCAGAGACTTCTGGAACAAGAAACTGAAACAACTAATGAATCCACATTGTCTGATGCACTTCTCCAGGCCAAGCCAGAATTTTCCACCCCATGAAGACAATTTCTGGAAGCCTTTTTTAATTCTTCAACCATCTTCTCCACAAAGCCTGCATACAAGCAAGAAACCAAATGTGCTCCTGGGATGAGGCAAACAGAAAGAGACTAGTAAAAAACAACAAAGTGAAGGGTTATGGCACCGGCACTATTTCTGAGATCATTTGAGTTAGTGTATGGATTATTTTTTCTACAAAACTGAGGATTCCCTTTTTCTTCCTCACCCTTCTGCCCAACAGAGAAACAGACAAGCAACTAACCCTCCACCCTCATCCCACCCCTGCTAAATACATGAAACCAGGAGGTACAGTTTAAGAAAATAAATAACACCTGGAAGGCATTAGCAGTAAGAAATTATACATACAGATGTGTATGTGTAAATGAATCACTTGAACTCCTTATCTGGCACCAAAGAACAGTCACCAGTGGGTTAAAATACAGCCACTATTTACAAGTAGACAGCAATGCTGCACAACAGTTGAGGAAGGAGCAAAAAACTGAACACAGAACTAGAACTACAGGTTTTCAAAAGGAGGCTGGACAGCCATCTGTCTTGAATGGTTTCGACACAACAAATCCTACATCTTGGCAGGGGGTTAGACTAGATGATCCTTGTGATCCCTTCTAGTCCTATGATTCTATGATTCTATAGGTGGAGTATTAGAGTAACAGAATGTGCAAGTGAGAGAGCTGCCTGGAAAATGGAAACCCTTTCCTGCAAAAAAATTCATGGTTTTGTTTGTTTGTTTGTTTGTTTGTTTAAATCAAATTGGGACAAAAAGTCAACACTGCAAAACTTTTCATAAGAAAGGATTTCCAGAAAAATTCCATTTCCAAAAGAACTGAAACACAATTTTTCAGCTTGCCAGCTGCCCACCTGGAAGGCTGATGTCAATTTCTCCCTGCCTGCAGAAAGTGAAATTGACAAGCATCTTACAGGTGGGCTGCCCAGGCAAAGCACCTCAGACTTCCCATCTTCCAACCCCAGCCTACAGCTTGGCTGTGGCTCCCCAGCTGCATGCCTGGAAGATTTTCTGCCTGCAGGCAGAGCATAACATTTAAAATAGCCTTTCAGGTAGGCAGGAGGTATGATGGGACTGCCTACAATGGCATCTGGCCCATTGGTGACTGCCAGTAGCAAAAATCCCCAACAGCCAGAGATGGGGAGGGCTGAGTTACCACAGAGAATTCTTTCCCAGGTGTCTGCCTGGTGGGTCTTGCCCAAATGTTCAGGGTCTAACTGATCACTATATTTGGGGTCAGGAAGGAATATCCCCCCAGGTCAGATTGGCAAAGACCCTGAGGGGCTTTCGCCTTCCTCTGCAGCATGGGGCCTGGGTCTGTTGATCATTTAAACTAGTGTAAATGGTGCATTCTCTCTAACTTGAGTTGAAGACTTGAGTGACTCAGCCAGAGGTTATGGGTTTATTACAGGAGTGGGTGGGTGAGGTTCTGTGGCTTGCAATGTTCAGGAGGTCAGACTAGATGATCACAATGGTCATTTCTGACCTTAAAGTCTATGAGACTTCTACAGTTGCTTCTTCTTAGTTAACTAATTCTTCCTCAATCACAGTTCTCACCTACCATGCTCTCCTACTGCTTTTTTCATGCCCACCACAGGTCTCCTCTGCATCATCCTTTTTTCCTCTTCCCCTCCACAACCCCCTTTCCCACTATCATGATCTCCTTCCCTATAGGGCCTAATTCAGTACTTCACCATTGACTTCAATGGGAACAGAAGCAGGCCTATACTCCCTCTTACATGGACAAATCCACATCCCACTTCTGACTCCTCCTCTTCCCTCAACCTCAGTCCTGCTTCCATCCTACCTTCCTCCTCCTCCTCCTCCCCCACTGTTTCCCATCACAACATCCCACTCTGGTCCGTCCCTCTCTAACTTCATATTGTACTCCTCATTCTCCGTCCCTTCTTGTGGTAGAAGGCAAAGACCTCATCACCATTCGTAATATCCTCTCCATTGACCTCAAGATGATGGCAGAATACTTTTAATACTGAACGCTCCACCCCAATACCTCCAAAACCTTTGTAACAGCCTTTCACCTAAACAACAAAGTCACCAAGGAAACACTTAATATCACCTTTTGTAACCAATTGGTCCAAAATGAGCCCTATCCAAAATACTTGGGTGGAACCCTGGACAGAAGCTTGGTTTTTAAAGCTCATCTAGGAGAGACATGCAAAAAGGTAAAGCAAGAACTACCCTCCTCTGAAAACTCATGGACACAACATGGGATGCTGATGCACACACACTTCAATCACTGACTCTAGTACCAGTATATGAAACTGCTGAATACTGTGCAATAGTCTGAGCAGGCAGCTCACATACCAAATCTCTGCATATGCAGCACAATTCTGTGATGAGAATTATAACTGGAACATTAAAATAAACACCCATTCAATGGTTGCCCACTCTAGCACATATATCCCCATCCAAAATCTGGAGAGACGGACACAGATCCTGAGTACAATTGAACCATGGCCAGCCAGAACTTGCCAATTCATGAGGGCCTCCAGAATCTTCTGAAGACATGTCAGAAAGCCTTAAAGCCTTTTTCAGATCAGGCTAAAGCTCCTAAAGCATCTTCCTGTAGCCCTGAAGCACACTGGAAAGAATTCTGGGACAACGTTAATGACCAAAACAAACACTTGATTGTCAGCCTCACAAAAGAACTTCCAGTCTTTAACCTACTGGAACAATGGTCCACTCTGAACCATTTCCAAACAGCGCATGGCAGATGCTGTCATCTCTCACACCTCTTGAAGATGAGAGACAACACACAACGTGACAGTGGATACCAGCTATAAACTATGGACCGTGTTGTAAATGAGTGCCCAGTTTGATCATTTGCTGGTGGCATCTCAGACTTACACCAAGCACTTCTGAACCAACCCACAGCTCACTAATCTGGACTTGGTTATTTGAAATAGTAGTCCCAACTGGGTGCTACCACAATATACATTTTTCTACTGCTAATAATGATGATAATAATAATAATAAACAAGCTGGCAGTTCAATAGAGCTCCTGCTGTAAGTATCATCCCATGGCAATATGAAAATGATTTCATGCCTGAAGTATACACGTGATAATAGTAAACTTAATCATGCAAAACCATGACACAATACAATGGAATTTTAAAGACAAGTGATTTAGTGGTTTTCATGGCACCTCTGACTAATTTGTATCCAAAGATTTGAGTATTTAGCATTAACAAGTTTAAGGCATGCTGTTATCTCTCCTGCCAGTTTACATCACTAGGGAGATGTAAAATGAGAAATGTCTCACTTTCCCTGCACTGAACCAATTTGAGGTGTGGTGTTAATTGCAAAGACTGGAGAAAATCATTAATAATTACCCTTCATTAATTTTGTGATGAATGAAGACTGTTAGAATGGATAGAATGAGGTCTAAGAGTAGCTAATCTGTTAATACATTCCTTTTAACATTGTTACTAGAAGAGAAATGGATTAAAGGGGTCAATAACTAACCATGGTTTTATTTGGGGGAAGGGGGAGAAGTAGCAGGCCCTTAGAGCTGTTTGGGAATTTTCTGCTGAAAGATTTTCTTGATGAAATATTTTCCATCAGTAACTTTTGATTTTGCCAAAAAGTTAATTGCCAGTCAAGAACATGGAAATTAAATATTTTGTTTGGGGTTAGATCAAATAGAATCTAAATCTTTTGGTATGCCAAAAGGAATAGAAACATTTCTTTTCGGGTCAGCTCTACGTTAATCTGTGCCCACCTGAGCTACTGTAGTACCTTGGAGGAGTTGTAGTTTGGGTCACTCATTCTACAATATGGGCTGGTTCTCTGGCTGGACTACATCGCCCATCATGCACTATGGTCTCCCATCTGGTTTAACTGCTAGGATGCATTGTCAGAGATTTAGTCTGGCCAGAGATCCCAGCAGACAGAGGAGAAAGGAAACATGAGATGCCACAGAAACTTAAGCAGTTCAGCTGAAATTCAGTTCAACAAACAAAATGAAATGTTTGATTTGTGAACATCAAAATGTTTTGATCAAAAATGTTAAAACAAAATGTTTCAATATTTATGAATTGAAAGTTTTTGGAATTTTCAGCTTGGCAAAAATTTTCAGTTTTTTGACATTTCATCTCAATTTGGGATGAAAACAAATATAGAAATAGTGAAATTTCTTATGGAACAGCTCTATTACACAAATTTTATTTTATTGAAGAAGATATAAATTTCATAGATCTGAATTTCTCAACTACAGAAAATTCCTTAACATACTGTTTCTAAGTTAGTTAACTTTTTAAGATTCTTGCAGAATATGAAGTGTATTTTCATGGTAAAAATGTAATGAACAGTGTAGAGAACTAAAAGTTCTGAGTGACATAGAAGTAGAAGTAGGGAGAAGAAGGGAAAAATGGGAGATCTTAGATGACTGTCCCATCTAAAAAAATTTGTATGCAGTGTAGTTACTAGGTTCAGACCTAATTCTAGATTCCCAATAATTATGCAGCTATGATGACAGCCACTAGAAAGCATTATGATCCTATCGTTGTGAACAGTTCACAGCAGTGTATGAAGATTTGGAATTCTTAAAACAACCCATTTTGGAGTCTGAAAACATGGTAGAAAAGTATCAAAATTCCAACTAGGGCTGTCAAGCAACTAAAAAAATTAATTGTGATTTTAAAAATTTATTGCAATTAATCACGCAATTAATCACGCCGTTAAACAATAATAGAATACCATTTATCTAAATATTTTTGGATATTTTCAAATATATTGATTTCAATAACAACATCGAACACAGTGTGTACAGTGCTCGCTGTATTTTTATTACAAATATTTGCACTGTAAAAAACAAAAGAAATAGTATTTTTCAATTCACCTAATACAAGTACAGTTGTGCAATCTCTTTATCATGAAAGTTGAACTGAGAAATGTAGAACTATATACTGAAAAATAACTGCATTCAAAAATAAAACAATGTAAAACTTTAGAGCCTACAAGTCCACTCAGTCTTACTTCTTGTTCAGCCAATTGCTTGGACAAACAAATTTATTTACATTTGCAGGAGATAATGCTGCCTGCTTCTTGTTTACAATGTCATCTGAAAGTGAGAACAAGAATTCACATGGCATTGTTGTAGCCAACGTCGCAAGATAAGTGCCAGATGCGCTAAAGATTCATATGTCCCTTCATGCTTCAACCATGAGTCCAGAGGACATATGCATCCATGCTGATGACAGGATCTGCTTGATAATGATCCAAAGCAGAGCGGACCGACGCATGTTCATTTTCATTACCTGAGTCAGATGTCACCAGCAGAAGGTTGATTTTCTTTTTTGGTGATTCGGGTTCTGTAGTTTTCAGAGTGTTGCTGTTTTAAGACTTCTGCAAGCATGCTCCACATCTCGTCCCTCTCAGATTTTGGAAGGCAATTCAGATTCTTAAACCTTGGGTCGAGTACTGTATCTATCTTTAGAAATCTCACATTGGTACCTTCTTTGTGTTTTGTCAAATTTGCAGTGAAAGTGTTCTTAAAATTAACAACATGTGCTGGGTCATCATCCAAGACTGCTATAACATGAAATATATGGCAGAATGCAGGTAAAACAGAGCCTGAGACATACACTTCTCCCCCAAAGAGTTCAGTCACAAATTTAATTAACCCTTTTTTTTTTTATGAGCATCATCAGCATGGAAGCATGTCCTCTGGAATGGTGGCCGAACCATAAAGGGGCATATGAATGTTTAATACATCTGGCACATAAATACCTTGCAATGATGGCTACAAAATTGCCACGTGAATGCCTGTTCTCACTTTCAGGTGACATTGTAAATAAGAAGTGGGCAGCATTATCTCCCATAAATGTAAACAAACTTGTTTGTCTTAGCAATTGGCTGAACAAGAAGTATGACTGAGTGGACTTGTAGGCGCTAAAGTTTTACATTGTTTTGTTTTTGAGTGCAGTTATGTAACAAAAAAAATCTACATTTGTAAGTTGTGCTTTCACAATAAAGAGATTGCACTACAGTACTTGTATGAGGTGAATTGAAAAATATTATTTCTTTTATCATTTTTACAATGCAAATATTTGTAATAAAAATTATAATATAAAGTGAGCACTGTACACTTTGTATTCTGTGTTGTAATTGAAATCAATATATTTGAAAAACATCCAAAAATATTTAATACATTTCAATTGGTATTTTATTGTTTAACAGTGTAATTAAAACTACAATTAATCATAATTAATTTGCTTAATCACGATTAATTTTTTTAGTTAATCACGTGAGTTAACTGCGATTAATCGACAGCCCTAATTCCAAACTTTTTTCTTCAAAGTTTTTCATAAAGATGATCTTCTGGTGTTAAGAATAAGCTAATCAACTGACAGACCAAGCCTGTTTTTATAAGGGCCAGCACCTCCAACAAGAAGAATGAGATACTAGCCAGTAAGCACTAAACCACCCCTTATTACTGGAACCTTTTGCCCACACCTCAGCAAACTGATCTCAGATGACAGAATTGATGCCACTTACTAAAATTCCCTATGAATTATTGAGGATAAAAGGTAGCATTTAAAGCCCTATGGGGCAGATTTACAAAAGTATTTAGTAGCCCAAAGATGCAGATAGGTGCTTAGTGGGATTTACAAATGCACCTAAGCAGATCTGGCATCTAATCAATTTGAAAGCTAATCCTTGAAAGTGAATGGGAGTTATGCACTTACCCTACTTGGGCTCCTTTGTAAATCCCACCAGGTGCCTATATTTGAGTTTTTAGGTGCCTAAATACCTTTGTAAATCTGGCCCTATTTTCCAAAGCACATTACTAGAGTCTCTCTATCACCTTGCTTCTTTCTGCCTAAGATTATAGCCCCAATATAATCACCCTTACCAATATAGGTGGTCACCCAAATCGGTAAGGGGTTCTGTCACCACTTGCCCTTTAACTTCAGGGTGCCTTGGTGCCATGCAGTTATGGTTCAGATCCCTGACACCAGTAGGCAGTCGTCCACAAGCATAAGGTCTGACCCTGGCTCTCCCCAATCTACTTACTCCTTATAGAGTGACACCAACAGTCCTCTCAGTCTTGAGTGGCCCCAGATCTGTCCTACCCAAGTTCTTAACCACCACACACTCAGGGCATTCTCATCTGGTTCATCACCCCTGAAGGCACGGAAGCAGTTCCCCGGTTATCAGCTCTCTTTGCCCTCCAAAGTCCACAGTTTTCACACCAGAAACCTGCTTGAGGCAAACATAAACAAAATGTGTAGTTAATCGAAAAACCACAGATTCAAAGATGAAATGGTATGGGAGAGTAAACAAATACAAGTTACACAGAAAACAAACAGAGACAAGTTGTCTTTGGAACTGCTCCATGTCCTGCTGTGAAGCAGAGCTTAAGTTTATGAGCACAGTTTTCTGCACAAATACATACATTCATGGCCAAGGTCTCTAAACATAGCTCATAATGGCTATCAAGTTTAGGACAATACAAGTTTTCATAAAAGACGTTACTAGGTAGATCTGTATAATACAATGACAGTATATCAGGTGATTTCACTGTTTATTCTTGGGGTTTAAACTTTCTGTTTTCCCATTGCGGTGTCTGAATACTGATTGTCACATCAAGCTACACAGGACTCCCATGATGGCATAGAACCAGTGTGCCAGCTCTATTCTACTGCCGAGCAGTATCCATCATAGGGGTCTGGCTAGACAGCAGTGGCATGACCAGAACACCACTGAATTCCAGCTATTCCTGGCCGCAATATTAGCTCCTCAGCCAGCCCCAGACTCAGGGATCTATGAAGTCACTTTCGCTCCCTTTCTCTCAGGTCCTGCACTTAGTAGCATTAAGCTAGACCTAAGATAGGAGAACTCTACCTTGAATCATACAGTAACTCTTGAAATGCATTCAGGGATAATCACCATGTCCTCTTACAGCCACACTTTGACAGAATAGACTTTTTGTGTGACAGTTTTCTGTCATTTTGGCTTTTGTAGTCTGTTATTTCTCATGAGATTGGTCACCTGCATTTGAGGTGGAGAGAAAAGCCTGGATGACAAAGTTAATTTGATCTTTTACTGTTTCAAGGGTGAAACTGTGGTGAAGCAATTTAGGCTCTATTTCTGCAGACTAACACACATGCTTAATTTTGTGCACCATGAGTGCTCCCATTGAAAGCAGCATGACTACTCCACATTGTGTGCAATTAAGCAGGTGTGCAAGTCCTGGCAGGATTGGAGCCTACATTTGTAGTTTGCATACAAAGGAGTGACACTGAACTCCCGTACGGTAGTGCATCGGCCTTTATCCATTTTAATGACAATATTCCCTCTGCTGTTATCAAGGTAGCTGAGCACAAGAGGAGGTAATTTTAAACTTACCAATTGGAAAAGTCTGACAAATGTTTGACTAGTTTGGACCTTCCTAGAAAAAAGGGGAGAACAGAGTGGGGGTTTGTGGATTATCTATTATATATATAGGGAATAGCCTTCAGCCAAGATTCACTTTTTCTCCACTAGCCTACAGATACCATGGCAACTTAAGACAGCCTATTGTCTCTGAAAAGTTTATACACATGGAAGTTTTATTAAGTATAGCCTTAAGTATAGTATTAACTATATCACAATGTAGCATAGCTTTCCTGCTAGCATTCCCAACAGTTGGCTTTGCTGTAGACTTCAGTAGAATCTATTTTTATTCTATGTTTCTCTTATAGGGTTTTAGATTTGTGAACAGGATAGAATAAATGCTACATCCAGAATACCTTTGGACTGTGCTGTGCTCCATGGGAGCTCACTCATGGTGCATCTCTGGAATTCAAGTGGCAAACATGTCTTCACCACAGTTGAATCTGCTGGTCCTCATTAGCTTGGGGGAGCAGGAGAGTGTTTGAATCACAATCACAGTACTAGACAAGCCAGCAGTAAACCGGGTTGCCCATTAATGGGTTCAGGCTGCATCACTAAATGGACACAGAGGTGGAGACATCTGGGAAGAAAGTCTGTGACAAACAAACACTTAAAGAAATTTAATAAACCTGCCTATTTGTACTTAGTTTTAAAGGTTCAATATCCAGAGAACTGCAGGGAGAAACTCTGGTTTTCTTCTTCCAGCCTCACATACGTTAGGCTTCCATACAAAGAACAATACTTGTGGTTTCAGTGTGGGTTACTTTTGGAATTAAGGAAAGCCAACCAACCAACAACAAATATAAAATATCTATGTGAACTAATGTAGAGTTTCTCTCTCATTCTGTGTGATCCTTCACCTTGAAACTTTTTGCAGCCTCACCCTGCCCCCACACCTGACAGAAAGGCAAACGTCTAACACACAAAAGTGTGGTGCCCTGCAAACAGAATGCCAAAATGTATTTCAGAACAGCAGCACCGTGCTGGAACTTGACCATTATTAAATAGGGAGAATATATACCATATATTCCCACAATGAGAACAAGCATCTGTGGGAACATTTGTCCAGGGTTGAGTGAGATCCAGTTATGGTGAATCTTTACTATTCACTTAAACATTATGTTTAGCCTGCCTTTCCTCTTTAGCATGGTGTGAAAATCATTTTCATACAATGTTTTCCTAGGAATGATAATGACCCCTACATATCTGCAACATGCACTACAGATATATTTTCCACAGCACCTCCAGGCTATGCATTTCCATTGTAAACTGAGCCTTTGAAGTCCATCTTCTTTCTGTGTTCATAAAAATGGGTTTAAGTTTATTTTAACAAAAATAAGCTTCTTTATTTGTTTGTTTTGTTTTTGTGAACTTCAAATGAAAGAAAATGTTATTTCTATGGCTGATAGTTTATTTTATTATGTATGCTATATTTTTCTTTAAAGAGGGTCTATTTTTAGACCTAAATCAGCAAATACATTAGGAAATAATTCAATTTAGTTTCAGGAGGCAGAAAAGAAAAGTAGAACTAGCAACTCATATTTAGAGTTATTTGCAAATTCCTACTTAGACCATTTAGATTGTACATAGTCCTCCTCCAAGTCTTCATGTTCTAGTTATATAAATCTCTCTGAACATTTACAGTTTGTGAGGGCTTTCCTTAGTGAATTTCTTTACACTGTGCTCCTTCCCATTAGATTCCAGGGGCTAGTGAATGCTCATTCTCCCTCATGAAGTCCAAGACTAGAGGATACAGCTTACCCCCTACGCACACCACTACCACCACAAGAGAGAAGTGAAGTAACTACTAAAAGTGCAATTGTAGTATATTCCCAATATCCCTGTAAGATAGAGAAATATTATTATCCCCACTTTCTAGATGGGAAACTGAGGCACAGAGCAATTGAGTGACTTGCCCAAGGTCACATAGGAACTATACAGCCAATATATAGCCAAGTCAGGAATGGAACCTTAGTGGTCTCCCAAGTCCCAGTTCAGTGCCCAAATTTTAAGACCATCCTTCCTACTTGTTTCCAGGTCTGGACTGTTACTTCTAGTTCTGCTCCCCACATCATAAGGAATATTTTGAAAAATTCAAAAAGAGCAACTAAAATTCAGTAAAAATATCAGGACATGCATAACACCCAAAGAGAAAATAAGAGGAAAGTACAGTTGATACAGTCTAGGAAAAGACAGTTAAAGTTGGAGGAACATAATACCCATCTAAACACCTCCGAGAGCACATCACCAAAAAAGGGAATTACTTACGTTCACTGAAAATAGTAAAACAGGGATCAAAAGTTGAACTCAGAAAAGTTCATGCTCAGCATTAGGAAAAATTACTTTGTAGTGACCATGATAAGTCATTGGCAGTTCATATTGCCAATGAAGGTAGTTATGGTACCATCACAGTAAACAATGTAGGGAGATAACCTTCATGATGGGAGGGAGGGGGTTCTCCTCTCTCATGTAAGGGAAAGGAAATCTAAAGAAGTTGGGCTTTAATTCATTTGTAGTACCTACAATATGCAATGGACCATAATCATCCCTAGCATAACTTCATTGATATCAAGGACGAGTCTGACCCATTGTGCCTACAAAGGCTGTGTTTTTTCTGGCTACTGAGCTAATGGTTGGCGATATTGTAGACCAGCTGTTTGGCACTTATTGCAGGACTTGGGATTCATAACAGAGACCTGAGCATTTGTATTCACATGTGTAAAATCATTCTGGATAGTCATGACATAGCTCTGTTGCTTTTACTGTTTCAGTGCTCCTCCTCCTGCTGGGAAGAGCGCCAATGTTCCTAGGAAAGCTGGATAAGAAAGGGCAGCAAGCACATTTCGGAAACTGACCAGGGAAAAGGCATTTTACTTTATTTACTGTTAGTGCTGAAAAGCAACAAGGAAGTGAAATATATCCAGTGCCATGAGCACAGGAAAGATGGCACCCTGGGAATGGAGTTAGGCAGCAAGCAAGGAATAGTTTCCAGGCTGCTGCCTTTCATATTATGCATTGCTTTTCAAAGCAGACCCATGGGGGGAAAATATTATGAGTCATTCTGCCGCTACTCTTCAGCTTCCTGGAAAATAGCTCCTGGAAATCTGCCACTCCTCCCCTAACAAAATAGAACCACTGGATTTAATGCTTAGATAAAACTTTATAAATAGATCAGATAGATAGCCTTATAATTAAATTAGAGTCAGATAACCCCTTTAAGAAAAGAGGATAAAGAGCCTGATTCTGATCTCTGACCAGTGTAAATCAGAGGAAATAAATGATGTTACAATCTCAAAAACAAGCCCCTGGTAGTCAAATATGCCCATGTAGGGCATATTTTCTTTATGGCATGCAGATCATTCCCATGGACAATGAGAATCATCTACTTAGTACTCTCTATGTATCTTAGTTCCTTCTGACTCCCATAATTAGGGGTCTACCAAGTTCATGGCCATGAAAATCGAGTCACGGACCATGAAATCTGGTCTCTGGCTGCCCAACTCTGAAGGCAGAGCAGAGCACGCCAGCTGCTGGTCCGGTACCACACTCAGCAGCAGTGGAGAAGTAAGGGTTGCATGGCTGACAATTTCCAAGCAGACAGGAAAAAGAAAAGCTAAATTGGAAAAAGAGAAAATTATAAGCAAGTTATCCAAATTTAATAATTATTGCTCTGCTAGTACTGATTCAGAATCATCTTCCAAAGATGCTGGACCATCTTTCTCAGAAAATGATAATCATAATGAAGTTGTATACATGAACTTGGTCCTACAGGAGAGGGCAGAAGAAAAGGCAAATGTTCATGAAATCCAGGATAAAAGGGAAATTGCAAGCCCAATAACAATAGCAAGTATTTTTAATTAATCTGCAAACTCTGGGATCGTATCATTTGACTGGAGAATTGCTAATATAGTACCTATATTTAAGAAACGGGGGAAGAGTGATCTGGGAAACTACAGGCCCCTTAATTTGACCTCAATTGTATGCAAGGTCTTAGAACAAATTTTGAAAGAGAGAGTAATAAAACACATAGAGGTTAATGATAATTGAGATAAAATACAACATGGTTTTACAAAAGGTAGATCATTCCAGATGAAGCTGGTCTCTTTCTTAGAGAAGATAACAGATTTTCTAGACAAAGGAAGTGCAGTAGATCTAATCTACCTGGATTTCAATACAGCATTTGATTCAGTTCATGGGAAATTAAATTGGAGTTAAATTGGAGAAGTTAAATTGGAGAAGATGGGGATTAATACAATAGTCTAAAGATGGGTAAGGAACTGGTTAAAGGGGAGAATATGACAGGCTATACTGAAGGTGAACTGCCAGGCTGGAGAGAGGTTACTAGTGGAGTTCCTCAAGAATCAGTCTTGGGACCCATCTTATTTGACATTTTCATTAATGACCTTAACACAAAAAATGACAGTGTGCTAATAAAAATTGTGGTTAACACAGTTGGGAGGTATTTCCAATAGCAGATGACTGGAATATCATACAAGAAGATCTGAACAACCTTGAAAACTGGAGTAATAGAATTGGAATGAAATGTAATAGTGCAAAATCATGAACTTAGGGACTAACAAGAGTTTTAGCTGTAAGCTAGGAATTTAAAAGTTGGAAGCAATAGAGATGGAGAAAGATTCAGGTGCATTAGTCAAGGTATTTCCAGTAGAGTTAGGGAAATATTATTACTATTGTACAAGGTATTGATGACATTTCAACTGGAACAATGTGTACAATTCTCGTCTCCCGTGTTTAAGAAAGATGCATTCAAACAAGAACAGGTACAGAAAAGGGCTACTAGGATGATCAGAGGAACGGAGAATCTGCATTACAAGAAGTGACTTAAGGAGCTTGGCTTGATTAGCCTAACAAAATGAGCGTGGCGGCTGAGAGGCTATATGATTGACCTCTATAAATACATCAGAAGGATAAACACCAGGCTGGGAAAGAAGTTATTTAAGGACCAATATTGGCACAAGAACAAATGGATATAAACTGGCCATCAACAAGTTTAAGCATGAAATTAAATGAAGGTTTCTAACCACCAAAGGAGTGAAGTTCTGGAACAGCCTTCCAAGGGGAGTAGTGGGGGCAAAAAAACTTGTTTCAAAACTGAGATTGAAACTTTTATGAAGGCAATAGTGTGATGAGAATGGGGAGGGCTCTGAGTTACTATAGATAATTCTTTCCCATGTGTCTGTGTGTTGGGTTTCCCCCATATGCTCAAGGTTTAACTGATCACCATAATTGGGGTCAAGAAGGAATTTTCCCCCAGGTCAGATTGGCAGAGATCCTGGGGAGGCGGGGGGTTCACCTTCCTCACCTTGGGGCATGGGTCACTTGCTACTTTGAACTAGAGTAAATGGTGGATTCTCTGTAACTTGAATTCTTTAAATCAAGAGTTGAGGATTTCAGTAACTCAGCCAGAGGTTATGGGCTTATTGCAGAGTGGATGGGTGAAGTTTGGTTGCCTGCAATGTGCAAGAGATCAGACTAGATGATCATGATCCCTTCTGGGCTTAAAGTTTATGAGTCTAAAATTTATGAGTCTAGACAGGTTTGACAGAACTACTGTAAATCTTCAAAAGCCAGGTGTGGATCTTGTCATTGCTCTTAATTTGCTGTCACAAGCTTACGGTCTCATTTTGACAATTTTGAGGACCAAGCAAAACAATTGGGAAGTGATGTTGCTGAGTCCTACCATGTACTGTAAATCAAAAATTTCCAGATGGTAAAACTGGACACTACACTTGGAGGAAGAAGAAAATTTGAGGTTGAATTCTTTCATATTAGCCTCAACAAGCTCAGTTAGGAACTAAAAAGAAGACAATGTTATGCTGAGCTATCCACAAGGTCTGGCTTTCTTACATCTCTTGATCAAGTATGAAGTGAAGAGGAGACGAAAACATGTGTTCGGGCATTGCTCAATGCTTACCTGAAAGATCTAGAGTCTGAGTTATTCTCCGAAATGTATCAATTTTCAGCATTTATAAGATATTAACCATGCAGGATAAGAGTGCTACTAGAATCATCTGATTATCACATGACAAAGATCTGAGTAATGTTTTTCTGAATATTTTCATTGCATTGAGGCTGTATTGGTCTGAGCCCATTGCCAACTGTGAAGTAGAGCGATTGTTCTCTAAGCTTGTCTTAATAAAAAAATCATTTTTGGCCAAAAATGGTAGAAACAAAGCTTAATGCTCTTGCTATCATGTCAATTGAACAGGATTTACTTCACACACTGTCTTTTGAGGATACAATCACTGAATTGCAGCACGTAAAGCTCGCAATTTACCAGTTTAAATTTGAAGCATTTCATTTGACTCTTAATAGTTTATGAAGGCGGTATGTAACCTCTTCATTGTCTTTGATTTTCTTTTCATGTTTAGTCAGTAATATACATGACGATGTTGATTGTCATAAACTGGATACTTTTTTGCTTTCATTAATACCATGTTCACAAAAAAGGAAGACTCCCCAAAAAATTAGCCCTGGTCTCCGCTCTTGTTAATCAGGCCTCAAAGAGTGAAATGCAACCACCACCGGGGAAGAGATTAGCCACCCATCAATGATTGAGATTTCTGGAGGAAAAGTGAGAACTGATTCAATTTATTGAAAGTAAAGAAGGATAAGCAGGTTAGTATTAAGCAGTAATGTATTTACAGCGGTGCATAATTTTAAACTCAGGAGGCATTCCATTGATCTAAGTTCCAGGTTCTAAATTGAAAAGACCAAACTCATTTTTATTGGTGATATAAATCAGCTCGCATCAGTAAAATTCCCTTCTCCCAGCATCCCTGGATCCAGACCTGTGAAGAGGAGATACCCCGGGGGTGGGCCTCCCCCTGCCATTTGACCTGGAGAAAGGAAACTGCAGGGAGGAGCCAGCCAGACACTGAAATGGGCAGAGCAGATGCAGAAGCAATTTAAGCAGGAATTGCTGGACCTGGACTATGTCCGAATATTTTCTACAGTGTTGATGGTACATTCACTGTCCTGTGCTAAATAGCTCTTTGCTCCAACCTCATCTCTTCCAGTATCCCTGCTTCAACCTCACTACACGCCTGCCCTTCATTATCCCTTCATGACTTCTTGCTAATTCTTTGTTTCTTGTGCATTGGAAAGCCCCTGCTCTTGATTAAATACATTGAATCAAATAAAGGAAGAAAGTGAGAGTTAGAACTGATCAAATTAAGCAATATAGGGCCAGTATTATTATTGTGATATAGCCCCTATTCTCTTCACAACTTGTTCATTAAGTGATCCTGGTCTCTGCTAATATATTTGTTCTTTGAACAAACAATGTCCAGCCCATGGGTTCTTTGCAGACCATTTACTATTGGTGGTGCGTGATTGGTCATGTAAGTCACATGGTATTGTTGCTACTACCTGAGTGATTTAAAAAAAAAAGAGAATAATGTATGGCAAATAGTGAATGATAAATACCACTTTTCCAGTCTGAATTTTTAAACGAATAGCTTATTTATGCACTTTTTATGAGCCACAAATATTTCATAAATACCTAGAGGTTGTCAAAATGCTCATGGACTGTAAATAACATGGTTTCATGAACAGCAATGTAGCCAAGCCGTCTTATGTTTTTTTCACAAATTTATTAAATAATCTGTTTTCTGACATTTCACCGGGTCTAGCAACTTTATTTTTTACCAGAAACATTTTTTTTTAAATTATTACTAGTCTTTAGTTGTCTATCAGTGATAGTTTTTTCTCTGCTGAAGTTGTGGCTGAGCATATCTGAGGACAATATCATTGCTAAAAAAGAAGAGGACCTATAGATAAGTAGGCATCTTCTTGCTTCCACTGAACTCTTCAGTGGGAGCAGGAACAGCCCTCAAATTTCTAATACACTCCATATATCATGTATTTATTCAAGTCCCATAACTTAGATGCCTATTAAAGGAAGATCTAGAGACATGATATTTTCTTTATAAAAAGAGCTATATAGATCTATATGAATAATATACTGTATGTTGCAGCTTATTTCTAAAGCCTGGACTACACTAGAAAAGGTTTGCCTGTATAACTATACTGGTAAACCCTCCTGGTATCGGCACATCTTATGCTAGAAAAAGAGTGCTGATGTCAGTATAGCTTATACCAGTTCCCCAAGTGAAATCCGCTATACCGGCAAAAGCACTTTTTCTGCCAAAATTACTGCGTCTACACTTTTGACAGAATATAAATATCTTTGTTTTTTAAAAAAATCACAAGCAAAAAGTTTCTAGTGTAAACCTGCCCTAAGTCACTCTGCCTCACAAATATCTAACTACTCTTGGTTTATTTCAGAAACTTCACCCAGAATAAGTCCAATAATAAAAAGAACCCCCAAACAGGAAACCTCAATGTTTTGACAGTGTAGAGCAGAGACAGCTGGAGAACAGGTAGGAGGTTTATGGCTTTTATTAGTTATTGTTAATTAGTATTCATTATTTCAAAGTATCCAAATCTGGCCTCACAGTAAAAAATAAGACACAGTCTGTGTCCTGTAATTTCAAAAAACAGACATGAAACAACAAATGGGATAATTAAAAAAAAATTGTGAGCAGGTACGGGAGGACAGAAGTGACACATCCCAAAGTTTATGAACAGATTTGAAATAGGTCAGTTTACTTTTTATTTTTAAGATGGATTTGTGTGTGTGCATATGTGTATGTGCGCACATGTGTATGTGAGAGAGACAGAGTGCAAGTGCACAAGTTTGAGTAAGTGTAAGAATAAGATAGAAATTCATCAAGAAGGATGACAGAAGTCATACTTAATGTAATTAACGGTGCCTCCCACAATCCAGTCTACCCATGGAATTTTGAAAGGTTGCTATCCTGCCCCCCCAAAAAAGGATCTATCCACTAGGTAGTTTCCTCTTAATTTCTAAAGTATGTGACCAAATCCTGTTATGCAATTTTTCTTTTCTGTACAGCTATTCTAAGAAACGTTTTTTTCTTTTACATTGCACCGAATCCCATTTTAATGCACCATGTTGATTTTCCTATATGCTACATTTTTATATCTTAAACTTCAAAGTAAATGATTAAAAGACAGCTTACACTATAGCAATTGACAGCAATTTAGCATTTTTTCTGAAGAATGCATTCAGTGGCTCTCTCTGCCCAAATGATCAGAGATACAACACCTTACTGAGGTTTCATTGTTGTAGATAAAATAAAAGAAACATAAAAGCAAGACCGAGATACCCTGTGAGAAAATAAGGAGTTCAAAAAAAAGACACAGTTAGTTACCATAACAAGGTTCTCAAGTCAGTCAGTGCTTTGCAGTATTTTGCTTTTTGATATTACAAACAGGAGGGACAAGGTAGGGACATAACATTATTTTCAATTGAAGCCTTTTAAAATGATCTTATAGAGCCATAGCTCCCAAATACATTAAACCCAATTATAGTGCCTTTTTAAAACACTGAAATATTCATAAAAAATCAGCTCCTAATTGTTTAGATTATTAGGAGACATGGCTATTGTTCCAGATTATCTCACTGACTTGTTGTGTGACGTTGGCAAGTCAGTTAGCAGCTCTGTGCCCCAGTTTCCCTATGTATGAAATAGAAATAATAACAACAACATTTGTAAAAATTCTGTGGGACCTTTGGCTGAAAGATACCAAGGGTCTGATCCTGCACAGTCCTGAGGAATTTGGCCCCAATCCTGCCAAGCGATTGAGTATCTGAGGAGGGCCACTGAATTCAATGAGACTATTCTTGTACTTACAGAGGTTTGAGGGCTTGAAGCCCAAATGCTCAGCACCTTACTGGATCAGGCCCTAAATAAGTGTAGTGTGTTAATTATGAAATCGTTATAATTAATTTTGTTAGAGATGAGCAAAAAAATAAAAACCCAAACCCCAAAGCATTGCAACAAAAAACTTATCCAGCTAACATTTCCTTTCTTTCTGCTCTGGGAATATCCATGAGAAGATTGCAGTTTGCTCAGATTCTCTTTTATTCTGGTGAGAATTTCCAAAGGGCCCTGAGGCTACTACTGAACATCCTTAGGTTCCTTTGGAAATCCCATTTTAAATAAATAATTTTTGAATAGCTTAGGCTCTGGAGTCATCATGAATATTCTAAGTACAGCTGTGTTATTTAGTGTGACTACTCACCTATGTCACTATGATATTGTTTCTGTTCTCTGATACGATAAGAATGTAAGCACATCCAGAAAAAATATTTAAAATTTAAAATTCAGTTTCTATGCATGAGACTTTGAAATTTGCTTCCTGAATACATTTTTGCCAATAAAATCCAACTGTTCAAAGGTTTAAAAAGAGTGACTGGAAAATTTCTCTAAAAATTCAATATAATAGTCATGAAAATGTATATTTATATTTGTCCAGTTCTTACTATTATGACAGGAAGATGTTCTTATAAAATGAAGGTAATGATGGTTCTTTTTTTCATGGTAAACATTAAAAAGTGCTATAAGGCCCCAGTTCAGCAAGGTTCTTAAGGCCAAATTTTTTAAAGGTATTTAGGAATTGCTGTGCTCGGTGTTGCGACACCTAACTAACATAGGATCCTAAATCTCATTTTCAAAAGGGATTTAGGTACTTAGGAGCCTAAATCTCATTAACTGTCAATAGAATTTTGGCTCCTACATGCCTAATGTTTTTTGAAAATGAGATTTAGGATCCTAAACTTGTTATGCATTGCAATGCTAAGCACTGCAACACCTGAATACCTTTAAAAATCTGACCTAAACACCTTGCTGAATTGGGGCCTAGTTGAGCAGTTTTTTGTATACATTATTTATTCCCTAATCAGACCAAAGATTGTCTTATTCATAATTAACAGAAGAGGAGGTTTCTGGAACCTCAATTTGCTGAGAGAGAAACAAACACTCTGATATTAGGCAGGCTTGTAAACTCCTTTTAATGTTTGGACACTGTACAAACCTCTCCAGAAATGGAATAAAAGGTGTTGTTTGGCTAAAGAAAGAGTTAGCAATAGCAGGGAACCAAGTTTTGTGACAAAATATTTAAAGGCTAAACATGTTAGCCTGATTTTGTCTGCTCTCTACCCATGGAACACCCATCCACTGATTTCACTGGGAGTTCTGCATGTGGAATAGGTCCCTCATCCATTCATTAGTTTCCCATCAAACAGTTTAGTTGGTCAGAATTATAAATACCCAAATGATTTCTGGGTGGACAGTGTTCCTCACCTTGTCAGACTATTTTTGATATTTGGCAGATACAGCAGCCAGTTTCAGTAATATTAAGGGCCACATTTTGAAATTTATTCATCTGGATGAGCAGATGAATAATCTTCACACAAATATTATTATTTATTTATACTGTACTAACACCTAGGGACCCCAGGCATGTCCCAGGACCCCGTTTTGCTAAGCACTGTACACACACATACATTATAATAAAAAGACAGTTCCAGAAGGAAGGAATTTAAATAGATTTCAATGGGATTATCCATGTGAATAACTGCTAGGTAACATGAGTAAAGTTTTCACAATTTGGTTCAAAGCATATAAGAGCTATCTAAGAACCAAGTAGAAAAAACTGTTCACTTACATCCCCATCATCCATATCCTAATCAATGGGAAAAAATATCTTAGGTGGATAAATCACTGACCTGTTTATTTTTGGTATGTATGCAATGATTCACTGGATAGCAGGAGCCACTAGGTGGCATTTGTGATTTATTACTCTGGAAGCTTTGGTTTAAAAATATTTCATCTAATCCCCATTTTAGAGAGAACAAGACATTTAACATTCCAAGACATTTAATTCAAGAAAACCTCTCCATAATTAGATAAATGCACTGAAATTTCTTTTCTGCTATATTATTTAGGAATCCAATTTCTGAAGTTTCAATTCAAATCATATGCATTTTTATGCATGTACTCCCTGACCCCACTGCACCAGCTTACATAAATAATTACTTGTCTACAATTAAGCTGTAAATAATGCAATCACTCCATTCTTGTCCTGTCACTCTAGTCCCAACCACAACAAATAGGACTAATCACATACTTATTCAAGTGTGTAATTATTCACAGTTAAACTTCTGTCACTTTCACCCTGTTTGGAAACAGTAGAACACAACCTGTAATTAGCAAACATTGCTGCAGGCACTTTTACTTGGAATTAAGCCATGGCTTCAGCACCTATGTGAGCAAAGAGCTAGCTCCTTTGATCTGGGATCCTGGCATGGCTTCTTCCCCTTGGGCTATACCACATCAGCCCTCAATAAGTCACTGAGATCAATGGATGATTAGTATGTCAAATAAGTCTATTGCAAATCACCTACTTTTTCCCCCTCACTGTCTCTGACTTAGATATATGCATACATAATGTGTGTGTGAGAGAGAATAATTCACACACACACACACACACACACACACACACACACACACACACATCATATATTATAGGGGCATCAGTAATGATTCCATAGTTAAGGTTGTCTTGAATTTTGCATTTAATGCATCAGTAAAAAATCTCTGGCTTTTATACAATTGATTGATAGTTTTGGGTTGGGTTTTTTGTTTGTTTTCAATGATGTTTCCTGGTTTAGAATTTGAGCCTGTGAAAGAGATCCTTTTACCTGAAAGGTCGCTGTTCGTGACATTATATTTACTGTAGCACAATTACTGTTAGCAGCAACACAAATGAGAATAATGAGTTTGTGCAGGCATACCACCAAAGAGCTACTAAAGAAGCAACTGCCTCTAAACCTTTCTCAAGTTTACTATGCTAAATCTCCCAGTGAAGTCATTGCCTCCTATTAAGTCATGCATGTCACATATGTATGACACCCTATACATGACACTTCCTTATTCAGGGCCAGATTCTGCCACATTTACTCAGCTTGAGTCATTCCATTCTCTGTGAGTCGCCCCGAGGCCTAGTAAGGGACTACTCAACCTGAGCAAGGGTGGCAGAATCTGGCCCTCAGGAAATTAGAAAAACTCATTTGTCACCTGCCTTTAGCAGCAGTTCTAAAAGCAGATGGAATATGAGATTAAAACCAGTACTTGCCTTTTGCTCTCTGGTGTATAAACTGATTATTTAGTAAAAGGTTTGAGGAACAACAGGCATAAAAATAATTGTTCTAATGCTCTGTTTAGTTTATCAAAGGAATTGGGTTTGTTAGTTTTTTCTTTCCCTGTGAATGGCTAGTATGTCTCATTTTGCAGCAGTTCTCATGAAAGAAAGTTGCTTCACACCCAGAAACCACTGCGGGCTGAGGAAAGAACATACAGACTGGCAAATGAGCCTTCTTTGTAGGGAGATGCCTGCTTTGAAATTCTTTATTAAATCCTTCAACAAACAGACTGTCCAGTATCATTGGGGAATATCTCCCTTTTACATAGGGTCTATGCTTTGAATTTGTTAGGTAATTTCACTAGTACATGTCAGGATGATGAGAAAAAAATAGCTGTCAGAATGCATTTCAACCCTCTTTGAATATAGGGAACAAAGGGAGTCCAAAAGCTTGCTATCAAGCTGTTTTTGTGGTGTGTATAGCTAGAATCACATGATATGGATTTGGAGATGATGAAAGCTAATTATGCACCATACCTACTGGGCAATCTATTGGTTCTAGGACAGAAATGGCTAAGGAGTACTGCATAGCTTCTAATGGGCTGGCAAGCAGTTCTAGACTAATAGATTTCAATAAAATGTCAAGCATCTGATTGCCATGGAAACATTAATACCGGATGGACCCTGTAGCACTTTTCTTTTTCTGTTGAATTACAATAATATAAAATTGATGTAATCTCAAGATACCTTTTGAAATAGCAGTAGCTGCCTCCCAAAGTAATGACTCACTTGAACACTCTATACTAGCCAGAACAAAATGCTCAGTAAATGTTTCCAAGATGATAGAGATTTTGTTAGGAAACTGTTATTCACTGTCAATATGATGCAGGGAAGATGCAGACACACTGACCTTTGTTTACATTTCTAGCAGCCTGCTAAAATGATGACCTTTCACTGATGATGATATGCATATGCTGAGCATTTGTTTAAACTGCCTCCCCTCAGCTGATAAACACAACCCTCCGGATTATGTTATGTAGATGGGTTGTAAGGGAAATAAAAATGAATTTCATATTTTCCTTCCCGTCAGTGCTTCCCACAGCTTTGCATTGATGGAGCTTTTTAAAATATATACTCATTGGAGAAAGGTGAACGATACATATAGTTATTGCAGAGAATTTTCCCTAAAACACAATCTGTCAAACTGTCATTGCAAGCTGTCATCTGAGAAGTTGCCCTTCAGAGTTTTAATTTTTTCCCCCAACACAGATTGCTTATAAGACACAGGGACGCACATCTCCAATCAGCGCCTTTCAGAGTCCTCAAGTCTTATCAACTCCATGTGATAAAAATGTTATGGGATCTGCCAAGGGTTGGGTACACCGGGTAATGAACCCACCTAGCCTCTTGTCATCAGTTGAAGGTAGTAAATGCCTCATCTATTGCTGATTGGGCAATCAAGAATCAGCCTATTAGCTAAGTCTGTTTCCCAGGAAAAGCAGCTGCTGATTCCATCCCCATTTCACAGTGTTTTAAGGTTGTGTTTTTGCCACCAGCAAGAATAAGCAATAATGGGTGGGTTTTGCTTTATTTGTCTTATATCCAAAGCTGAAATATGTCTGAGCTGCAATAAATTAACAGCACTATATGGTATACATCTGTTCAGAAGTCTGTACATTCCCCCGCCGCCCCCCACCCCATTCCATAGCTTTGTGTTTCATGGAGCTCTTGGTAACTTGCATGTTTCAGTTCATATGGGTTATTTATTTATTTATTGTTTTCTTCTCATTTCAATTCATCTGCTGAGTTTTCTTTGAGTTTTGGGAATCCAAAAGTCTAAAAGCAAAAGTCAGTTGAAATCTGCAAATTTCAAGAGATTTTCAGGTCAAAAGCCATGTAAAACAGAAAATATATCATTACACTCAGTAAATTCAGTATAGGCATCAGAATCTGACTGATTTTTAAACCTTAATGACATCTACTAAAATAAGCCAAGTCTGAAGAGAGTCAGTAGGTTAAAAGTTATGAACATTTAAATTAGGATGGTTCAGATTTGTAGATGCTCCATTTCTCCTAGGTTCTTTGAAGCTTTGGAGTGACTGGTTGAGAGTCCCTCATGACTGTTTCAAAACACATCTCAACACCCAGGAGACTGTCACAATGTCTGGGCCATCCAACTTTAACTTTCATCACTTTAAAAAGTACCCAACTAATTTTCTTCCGGTTTGCTCATGGCAGTTTTTTCCCCTCCCAATTAAAGATTAATTCTAATCTGATTAGCTATTTTTGAGTTCTGCAAGTATGAAACAAATTACATTTCCAGAATACAGCTGATCATATATATTTCACATGGGTAACAACAATGACAGAAGTCAAAAACATGGTACTTGGCTTGAGGAGTAAGCCAACTTTGAAGAAAATCAGATGAACAGCTTTGAAGTGTTAAAGTTGGAAATTTCACGCTTCTGCAGTAGAATTGTACTTTATTTACTGCAATTTACTCTATGTATTGTAGTATAAAAATCCCAGCTTGTACTAGATATTGTATTACTTGACATAATTTTAAGGGCCAGACTGATAAATCCCTTATCACATTAGTGATAAATTGCTCCATTGACTGCAGTGGGAATAGCTAGGTAAGTAACTGCTTACCAGTGTGATAAAGGGATTCACTGTCTGCCTCCAGATAATGAGATGAGGAATTTACCCTGTATTTTAAGGTATATGCACAAGGGACACAAGTTAAGGTGGATCTTTCCATCTTAACTTGGCATTTACTGACATGAGTGCTTGGTTTCTGCCTGCATATTGCATTATCTGCTTGTTACTTTGTTTTTAAAGAAACAAAAGTCAAAATAGTGCCAATGGAGTATGTAACGGCCTTGATCTGGAGTTATTTGCCTGGGTACGTTAGGAAACCAGCTTGCTTGTAACCAAAGCATGATACACCTAGGTAATCCTAAACTGAAGCAAGACAAGCTCAGCATATCTTTATAATTATCATTTATTATTTCACTTTTGTATATAAGATGGTGTTTTACATAGGGCCAGAATCAATACTCATGTCGAATAGCACCTTACTTTAAAAGTAGTCTCACTGATTTCTGGGATTATTTGAGGAATAAGGTACAATTGAGCACCAACAATTGGGGGGAGGGATAGCTCAGTGGTTTGAGCATTGGCCTGCTAAACCCAGGGTTGTGAGTTCAATCCTTGAGGGGGCCACTTGGGGATCTGGGGCAAAATCAGTACTTGGTCCTGCTAGTGAAGGCAGGGGGCTGGACTCAATGACCTTTCAAGGTCGCTTCCAGTTCTAGGAGATGGGATATCTCCATTAATTATTATTATTATTATTAACAAGGGTTCAACTCGCCCATATGAGTGAAGACAGTTTTTTGTCCTAAAGAGTGTATAATCTAAACTGATCATGGCAAGACAGGATGCTGGGGTAGATAAAAATGGGAAAGGGGGGGGAGGTGAAGTGGAAGGAGAAGGTCATTTTGGAGTTGGTCTGTTGGGTTGTTTGTTTCAAGGGAATTAATCAGAGGATCATTGTTTGAGGAATTGTGTCAAGGGGGATTCTGAAGATTTATTTAAGATATAGAGTGAAATCCTGGCTCCAGTGAAGTCAGTGTTAAAACTCTCAATGACTACAGTGGGCCCAGGATTTCACTCACAGTGCACAGGCTCTGGGACAACAGAGTTATGTAAATGAGAAATAGCATTGTTTAAACAAACAGATTGTTTTAATCTTTTGAAGACTTTTTGTACTATTGCAACAACACACACACTCCTATTTCCTCTTGTATATATCATGTGAATGCATATATATAAACACACACACATATGCATGTATTATTGCAAATGTGGGTAGCATATGCTAAAGAAAAAGTCCACTGAAAGCTTAGTGTAAATGGGCATTATTCAAGATTATAAGTGGCATAATAATGTAACTGTAGCATATTCTCTTGGCAGAGATGGTTAGGGAAAAAATAGTAGGCTCCCACTTACTTACCCAAAAAAAAAAAAAAAAAGGTTTGATGAAATCGTGACATTCCTTATTTCCATAGCTCTGCATCATTAAACTCATGGATCTTTTCAAATTCATTTTGACAGAACCTTTTTTTATTTTGTTATCGGGGTTTTGTGGCATTTCCCTGGTTTTATTGATTTGCACTGCTAAAATTTAATGCGACAAATGGGGCAAGAGCATATTCAGATAACTGCATCTCTAGGTTTCATTTCCTATAATGTCTGACTATATATTTCATAGACCATATTTACATCCGGTTGAATCAATCACTTTTTAAAGTTGCATTAAACTAAAGCACTCACAGATTATGCTATTTTATTGTACAATTTATAGCTGGCACGCAAACTTCTAGTTCTGTTCCTTCCGTTATTCATTTTTGTCCAATTATTCATTTAAATAGGTTCGCCTGAAATGCCGGAGAAATTAAATGTTCTATCCATATTCATAGTAAATGAATTCATCATGATTGATGATACTAGAATGAATACAAAAGGAATTAATCATCATTAGAAAGATATTGAAAAGTGTAGCTCTGACTTTTCAATCTCTAATATACTGTTAGCTTGCTTGACATTAGAGATGAAGCACTATCAAACCCCCAGCTCTGAGCACCAGGAGGAATCTAGTTCTGGATCCAGACTTTATGGTTAAGGCCCATCTCTCCTTGAAGAAAATATTTAATGCGCCTGTTCTCCTGGATCCTTATTTTGTTTTTAAGTTATTTTGTACTCTATAGTCACTTTCACCACAGCCTTGAGATGGAAGCAAAGAGGAACTGTACTCCAGCTGGCAAGCACATAAGGGTGGAAAATTGACCTTGATGGTTACACAGTGAAAAAGGATGAATAGGGGAGATGTACTGGATATAAATAGTACTTTTGGATAACATGTACCCCATCTCTTTTTCACCCCTTGTGCCCCCACAAAGGAACCCCACAAAGTAGCTCTATAATATTTAGACCGAAAGTAATGAGTAGTGATTAAAAATTGATATCATCTGATCGCTGTTCAATGAGCAATATAAAACAAGTTAGTAAACTCTAATTCTTAGTCTAATTCTTCTTGCTGCAGCTAGTTCTGGAACCCCTAAGGGGAGACACAATTCTTGATTTAGCCCTCAGTGGTGCGTAGGATCTGGTTTAAGAGGTGAATGTAGCTGAACCACTCAGTAATAGCAATCATAATGTAATTAAATTTCATATCCTTGTGGGGCTGGGGGATACCCACCACAGTAGCATTTAACTTCAAAAAGGGGAACTATACAAAAAGGAGGAGGCTAGATAAAAGGAAATTAAAAGGAACAGTCACAAGAGTGAAGTGCCTGAAAGCTGCATGGAAACTTTTTAAAAACACTATAATAGAAGCTCAAACTAAATGTTTACCCCAAATAAAAAAGAACCATAAAAAGACCCCAAAAATGCCACCATGGCTAAACAACAGAGTAAAAGAGGTGGATAGAAACAAAAAGACATCTTTAAAAATTGAACATCAAATCCTACCGAAGAAAATAGAAAGGAGAATAAACTCTGACAAGTCAAGTATAAAGGTAGAATTAGGCAGGCTAAAAAAGAATTTGGAGAGCAATTAGCAAAAGACACAAAAACTAACAACATTTTTTTTAAGTACATCAGAAGCAGGAAGCTTGCCAAGCAATCAGTGGGGACAGAGGACGATAGAGGTGCTGAAGGAACACTCAAGGAAGACAAGGCTATTGAGAAGAAGCTAAATGAATTCTTTGCATTGGTCTTCACTGCAGAGGATATGAGGGAGAGTCCCAAATCTGAGCCATTTTTTTTAGGTGACAAATCTGAGGAACTGTCCCAAATTGGGGTGTTGACTGAGAAGGTTTTGGAACAAATTGATAAATTAAAGGGTAATAAGTCTCCAGAATCAGATAGTATTCACCCAAGAGCTCTGAAGGAACTCAAATTTGATATTGCAGAACTACTAACTGTAATAGGTTACCTATCACTTAAATCGGCCTCTGTACCAGATGACTGGAGGATAACTAATGTGACACTTAGGGCAGGTCTACACTACGGCAGGGATCGACGCTCTGAGATCGATCCACCAGTGGTAAAGACCCGCCAAATCAACTGCCGATCACTCTCCAGTTGATCCCTGTACTCTACCCCCGACGAGAAGAGTAAGGTAAGTCAACGGGAGATTTTCTCTTGTCAACCCCCCGCAGTGTAGACCCCGTGGTAACTCGACCTAAGGTACATCGACTCCAGCTACATTATTCACATAGCTGAAGTTGCGTAGCATAGGTCAACTTACCACGGTAGTTAGACATAACCTTATTTTCAAAAAAAGGCTCCAGAGGCAATCCTGGAAATTACAGGTCAGTAAGCCTAACTTCAGTACCAGGAAAATTGGCTGAAACTATAGGAAAGAAGAATTATCAGACACAGAGATGAACACAATGTGTTGGGAAAGAGTCAACACAGCTGTCATAAAGAGAAATCATGCCTCACCATTCTATTAGAATTCGGAGGGAGTCAACAAACATGTGAACAAGGATGATCCACTGGATTTAGTGTACTTGGACTTTCAGTAACCTTTTGACAAGTCACCAAAGGCTCTTAAACAAAGTAAGGGAGTCATGGGTTAAGAGGGAAGGTCCTCTCATGGATCAGTAACTTGTTAAAAGATAGGAAACAAAGGGTAGGACTTAATGGTCAGTTTTCACAGTGGATAGAGGTGAATAGCAGGGTCCCCCATGGATCTGTATTGGGACCAATGCTGTACAACATATTCATAAATTATCTGGAAAAAGGGGGTAAACAGTGAGGTGCCAAAGTTGCAGATGCTACTAAATTACTCAAGCTAGTTAAGTCCAAAGCTGACTTTGAAGAGTTAAAAGGAATCTTACCAAACAGAGTGACTGGGCAACAAAATGGCAGATGAAATTCAATGCTGATAAATGCAAAGTAATGCACATTGGCAAACAATCCCAACTATACATAAAAAAATAGCTATAACTACTCAAGAAAGAGATCTTGGAGTCATCATGGATAGTTCAATGAAAACATCTGTTCAATGTGCAGCAGCAGTCAAAAAAGCTAACAAAATGTTAGGAACAGTTAGGAAAGGGATAGATAATAAGAAAGAAAATGTCTTAATGGCACTATATAAATCCATGGTATGCCCACATCTTGAATACTGTGTGTAGTTCTGGTTCTCCCAATCTCAAAAAAGATACATACAAATTAGAAAAAAGTACAAAGAAGGGCAAAAAATGATTAGTGGTATGGATTAGATTGCATAGAAGAAGAGATTAAAAAGACTGACACTGTTCAGCTTGGAAATGACATGACTGAGGGGAGATACGATAAAGGTCTATAAAATCATGAATGGTATGGAGAAAGTGAATAAGGAATTGTTATATACCCCTTCACATAACACACAAACCAGGGATCACCCAATGAAATTAATAGGCAGCAGGTTTAAAACAAACATGAGAGAGTACTTCTTCACACAATGCATAGTCCACCTGTGGAATTTATTGCTTTTAAGATCAAAAGAATAACTGGGTTAAAAAAATAATAAGATACGTTCATGAGAGATAAATCTATCCAAGATGATCAGGGACGTAATCCCATGCTCTGGGTGTCCCTAAACATCTAACTGGTAGCATCTGGGACTGGATGACAGGGAGTGGATCACTCAATAAATTGCCTTATTCTGTTCACTTCTTCTGAAGCATCAGGCACCGTTCACTGTCGGAAGACAGGATACTGAGCTAGAAGGATCATTGGTCTGACCCAGTATGGCCATTCTTATGTTCTTAGTCACAAAAACTGGACATTCCTGTGCAAATAGAGAAGCCAAGGATGAAATGAGAGTGAATCTCAGCTACTTCAGGGGTAGTCAGTGTGTCTATAGATATCTATAGATACATATATATAGCACATACATATATGTATATACATTTAGGCCCAGATCCTCAAAGGTATTTAGGAGTCTAACTGCCTTTGAAATCAATGGGCCTGAGCTTGCAAGCAGCACTGTTTGCAAACGTGAAATTCCTATATATGGCTCTGATTCAGCTAGTTGTTTAAACATGTGAGTAGTCAAATGTATGTCAAATTAGGCATGTGTTTAGTTACCTTGCTAAATCAGGACCTCTCTATTTTAAGGTTTTCTCGCACACCATCAGCATACTATATAAGCACCGGCAATATTCCTACATCTTTGAGACAGAAAGACGAGCAAATGTTCTCATAGGCTTGGCTTACAAAATTAATGTAGTAATAGGAGGGATTCTTTAAATGGATCTAAAGTACTTTATCCTGGCACCAAAGTAGCCCTTTTGACACTTAGGCAAGTTCCATCAACTAAACGATGCCTGCAACATGTGATCTGCTCTATGTAACACCATCATCATGAGAAACAGTTGGACACCGATTTGTCTGCAGCTTTACTGAAAGGTTTATAGCACAGCGAGTGGTAATCACATTAGCTGCCTTTATCACTTGGCCTGTATATTACATTAACATAATACAATTTTATAGCTTTAAGAAATATTAAACAGAAATGAAGGCAAGTGGCGCTTCACTAATGGATTTACAACATCCCTCATCCTTGCTCAGCTACAATGTCTATAATCAGACAGAATGTTATTTCCTTTTCTTTAGAAAGATTTGGTCGTCTCAAACATTGTGTTACTCTGCTAAATATTTATCACCTAATCGGCTAGCTGAGGGATACAAACAACTGCAGCAATCCTTAATCCTGGTTTCAAACTATAGGGAGTCTCTCTTTCATATGTGTGTATAATAGGGACCGAGAGAGAGAGACTTCATATGAGAGAGAAACTGGGAGCCTGTAAGTTAGGTACCCAAACCCCATTGAATTGAGTACCTGACTCCGTTTGGCTCCTTCGAAAAGCTCAGCTTTCTATTTGATTTCTGATGGTTACAGAATAGCTTATGTGGGTCCAGTTAGGAAAGTCAATAAATAAAACAAACAAGAGGCCACTCTTGCATTTCCCTCCATCACATTGTTTTTCTGGAGGACAGGTAGAGAATGTACACAAGCAAAACCAGCCAATCTGATTTTAAAATAATATGTTGCCTTAAATTAATACTAATAAAGCATGGTTCCCTTGTGGCAACATTCAGACTTCAGTGGAAGATGGTAATAAATAAATTATATGAATTTAAAAGGAACAAGCATTCCCCAGGTACATGTTTTTTTAATTCTTGACTCAACTTGCACTTGAGGCCAACCCTAATAAAAAATAATAGCACAATGGAGGCTCTGAAAATGCATTCTTTGAATATTCAGTAGCATAACCACGTGATCAAACATGGTTTCTCCTGTTGTAATTCCTGAAGGTTTCACTATCTGGATCAGGGCTGTAAAAGTTCCTAAACTTTGATTTACACATAAACTCACTCTCTTTGCTAAATAGGAGCCTGATCAAGAACCCTTTGATCTGATGGAAAGACTCCCATTGACTTCAATGAGCTTAGGATCAGTCTAACAGCCATAAGGTCAGTGTGAGTTCTGTAAGTGATGTGGGTGCAGGACTGGGCTCAAAGGGTGGAATCCATGAAGCTACATAGGTGCCTAAATCCTGATTTAGGTGCCTAAACCCCCCAGTGCAATCCATAAAACCCCCAACAAACCCTGTAGGCATCTAAACTCACTTGACACCTAAGTTTTTCAAATTAAAAATTCCCGAGGTAAGTAAGTTTTTGCCTCTGGGCAGGAGCACTGCTGCCTCTCTCTAGGCATCTGGATACCTAACTCCCAGAGCAATTCCCCTGGTTTGTGAAGACAGGCGTTCAGCCACCTAACTTGCTCAAAGGGCCTGATAGGGGATGTGTCCTCTGAACACGCCTATCTGATCAGACCATTCAAAACCTGGCTAGAGGAGGCCAGTGCCCACCTCATAACTTTTTTCCAAGTGATTAGAGCACTCACCTGGGATGTGGGAGACCCAGGTTCAATTCCCCACTCCCTGGCAAGGGAAGGATTTGAACAGGGGCATCTTACAAGAATTGTTCTAATTACTGATCTATGGGATAGTCTGATGTGTATATGGGGTGGGGGCCCTCAGCCTCTCCTGTTGAAGCAGTATGCGCTCTGGCTAAATTAAGAAAAGCAGCGGGACTGGACCCAGGGTCTGTTGCCTCCCCTCCATAGGTGCCCTCACCACTGGACTACCATCATTCCCATTGTCTCTCCATGGCCAATCACTCTTTATTGTATAAAGGAATAACAACAATAACTCAGTTGTTATTCCTGTGATTTTCCTAGGTGTCTAAAAGTTAGGTGCCGTGACAATCAAGTCCCTTCGTGGATTTCACCCAAAGTCCTCATTCAGCTGTAGTATTATTGGATTTTCTTCTTGCAACAGCTCATTTTTCTGTAACTGGCTTCCAGGGTACAGATGAGATTTACATTTATTGGTGTTCCATGCATTTCTTTTGCTGGCTTATTCCTCTATTCAATGTTCCATTGTTATAAATGAGTTTTATGACACACATTTCCCCAGCTGAATTAAAATAGAATTAAGATAGAATTTTGGGGGCGGGAGGTGGGAGAAAGGGTCCTCCAGTTATTTCACAGTGTTCATTTATGTACTTGAACTTGTCATAGAGTGTTGTCAGCAGGGAAACAGACAGGCAGAAGCTCCAAAGATGGCTAACAAAAGGAGCATATTTATTCAGATTTAACACTTTCAGAAGATGGGACTCCCTGCCTAGCCTAGAAGGGGCTGCCTATCCTCCCACAGAGCTAAAAGGAGGCACATAGGAAAGTCACAGAAGGGACAGATGCACTGAACAGTATGCACAAATACACGATCATAGACAGGGCTTAGTACTTTCTTTCATAAAAGTAAGGGAAGTGGGGGGAAGACTCCCTGCTTTGCCTCCACACAGACAAGTTTTTTTGCCTTTTGGGGGACACTGCTGTTCAAAGTTCTCTGCATCTCTAGGCCCGCTCCTATGCTGAACCCTCTCTATTCTGATTGGAGTCAAATCTGCTCAATAGCTCTCAACCTTGTTTATTATTTTGCTGCATCAATGTTTGAATTGAAATGCAGGCCAGGGCTTTATAAAGCAGCGCACAAGCGACCAGGGAGCTTTTGCGAACAGGGGCTGCTAACAGGGAGTTTCGCAAGGGAGTTTGGAAGGGGAGTGGGAAGGGGGTGAGGGTCCCTTGCCGGTTCTATCTGTTTTCCCTTTATTCCCCTTAAAACTTTAAACTTCTTGTTTAAACAACCCTTTCAGCGGACAGGGGGCTGCAGACGAGAGTTTGACAGAGGGAGGCTTACGATGGTTAGGAAGACCCGCAACACCTGTGCCAGCACTGCTTCTGTCTCCTCCACCTGTGCCTGTAGCCAGACAGAGCGCCTGAGCATGGATGCTTCTACCCAGATCCTGGTGTGGTTTTGCAGAGACTGTAACTTGCAATTTCCACTTACTGATATCCAGGCTGAGGGGACCATCCAATGTGAAAGGTGCCTGCTGGTGGAATCTCTCAGGCAGCAGGTGGGAGAGCTACAGGAGGAGGTGGCTAGGTTGAGAAGCATCCGAATCCACGAGCAATTCCTGGACAGTGTCCATGTGGAGACAGCTGAGGTAGCTGTCCCAGTACACAGGACTGCTGATACACCACTGGTGGAGGAGGAGATGGCTCAGGGTGGACACTGGCAGCTGGTTACTTCTGGCAGCAGGCAGTGCTCCACCCCTGCTCTGAACCCTCCCGCTGTGGTAATAGGTAACCGTTATGCTCTTCTTGATACAGGAAAGAAGGCATCACCCCCTACAGTAAAGGAGGAGAAGCCTCGTACCCCTAAGGCTGGGAGGTCTGCTGCCACCACTGCGAATAGGAAACGTAGGGTAGTGGTGGTCGGAGACTCTCTGCTGAGGGGGACGGAGGCGCCCATCTGTCGCCCTGACATTTCATCTCGGGAGGTATGCTGCCTGCCGGGAGCCCGTATCCGAGACGTTACGGAGGCATTGTCGAGGATTATCCAGCCCTCTGACTAATACCCCATACTACTCATCCATGTGGGCACAAATGATACTGCGCGGTGTGACACTGAGCGGATCAAGAGTGACTACAGGGCTCTGGGAGTACGGGTGAAGGAGTTTGGAGCGCAGGTGGTATTCTCTTCGATTCTTCCTGTCAAAGGTAGGGGCCCGGGCAGAGACAGATGCATCATGGAGGTGAATGCCTGGCTGCGAAGATGGTGTCGCCAGGAGAGCTTTGGCTTCCTAGACCACGGGATGCTATTTGAGGAAGGACTGCTAGGCAGAGATGGCGTTCACCTTTCGAGGAGGGGAAAGACCCTATTTGGACACAGACTGGCTAACCTAGTGAGGAGGGCTTTAAACTAGGTTCGAAGGGGACAGGTGAGCAAAGCCCGCTGGTAAGTGGGGAACATGGAGAGCTGGGAGATGGGTCAGAAACGAGAGGGAGTGTGGGCTATATTGGCAGAGAGAAAGGAGGGTCAGGACAAAACTGGGAGGAAAGATCAAACCAGTATCTTAGATGCCTATATACAAATGCGAGAAGTATGGGTAATAAGCAGGAAGAACTGGAAGTGCTAATAAATAAATACAACTATGACATTGTTGGCATCACTGAAACTTGGTGGGATAATACACATGATTGGAATGTTGGTGTGGATGGATACAGCTTGCTCAGGAAGGATAGACAGGGGAAAAAGGGAGGAGGTGTTGCCTTATATATTAAAAATGTAAACACTTGGACTGAGGTAGAGATGGACATAGGAGATGGAAGTGTTGAGAGTCTCTGGGTTAGGCTAAAAGGGGTAAAAAACAAGGGTGATGTCATGCTAGGAGTCTACTACAGGCCACCTAACCAGGTGGAAGAGGTGGATGAGGCTTTTTTTAAACAACTAACAAAATCATCCAAAGCCCAAGATTTGGTGGTGATGGGGGACTTCAACTATCCAGATATATGTTGGGAAAATAACACAGCGGGGCACAGACTATCCAACAAATTCTTGGACTGCATTGCAGACAACTTTTTATTTCAGAAGGTTGAAAAAGCTACTAGGGGGGAAGCTGTTCTAGACTTGATTTTAACAAATAGGGAGGAACTCGTTGAGAATTTGAAAGTAGAAGGCAGCTTGGGTGAAAGTGATCATGAAATCACAGAGTTTGCAATTCTAAGGAAGGGTAGAAGGGAGAACAGCAAAATAGAGACAATGGATTTCAGGAAGGCGGATTTTGGTAAGCTCAGAGAGCTGATAGGTAAGGTCCCATGGGAATCAAGACTGAGGGGAAAAACAACTGAGGAGAGTTGGCAGTTTTTCAAAGGGACACTATTAAGGGCCCAAAAGCAAGCTATTCCGCTGGTTAGGAAAGACAGAAAATGTGGCAAAAGACCACCTTGGCTTAACCACCAGATCTTGCATGATCTAAAAAATAAAAAGGAGTCATATAAAAAATGGAAACTAGGAGAGATTACAAAGGATGAATATAGGCAAACAACACAGGAATGCAGGGGCAAGATTAGAAAGGCAAAGGCACAAAATGAGCTCAAACTAGCTACGGGAATAAAGGGGAACAAGAAGACTTTTTATCAATACATTAGAAGCAAGAGGAAGACCAAAGACAGGGTATTAATACCAAGGAGGGAGAGGAATTATTTCAGCTCAGTAGTAATGTGGACACGAGAACGAATGGATATAAACTGGCCGTGGGGAAGTTTAGGCTTGAAATTAGAAGAAGGTTTCTAACCGTCAGAGGGGTGAAATTTTGGAACAGCCTTCCGAGGGAAACGGTGGGGGCGAAAGACCTTTCTGGCTTCAAGATTAGGCTTGATAAGTTTATGGAGGGAATGGTTTGAAGGGATAACGTGATTTTAGTCAATTAGGCATTAACGTGCCATCGCGGGTAAAATGAGGGTCCGGCTGTAGAATCTTGCCTGTATGCTCGGGGTTCTGCTGATCGCCATATTTGTGGTCGGGAAGGAATTTTCCTCCAGGGTAGATTGGCAGAGGCCCTGGAGGTTTTTCGCCTTCCTCCGCAGCATAGGGCAGGGGTCGCAGGCTGGAAGATTCTGTTGTGGGTGGGTCAGCTTTTGTGGCCTGCATCATGCGGGAGGTCAGACTAGATGACCATATTGGTCCCTTCTGACCTTAAAGTCTATGAGTCTATGATATTCTTATCGACAAACTAGGCAAATACAATTTAGATGGGGCTACTATAAGGTGGGTGCATAACTGGCTGGATAACCGTACTCAGAGAGTTGTTATTAATGGTTCCCAATCCTGCTGGAAAGGCATAACGAGTGGGGTTCCGCAGGGGTCTGTTTTGGGACTGGCTCTGTTCAATATCTTCATTAACGACTTAGATATTGGCATAGAAAGTACGCTTATTAAGTTTGCGGATGATACCAAACTGGGAGGGATTGCAACTGCTTTGGAGGACAGGGTCATAATTCAAAATGATCTGGACAAATTGGAGAAATGGTCTGAGTTAAACAGGATGAAGTTTAACAAAAACAAATGCAAAGTGCTCCACTTAGGAAGAAAAAATCAGTTTCACACATACAGAATGGGAAGAGACTGCCTAGGAAGGAGTACGGCAGAAAGGGATCTAGGGGTTATAGTGGACCACAAGCTAAATATGAGTCAACAGTGTGATGCTGTTGCAAAAAAAGCAAACATGATTCTGGGATGTATTAACAGGTGTGTTGTGAGCAAGACACGAGAAGTCATTCTTCCACTCTACTCTGCTCTGGTTAGGCCTCAGCTGGAGTATTGTGTCCAGTTCTGGGCACCGCATTTCAAGAAAGATGTGGAGAAATTGGAAAGGGTCCAGAGAAGAGCAACAAGAATGATTAAAGGTCTTGAGAACATGACCTATGAAGGAAGGCTGAAAGAATTGGGTTTGTTTAGTTTGGAAAAGAGAAGACTGAGAGGGGACATGATAGCAGTTTTCAGGTATCTAAAAGCGTGTCATAAGGAGGAGGGAGAAAACTTGTTCACCTTAGCCTCTGAGGATAGAACAAGAAGCAATGGGCTTAAACTGCAGCAAGGGAGGTCTAGGTTGGACATTAGGAAAAAGTTCCTAACTGTCAGGGTGGTTAAACACTGGAATAAATTGCCTAGGGAGGTTGTGGAATCTCCATCTCTGGAGATATTTAAGAGTAGGTTAGATAAATGTCTATCAGGGATGGTCTAGACAGTATTGGGTCCTGCCATGCGGGCAGGGGACTGGACTCGATGACCTCTCGAGGTCCCTTCCAGTCCTAGAATCTATGAATCTATGAATGCTACTCTGGGTGTTGTCTGTAAGCTATCGCCTCCCTTCACCATTCTTCTGCCCATGAAGATTGTATACTGGGAGTCGGGGAGTGGGAAATATCTGTTCTCTTATTGAAAAATGCCTCCTAAGAGGGAGGGTGTGAACAGATAAAAATGCCTCTGTCTTCCTGTAGACGCCCTGCATGACACTCAGAGTTTTTTAAAGTTGCTTTTCCAGTACATAATTACAATCAAAGAATTATATGGGGGGTTTCTGGTTGTATATTGGCTACCACACTCAGAGAAGTAATGTGATCTATCAGGTGAAAAGGTGAACTAAGAGGAAGAACTCCTAGGTTCTACTCCCCATCCCAGGCACATTGTGTGATCTGCAGCAAGTCATTTAGCCCCTCTGGGTCTCAGTTTACCCATCTGTAAAATGGAGGATTATACTACTTGCCTCACCGGGATACATTGAGACTGAATATTTTCAAGTGCTTTGAGATCCTTGGACAAAAAGTACAATAGAAGTGCAGATTGCTTTTGTAACTCCCAAACTCCATAAATGCAAGTATCTTGGTAAATCAGCTACACAGCAAACGTGGAACACTAGGAATTCATTCCTGGCCCTAGATGTCAATGGTTTTTACAAGCATCAAAAAGAGAATGCTCCATCAGTGACTGTGTGGTCTGAAAGTGTGGTCTGTTTGGTCTGTGAGCTCCATCAGTGACTGTGTGGCCTGTGCTTATTTGTGTCTAGCTCCAGAAGTGTGCAGCTGGCACCCATAACTCAGGGGAGGCAATGATTCTCCCTTGTCATGGTGTGCTGCATCACTCCCCTCTGCTTTCCGACAGGGTGAAACATGCCATGCAGCACCGAGGGTTGATGTATTTGCTACTTAAAATCTAATTTGGACATTAAAAGAAGTTTTCATGTAACAGATTTCATTCATCTGTGCAACATAGCAGGCTTTGATTTAGGCAATCAAGATTTTCTTTATATTTAATTGTGTACACTTTTTTTAATTCAGGCAATGAGTCGCCAGCTTTTCATGTATTTTTTAAAATCCCATGAGTAAATGATCTGAAGTGCTGTTAATTATCAATTAAATTTTTCTCAGAGTAGATTGTAAAAAGTTCAGATGAACCCAATTAGGAAGAATGTAGCTTCCCTGTGTACCTCTAGGCTCAATTATTTTAAAGTATATGATACCACAAGGAAATAATCAAACTTTTCCTATGAATTATAAATGTACTGGTAAAACTGAATGCTAAAAATCAAATGCATAGTTCAAAAGTGAGAAAATGTATATAAATATGTATTTGTTGGGGCTTTATTAGTCCTTGCATGCACTAGAAGTGTCATTTTCATAAACAAGATGACCTCTTAGATTTACAGACCCTGAAATCCTTCTACTACTAATTAAAGATTTGCCAGATAAAATATTGCTATTTAGATAGTCTGTATACCTCCAATTTACAGTGACCTGATAGTAACCATTGTAATAAATTTAAGTGGTTGATCTGCCAGTTAAACTTTTGAACACCCAGGTCATATATTCAGTTTCACAAGGTAAGTTAGGAATTAGTAAAACTGCAGCCATCCCACCATGTGCTGTAATACCATCAGTTCTCACAAGCTAGCCTGAGTAGTACCTTTTTATAGCACCGTACATGTACATGGCACTTCACAGAACACAGATGAGATACAGTCCTAGCCCCATAGAGCTTATGTCACCAAATGAGACAAGACAAGATAAACACAGAAGGAGACATACGACAACATTGCAAGAGAGAGAGCATGGGGTCACTAATATTATGAAAAAGAGTGGTAGGATTTTCTGGAGAGGTGTGTTACAGAGGAATACGAAAGGAGGGAGGCAGAATGCATGGAGAAGGAGGTCAGGAAGTCTCTTTCAGGTGTAAGAGGAAGTATGAGAGAGGGCACAAACTAAAAATGGGATGCGCATACAATGAGCAAGCCCTGTTCTGAGAGCTGTGGAGAGAAAAGGAATGCAGGGGATGACCATGATTCTGGGGACTGGGTAAAGGAAAGGGTCACCTACTAAACTCCCTTTTGCTGAAGCTCTGACGGCTGCCCTCTGGCTGTCTTTCCACTCGCTCAGTGAGTGTCACAACAACCCTTCAGTATTGCCTGTCCCCTCTCCTGCTTAACTTGTGTAATAGGCCTTATTTCTTAATCCATGCCTGTGAAGCTCTAAACAGGGATGAGTTTCAAACTAAAGGAGATTGGCATATGCCATCTCCTCACTGAAATGCACATTTTAGACTTGAAAAACCACGAGTTGGTTGGTCACCGTAAGAAGAGCCTGTAACGTAGCAGGCTTCCATGTCAAATTTGAGATGGTGGCTATTTTGATGATCATCTTCTTTAGCTACAACATTAAGAAATGGTAGCTTTAATGCAGTGATGAATGTTTGACCTCAATCTTGGACTCATGCATATGATCAGTCAGTGAAATACTCAAGCTTTCCATTTATTTTAAAACACTGTGAGAGTGGCAGCAGTTCAGAGAGCTTTTTCATGGATACTATAATTAGCAAATCATTCCTCTGATGTTCGTATATTGAAACATACCTGTTACCCTTTGACAGTGGCTTTCAACAGGGCAATATCAGAGCACATGTCAATGGGTTAAATTATATGCTTTCATATTTTAAAACACACTAACAAAGTTTCCTGTGGAACAGTAACTCAGAGTGCTAATGTTGTGGCTACAGAAAGAATGGGTTCTAGAAGCTCTTCCTTGATTGCTTTCTCTCTTGGATTTGACTTGTAATTGTTTGTTAAAAAGCTGACAAATGATTAAACCCCCGCAAACATATTAAAGAGACAGTGTCACTTTAAAAACATTTTAAGTTGCTCTTCAGCACTACTGTAGAAATCTAAAATTGAAATTGGCTTTGAAAGCAAACTTGTCACTTCCATTCTGCAGCTGTTTTGGGGGACTAATTTGTATGCAAGTCGAGCAGTTTGTACGGCCTGATACTTGCTGCCCACATATTATACACCCATCACAGTGACATTATCATGTACATGCACAGCTCTGGAAACTGGGTTCCTACTGTTCCTTAAGTTTCTAATACAGCAGAACTGATTCTATGTGCCTGACTCTGATATCACTGCTTTTGCACTGGTACACTTCCATTGCCTTCAGCAATGGAATGCTGACCTGCTGTGTGACCTTGGAGAAATTATTTCTCTGTTTCCCCTTCCCCCCCGTTAGCTATCTTAACTATTTAGACTATAAATTTGTCAGGGTGGCAACTGCCTTTTCATGGATTTGTGTCCGTACCTAGCAAAATAGGGACCCAGTCTTGGTCTGGCCTACAATATTACACATAAATAATAGTTGTAATGATAATCCTGACAGCCAGAAGTGCAAGCTAAATCAGTCTATTAAAATGTGAATGTTAACACATTTGTTAGGAGCAGTACACTTCTCTGATTAAAAGTGATTCCTATTTCCTATATCATAGGTGCTTTGGGTTTGTTTTCACTTTACATACACACTCTGCTGACTGATCCTATCTCTTCTTACCATCAAAGGCTAGCAATTACTACTATTGCTCTTAACCCATGCCTGGGCAGTAAAATTGCTACCACTAGTAATTCTCTCCCACTATCATCAGAGTTTTAGGGCTTGGCTACACTTGCGAGTTACAGCACATTAAAGGAGCCCCGGGTGCACTAGCTCACTACCCGTCCACACTGGCAAGGCACGTAGAGCGCTCTGACTCCACGGCTAGAAGATTAACGCTTGATGCACCCCTGCTGGAGCACCCCAGCGTCACTGTGAACATGGTGTTGCATTACTGCGCTCTGATCAGCGTCCGGAAACATCCCATAATCCCCTTAAGTCAAGTGGCCACTCTTGTCATTGTTTTGGATATGCCGTTTGAAAGCTCCGTTTGACAGCCAGCATGCTTATCTACTCCGAGACAAAGCAACCATTACTGTGGAATGCTGTGTGTGAGAGAGAGAGGCGGGGTGGGGGGGGGGAGCTCTGCTGCTGTCTGAACTTACAAGACAGCATGCTGACATGCTCTCAGCCACCCAAAAACCCACTCTCTCTCCCCCCACATACACACAACACACTCCCTGTCACACTCCACCCCCCACCCCCATTTGAAAAGCACATTGCAGCCACTTGCATGTTGGGATAGCTACCACAACGTACTGCTCTCTGTGAACATTGTAAGAGCTGCTAATGTGGCCACGCCAGTGCGCTGTCAGCTGTCAGTGTGGACAGACTACAGCGCTTTCTCTACTGTGTGCTATGAAGGCTGGTTGAACTGAAAGCGCTCTACATCTGCAAGTGTAGCCATGCCCTTAGTCTACAACCAACACTCCAGCCTCAAGCTCATTCTCTAGTCCTTGTCTGGATTATCTCTGCTGTACCATGTGGCCTCATTCACCCTACTTCCACCTTTCTTCTCCCTCAAAGCTCTAGCCCACCCTTCCTACTTTTTATATATACCCTCGGCAGAATGCAAGTACTGACCCCCTACTTCCTTTCTACACCTCAGCATCTACCATTTCTCTCTACCTTACCTTCTAGCTTTTAAAGTTCCCCAAGATTACCTCTAATGGCCACCACAACAATTCCAATCAACACTCCTGCAGCACATCTCCCCACTTAGCTCCAGGCCATCCAGCTGTTCTTACTAGCTGAAGAAATCAATGGTGCCACAAAGGCCTTCCTTAGAATTGCTGTTAAGGCCCCAATCTGACAACCATTTCCACAGGTGTGTAATGTTAGGCAAGTGACCTGTCCCCTTGACTTCCTGTGTGCATAATTAACCATTTGCTAGTTTAGAGCCAAACTTAGCAATTGCATTTATTTAAAGGAAGAATGGCCCAGTGTTTAGCACACTAGCATGGGCTGTGGCAAACCTGCATTCAATTTCTCTCCACCATGGACAATGTGTGCTACCTTGGAGACATGTTATTCTGGGTATTATGTAGGAGGTCAGAGTGATGATCTCATCTGGTCCATGAAAGTCACTCAGGGCCAGACTTTTTAAGTTATTCAGATGCCTAAAGATGCAGATATATGCTGCCTAGGATTTTTAAAAGTATCCATCTGCATTTGGTCCTCTGTGCCTCAGATCCCTATTGTCCCTAGTATCAATTTATAGGACTTCCCTACCTCACACAGATGTTGTGAGCATAAATAGATTAAAGACTGTGAGACACTCAGATACTGTGGGGATCAGGGCCATAGAAGAATCTTATATAGATTTTAGGCAAAAATGTGATATTATCTTGAGGATTTTGACCTAAATCTCCTTAAAAATAGATACCACATGATCCTTCACTGTTCATTAGAGTCATAACCTATCCATACAGTTGTAGAAGTTGGCCTGATTAGATCAATTCAAAGAACTGAATCATTTTCCAGCCAAACAGTAGTGTCACATTTTGTGAGTTGGTACTTTCTAGCCCTAAGTTATGTTAAAGAGAGTTCTGGGGGGTAAGAAGGGGAGGAATGTGTTCATTGTGCAGGACAAAAAGTTAAAACAAACTTGTATATGGAAAATTCACCAAGAACCTCTGCCCCAAAATCCCAACTGTAGTTAAACACCACGTCAAGGCATACAGGAGAACTAAAGCATCAGTTCCTATGCATCACCTGGATTGTATTATATTGGTAATTTACATAACATTTAGGCCAATATTTTCAAAAGTGACTAGTGATTTTGACTACACAACTTGAGACACCTTACAAGGCCCTTTTATTGGAAAGCACTGACCATCGGCCTACTGAAAATCAGGCCCCTTTAAGCTATCTCAAGTTATGCACCCACAATCACCAGTCACTTTTGAAAATCTAGGCCTTCAATTAGCTTGTTTTCAAAGAAAAATATTTAAAGACCCTAATTTAACAAATCCAAAGAAAGCAGATAAACCACTGCTCCTCACTGAACTACGATATGTCTTTGATTCCTGAGCAGAATTGATACAAACCTATGTAGTCATCCGATTATTCTCGAAGCTAAAGAATGTTTAAGCTACAAAAGACATTTATTTCTTCTTATTAGCACAGATTTATAGTAGGAAGAAGTTCAGAACTACAAGGAAATTAGCTTCTGTCACACTAAATGATGCATACTGTCAAAATAAACCTTTGAGAAGTTTGCTTATAAATCATAATGTTAATTTTTAACACCATAGATTCCCTTATATAAAGAGGTATTTTCCCCCTAAATTCTGAATTGTATTTTAGTTATGGAGGTTCGTTGATTATTTCACAGCAAAATGCTACTTAGAATTAAATGCTTACAATATATCAAACTTAGGTACTGCAAAATATATACCAGGAGGATAATGTAATTGAAGAGATAATGAACTGTAATATGAAGAAGTGAAATCATCCCTTGGGAGGAAAATTGCATCATGAGACCTTTTAGTTCAGCAAGTTATCAAAGGAAAAGCTATAGTGGTCTTTGGCAGGAGTTTACATAAGCTAATGAATAAGAAAGGAATAAAAGCTTATACTTCATTAGTCTGACACTAAATCAATCACATTCGATCAACTAATGTGTCAGATTCTAATATGAAATTGAGACATTATATGGGTGGGTCAAACACAGAAGAATTGCTTTGTGGGAGGAAAAAAAAGCCTAAGCAACATCATTATTGCCTCTGGTTCACAAAGGTATTATTGGGGGAATTTAATGCCCATGAGAGTGAAGGACTTAGATTTGGCAAGAGTTGGGAATAGCACAAGCTTCTGAATTCCTCTGCCAATGCAGAAGGATGAAGTAAGGTTATACTGTGTGCCAAGCTTTTTTTAAAAAAACCTTTATTAGATAGTGAAATGCCTGTTGGTTTTCTTATTTTCCCAGGAGGCTAGAATCCAACAGCCCTATTCTCCTGTCAGTTATGCTTTGTATAACTCAGCTTTCTGGGACCGGCTCTGGCTTAGAAGACCGATAAGGGTCAATTTTGGAAGTTACAGGAAAATGCCATTTTGTCTACTCTACAAATATTGTCCACTTAAGAATATTTCACATATGGTGGGGTGGGGCACTTCTCTCACAAAGGGAAAGAATGAAGGGAGACCATTTAATTTTCATATACAATGTAAGGGGTGTTTTAAAAGAGAGGACAGGAGGGAGTGACTGACTGGAAAGTTAAGCATTGCCATGTGTGCTATTGAACAAAAGGAATGTGGGAGTTACATAAAGAATAGCATTGCACAAATATTGATACATTAGGCCCAACTTAATTAGCACACTTACAAATGGTTTGTTCTCTTTAACTGGGCAATTGCCAGATGGTCATTTCAATGTAAAGTTTTTCAGTGACTCTAAACAATGGACAAAAAGTAGGGTTTGGCCAAACATGGAGTTATTCAGGAATAGCTATTGCACTTTGAATTCACACCCAACCTTAATCTGAAATAACTTTCAAGCGTAGACAAGCCCTAGGTGAAAAGTTTTCCGGGTGTGAACTACTATCCATAGCTTTGCAGAGAACAGGTGTTCAAGACAACCATGATGCAGCTGTTTGTATCCTTCAGATTTTTTCCTCAAATGAGTGGATATTAACCTTCATAGAATTTTTTTAAATGTTTTAATCCTTTACATTATGCTTTTTAATTTGTTAAATGATGTGATATGCCTAATTCCAACAATACAGAGCAAGAGCCATGCAAAGAATAATCAAATGCAGCAAGAGCTCAATATATAGGCATGTCTACACTTCAGTAGACTGCTGGGCTATAAAATTGCACTATAGATGTTTGGGCTTGGGCCAGAACCAGGGCTGTGAGACCCCACAAGGGGAGAGGATCCCAGAGCCCAGGCTCCAGTCCAAGCTCGAATCTATGCTGCACTTTTATAGCCCCGTGAGCCTGACTCGGCTGACTTGGGTCAGCTGCAGCTGTGCGGTGGTCTTTTATCGCAGTGTAGACATCCCCTCAGAGCATGATTCTCTACTGCCTGGAACTTGCGAAGACAGTGAGTGTAAAGTGCTACTATTCTGATCAGGTAGCATGTTAGAGCCCCTTTGCATTCACTCTGAAGATATGTAAATGGCCACGCAAGGTATTAGGGGGTCAGGCCCTTAAACTCTTAGACATAATGGTTCCCAAGTGCAGGGCCGGCTCTAGGCACCAGCAAAACAAGCTGGTGCTTGGGGCGGCACATTTTTAGGGGCGGCATGGCCGGCACCAGAATGCCGCCCCTAAAAATGTGCCCCGGCCACCCTAGCTAACTCCGCTGCCGCTCGCGCGCCGCTACTCGCCCTCCCTCCCAGACTTGAGAGCCTGGGAGGGAGGGGGAGCAGCGGCGCCCGCGCCGCGGCCACTTGGAGTCTCCCCCTCCCTCCCAGGCTCTCAAACTTGGGAGGGAGGGGGAGATCCCGAGCGGCCGCGGCGCGCAAAACGGTCGTTTCAGCGCCGCTGCTCTCCCTCCCAGGCTTGAGAGCCTGGGGGGAGGAGGCGGGGCTGGGGATTTGGGGAAGGGGCGGAGTTGAGGCGGGGCCGGGGGTGGCGGTAATTTAAAAAGGGTGGGGGCGGCCAAAATTGTTTTTGCTTTGGGCGGCAAAAATCCTAGAGCCGGCCCTGCCCAAGTGTATTTCCTCGGCCTTACAGCTCCTCCCTATGCCTGGTGAGGGGGTCAAGAAACAAGAAAGCAATTCAGATTACAAAAGTGACTCTATCAATGCAATATGTTCCTGTCAGCTTCTGATACTCTGGTTAATTGCTTAGTTTGCACTGTCTAGTTCTATCAGGTTGTTCCACTGAGGAGAGTTTCACTGTACGGAACATGAGGGGACACTGGCTACACTTATTTTCAACTTGTGCTTATGAGTAATATCAGCCATTAAGCAACTGACCTCTTGGGAACCCGCAATGAATCAATGTGCAGGGAAGTATGTACTGTGCTGTATTTGGAAGAGCTTGTGCTGCAGTTTGCAAATCTTAGGCTAAGACTGTAAAATCACCTCTTCACAAAAGGGGGGTTGGTTGCTTCACAACATAAGAAACTTGTATTCCTTAATTTCCTAAGCCCTGGCCCAAAGCCAATTGGAGTCCTTCCATTAATGTCACTAGGTTTTGGATCAGGCCCCTACTGGCCACAGCAATAAAGCATTATGTTGTTAAAGAATTTATTGTGTAAGAACATGTCATATAGGCAATTCTACAGGACTAGCTTGCCTTCTACACAAAGGACAATGGGGAAGAGCAAGGGAAGGTTCAGGTTCTTCCTTCCCCAAATAAAATATGTAACACAAGGAGAGAAGATTAACTATTTCTGAGACACAAAAATGTTCGGAGACGTTTTATAAAACACAGCATGTTTCTCTGAGGCCATGGTCCTGCAAAGAACTTCCAGACCTAAAGGTGCAGAGATCTGTCCACATCAAGCTCTTTGCAGGCCCAGGCTGACATTTCTTTGTTTACATCAAACTGATAAAGTTTTATGGTTAATTTTTACTGTTCTGAAGCCTTCCATTTTAAAGTTTATGTTCAATAAATGATATATGATGAGGGAACAAGTGCATTCAGGCTGAATTGTTTGTTATTTCCCACCTCCACACACCTATGTCTGTATTAGAAAGGCTATTCACTGTTGCATAGATTGGTCTTGGGCCCTTTCAGCATTATGTCATGGAACCCTTCTCAGAACAGCTGCACTGGCAACAGGAGCCTGGTATGAAATTTCATAGTGTAAGCAAGGCCTAGATCTCTTTCCCCTCCCCCAAAGAACACAACCCTAGGTCAGTTGAAGATTTTCTCTTGACTTCAATAAGAGGATCAAGCCCCAAGACTGAGTCAGACCCTCAGCTGGTGTAAATCAGCAGTTCCATTGACCTCTCTGGAGCTGCACCAATGAATACCTTCCAAGGATCTGACCCATTATCTGCACTAGCTTTCTTATGGGAAGTCTTCCATTGTTGCAGCTTGAATCATGAAGCTAACAATAGTGGAAACCCTAGGGTAGACAGGGCACAGGTATATTTATCACCTCATTGTCTAAACCTGATGGGGGCAAATCTATATGACACAGTGGTAAAAACACCTGTGCCGTGTCTACAGTAGTGTGCCCACCATTGATACCAGTGGCAGAGCTGCAGTGTGTATGTCATAACTATAAAGGGAAGGGTGACAGCTCTCCTGTGTACAGTGCTATGGAATCCCTCCTAGCCAGAGACTCCAAATCCTTTTACCTGTAAAGGGTTAAGAAGCTCGGGTAACCTGGCTGACACCTGACCCCAAGGACCAATAAGGGGACAAGATACTTTCAAATCTTGGGGGGGGGAAAGGCTTTTGTGTGTGTCCTTTGTTTAAGGGGTTGTTCGCTCTTGGGACTGAGAGGGACCAGACATCAATCCAGGTTCTCCCCATCTTTCTAAACAAGTCTCTCTTATTTCAAAATTGTAAGTAAAAGCCAGGCAAGGCGTCTTAGATTTACTTTGTTTTCTCAACTTGTAAATGTACCTTTTACTAAAGTGCTTATCTTGTTTGCTATACTTTGAACCTAAGACAGAGGGGATTCCTCTGAGCTCTTTAAGTTTGATTACCCTGTAAAGTTATTTTCCATACTGATTTTGCAGAGATGATTTTTACCTTTTGCTTTAATTAAAAGCCTTCTTTTTTAAAACCTGATTGATTTCTCCTTGTTTTAAGATCCAAAGGGGGTTTGGATCTGTATTCACCAGGAGTTGGTGAAAGGAAGGAGGGGGGAAGGGTCAATTTCTCCTTGTTTTAAGATCCAAAGGGGGTTTGGATCTGTATTCACCAGGAGTTGGTGAAAGGAAGGAGGGGGGAAGGGTCAATTTCTCCTTGTTTAAAATCCAAGGAGTTTGGATCTGTATTCACCAGGGAATTGGTGAAAGGTTTCTCAAGGCTTCCCAGGGAGGGAATTCTTAAGATGGTGGCAGCGGACCAGAGCTAAGCTGGTAGATAAGCTTAGAAGTTTTCATGCAGGCCCCTACATTTGTACCCTAAAGTTCAAAGTAGGGATTCAGCCTTGACATGGTGGCACAGCGGTGGGATCGTTTTAAACCCAAAAGCCAGTAAGATTTTTTTTTCCTTCTAGCTGCTTGGAAAGCAGAGCTGAAGGTAGATGCATATCTTATCTCTCCTTGCCTGAAGGCAGAGGTGTTAAGTTTTTTTTAACAAGGTCCTTTGTTAAGAGAAGGGTTCAATTAATGAGCAAACGACTGGTAAAAGGTAATTTACAAGGTGAATTGTTTTTTTTGTTTTTTTGTTTTTTCTTTTTACATCCTCGGGAGTAGCTTGTTAGAAAGTCTCTGTTAACTCAGCAGCACTCAGCAGGAGCCTGAGCTAAGTACATCCCAGTTTCAGTCAACTGCAGAGGGGTGTGACCCAGCACAAGAAAACCAGGAAAATGACTACCAAAGAAGAAAAAGCTAAAGAGGAGGCCCACAAGAGAGCTATGGAGCTGAAAGAAAAAGAGATAGAGCTGAGAGACAGAGAAGAGAAAGCCAAAGAGGGGGCCCACAAGAGAGAGATGGAGCTGAGAGACAGAGAAGAGAAAGCCAAAGAGGAGGCCCACAAGAGAGAAATGGAGCTGGAAAAAGCCAAACAGGAGGCCCATAAAAGAGAGATGGAGCTGAAAGAAAAAGAGATGGAACTGGAAGCAGCAAGGACTAGGCAGGGTGCATCAGACCATCCTAACAACTCCTCTCCAGGTACCACTTCCCATCCCAGGAAATTCCCCACCTACAAGGCAGGTGATGATACTGAGGCCTTCTTAGAAAATTTTGAAAGGGCCTGCCTTGGATACGACATCCCTCCAACCCAGTACATGGTAGAGCTGAGGCCGCAGCTCAGTGGACCCTTAGCAGAGGTGGCGGCTGAAATGCCTAAGGAACACACGAACAGTTATGAACTTTTTAAAAACAAGGCCAGAATCAGAATGGGGCTAACACCTGAGCATGCCCGTCGGCGGTTCAGAGCCCTAAGGTGGAAACCTGATGTGTCATTTACCCGACATGCCTACCACATTGGGAAAAATTGGGATGCCTGGATATAAGGAGCAAATGTTAAATCTACGGAAGAGTTGCCCTTCCTATTGCAAATGGAGCAGTTTTTAGAGGGTGTTCCTGAGGAAATAGAAAGGTACATCCTAGATGGGAAGCCCAAAACTGTAACCGAGGCGGGGGAGATTGGAGCCAAATGGGTGGAGGTGACAGAAAAGAAAAAAGCTAGTAGCAGTTGGAGCGAATATCAGAAGGGGCAAGCCGAAACAAAACCTTATCACCGGGGACAACCCAAGGCCCCACCCACATCCCAAGGGAAACCCCAGACGCCTTCTCACCCCACCACACCAGTCTCCATCAACCAACATCGCCCCGGTGATACCTTAGCAGGGCGATGTTTTAAATGTAATGAACTGGGGCATATAAAGGCTCACTGCCCCAAGAACCCCAACCGATTACAGTTCATTACACCCCAATCACACCAAAGAACCCCAGACCCAGATGCCTCTCTCATACCCTCGGAGCGAAGGGAAACCTTGAGAGTGGGCGGAAAGAAGGTTATCGCTTGGAGGGACACTGGGGCACAAGTGTCAACTATCCACCAATCCCTAGTGGACCCCAAACTCATCAACCCTGAGGCTACAGTGACAATTCAACCCTTTGTGTCACAGTCTGTAACCTTGCCTACAGCCAAGTTGCATGTCCAGTACAAGGGCTGGTCAGGAATGTGGACTTTTGCAGTCTATGACAATTATCCCATTCCCATGCTGCTGGGGGAAGACTTGGCCAACCACGTGAAGCTAGCCAAGAGGGTGGGAATAGTCACCCGCAGCCAGGCTAAGCAAGCTTTCACCCCCATCCCTGTTCCTGAGCCGTCCACCAGGGCCCCGTCTGTGTTACCGGAGACCCAAACACAGGTGGTGGAACCGGATCCCCTGCCAACGACTGCAACAGCCGTAGTGGATCCAATCCCAGAGACCCAGCCAAAGCCAGTCCCGGAACCGGAACTGGCAACGCACCCAGCACCAGAACCATTGCCAGCACTGAGTCCAGCGCTTGCAAGCCCGTCTACAACTCCAATGCCAGAGGGCACCAGCGAGTCTGAACTGGTGGAAGCAGCAGATAACCCTACCCAAGAGGCTCAGCCAGAGCCTGAAATACCACATAGTGCACCAGCGGACAGCGGTTCACAGTCAATGGAAACAGCCCCAGCACCTGCATCGCTTCCAGAGGGACCAAGCCTCAGTCCACAGTCCAAGGAGGAACTGATGTCTCCAGCATCAAGGGAACAGTTCCAGGCCGAGCAGGAAGCAGATGACAGCCTTCAAAAAGCTTGGGCGGCGGCACGGAGCACCCCACCGCCTCTCAGCTCTTCTAACCGATCCCGGTTTGTTTTAGAAAAAGGACTTTTATACAAGGAGACTCTTTCTGGTGGGCACCAGGAAGACTGGCATCCTCAAAGACAGTTGGTAGTTCCCACTAAGTATCGGGTAAAGCTCTTGAGCTTAGCCCATGATCATCCCAGTGGCCATTCTGGGGTGAACAGAACCAAAGACCGGTTGGGGAAGTCCTTCCACTGGGAGGGAATGGGCAAGGACGTTGCTAATTATGTCCGGTCTTGTGAGGTGTGCCAACGAGTGGGAAAGCCCCAAGACCAGGTTAAAGCCCCTCTCCAGCCACTACCCATAATTGAGGTCCCATTTCAGCGAGTAGCTGTGGATATTCTGGGTCCTTTCCCAAAGAAGACACCCAGAGGAAAGCAGTACGTACTGACTTTCATGGATTTTGCTACCCGATGGCCGGAAGCTGTACCCTTAAGCAACACCAAGGCTAAAAGTGTGTGCCAGGCATTAGCAGACATTTTTGCCAGGGTAGGGTGGCCCTCCGACATCCTTACAGATTCGGGAACTAATTTCCTGGCAGGGAACATGAAAAACCTGTGGAAAGCTCATGGGGTGAATCACTTGGTTGCCACCCCTCATCACCATCAAACCAATGGTCTGGTGGAGAGGTTTAATGGAACTTTGGGGGCCATGATACGTAAATTCGTAAATGAACACTCCAATGATTGGGACCTAGTGTTGCAGCAGTTGCTTTTTGCCTACAGGGCTGTACCACATCCCAGTTTAGGGTTTTCACCATTTGAACTTGTGTATGGCCGCGAGGTTAAGGGGCCATTACAGTTGGTGAAGCAGCAATGGGAGGGGTTTACGCCTTCTCCAGGAACTAACATTCTAGACTTTGTAAGCAACCTACAAAACACCCTCCGACACTCTTTAGCCCTTGCTAAAGAAAACCTAAAGGATGCTCAGGAAGAGCAAAAGGCCTGGTATGATAAACATTCCAGAGAACGGTCCTTCAAAGTAGGAGACCAAGTCATGGTCTTAAAGGCGCTCCAGGCCCATAAAATGGAAGCGTCGTGGGAAGGACCATTCACGGTCCAGGAGCGCCTAGGAGCTGTTAACTATCTCATAGCCTCCCCCACCTCCAACATAAAGCCTAAGGTATACCATGTTAATTCTCTTAAGCCCTTTTATTCTAGAGAATTAAACGTTTGCCAGTTTACAGCCCAGGAAACTGATGACGCGGAGTGGCCTGCAGGTGTCTACTATGAAGGAAAAAGGAATGGTGGCGTGGAAGAGGTGAACCTCTCCACGACCCTGGGACGTCTGCAGCGACAGCAGATAAAGGAGCTGTGCACAAGCTTTGCACCGATTTTCTCAGCCACTCCAGGACGGACCGAACGGGCATACCACTCCATTGACACAGGTAATGCTCACCCAATTAGAACCCCACCCTACCGGGAGTCACCTCATGCCCAAGCGGCTATACAAAGGGAGATCCAGGACATGCTACAGATGGGTATAATCCGCCCCTCTACCAGTGCATGGGCATCTCCAGTGGTTCTAGTTCCCAAACCAGATGGGGAAATACGCTTTTGCGTGGACTACCGTAAGCTAAATGCTGTAACTCGTCCTGACAACTATCCAATGCCACGCACAGATGAGCTATTGGAAAAATTGGGACATGCCCAATTCATCTCTACTTTAGACTTAACCAAAGGGTACTGGCAAGTACCACTAGATGAACCCGCTAAGGAAAGGTCAGCCTTCGTCACCCAGGCAGGGGTGTATGAATTCAATGTACTCCCTTTCGGGTTGCGAAATGCACCCGCCACCTTCCAAAGACTTGTAGATGGTCTCCTAGCAGGATTGGGAGAATCTGCAGTTGCCTACCTCGATGATGTGGCCATTTTTTCTGATTCATGGACAGAACACCTGGAGCACCTGAAAAAAGTCTTCGAGCGCATCCGGCAGGCAGGACTAACTGTTAAGGCTAAAAAGTGTCAAATAGGCCAAAACAGAGTGACGTACCTGGGGCACCAGGTGGGTCAAGGAACTATAAATCCCCTACAGGCCAAAGTGGATGCTATCCAAAAGTGGCCGGTTCCAAAGTCAAAGAAACAGGTCCAATCCTTCTTAGGCTTGGCCGGATATTATAGGCGATTTGTACCACACTACAGCCAAATCGCCGCCCCGCTGACAGACCTAACCAGAAAGAAACAGCCAAATGCAGTTCAGTGGACTGATAAGTGTCAAAAGGCCTTTAACCAGCTTAAGGCAACACTCATGTCTGACCCTGTGCTAAGGGCCCCAGACTTTGACGAACCGTTCCTAGTAACCACAGATGCGTCCGAGCGAGGCGTGGGAGCAGTTTTAATGCAGGAAGGACCGGATCAAGAATTCCATCCTGTCGTGTTTCTCAGCAAGAAACTGTCTGAGAGGGAAAGCCACTGGTCAATCAGCGAAAAGGAATGCTACGCCATTGTGTACGCGCTGGAAAAGCTACGCCCATATGTTTGGGGACGGCGGTTCCAACTACAAACAGACCATGCTGCGCTACAGTGGCTTCATACCGCCAAGGGAAATAACAAAAAACTTCTTCGGTGGAGTTTAGCCCTCCAAGATTTTGATTTTGAAATACAACACATTTCGGGAGCTTCTAACAAAGTGGCTGATGCACTCTCCCGGGAAAGTTTCCCAGGGTTAACTGGTTAACAATTGTTCTTAAAATAAAACATATTGTTAGTTTTTATATAATCAGTAGTATGTCTAAAGGTACATGTGTTTTATTAACTCTGTTTTCTCCTAAAGCTCCAGGAAGAAATCACAGCCAGTGTGGAACCGGACGTCCAACACTATCTGTGATTTGGGGGGCGTGTCATAACTATAAAGGGAAGGGTGACAGCTCTCCTGTGTACAGTGCTATGGAATCCCTCCTAGCCAGAGACTCCAAATCCTTTTACCTGTAAAGGGTTAAGAAGCTCGGGTAACCTGGCTGACACCTGACCCCAAGGACCAATAAGGGGACAAGATACTTTCAAATCTTGGGGGGGGGAAAGGCTTTTGTGTGTGTCCTTTGTTTAAGGGGTTGTTCGCTCTTGGGACTGAGAGGGACCAGACATCAATCCAGGTTCTCCCCATCTTTCTAAACAAGTCTCTCTTATTTCAAAATTGTAAGTAAAAGCCAGGCAAGGCGTCTTAGATTTACTTTGTTTTCTCAACTTGTAAATGTACCTTTTACTAAAGTGCTTATCTTGTTTGCTATACTTTGAACCTAAGACAGAGGGGATTCCTCTGAGCTCTTTAAGTTTGATTACCCTGTAAATTTATTTTCCATACTGATTTTGCAGAGATGATTTTTACCTTTTGCTTTAATTAAAAGCCTTCTTTTTTAAAACCTGATTGATTTCTCCTTGTTTTAAGATCCAAAGGGGGTTTGGATCTGTATTCACCAGGAGTTGGTGAAAGGAAGGAGGGGGGAAGGGTCAATTTCTCCTTGTTTAAAATCCAAGGAGTTTGGATCTGTATTCACCAGGGAATTGGTGAAAGGTTTCTCAAGGCTTCCCAGGGAGGGAATTCTTAAGATGGTGGCAGCGGACCAGAGCTAAGCTGGTAGATAAGCTTAGAAGTTTTCATGCAGGCCCCTACATTTGTACCCTAAAGTTCAAAGTAGGGATACAGCCTTGACAGTGTAACAGTGAGAAATACCCTCTCCCCTCCCCCACAAATGAAGGCAGACATGATTTAAGATATCTCATATGGAGGCCACATGGATCTATAAAGCCAGACACCCCATGGCTCTCCAAGGGGACTGTTGAGATCATTGTAACAAGGAAAACTGGGGCAAGATCCAAAAAGGGACTTAGATGCCCTGCCACTCAGTGTGCCAGAGGGTAGCCTCCACCTCAAACACCACCCTGTGGCAAACTACAGCTTAACTGATATGCCTGTTTCTCCGTAGCATATTCAACCCTTCTGTTCATATGAAATGTTGTAGTCCACACATATCCCTCAGGGTTAAAATAGATCCTCCCAAATTCCTAAAGTAAAACAACATTACAACACAGCAGTTCTTCAATCCCATTCATAGGTCACCATTCCAGGGGCATGGCCATAGCCCACCCAATTAGCACCCGGTGCACCCAATGTTCACCCACTACCCCCTGCCCTCCTCAACATGTCTGTCACCAGGCAGAGGGGGAGGAGTTCCACCTTCTCCCCTCCCTTCCACAGTCAGAGCCATGCCACCAAGGCTCCTATCCCATCCCAGTGCTGGACTCTCCACTTGGCAGACATGCCTAGTTGATCTGGAGGTGGCTCCCTAGTGCATCCTGAGGAAAGATGAAGAGCAAGACAGGAAGGAGAATTTCTCTGACTCTGGGGATCTGCACAGACCTTACACCCAGCTCATGGGAGAGTCCCACCCACAGTGGTGGGGTGGGGTGGGGTGGGGGGAAGGTACAGCATCCATTTAGCAGTAAATTGCAGAGCACAGTCTGGCCCAGGCTTTGGTCTCCATCCCTCCCCCCCTCCCCAGACATGTCCCAGGCACAGAGCAGGTGCTTCCCAGCCACCTTCAGAGACTGCAACAAAGCCCAGGATACTTCCCTTTCCCATCTCCTCTCTACCCCCAGACCCACCCCTCCACTACTTCTCCCAGCTCACCTGTGGCTATGCCCATGTGGCAAACCCAAAGACTGCCTCCCACATGCAGGAGTAGGGAAGTTTTGGTTTCCAACCCCAAGACTCATCCCAGGGACAGGTCATTGCCCATCCACTATAAGTTGGGGCCCAGCCAAATTTCCACTTCTAGCTAGGCCACTGCACCGTTCCCATGTCACTCACCCAAGAGTCATTAACTACTCTGTAGCAGTTCATTTAGTCCCTGTCCCAGGGCCACACTCTCCAGGCCTCCTACATGAGGGGTCTTATCATGTTGTTGCTGGGTTAATGCTGTAGCCCCACCAGAGGATTCCCCATAGCATTTCATGCCCCCAGGCCTCCTAGCCTGTGAGTCCTACTCCTGCTCAGGGAAACTTTCTCCAGGACCAACCCCTTGTTCTTGGGCTCTTAACACAGCTCCACTTGGGTCTTTTGCCAGAAGGATCCTGTGGCATTACACTTCCCACGCCTCCTTGCCAAAGTCCTACCCCTGCTCAGGGGAACCTCCCTCCAAAGCCAACCACTTGATTCTGGGTCCAGCTTACACTCACCGTGCTGATTCGTCCCCTTAATCTTAGGGTCCCTAGACAAGCCTTCCTGCAACTTGGCAGAGCTCCCCAGCTCTAACCAGTCCTCCCAACAGTTTTCTTCAGAACTTATCACCAGCAGCTCACTCCTCTCCTGCAGCCCTTTGCTTGGGACACCTCTTTGCTACTCTTTTCATTGTCTCTCCTCTGTTCTCAGGCAGTTCTCTCACCTGTCCCTCCTGATTCTTTCAGTCCCCTTCCCCCAGCTCCCTGGGCAATGCCTGGGGAAAGTTAGGTGTCTAAGAATGGGATTCACAGATGCCAAGCAGCTGAACAGGCAGATGCTTAAACCAGCCAATAGGAAATGCTGAAGAGAGGGGTGTGGCCAAAGAGCCATACTCCTCTCCCCAAAGGGAGCTAAGTGCACAGTTCTGGGCTAGAGGAAGGGGCCAGATCCACAAAGGTATTTAGGTTCATAACAAGGTGCCTCTCTTCTGGTGGGAGTTACAACCACAGACCTTTCCTAGAGGTAGATGCCAAACCAGGTGAGTCCTTTTTTGCATGCAAAAACAAACAAACAATCTCCACAAACAGAGACAGACAGACAACCCATTTCCCCCCACCCCCACCCCTCTGGTCATGCCCATCAGATCAGACCTCACAGGAGAGAAAGGCCTAGTTTGTGAATCCCACTGGGTTTAAGCATGAGCTACGGTTCTGAGTAGCTTGGTAGCATGCGGATTTTGGCAGTTTTTGCATGCCCACCAGCAGAAACTTAGGCACCTAGGGTATTTAGGTATCTCTGGGTTTAGATAGTAGCTGAGCAGGGCTTTTGAGTATCTCAGTGGCACTTAAATGTTGGACTTAGCCTCCTAAGTCACTTTGTGTATCTAGCCCTAGGGTTGAAATGGATGTAAAGCTATAGTCAGTGTTTTCCTGCATTGTGTTCTATATTTAGTTATATTTGAAGATTAAAAGCTCTTTGAAGATTTTTTAAAATGTATTTAAGATCTGCAGGAAAGGGGGTGCTCTAGGGGTGAGGGCAACCACAAAAATGGGAAGTACTAGTTGGGGAAAAGATATGATCCTGCAAAGATGTATGCACATATGCTTAATTTTACACACTTCAATGACTCCCCTAAAGTTAAGCAGGTTCATAGGTCATTGTAGAATTGGGGCTATCGTGCATTACTCCACCAGCTTCCTTTGGTGGGAGTATTATGCAGCATCTTACAGATGCTGCCCTCCCCCATTGAAAATCCTGGAGTGGATCAGGCAGAGGTTAACTCCAGAACCCAGGATCAGACTAGCATAGTGAGGTGTTATTTACATCCCTCTGTCTGTACCAGCTTCAGTGAATTTGGCTGATGACCTCACCAGCAGTACATTTTTACTGGTTAAGTGCTGGTGAGGTCATCACCTATTGGAAGGGACACATTGAGCCCTGGACCCAGGTCCTGGCTGGTATTCTGAGATTGGGAGGTGACATTTAAACCATTGTAACAGTATTTATTTCTACAAGCTTTTAAATGAGCAGTTATTGGTTACTCATGTTAGTTGGCAGGGCTATAGCATCAGTGATCATTCATCCTAGGATACAGTTTATTTTCATAATTTATTAAATAATTTGTAAGGGCTAAACACTTTTAGAAGTACCTAAGGTACATAGGCACACAAGTCTCATTTTCAACAATGACTTAGCACTAAAGAGTCTCATTGCAAATCAGTGGAGCTTCGGCTCGTACGTCACTTTTGAAAATGAGGTTTAGGGTCTAAGTCACTTTGACACTTTTGAAGGTGTTACCCTATGTGCCTAATGGACAGCATGTAACTGCCATACAATGAAGTCAATGGAGTCAGCCCAAAACAAAAAATCCTGTGCAAAGACAAACTCAACTGACCCCAGGCAAATTATTCCACCAAGCAAAGGGGAAACACTTCCCTATTATAAAAGAGAAAGGAAGAAAAGAGGTTAAAGAGAAATGTGTGTGGGAGGGGAAGAGCAGGTCTAAAAACATTCCAAATGAAGCCTCCTGCAGTGTGTTCCATCAGCATAGTAAGTGAACAGCTCAGAATCTTTAATGTGTTCATCCTCACGACTCCCCTGGGAGGTAGGGCAATGCTATGATCTCCATTGGACAGACAGGGAACTGAGGTACATAGAGACTAAAGTCTAGATTTGTAAAGATATTTAGGTGCCTAAAGATGCAGATAGGTGCCTAGCGGGGTTTTCAAAATTGCCTCAGTGCCTAACATGTTGTTTTTAATAAGAGTTAGTTGCTTACGCACTTGAAAATCCCACTAGGTGCCTATCTACAGCTTTAGTTACCTACTTACCATTACAAACCTGTCCCTAAGTGACTTAACAAGATCACACAAAGTGTGGAGTAGGGAACTGAATTCACATCTTCTGAATTGGAGGCTAGCACCCAACCACTAAATCATTCTTCTGCTGTGCCCCAAAATCACCCTGGCAGACCTGTTCAAGTATAACTCCATAGGCCCTGGACTGGGGGCACTTGTCTTTGCACAATAGTTGCACTGGTTTAACTACAATATGATTTTAAACCAGTTTAGTTAGACTGATGTAAATGCTTTTAACTCTATGTAACCCTGGTTTATATCAATTTAGACATCAGGAAGGAATTCACTTAAGCCCAATTTTTTCCATCAGTTTAACTAAAAACAGTTAAAAACACTGCATTAGTTAAACCAATGCATGTGTAAGCCAGACCCAAGAAAGCTGTAGCCCCAGTTTAGCCCTGTTTGAAACTGGGGACTGAGACTTGAACTACTCCCTTTTAATATAACTACCAGAGACATAAGGCAATAGATAGGGCCCTACCAAATTCAGGCCATGAAAAACTCATCATAAGAACATAAGAATGGCCATACTGGGTCAGACCAAAGGTCCATCTAGCTCAGTATCCTGTCTTCCAAGAGTGGCCAATGCCAGGTGCCCCAGAGGCAATGAACAGAACAGGTAATCATCAAGTGATCCATACCCTGTCGCCTATCCCCAGCTTCTGGCAAACAAGCTAGGGACACCATCCCTGCCCATCCTGGCTAATAGCCATTGATGGACCTATCCTCCATGAATTTATCTAGTTCTTTTTTGAACCCTGTTATAGTCTTGGCCTTCACAACATTCTCCGGCAAGGAGTTCCACAGGTTGACTGTGTGTTGTGTGAAAAAATACTTCCTTTTGTTTATTTTAAACCTGCCACCTATTAGTTTCATTTGGTGATCCCTAGTTCCTGTGTTATGAGAAGGAGTAAATAACACTTCCTTATTTATTTTCTCCACACCAGTCATGATTTTATAGACCTCTATCATATCCCCCTTAGTCGTCACTTTGCCAAGCTGAAAAGTCCCAGTCTTATTAATCTCTCTTCTTACAGCAGCCATTCCATACCTCTAATCATTTTTATTGCCCTTTTCTGAACCTTTTCCAAGTCCAATATATCTTTTTGGAGATGGGGCGACCACATCTGCATGCACTATTCAAGATGTGGGCATATCATGGATTTATATAGAGGCAATATTATATTTTCTGTCTTTTTATTGATCCCTTTCTTAATGATTTCCAACATTCTGTTCGCTTTTTTGACTGCCGCTGCACATTGAGTGGATGTTTTCAGAGAACTATCCACAATGACTCCAAGATCTCTTTCTTGAGTGGTAACAGCTAATTTAGATCCCATCATTTTATATGTATAGTTGAGATTATGTTTTCCAATGTGCATTACTTTGCATTTATCAACATTGAATTTCATCTGCCAGTTTGTTGCCCAGTCACCCAGTTTTGAGAGATCCTTTCGTAGCTCTTCGCAGTCTGCCTGGGACTTAACTGTTTTGAGTAGTTTTGTATCACCTGCAAATTTTGCCACCTCACTGTTTACCCCTTTTTCCAGATCATGTATGAATATGTTGAATAGGACTAGTCCCAGAACAGACCCCCTGGGGGACACCACTATTTACCTCTCTCCAGTCTGAAAACTGGCCATTTATTCCTACCCTTTTTTCCTATCTTTAACCAGTTACCAATCCATGAGAGAACCTTCCCTCTTATCCCGACTGCTTACTTTGCCTTTGGTGAGGGACCTTGTCAAAGGCTTTCTGAAAATCTAAATTTTCCACTGGATCCCCCTTGTCCACATGGTTGTTGACCTCCTCAAAGAATTCTAGTAGATTGGTGAGGCATGATTTCCCTTTACAAAAAACACCTTGACTATTCCCCAAAAAATTATGTTCATCTATGTGTCTGACAATTTTGTTCTCTACTACAGTTTCAACCAGTTTACCCGGTAGTGAAGTCAGGCTTACTGGCCTGTAATTACTGGCTTACTGGCCTGGACTGTGGAGTCTGGTCTTCCCCTGCAAAATCTGGTCTTTTGTGTGTGTTTACCCTATACTATAGAGATTTCATAGGGGAAACTAGCATTTCTCAAGTTGGGGGTCCTGACCCAAAAGGGAGCTGCAGAGAGATCACAGGGTTCTGTTAGGGGGGTTGCGGTATCGCCACCCCTACTTCCATGCTGTCTTCAGTGCTTGGTGGCCAGAACGCAGCACCCGGGCGCTCAGCTCCGAAGGCAGCGCCCCACCAGCAGCAGCGTAGAAGTAAGTGTCGCAATAGCATACCATGCCACCCTTACTTCTGTGCTGCTGCCTTCAGAGTTGAACAGCCGGAGAGCTGTGTCTGCTAACTGATGGCCCAGCTCTGAAGGCAGCAGCACAGAAGTAAGGGCGGCAATACCATACCATGCCATCCCTACTTCTGCGCTGCTGGTGGCGGCAGCTCTGCCTTCAGAACTGGACTCCCAGCCAACAGCCACCATTCTCCAGCTGCCCAGCTCTGAAGGCAGTGCCGCCACCAGCAGAAGTAAGGGTAGCCATACTGCAACCCCCTTCCCACAATAACTTTGTGACTCCCCCACAAATCCTTTTTGGGTCCAGACCCCTACAATTACAACATCGTGAAATTTCATATTTAAATAGCTGAAATCATGAAATTTAACAATTTTTAAAATCCTATGACCGTGAAATTGACCAAAATGGTCTGTGAATTTGGTAGGGCCCTAGCAATAGGTGATCACTGAGGCATTCAGGGCTTACATTGAGAACAGAGCCTTTTAATCCTAAACAAATCTCAGGGAATTCAACATGAATAATGAGTGAACATTTGGCTCAGATGGCCGTCATATTTTTTAATTGAATTAATATTTCGGTTTTCTTTAATGCTCGAATCCCTAGAGGACAATACATTTCCTGCTGTCTACAAGCAACTGAGCTGGCAATCATTCCACACATGTCTTGCAGCAAGTTGTTTCTGTATATGGGGTATAGTCTTGCCTGGACATGTGCATATAATTCTCATTAATGCGAATGGAAGTTATTCACATACCTGAGTATAAGGACAGATTTCCAGCATTCTCCTTTTTTTTTATCATAGGAATTGCATTCAATGCTAATGTCTAAATGGTAACTCAAGTCTGAAAATACATTATTTCAATTCTCTTCAGATTTCCCATTTTCTATTTGTACATGAGACAAGGGCGTGTAAATGTGAGGAGAAAAAGATGATATTAAGAGAAGGAACTTTAGGCTGAATATTATGAAAATCTGCCTACGGTGGGAGTTGTAGAAGAGTCTCCGACAGGAAGTGGTGGAAGCCCTGTCTGAGACACTTAACATTAAACTGGAAACAATCCTGTATTGGCACAGGGAGGAACAAGATGAGCTGGCAGATGATTTACCGGTACCTCTTTGTTTTTTACATTCATGTTTAATTTAATGCTGCCCTAGTTTAAGGTATGTGCCAGTGCACAGCCACAGAGGACCCTTTTTGGGGGTGGGTGGGAGATGCTCATTTTGTCAGCACCACCGTACCATCCTGCCCCCAGACTCCTGCTCCATCATGGCTTCTCCTACCTTGAAAATGGGATCCATCCCATCTAAATCCATCCCAGTTACCAAACCCCACCTTGCCCCACTTTCCTGCTAGTCAAACCCTGTTATTCTAAGCAGTGACAAGCATCCCTGCCCCACTCATCTGCCAAAACCTCCTGGCCCTACAGGTACTATGCCAACTGGAGAAGCCTGCTTTGTGGCCCTATGTATCTTCTTTGGCCCTACATAACCTAGGGCCAGCCATGGTTGAAATTTGATATACCGTAGTGATGGAAAACACACAAAAACTGGGTTTGTTCTGGATCTGTCATTAAATGGTCTGATGTCAGTCTTGAAGCCTGGGTTATTTCCTGCTCTCAGGCAGGGATAAAACTTTCTCAATAAGTAGCTCTGATCATTTTCTTCTTCAGAATGGTATCTTTATTTCCCTCAAAAGTGCTGATTTGAAGGTTCTGTGTTAAACAGAATGACATAATCCACGGTATCATAAGCAGTGAAAGGTAGAGTATGCAGCTACAATAGGCTATTTGATTGTAAGATTTATCTCTATATATATTTGGGAGTTCTCAAGTTCCAAGAACAAAAAAACCCAACAACAACAAAACAAAAATCTCCAGCCCAGTTCTCAGCAATAAGCATCCTGCCAGCCTGCTAAAGAAAAATCTTCAAAGGCACTTGAAAAATAGGATCTCATTTGTATGAAAGGTAAAAATTCAACAGCTCTAAACATCCTGGCAAGTATTTTTCTCCAGAGAAGAGGTTTTTTTCTTTGGGACTGTACGTTCCCATTCAGCGGCATTGAATGGGAAACGCCAGAGAACACTGGGTCAATTCTTCTAAAGTAAGACAAGTTAGTTTTTCACATGGCTGCACTCTAAAATACCTCATCCCCCTCTTCTCAACAAGCTCCAAGGATTTTATGATTGTGTTATAGTTCAAAATATCTTAATGGATTTCAGAAGTGCTAGTTGGAAACAAAATTAATGGCACTTGGCTTTGTTTATGTCTTTTTTTTTTTTTTGTCGATTTCAATACTTGTGCTAGAAGTGTGAACAGGAAGGTTTGAACTATTACTCAGCCTGCATCTATTTTATTATGTGTAGCATCATCATCTTCGCTCTTAGTGATAGGTGGACAGCACTACAGTGCATTCTCCTTACCTGCTTCTGAATGGCTCGTGGGCATTTTACCTAGCATACACACTGGCTATACGTGACTATTTTCCAGGATGGGGACATCTGCACTCCTGACACAGCAAACAGTTTCCTGTATCAGCTGTCTAGAACTGGCATGGGGGATTTAATGCAGATGAGGCCAGAACTACCCAGCTGTGGAGCAGAATTCATCAGGACTGATCTGCAGTCCCACCGTAGATGCTAAAAACTGGCAAGTATTTTCCTCAAGAGAAAAGGATTTTTATCTTTGATACCTCACTATTCATTGCCATTGAATGGAAAATGCCGGAGAACACTGGCATTAAAACCCTGCAGTTTGTACTGCTGCAACATCAACAGATCTGTTATAGAGCAATAGAGTATCATGCATGTGTGCCTAGCACTGAGGGCTAGGATCACAGTGCTACCCTGAAGAGTTACTCTCTATTACTTGCTGATACATAAATAATCACTTTCCTGATTTTCATGTAACTGATGATGTAGATAAAGAGATTTTATGTGGGTTCTTATCGGTTCAGATTCAAAGAGCCTCAGGGCCAGACCTCGGCCCAATCCTACTTGCCCATGCATGATTGTAAGGAGAAGTAAGATACATGTGGCCTCCATACACCTGTCCTGCAGACTTAGGAGGGAGAACAGGGCTGGGTACATCTACTTTGGGATAAAAGCCTTGGGCTCCAGCTCAAGCCGAATGTCTACTCAGCAATTTTTAAGCTCTGGCCCCAAGGCCCATGAGCCCAAGTCAGCTGACCCAGGGCAGCTGCAGGTTTTTTATCCCTGTTTTGACATAACCTTCCTGTCCTCAGGGGATTGGTAGGGAGCAGTAGCAGATCACTTCACCCTGGAAGCATGCTGGCACAGGAAAATAATTGTGCCTCCATGAGTGACAATTCCTTCCCTGGGCTTCATATTGGATAGGTGGAGCCATGTGCCTCTTCATACAAAGGCTAATTGTTAAAAAAAAAAAAAAAAAAAACACAATCTAGCCTTGGTAAATAGGCCTTTTGTAGAAACTCAGAAGGAGTTGGAATTCACCCCTACGGCCTAGGGAGAGCATGGCCTGTAGCTAGTTACCTCCATGGCTGATATAAACTCACATCCAGTTGCTGTTTCTCTGGCCCTCCGCCAACAGCCCTTTGCACCAGCAACCTATTGGAGGCCACTGTAGGGCCCTCATAGCAGCACACCGAGAGTGCAGAGCCCACCTCCATCGCATGGCTGATTCTCCCAAGTACTGTCCTCTTTGTGCTGGGCTGGATGCCACCCGTAGAAACCATAAATTAACGCCTCCAAATTGAGGATGGAATACGGCACGTTGGCTTGTTTTCTACAGTTTATGTCCCAAATTATTTCTCCTCTTACAGGCATTTTTATTTTGAACTCTAGGAGTGAAATCCTGGCCCCATTGAAGTGAACAGCAACCCTCCCCCCCCGATTTCAACAGGTCAGGCTTTCACCCCAAAACTGCATTGGCCAATATGTGTGGGGAACACCTAACACACGGTGGGTGCTACAATAACTAATAATGATGATAATTATAACTCTTCACCACTTTCCCCATCGGGGCCAAATCCTGCAAACGTCAGTTACACAGATAGTCTCCGATTCAGTAGGATTGACTACTTATGTGAGTAAAAGGGTGAAGAATGAGCCCCGAATTACTAATACTGTATTATATAAGCATATATTGAATAGTTCAATTAAAAAGAGAACATTCTCTCAGCCCATTAGCACTGTATATATTAGTTCTATATAATATTAAAATTATATAATAGCAATAACATTATTTAAATCATCAGCCTAACCTCAGGGAGTGAGAATGAGTTTTTACGGCTTTATTTTATTTCGTGTGTGCACACAACACTTTTGGGTTTTTTCAGCTCTTACCTCTCACCTCTGTCTCACTGTCTCCCAAACAGCTTCACACTTGGTAGGGAGCTGATGTCTTCATTGCAGCCAACATTCCTTCATAGTGAAGAGTTGCTGTGTAATTGGTACAGTATCAGTTTGTTATGCTTCAGTATCAACCTCATAATTATAGCACACAGTATACCCTTCAAAATCCATGTCTTCTTTCAGACTGCACTTGACATGAAAATGTTTGAATTTTCTGGAGTTTTCTCATATTTTTAGTTGTCATAATTAGTTCAGTTTGACACCTAATATTGGAGATTACAAATAGATCTGTGTGGGCCTGTGTAGATATCAGAAAGTTTGCCACAATCATCCAGAAAGGTTTTCTCCCTTAAAACACCAGACATATTACAAATAGATTTTTTTTAAGCTAGCTGAAAGCTATATGCTTTCAGTCACATTCTGGCTCCATTGAAGTCAATAGGCATTCTGCCACTGACTTCAATGGAGCCCAGATTGTACCAGGAAAGTTTTAAATATAGAATATGGTGTCCTTCTTAAATATAGCTGTGGAGTAGTGGAAAGTGTCAAGCTTGTGTGCAAATGCTCACACGTTCACATCTTGTCTGTCACAGGGGTGGTGATTTAGTCTCTACCTAGAGCCCTGCTGGATTCTCCATGTCTAAGTCAAAATTGAATATCTTTCTAATAGATGGGCTATAGCTCAAACAGAAGTTATGGACTTGATGCAGAAATTACTATGTGACCTGTGTTATTGAAGGGTGGTCAGATGAGATGTCCATTTTGGTCCCTTCTGGCTTGGAATCAATGAAATAAACATATATCCAAAGGAGCATTATTTATAGGTCCTGTAATATATATTTAAGGGGAAAAAACATACATTATCTAGGATTTATGAACCACCTGTGCATAAAGATATTTACAAAGTTATTTAGTCTTGACTTAAAGACATGGAGAACCCAACACTACCCTAGGTAGAGAATATCCAGCAACTTGTTGCAGATTGGGCAGGATTTGAGCCTGCAAGCAGCTGCACACAAGCTTGACAGTTTCTACTGCTCCCTGTCTATCTGTAATAAAGAAACCATATCCTAGATTTGTACATTTTCTGTATGAAATCCAGGCTACCTTGAAGTCAAGGCAAAACTTCTATTGACTTCAATGGAGCCAGGATTTCACTGCAGGAGGGATGGGAGAGGGGTGTGTGTGTGTAGGGTATGTCTTCTGACATGACACATAGTTTTATAATTACAAATACATAAGTAATGTCTAATAGGTGCTGGGTGTTTAGAATAGAGCAAGAATGCATAAGTGTGAGTCTGGAAAGGTTTCCTTCTCTGTAGTCATAACTCAGAATAATATAAGCCTTCAGTATGGCTGGACTGCCAGCTCCAGTCCCATAGGAACACTTGTCCTTTGATTCCTATATATTGTACCAACTGCAGGTTGGGGGTTAGGATCCTCTTCAAATCAACGATTTCAAAGTGTATGTAACAAATTTGTTTTTTTTTTAAAAACCACTTCAGCTTTAATTGGATTTCTCAGGTCAGGATGCACCTTACACTCTTTTGTTTGAGACCATGAAGTACTTACATTTCAGTTTATCTGAACCTGACTGGGCCCCAATCATTTATCTAAGGAGACAATAGTTATACCTCTAAAGAAAGCCCAGAGTTTGTGATCGTATGTAACCAAGTACCCACTGATAACTTTTAACTGCTTCTGTGGGGTAGGTTGTAGGGAAGTAGTTAGCTTAATGCCTCTAAGGCCCAATTTTTGGAGTATTTGTCTGGTGGACTGATCAGTCAAGACTTCGTCAGGTTTCAGTGTATTGTTTTGATGACTGGGTGCATCACTGTCCACAACCTTTAGCAAAATGGGACTTCTTTGATTTTTCCTTTCCTCTCTGGATCTTGCTTTGTTATCCAGGGAGCACATTATAAGAAACCAAGCGATTGAGCATGCAGATTTTAATCTCTTACCCAAATTTGCAATTTCACTTGTAGGTAAATGGGAATGTGAGTTTCTATAAAACGTTTGAAAAGGGCTATCCAAACGCATCTTCATTATATTTAATCACCTTTTTCCTCCTTGGTCATATAAGTTAGAGATGGAAAAAACCTATTAACATCAGCCAGACTGTCTCACTGTAAATGTAAGATAAATCAGGATGGTACAATTCTAGGACACTAAAGCAATAGGATAATATGTACCATATGCGTTCACTACATTAATTATCTTTGCAAAAGCATTTTTTTATTATACATTCATTTAAAATTTATTTTCATTTATGTCAAAGGAGTTGGGTCTGAAATGCATCTCAGGAAAATTGTTTAATGTGTAAACATCTGAGGGTATATATTCCAAAAATTTATGACCATAAAGAACCATTATGCTGACTGCATTTTACAATCTCATCTTCTTTGGTGGATTGGATCTTATGCCGATGTCTTCTGGAGAGGTATTTTTGCCAGATGATTAATTTATGGTACATTTATGTGTAATATTGGTTGAAATTATAACCCTTAGTGATATTTCATATATTCTTAGACTAGCAGCTAGTGAAAAGATTAGCAAAGATTACCCTACACTTTATTTATTTTACTGAATTTCAGATTTTGAACTTGTTTTTCTGGAGTCCTTGCTTCCCAAAAAACTGAACTGTTAAAAAGTAAGTCTAATCCCATTAGCTCTGCCTAAACTGATCACCAGTATAGAATGTCTGCCAGTGTTTTTACCACTGAGTCATCCAGATCTCAGATAACTCGGGCAGGTCTACATGACATGGTGGTTAAAACATAAATGTTTGGTCTACACTAGTGCTCCCGCCATTGTTTGCGCTAGTGAAGCTGGATCAGTGCCAGAGTAACAGTGGGGATATCTGACAAAAATCTCAGTTAATAGGCCAATGAAATCAATGATAGTTTTGACAGTGATTTCAAGTGCAGCAGGATTAGGCCCTTTAGGGGAGAATTTTCAAATGCAATCAGCATTGACATACCTGTGCTCAATGGTAAATTTTCCATCAACTTCAGTAGAAGAAAACTTAAGTCAATGCTGTGCACTTTTAATATCCCCCCTATTCCCTGAGACTATTTCTGGTCATCAAAAAGAATTAGCACCATAGAAAATTCCAGTCATCAGTCTGACTATGGATAAAGATAACTGAAAAGCTTCCCAATACTTTTTATATGGCGGAATCAATCATTTAAACTGCTGCTGCCGCCTTTTTCTTTAATTTTGGTCACCACTACAAACTAGTTCAGCATGTGAGTAATATTACTGATCTCAATGGAAATACCCAAAGGTTAATAGTTAAACAATTGCTGGTTTGGAGGATTGGGGTCTTAATTTGGATTTGTGTTTTGTCAGTGAGTCACAAAATTTCAATCCTTGTACAAAATTGTTACATTTAAAAATAGCATTAAAACACAAAGTAAACACACATGCTTGAATATGTGTATTATGATGAATGTCTGTGCAGTGAAAATTGCAGTTCGAACTATTTTCTCCTCAAGGATTCTGTTTTGTAATAAATTTGGTCAAGTACCTAAGCAAAGGGATCAAAGCATAGGAACAGATATGTTAACCCTACTGCACCCACTGATGCCATGAACTACACATCAATACAATTCCCATAATTAAGAATGATTTTCAGTGATGACATCATTGCTTCTCTTGATGACCTATAATAATAAAAATTAATGTGTTAGTAACAGTCAATAACACGCACCCCAATAAGTAACTCAGACTGATCAGAACTGGCACTCCTCCCCCAGTTTCATAGAATCATAGAAGATTAGGGTTAGAAGAGACCTCAGGAGTCACCTAGTCCAACCCCCATTTTCCCCATTTTTAACAGTATAGGAAAGGTTGTGTGTTGATGAAAAGGAAAAAAAAAATATACAGGTCATTTTAATTAAAATGAGAAACTTTATAAGCCATTTTTAAAGCAGTAGAAATTTCTCTGAGGTTTTGGGATATTAGAGTTCAGTATTAGTGTATGGACAAGAATTCATTGAAAATGCTCTTGTTCTTTGCAGCACAATGACCCAGTTGGAACAATTACTTTTCTGTGACTGAAAAAAAGGACGTAAATGCACATTTCTGGTGCATTTGACTTTACAAATTCCATTGATGTTACCTCTTAATTCCTTTCTTACACAATCCCCAGTTCACAACTGCTCCTATTTAGATGTATGGGCATATGCATTTGTATTAAATAAAATTCGATGGAATCAGAACATAGCATACCACTCAATATTCTGTATAATTGGAGAAAACTTGCAAAGATCAATGTATAAAACTACACCAGCTGCAAAATATTTAGTACTTCTAATGTATATTGGCATACAGAGACCCATACAATTATACTATTAACTTAATCAGATTCAAATGCTATTTTCTAGCTATTTGTCATTTGTGTCAATTATCATAAAAGAAGAGTTTATCATATGTGATTTTGTCCTTATTTTCTGTTTTTAAGCAAAATTTGAATCAATGTACCAAATCCCAAAAGTATACGGTGTAAGTACACCAAAAGTATAAGGTAGAACTGAAAGAGAAAATAGTAGCAATGTATAAATGCTGAAATTGGGGCCCAATCCTGCAAGGTGTTGAGGGTAAAATGCTGGCTCCATTGAGATCAATTGCAAAAACTCCCATTGCCGTCAATGAAGCCTGGATTTCACCATAAGCATCTTAACTCCCACTGAAGACAGCACTTTGCAAGGTGTGGCCCTAGAGGAAAACAAACTACTAATTTTCAAATTATATGTTCTTTGTACTGGTATATTAAGACACATGAGTTCATTTTATTAATAGGGTTGTTTTGTTTTATTAATGTTAATATTTGTCTTTTTTCCCAGCAAAAGCAATTCTGATACTTTTGCTCAGGTCTAGCAGTGCCTTACTGCACAAAAAGTTCCATTCCCTTCAGAGGGCTTACTTGTTGCAAAAGGTACGACTCTACATGAGCAACTTTATTGCAATCCGGGCCTTCCCCTATGCAGAGGTCATGGCACCAGTGAAAACAATGGCAAAGAGGGCGGAGGCAGGATTTCACTGATGATTTAAAAAAACACATAGAAACGGCTGAAGAAAAGTAAGGAGACTTACTTTGAGAAGCTTCTTCCACCCACTCACAAGGAAAAAGGGCATCAAACTGCAGGTTGTGGCCTCTTCATGGACTTCTTACTCTAACTCCTAAAACACAGGGCCAAAGTCTGCCACCATTACTCACGCTGAAGGGGATATTGACTTCAGTGGGATTACGCATGTAGTAAGGTATCCTTCATCGTGAATACATGTGGCAGAATCTGGCCTATAGAACAATGCTGGATGTATACTGCCACAACCACCAGGATATCTAGTTATCTACATCTACATACAGAGAGCTTCTTGGTTCAGAGAGTGGAGAAGAGCAGAAGACACCTTGAAGTCTTCCGGGGACCTAACTATGCAGAGTAAATTACCTGGGATGTATTTAGATGCAACAGTGGTTGGGACTACAGAAAATAATGGGGATATGCATATAAAAACCTCTTTGATTTCAGAATTTGTACCACTGTCTAACCCCAGGACTTATTATTTTTTTGTAACTGTGGGTTATCCCATAATATACACTTTAGTAAACAAAGCAAAAATTAAAAGAACACTTTAAGGATTATTTAAGAATTTCAAATATATTTGGCCAGACATTCAGCTGGTGTAACTTAGCATAGCTCCATTGACTTCATCTCAGGATTGATTTCAGTGCAGCTGTGCCAATTTGCTACCTCTCCGAGTGTAATTTTTTCTAAAATAGAAGATTTCCCTTAGTTGCTATTTTAATGCATTTTGCATTGTGCTATATGAATTGACAGTGAACTGTGCTGGGACCTAGACTGCGTCTCAGAGGTGACTCATTTTGATTCTCACGTCAATATCCTTGGGGCTGGCTCCTTTTCCACTGGAATCAGTAGCAGTTTTTACCATTGATTTCAAAGGGAGCCAGATCAGATTTATGCCTCTATATCAAAATATGTTAAAAGTAAAATTTGCACACACCATTAAGTATTTGTGTAAACCAAACGAGAACCACTGGAATTATATATCCCTGCTATGGATCAGAATTTATTAAAATGTACCAGAATTTAAGTTTGAACTATGATAATAAATACTAAGTAGACAAGTAACACTTACAAAATTATGTTGCTCCAGAACATCTACATTTTAGGATCCTCTGGTGAAAATACTTAGTAAAGGAATTTAGGAGAACTAGATTATGATAACATAACACACAATAAATACTAGGGGTGAAATCCTGGTCCATTAAAGTCAATAGTGAAACTCCTTTTGAGTTCAATGTAGCAAGGATTTCGACCTAGAGCTTCCAGTAGCATGATCAGCATTGGGGAGAAGCATAGGATCACACTACTATGTGTCAACAATATATTTGCTTTGAAATGGCTCAGAAAAAGCTTGGTCAATGCGCTTTATAGAACCATTCCCCTCCTACACATTTTTCAGTGATATTGGAAACCATATATTGATGTGAATAAAAGTTGATCACGCTACCCACCAACTTGGAGAAAATACCTTTAGTGTAATCCTATGTCCATTGAAGTCAGCAGAAAAATTCTCATGCACTTCAATGGATACAGGATTAGGCTCCTTAAAGCTGTTATTCCCCCACTTCCATGCCCAAATAAAATATATAAAAGATGGGCTAAATCCTGAGGTGTTTACTCATGTCTTATTGGGACAACTTTCTGTTCAGATCAAAGATTGAAAATATACAAGACTACATTATCTGGTTTTCATATTACACATTATGGGACAAATCTTACTTCCATTGAAATCAATGGAGAAAATTCTCATTGACTTTAATGGGAGGAACTGACCCATCTAGGGTCAGATCATGCTGAGTCTGCATGAAGGACATATGGATGAATGGAGCAACTGTCTATGTGTAAGCCCCTGCATGAGGAAAGTCCCCATAAGATTGGTCAATCTGAATGCCACATCCTGTAAGAGCTGTTTACTAAAGGCAGTCTATATAAATAGCTTCCAGGAACTAAAGGTTAGAATCACTATGGGGACTTCACAAGAGCCGCCTACCCTTCCTGTCCTATGGGCTATTTGGTTGAGCAGAGGCTTTAGACTTAAAATATGGGGGAATCATAATTAAGAATTTATTTGATAAAAAGAGAAGGGAGACATATAATTATGTGAGACCTGGAAACACATAAGGAACATGTATTACCAGATGCCCAGTATAAGCTCTTAAGCACATTCAAGCTGCAGAAACTGCTTTGGTATATACGAGTTCCTTTTCTCAGCAAAAGAAGTAGATCAATTCTCAGCTTTATGGGCTTTTTTTGGCTTGTCTATTGATTAAAGAAAAGCTGACCATTGAGGAGAGATGGCCATGGAAGGGCTTAAACTCTCATTATGGAAGAGGGACTATTCATACTGGTATAAACATGCAGCTGAATGGTCTCTCTGGCTACCTTGGGACAGGGCATTAGATATTGGGATGGGGGATTCAGGAGGTGCCTTTCAAAGTTTAGTTTTCAGGAACTACCTCCCTCAGATATCAATGGTTATATTAAAATTGTAGATGAAATAACCATTTTTGCAAAATAGTGTGTCTTCCATTCACTATCTATTTAGATTTATTTAGCTATGTCTATGGGGTATTAATGATGTTTCAGGTATATTATGGTTTAAGGGTCAAGAAACAGAACTAGTTTGCTGGTTATCCTGGCTTATGGTATTCTTGCTTAATAAAAAGTGATACTCTTTCACTACATTTAGAATTCTTGAGACTTTTTGCACACCAAAACATGGAATCAGCAAAGATACAATTATTCTGGTAGTTACATTAATATATCACTCAAATACTAGCAAGGAACACTTTTTAACACTAAGATTCTCCCTTTGCAAAAGAACTAGCATTTGAACACCTCTGCCAGTTTAACTGGAGCTTTAGAAAACACAGTAATTTGAACATGCAATTTTTTAAAGGGATGATTAAAGTTTATATCTGTGGTTTCAAGATGGACATGAATTAGGGTTAGAATAATACATGAAAAGGAAAATAATACATGAAAAGGTAAACTAATATAGCCCATCCAATTTTTTCTTTCAATTTTCACTAGAATCCAAAGCTTAGATACATCACAAAAATGTTTTCATTCATAACAGATGTAATTGGAATCCAAATTAGAAGAGAAAACATCATATCAATGAGACCTACATTACTTTCCCCTTTATTATGGTTACAGAGCAGAGTAATTTACACTGAAGATCCCATTGCAAATAAAACATAAAATCAGATAAGGTGATTATATGCAAATATTTGAGTATAATTTGCACATTGATCAGACTGAAAGGAAGTAAGTAGAGTTTATAGATAATGTAACATTAAGGGCATTATCTGCCATATTATTACAGTGTCTAGTATTACTACTGCAATGACACTATGCTACATTTGTCTACATATAACAGTCTGTTTCTCTTTGTACCATGGCATAATGTTCAACTCATTATCATCTTGGAATATGTGACTGTAATTCACCATTTTGGTATCATGCCTCATCATCCTATCTCTGCACTTTTACTGATTTCTTGTTGCTAAATTTGATAACATATGAAATGTACATAGGGAGAAAATTGGAAATGAAAAGGGAGATAGAAAATGCAAATGATGTTAATTTAGTGATTGTTTAAAGAGCATATTATTGTATTTACTAAAGAGTCCAAGTTTCATAACTGGTACATCAACAGGTAGATTAACATTATTTATGCAAGTATATAGAGTAGGGAGAAATTGCTATTAAAATCCAATGTCAAACTCTATAATGCATACATTGTTGTAATCATGCATTTATTAAAAATGGTAGTGAAACCCTGAGTTGGATTATTGAAGTGTTAGGCACAATATGGAATGTGATGGTCAGATAATCACATCCCTGGAGTGTTATAAATTCTCATGATAAGCTGACCCCTGCAATCTAGGGGAAAAAATCTCCATGAGGGACTTTAAAGATGATGTATTAGGCAGATCAAAATACTGAGGAGTAAGTTTCAGTAGATCTGTGTGCCTCTCCAATCTTTATATCCAAAATGAGGATACCACCTATCTGCTTGCTTAGCACACTTCCCCTGCCCTAAAAGGACAATAGTTAATACACCACAAAAAGTAGCAGTATTAAAACTTGGTTTAATATACAGAAACTCATACAAATGACTGCTGCTTAAAGTACCATATGATTCCACCACCACAGACGACAACCAGGTTACATATGTAATTTACCTTCCCAAACAAATGGCAAATTAAGTGTTAAACCACACCATATAATACACACACCATTTTAAATGAGAAATCTTTTAAAACATAGCAATGTACAAAACAGAAACACAGTAGGATTATGCTATTATTGTGTTATAGGGGAAAAAATAACAGAACTCCTTATGTTTCCAGAGTTAACTACAAATGCAGTTTTATATTGCACTGTGCGTTCTTGACACTGGGTGCAATCCTCATTTTATGGTCAAGAAGATCTCCTCAAAAGAAGTTGGCAAAACAAAAATCAATATAAGGAAACTCAGATTTAGGTAATTTAATTTGCCTGGGGTGGTTGCTTCTATATAGGTTAGAGATCATGATGGCAGGAATTTGTGTCGTAACATAGGTTATTGTTTTGTACTGTTATTGATATATCAGCTGATGAGTTGTTATAATATAAATCAGTGTAACCAATTCTCAGAATTGAGGTATGTACTTGTGTGTCACATCAAGTAACTTAGTATATGTAAGACTACATCTTTCTATTTTTACATTTCCCTTTTTTCTTTGCATAGCAATGCATCAGACTGCTTCTTCATCCTGGCTTCATAGTAATCACTCTCACATGTACACTTTTGGAGTGAACATAATTGTAATAAACGATTGAAAACTTTCAAATAAGTATGTACACCTACCTGGATTATTCCCCCCTCTCATCCTCTAATAGTTTTCATGAGACAATGTTTTTTTTCCCCATAAAATGAAAAGGCAAAACAGGTGTTAGATTATTTACATTTGACAAAATTCATATAATTTAAATAATTAAAACTAATGTGTGTTCAGAGCTACAGTTACATCTTTATTAGAGAAACAAATACAAATAGGCATCTCTATAGAGCTGTTCATTCAATAATGAGATTAAATAAAACATATTCCATATCCTCAGTTCTCTCACATTAATATAGTAACCCGGGGTACTAATTTCTTTGCCCTTGTTACAATTGCCCTTCCATTATGATTATATACAACTATTAAAAAACCCAAACCCACACATTTTAAATAATTTTTCTTTAAAAAATATCCTAACCAAAATACCAAATATGCTTTTGATTTAAACATTATTCTCTTTACAAACCTAATATGATGGTACTTTTTAAAAATTTAGTCACAAGAGAGAAAGTTTCATTTATAAATAAGAGTAAAATTTTGATGTAAACCCAACTGCATGACATTTTGTTTTTATTATATATAGCCTACACTATAATCTTATAAAAATCTATTTTAAAATAATACAGTAAATCTTGAGTGTAGCAGCCTATAATATTAAGCACTTTTAAAAAAAGAGAATAAGCTATGAATATGGCAAAAACCAAAATGCACTGTATGTGTAATTGTAGTCTGCTAATAACCTGTTAAAGCAGCATAATACTTACCCTTGGAATAAAAGGCATCAAAATACAACTGCAGGTAATAACTATGTGTATTCATATGTTTATGAGAAAACAAGGAGATTTCAAAAGGCAAAATATTTAGATAACTATAATCAAGTTCATTTTGTTCTCTCATTCAGAAAAAGACTTTTCAATCATTTTAACTAAAGATGCAGCATATAACATGTATAAGAACTGCATTGCACCAGATAATGATATGTTAAACCAGATTTGGATTGCATTTAAAAAATACCATTTGTATTTCCTTTATTTAAAGACTAACCAGTCCCAATTTGTGTGTCTGTTGCACATAGTAACACTTCAACCTTTTTCCATGTCTGCCCGAGAATGCTTTGGAGTCCAATTATGTAGACACCTCACAGCAGGTGAAGTTTACAGTTATATTCATTGAGGAATCAGAGGCTGGACTGACAAATGTTCAGACAGAAATGTGTGAATATCATCAATAAATGTGTTGTAATTTGTATGACCCATCATTAAAATTTCCAATGAAACTATGACATAGGGATTCCATTCATTGTTAAATTACTAAAATCTACCAATTGTAATGCTTTCAGACTGTTTATTTTTTCCAATAGAAAAATAAATCTCATACATTCGAAGTGGTACACAAAAACTGGGATAAAATTGATCAGATTTCTTGATAGCACCATTTACACATTCTTTAAAGTAAACATTAATATGCACTTTCTTAGAAAGCGATATAAATATATAGATATATAAATACAGGACTTGCTAACCTCTGTTAACCATCTGAATGTGATGGAATAATCTGTCTCTACTGTGCAGGTAGGCTTGTGCATGGTGGTGTGGCAATATCATTTTAAAAGTTTGTTACAGATGTGAT